>NC_137443.1:22137500-22791250 GCF_964374335.1 Astatotilapia calliptera | reverse complement strand
CGTAGTGTTTCCTCCCTTAAATGAAATATCTACTTTGCAAGTATTGCAAGTTGCCCTGTTGTCATCCATTCTCGTAAAGTATGACCAAACTTTTTAGCGTTTGAGCAGCCGTTTTTCCTGCCATGTAAATGACGCTCCGCAACATGGTGACGTCATTCGGGGCGATTGGAATCGATAAGGGAATCATTTGCAAAAATGGCAAAGAATTCCAAGGAAGTGAAACAGTGGGAACCGGTTCTCAACAAGAACCGGTTTTCGATACCCATCCCTACATACAGGTTCTACTTAAGTGATTTCTTGATTCAACAGGTCTGGCACTAATCAGGCCTGGGTGTGGCTAATGAAATTGAACTTGGCACACTGCCAACTATAAATGACAGCAAATGGAAATATCAATCGTCTGTTGACCATAATGGCCCTGATCAATGGTTATCAAATGTACTGTTGATAAGGTTGGTAAAAAGCCTGCAGTTAGCTGAGATTGAAGAAGTCACTTGGATGTGTGATGAAACGTTTCTCCCACTGAAAACGCTACTTTCAGATGAACAGAATCAACTTTTTGGGATTTCCTTACCTGGATAATTGAGCATGCATCAAGATATATTGGTCCTGACTTAATTGAGTTCATTGAACCTGTCTGAACATTTGGGCTCCTTCTGTTATCCTGTCCCAGATATAATTTATTTCAAGAACTGCTAAAACTTCCTGGAGCTGCCTTTTAATGTTTGCACCACTAATCAGTTTTGTAAATAAAACTAAATGAAAGTAAAAATTGATTATATTGTTGAAGATGTGCTTTGGGAGTGCAGATATACCTCTCTGTCAATAGTTTCATCATCACCTCTCCCATTGTTCCTCCTCCCTTTGGTCATAGGAAAGGTTGGAAGTGCGTGTGTGCACCGGGAGAGGAGGGTAGACGCTTCTAGATAACTGAGTTTCCCTTGGCAGCAGGCCCCGGAAGTGTCACCGCTCATAGACTTCCACTCTAACCGAATCCAAGGGCTTCCCTGTCCCTGCACATAATTTGCTCCTGCTAAAGATGAACCTGTCACCTGGAGGTTTTTCCAAGTAGAGACTTGGACTCCAAACCCTGAGAATGCAATACTACGGGATATTTATCCTCGCTTTCTCCTATCATTATGACAAGATGCAATTATTCCTCAGACAGCTGATTAGAGAACAAAAATGTAACAGATTTAGTATGATCCAGTGTGGCAGAGAATTACTGATCAAACCACCTTCATTTAATAGACTGAATCATTGATCACAGGCCATAAGGGTCACCCCTGCTTCCACAGGGCTTTCTCTTGGATTAGCTGTGATGAAGAGGAATATTTCTGAAACAAGGAGGCGTCGCCATCATTATGTATTACTCTGCATGATGTATGGCACAGTGCACCCCAGGGTCGAGACTGGTATGCCTACAGTGGAAGGACATTAGAGACTGTTACTCCATATAGTGAGATTTAATTACTTTTTTAACACCACAAATGTACCGAACCAGTAAGGAGAAAAGCGGAAATGGGAGAGAAATAAAACACATGAGAGAAACTGGAGTAGAGGCAAACGTGAAAAGAGGTAATTTAAGGACGAGTGGTAGAGAAAAGGAAGGCAGATGAGTCTACGTGTTAGTGAATGATGAGGTGTGTGATGGGAACTAATCTGCTGTCTGCTCAGTACAGTGCCCACTCTGTGCACTGAATGTGAATGGGATGCTGGTGCAGAAAACTAAACCCTGCACCTCCCACTCTCTCCTGTTCCTCTTGCAGCTCATATAGCAGACTGTCCGGTCATTCTTCACAACTGTGCCCGAGCTCCCTCCACTGTGGCCTTTATGACATCGAGCTAGCCAGCAAATTCTGGCCACGAGCTGGTTTTGCTAATTATATTGATTGTGTACTTTCATTAGAAACAGAAGTTTTTCACAAATGCTGAATCATGTTTTCAATCCTTGTAATGGGAAATTGTCTTTGATCAGTCCAAATGATTTCAAAGTCATGTCAAATAATCAGGTACATGCATAAAGTAAATGAAAATATCTTCTAATCAGCTTCTCCATGATTCTCGTGTTTGACATTGTGAAAAAATATCCTCTTAGAGAGAAAGTTTATACCAGTCTCATGTATACTGAAGCTTGCTACCTTAGTTTTGCACTATATTTGGCTTGGCTTTGTCCACAGGTAGCCTAATACGCTGAGTAGTGTTAAACGGTCAACTAGCATCTATGTCATGCACTTTTTCCACATAAGCCCTGTTATAAAGCCATTTATTTAACCCATTTTATTGGGTTAGGTGAGATACAATATGTCACCTTTGCAAGGGGCTTGGATTTTGTGACATTTGAATGGTAGCAGGCTAGCTGCCCCTTCACAGAAGTTAGCACCAAGTGCTAATTGCTGCTGATGGTATGAATCCTGAGAAAGTACTTTCAAAAGATGCCGAAATAATCCTTTAAAAACTCTTGGGAGGGCATGAGTTAATTAACTTTCTAATCTTCAATTAGGCTTATAGCCAAACAAATGTTTGTGTTTTGCAAAATCATCAAAAACAGATTTAAACATGTCTAACTTTAGCAGAGAAGAGCGTCACATGAGTTGGACTAAGCAGAATTCTCTCAACATTTTTTCAAACTGGGGTCAAATTTTTGAAGCCACTTTGAAATATCATGTGATTTAATAACCAACCTGTGTTACAGAAAGCTTTTCCTCATCCTCTTCTTTTTGCTTCTACCTTTAAGGGTTCACACAGCAGATTATCTACCTTTATCTACCTCCATCGCACCCTATCTCTAGCATCCTCTTCTGTCACACCAACTCTCTGCATGTCCTCCTTCATTACATCCATGAATCTTCTCTGTGGTCTTTCTCTTTTCCACCTCCATGGAAGTCCCAACATCCTTTGAACCTTGCCTATGTATCCACTATCCCTCCTCTGCACATGTCCAAACCATGTCAACCCAAGCTGTCCCTCGATGTACTCATACACTAATCCTGGTCATTCCCAATGAAAATCTGAGCATCTTCTGCTCTGCCACCTCCAGCTTGGCCTCATGTCTTTTTGTCAGAAGTGTGACCTCTAATTATATTCACTCAGATTTTATTTGCATGTTGTAATGAAAACTTGACCCAACCTTGCTCCGAGCAAATACAAAAAGAAGCAGAAGATATGGGTTATCAGGCAAATCTTTAAAACCGAAGATAAATGTGTTATAACATCACATCTACAGTCATTAAAGGTTGTTGTCATTGTATAATGTACACACAGCAGTGTTTAAATGCCGACTTAAATCAAATCAATGTAGAAACGGTAAGAAAAAAAATCTATTTAAAAAAACATCAATTTTCAGACATACAATGCATCATTCAGGTACTTACATGATTTTATATACATTGCTACCAGAAGTTGTGTGAATGTCAAATAAAGTGGTGTTCTGGCTTTTTAAAAATTCTCCAGCAAGTCCAAATTATTGTCCACAGAACAAGCATGACAAAGCAGGATCCCGTTGTATTTACTGTTTACCCCTCACCTACTCAGCCCTTTAAAACACCAATGTGATGACAACGGAAATTCTCACTGGGACCCTACTAAACAATAGCTGATGTTACACCGGCTTGGCCCATGTTTCATACTGACATCTTAGTGCTGACAGACTCATGCCTTGCTGTCTGCCACACCACTTACCTCATGAAAGGCATCAAGTGATGCTAGGAACTAAGGACCTAATTCTTGCAGCTAGCTGAGAAAGCCCACCCTCTCTGGCAGTTTAGGACTGTCGCAGAGACTAAGACCTGCTGCTAAATGTCCACTAGACTCTAAATGGGTCGATCCAGTTCTTCTTATGTTTGACTTTGGACGGACTGGATGCCATAGTCTGTACAAGTATGGATGAGGATCCATATCTTGATGAAACCTTTCCATAAACTTTGACTAGGACAGTGTGAATGCCAATATCTATATGGTGTATACAAGTATTTTATACAAATCCCACAGTCATATATATTTTTGTATTTGGTAGTTCAGTTGAGCACCAAAATGAGGCTCACCATGGGCACATTCATTGACCTTTAGTGTGCGCATGCTATTTTTGTTTAGTTTGTGCATGTTCTCATTTGTTAAATCATGTATTTTAATGGTCAGCGCAATTTTTATTTATTCCCAGTGCAGCTGAGCAGCCGCTGATTATCGATCACTGAAATACGCGGCTAGAAAAATACTAAAAGTCTAGAAAAGTGGAGCAGACTAAGTGACAACAACGTGGGGATAAGAAGATGAAGTTTGTGTGAGCTTCAGCATGTCATGAGACACTTTATGAAGCAACATATTGGATATTAAATCTTCTTTTTTTTTTTTTTTTTTTTTTTTTTTGCCTGTCCCGTTTGGCTCTTTTGCCATCAGAATTGTTGTCTAAAGGCAAAGAAAGATGCCCAACGGATTTACTTTACCAAACTGACCATCCCAGCCTTGCCGTAATGGTCCATTTGATTCACCTTTTATTGTTTATTTTATTTTCACTTAATGAATACGGGACAGATTTGACTGGGGGAAAGAAGGGGAGAAAGAAAGAGGGAAAGAGAAACAGCTGAGAAGAGGGACGGGGGAGAAGGGCAAAAGACAAAAACCAACAGAACGGGCAGAGAAAAAAAAATGCATATATCAATCACCTGGGTCACCTGCTGAGAAAGAAAAAAGAAAGCAAGCAGAAGAGAACAAGAGTAATAGAATAAACAACATCACAATGATATATGGGAATATGACAGTAAATACTAAATGTTAAACATTATTGTGCAGCACATAAGATCAACAGAACACAGTGTGCTTTGAGGTAGGAGCCAAAAAGGGTGTTGTTTGTGGGTGTGATCACCCGTGTGTACACCTGTGAGCATGGACGCGCTTGTTTTTTGTTTTTTTAAAAGGTTCCTTCATGTAATAATCTGCTAGAGGGTGTGGGGGGGCCACAGCCCCGTCCTCCAGGGCGTGAAGCAGGTGTGGAGGAGATCAAAACTCCAGACATCCAGAGGCCCCCAGAACACAAGAGACCAAGGAAGACCAACAGAGGGGCAGCTGCGCCACTGTCCCGGAAAGAGCTGAGGAGAGTCCCAGATGAGGGCTCACTCAGCAGCCGCGGAGCAGGAGCCAGGGGGATATTAAATCTTCTACATCTATAATTCATCATTAATGTTACGATGTATATTCATGTTACCTTAATGCATTCTTCATTTTACATATTTATACTGTTTAATCAGTATTGTTCTGGTAAATCTTCCACTATATTAATCTTGACTTAAGTTTTTGCTAGGGTTTGCTAGTTTCATAAAAAGGAAGGATGTTAGTTTGATCCTCAGTCAAAGTATTCTTGGGACAAATACTGACCCTGAGATTCCCTGTTACATTCATCTGAACGTAAGCGTGTCTAAATACTAGACCAGACACTTAAATATAGAAAACACTACTTCTGTGAATGTGTGTGTGATTGGGCATATGAGGTTATGAGTAAAAAACACTTTGAGTGCTCAGTTATAGTAGAAAAGTAAGCAGCAGTCCATTAACGACATAAATCCTGTCCTATGGATATGCATTAAGTGTTACTGTGAAAATTATAATTTGAAACAGTGCGTAGACTTATTTGGAGGGTAAAACTGCTCACATTTTTAAAAAGTAAGACTAAAGTATATTTTTAATAAAACTAAAAGAGGAGAATATATCTAATTGCACTTAAGTTACATAACGTGTATAGTTAATGAAAAGTCTTAGTTACTGATCCTGCTCCACAATACAGCAGGAAGTCACAGGGTGAGATGTTTTTTGGCAGCCGGCACTTTTTCACAGGGTTTCCAGTCAAACGGATAGACATTGTGACAGGCCAGTCAATAGAAGTCAGCAGTGATTATGCAAGTTGCTTATGCCTAATGAGAAAGGTCAGCATTGCCAAGAGAGTGGGACACATGCCCAGTCCCACACTGAGATGTACGGCACACAGTGTTGTAGAATATTGCGATGCACAGATGCATAGTCCTCCTCCTTCATATTCCTCATGAATCTGTCCTGCAGGAAACTGAAATGTTCTCTTTCAAAACACCCAAATAATTCCAGCCCATACATATTTAAATTTTTATTTCAAACTTGTACAAAAGTCAAATATTTGGTTTCATAGCTAAGTGATTTCATGTCTCTGTAGAAATCTTCTAGATGTGTTGCTGCCCTTGCAAAATAAAACAGTTCAGCTTAGAAGCGGAAGGTCCACAGGACATCATCAATAATCTTGATGTAAAGGAGAACTACACTAGTTGCTTTGCAATTCTTGGTCCATTTGCTTTTGGCTGAAACATTTTTCTTGTACCTGCAAACTGGTGGCCAGTCATATGTGCAATGTTACACTGAGGTTTCCCATCCATGCCTCAGTCCATATCCATATATATGTCAGAGAGTGGAGTCAGACAGTCAGACATTCAGGGATTCTTCCTTTGGAGATGCCATTTCTTCTAGTGTCATGCCTTTACAGCAAAAGAAAGTGCTAGTACCTTTTGGAGGATCCATCTATCCTTCTATTCATTTTCTTATGCTTATCCAAATCATAGGGTAATCAGGATAGGCTGGAGCCTATGCCAGTTCTCATAGCGTTATGGGTCACCAATCTGTTGGAGGGCTAACACATACAGAGAGATAACCATTCACACTCATATTCACAACTACAGCAAATTTAGAATCACCAATTAACCTAAAATACATGTCTTTGGACTGTGGGAGGACGGTGGAGTAGTGGCAGAAAGCCTATGCATAAAGGGGGAGAAATCCATCCTGGATTCACCCGTTTGAACAATAGGTAACAGAATTTTCTGACAATTATTTTGTCTTGCTCTGAGGTGTCACTTTTAGTACCAGGAAAATCAACATAAACCTTAAATGGGTGATTCAAAACATGGAAAACAGACACCAGTAGGGGAAGGCATGGTTACGATGCCAATTTTTCTATATACAGTGGGCTGTAAGAATATTACATCCCCACAGGATTGCATTTTTTAATCCTATTTTTCCATCTTCAACAGTAGCCACTAACAGCTCACTCACACTACAGTAAGAGTAGGATGGCAACTTTCTTTGAATATTTGCTGCTGTAGACCGTTTGGAAGTAATTGTGGTAATGAACTGTCCACCCAGTGTTTGAGGGTGCAGCAACCACAACCTGTCTCAAAACAATCAAAGTCAGACAGATTGGCATTTAATTGCCTTCTAATTTATAAACTCAGACATATTGCAAACACTCTGCAATCAGTTTGAGTCTAAGGCTGCACTGACATATGCAATGTTCTGGAAGGTTGCCTACTGGTTGATTTCTGGTTATATTCCTATATAAAAGACAAGGTTGCTGAGCATCTATGTTGTTTTCCAATTAAATTACCATCCTGCATCAACTATGTCGGTGTTGGAGCACAAATCTGTGAGTTTCTGGCTGGAATCTGAATGTAAATAGTCAGTTGTGTTTCTGTTTATGTCGATATATGCAGTTTGCAGACCCAAATGCAAACGTCACTGGTGGAATTCTTAAACCAAGAAATTTATTTTTATCGAGGTGAAGCAAATTATCCATAATAAAGCAATTACTAAATATACTCCAAATCCACTGAACACACACACACACACACACACACACACACACACACACACACACACACACACACACACACACACACACACACACACACACACACACACACACAGTGAATGGTTAACAGATAACACAGGATGACTCAACAAGGAACTAAGGCAAACTGAGGATTTAAATACACACATAAGGTAATCAGGGGAGAGGGGAAACACAGGGGCAACAAGACACAGCAGAAACTACTATGTCTAAAGGGAAGTGTGTAACAGAGACACAGACTTAACAAGGGGAAAGAACACTCAGGAGACCAGATGAAAGTAAAATACAAGGAATCAGATGTATAGTATTCTAAAATCAGGTCACAAATGTAACAAGAACAAATTAACGACAGAGTCAGGCAGTTAAACAGAAACAAGAAGCCATAAGAAAGAGTTGTGAGTGGCTCAGGAGGTAGAGTGGTTCATCTACCAACTGGAAGGTTGGTAGGATGATTCCTTGGGTTTCTCTAGTTTCTGGTGGTAGTAGGAAGTCCTTTGGGTGCTTAGTGAGAGAAGAAAAGAATATACCCCTTACACCCATGACATGCTGACAAAATTACAGAATGAAAGAAAACCTCAACTGCAGACTAAGAAGTCTTAACAGAAAATTCAAAACAACCCAACCAGACCCACAGACCAGGACAGGACAGTTTAATATGAAATTCTTGAATTTGTGATTATACGAATCTGTGCTTTTTTTCCACTTTATCGTGGTTGAATGCTACATTATAGCATGTATTTGCAGACTTGACTCCATTCAATTTTAAACTGATAGCAGACTGACATTGTCTTATTGCCATTTTATTGCCATCTTGATGCACCAAAGTTGCTTTGAAGACAGCGACTGACTGCTAGTGGGGGCAGACCTGGTCTGCATCTTCGAAGCATCCATTTCAAAGACAACAAGATAGTGAGTTCATTGCATGGGGTCACAGTGATTTTGGTCCTGCTGCAGTGTGCAAACACTGTTTTCCATGGTGTTACTGTAACATCTGGGAAATATTGCCTTGCTCAAAAGCATCACTTCTTTTGACAGGATATTAATACATTTTATTAACTGTCATGTAGCTTTCTTTATTCAGTAATGCTGAGCATAAAGGCTTACTCTTTTAGATGCACTTCATAGCAAGACCCGACTCAAGATCGATTTCAATCAGTCAACTTTTATACTTATCTTTCATCGCCTGCACATTTGGATATCGCCAAGCAACTATTATTGCTATCCCCCCCCCCTCCCCCTTCAAACATCCAAACATCTATACCCCACCCCTCAGTTTCAGCTAGCTTTGGTTGACAGAACAGCATCCTCTCTACACTTTATCTCCCTCGCTCATTGCTTTGATGTGTTGTGATTGCGTTTGTGTGGCAGTGGTGTGCTGGGTGGGAGGGGTCGGGGATTGGATGGGTTGTGGGGTTTGGGGGGGGGGGGGGGGGGGGCAGCGTTCTGCAGTGAGAATGTGCTCCCACTGAAGCGTAGAGAGACTGCAGCAGAGTGAACGAGCCTGTGCACCACCTGCAGTCGTGTGTGTGTGTGTGTGTGTGTGTGTGTGTGTGTGTGTGTGTGTGTGTGTGTGTGTGTGTGTGTACATATGAGAAAAGGGGGAGAGAAAAGGGAAATAATCACCCAAGACACAATGATTCAACACCCTTCTCCTCTCCTGTTCTCTCATCCTCCATCCTTTCTTCCTCCTCTCCTCCCTCCTTTGCTCCGTTCGACCCAGTTCTGCACACACACATGCACACACACACAAAACAATCATCACCCTGTGCCTGCTTTGTATCAGCCTTGCACCGTGACGGCTGCCGCGTGTCCCTTCATGTGTGTGTGTTTGTATATGCTGCGCACTCTCTGCTTTCCCTTTTTTTTATGTCATTCTCTTCCTTCCCCCGATGCCTCCCGTCCATCCATTTTGACTCCTCTGTTCACTCTCACGGTCCTTCCTGTCACTCCTCCACCTCTCGTAGCTATCACTAGTTGATGCGCACTTTCGTTCATACACGTGCACATTATCGCCTTCTCGGTCTCCTCACTGACTCTGGCGTCACCCCTGGAATATAAACACTGAATGAACACACTCAACAGAAAGCCTCTGTCTTATCGTTTTTTTTCCCTTTTTCTTCCCAGTCGTTTCTCCCTTTCTTCCTCCCCTCCTCACCTCCACCTCCTCCTCTTCCTCTTCACTCTTTTGCTCCCCTCCTCCCACTCTGACTGAGTAAGTGCTGCAGCATCGATGTATGTGTGAGAGAGCAGCACAGACCGAGAGAGGTGGACAAGTGTGTGTAAGCGGTGTGTGAGTGCGAACCACCGGGGGATCCTGAGCCTGGAGGGGAGCCTTGTAATGAGAGAGGGGGGCTCTTCTGCCCGTGGATGTATGCACCACCAGGACAGTGTTATTCGCAGGCGAGCGTATGTGTGTGCGTGTGAGAGACAAGTGAGTGTGGGCATGCCAGCAGCAGCGGCAGTGCGCGTGTATGTGTAACAGTGTCGTCGATCAGCGTCGGGCTCTCCGCGTTTTGCAGCCGGCGGTGCTCATCACACTTTGAGGACTGACTCATCTAGACCCGGCTTTGGAAAGCAGGAGAACAGAGGAGGAGTGAGAGTGGAGGTAGTCGTGGGAAAGACGGATGGATGGGAAGACAGGGACTCAGTTTTAGGCTTTTGAATGCTGTGGATCCCTCTAGACCATCTGAGGGTCTAGTCATTTTTGGGACGCCAGTAGCCCCAGTTATCTACCCCACCACCGCTGCCGCCACCACCACTTCCCTTTCAAATTGGAATTGCAGACACACAGCCAGACAGGTTTCCCGAAAACTGCCAAAGACCACCACAGAAGGAAAACGAAATCTCCCCCACCCCTAAACTACATCTGACTTGAAGGAACATTTTCACTTCACACCTGCTCAACGGACTAGGACGAGAAGGTTTCGTGACTCTTTGTGATCTTTTTCCTCCTTGATATCATTGTTCTTTTTTTTGTGGGAGGTGGGCATAGTTGGGGGTTACAAGATCCTATTCCAGAGCTCTGAGGGGTGGGGGGTGGGGGGCTAGAGCGATAAGAGGCTGGCAGACAAGACGGGACAGACGCAGGCATGGCTCGCCTCAACTGGTGCCTGGCTGCCGTCATCAGCTGGGGCAAGTTCCTCTTCGCCTGCTTCTTTCCTCTGCGGGGGGCCAAACGAAACAAGGTAAGGCTTCATACAGTGAGAGAGAGAGAGAGAGAGAGAGAGAGAAGGATGCTGGGAATGGGAGACTGAGGAGGAATTCAGTGGACTTAGAGGACAAATTCTGCACATGTAGTCTTTTGTGGCTTGCTTCGACCTTTCTTCTGCAAAGATTGGCAACAAGAGTGTGTCTGAAATCCTCACGCTGCATGAAATATTCACAAGAACAGGCCTTCCTAAGAATCGCCACGCTCAGCTGTAGCATGCACACAGCTGGCTTTGGTTAAACCATCAAATGACGTAGCTGTGAAAATGAGCTTTTGATGACCGATCGTGGACCGCGGGCCTTGGAAGACCGGTTGGTGTGCCTCTCTCTAAGTGCTGTTTCAAGGTCAGTGTTACATCTCCAAGAGATCTCCAGGCAGGTGCTCCAGATAATAATGGTGGCGACAGAGATGGAATCACGGGCATCAGGTTGTGAATTTGCCTCTAGAACCAAGCACTTGGACCTCAGGGTTGATACGGGTCACCTTGCTTTTACAGCAGCAGAATGGTAATGCACCATTATTCAGTGGGGGTGAAAAAGCTCCTGATACACCCCCCACCCCCAATTCATCTAATGCTATTGCTTGCCATCCTGGAAAGGAGGTTGTACGCTTTCATCCATACGACATATTCCGATGGTCATGTGGAAGTTGGTGAATGAGATTGACCAAATGCACACTCAGTTTTATAAGCTGTAACTTCCTTTAGGACATAATCAATCATGTGTAACAACTCTCACATGTTTAAATAGCACTGTTTCCTCATGTCCACAGCCGCACACATGCGAAGACACCACACAAAATGCTTGGGGTGATCTTTTTTTTTAAGGTCATTTTCTTTCCCTGATACTTTTTTAAACTGCATAGCAGTTGTCCTAAGGCTAGAAACAAATCAGCGTAACACACCGCATCCTCAGCAGTAAAATTATATGTCTCCTAGCCAGAATGTTCCCATAAGGAGAAGACACCTTTTGGAATTTTCACATGCCCTCGCATCCTTCGTTTCAGTCATCGTCTTTGGCCGAACGTGCACTGTGAAA
This sequence comes from Astatotilapia calliptera, assembly GCF_964374335.1. Classification (NCBI taxonomy): domain Eukaryota; kingdom Metazoa; phylum Chordata; class Actinopteri; order Cichliformes; family Cichlidae; genus Astatotilapia; species Astatotilapia calliptera. The sequence goes on along the minus strand of NC_137443.1, from coordinate 22,779,366 downwards.
GCGTTTGATCACAGACACACATCTCAGTCAGAGGGTTTTGCAGCTCGAGCGCTGCAGTGCTGCGCTCCTGTGAGAACATTTAGAGCAGCAGTGGCGTTCCACAGTCTGGTGACGGTGGGGTTTTTTGGTCCTGGTGACACCGTAGATTGCTGCAGCCTCCCATCTCTTCAAGCCCCAACACGTTTCCACCAGCGCCAATACCAGAAACAACCCCCCACCCCCACACCTCACTGCCGCAGCTCCTTATCTCTACACCCGCGCTTACTCCCCCCCACCAACCCCACCACCACCACCGTCGCACTCTCTTGTATGTGTGCGTAAATGTGTGTGAAGCTTGCTAGCGCTTCTACAATGAATCCCCCAATTCATGAGGTTTATTCAGACGCAGTTTTTGCTCAGTCCTGGCAGCACCAGCTGTGTCTTCATTGTAGAGTAAAAAACTGAATGTCTCTCAATCTCAGATCCACTCCATAAATACAATCTATAAATCGGTGAATGAAGATTTTTTTTTTTTTGAATGACCCTAGCTTTTATTGGATGCAGTTCTTGTATCCGTACTGCAACAGGGGATAAATGCTTGTCATCAGGGATATGATTATGGATTCACTTTACATAATTAAACTATGTCATTCAAATCGTTTCAAGTAATTGAGCAATTAAGCAGAACTGTCTTCTGGACTCTGTAGCAGCGTCCTCTGTATAGACTTATTTCTAGAAACTTCTATCATTAATTGAAAAAGATGGGGAAGGTAGTTTTCACTTATTTTAAGAAAACAGGCTCCACAGCAACCAAATAAAGAAACAATTGAAGATATTGGGCTTTTTTGCATCCCTCATTGGTGAGCAGGTGTGACACAAGGAAGATGTAAGGAAGCTTTAAAGTCTCTGGGGTGGATTTGAATCATTCCTGCTGCAGCAGATATTTTGGGTGCATTTACAGTGTGAGCATGTACTACCTCTTCCTGCCCACCAACTAAGGACCATTATCTTAAAAAAATATGATTACATAATCAATGCATAAAAAATTACATAAATATTGTAGAACAAATCAGTGGCAACAGATATGAATTTAAGTCAGATATGACATGAAAGAAGGAGTTGGGTTGCAGAGTGGCTGGCAGAATCACAGCAACTGTGAGCAGGTGAAGCAGTGTGCCCTATGCCCCACTGGCAATAAGACAGCCAGTTGGGCATGTAGGAGGCTATAACCTAGGCTCACCTTGACATCTTGACAGGGCGTAACTTTGTTCAACATGTTTTACCTGGGAACACCTCCACCTTATCTGAACCTGTAGGCCATCTTGGACTTTTCTGAGCTGTGTTTGCATGTTCTCCTTCTTCCAGCTTGTGTTTCACACAGGTAATTTAGTCCAAGTGTGCTAAATTGGCTGTAGATGTGGATTCGGATTAGTCTTTCTTTTTTTGGTGACCTGTTCATCCAGTGTGAACTGGGCTAGGATCAAACCCCCTGCATCCCTGGTTGGATAAGCGGGTGGAAATCATATCACCAGTCTCTTAGCTATGTGTCCATTAGAGCTACAGTTTAACACCTTTACCAACTTTAGCACATAGAGCTTCTGTGATAGAGGTTTGTATTATCCCAGTGTTGTCTCATCTTCTGCAGTCAGCATTCACATTCAGTGAGTTGTTACTTCTGCTGCTGCCGCTCTGCCACTCCAGCTGCAGCACTAGAGCTGGTCATGTGACTGACTGGGAGGTGAAAGTGGAGAGGTATGGCTATGTGCGCCTTACCCCCGAGGGCTGATGTGAGGTTTTCAGTTTCCATGGTAACCCGGCTCACACGGTCGCCGTGGATTGGGGCTGGGTTACTACAGGAGATGCAGCTGGGGATACTGCGGGTTTGTGCGTTTGTGACTGTGAACGTACGATGAAAGAAAGACTCGGGAGAGTGAGGGAAGCTGTGCTGGTCGTATGTGTTACTATGTTTTGTGTTACGCAGCTCCCTCTCATTCACACATATATCCCTTTCTTTCTTTTTTCATTGACTAAACGATGTCTCACTTTCCTAATACCCCATCGTCTTTTCCTCTCTTCCTCCTTTTATTTTCTTTCTTTATGTCCTTCTCCAGTCTCCCATCTCCTTCCTCCTATTTCATCCAGCTATCTTTCTTTTTGCTGCCTCTTCCTTTCCTTCCGTATTCTAAGATTCATCCTTGCATTTTCCTTCCTGTTGATTCTTCTGTCATCTCCTTTTGTCCTCGTCTTCTCCGTCTTTTATTCTCGCCTCTGTTTACGCCTGTGTCCACTTGTATTTATCTCCTCCACCTTCTCCCCCTCCTGTCCTGTATATTTTATTTACTTCCCTTCGAATATGTTTAACTCAAGTCAGCCTGAGCTGTAAATTCACATCAGTCTGTCAGCTCTCTGGGCTCTGCCTCAGTAGGATATGCACAAAAACCTAATTCATTGCTTGTTGCATTTACCACATGCTCCTAAGTTCCACAGCAAACAAACAAAAAAAATGTTGGCCAGCCTTGGTGAACAGCGCACAGGTACCGCACCCAGGGAATTGCAGGCTTTTGCCCTGAATGGCTCTCTGTATTCTGGGGCATTCAACGTGATGGATGCTTTGTTATTCTAGCATTAAAGCTTTAATGTGATGGATTCTCCAGCGACAGAAGAAGAGACTCCAGAGGAGTGTGGAATTCATATCTTTGACTTTTTTCTCTCTCTCTTCTCTCCTTTCCCTTTTGAATTTTTTTTTTGTCATCCGTTTGTTTACATTAGTGGAGCTAGTGATCAAATGTCACCATCATCAGTGAAAATACACATAAATCGGAGTTCCTACAACCTTTAAAAAGGTACAGTGGTACACTAATGCCTTTAGTGTAGTTTTTTAAAGGGAATTTTACTGTCCCATGGCCTAAATCTGCTTTTCCATGGGTGCAATTCAGTGGGAAACAATTTGTGTGTGCGCATGCTTGTGTGCTGCCTGCCCGTCTGCCTGTTTCAAAGAGCTCCGGCATGTTGCAGTGGGAATAAGGGAATAAGAACCTGACCTAACTGTGCAAAAATGTTGTACTGAGAAAATCCAGCACTCCCAGTAGCGGAGCCAAAATCAATGTGCTTCGCAGGTAGTAAAGTATCACTTAAATGGCTACTCTGGCTCCATCAGAGGAGAAAGGAACAACATGAGATGCATGTGTGAGCCCCAAAATTTAAGAAATGCTTTCTGGTGCTCTTATGAGTGTGTCTCAAGGTTGGTTGAAGGCCACTAGAGGCTGCTAGCAACCCAGTTTAGACCAGTCAGCTGGAGGGAAGTGGAAGTTGTCTTGTATCAAACGCAGACACTGAAATCAATTTTTAAAAAAGGAGTTCAGGACAGCCATAGAACACCCTGCAGTATTTCCCCCATGTGTCCTGTTTGCTGACATTATGTTAATAAAATACTTGCAAAGGCAGACCCACACATAAACCCACACACACACGGATTATGTGTCAGGTTAGCCTATGGATTGAGGTAACTGTTACAGTGTAAGTGATGGAGAGCAGCAGGGATCAATAGAGGGTGTTTTCTCAAAATGAATTGGCTCTTAGCCCTTTATGGATCTGACTGTGGAGTGATGTAATGCACCTCCACTGCTGATTTAATGTGGATCCAGTGCTGCGGTTTGCATACACATACATGTAGCAACCCCCTTGTCATGCGCTGTGCAATGTTTACATTCATGCAGATAGAAATGTGTGGCATAAGTGGGGGCGGTTGTAATGGGAAGATGGAAAGCCTGCACAATTTGTTAGATATGTAGTATTTAAACAACCAAAGTACTTCCACCAAAATTTGCTATTCAAATTTTGTGTTTATGGGGGGCAGCCAATCCGAGTAAAGTGGTGCTCAAAGGCGGGGTAAATGAAGCAACAAACATTAGTTTCAGATAGAAATTCATTGAGGGACCAGGGCCTAGCATGTTCGAAAAGTTTTCATAGGATGTACACTTCCACTGTAAGAAAATGGAGCTAATTCCCTATAACAAGCAAATTGTCACAACAACAATGACGATATGTATATATATATATTTGTATGAGCAAGTATGTGCTCGAAACTCTCTATGGATACTTGGGGCTAAATGCCAAGGTCACAGTCATGTAAAGCACACCACCACTGGACCCTAGAGCAGCGGAGACTTGTTCTCTGGAGTGACAAATCACACTTCTCTATCTACAGGAGTCTGGGTTTGGCAGTTGCCAGGACAACGGTAGTTGTCAGACGAACTCTTAATGCTTTAGCATGCCAAGATTTTTTGGACACTTTCATGCTTCTAACTTTGTGGAAACAGTTTGGGGATTGTCCCTTCCTTGACTGGCCTGAACAAAGTTCTGACCTCAACACGACAGAACACCTTTGGGATGAATTAGAGCGGAGACTGTAGGCCAAGCCTTCTCGTCCAACATCAGTGCTTGACCACCCAAAAGCACTTCTGGAAGAATGGGCAGAAATCCCCATAAACACTCCTAAACCTGCGGAAAGCCTTCCCCAAAGAGTTGAACCTGTTATGGCTGCAAAGGGTGATCTGACTTCATGGGATGTCACTCAAGTTTATATGTGTGTGAAGGCAAACTAGTGAATACTTTTGGTATGCTACACCAGGTCAACTAGACTGGCAATTTTAGGACCTTATTACAAGGATATATTAAATTATATATATTTAAGAAAAATCACTGCATTGAAAAGTCTCTTTTAAATACGGTACTATTAAACACTTTTATTGGAATACATGTTAAAAATAGACAAGAACAGACAAGACGAGAAGGGTCTTAAGGGGAAGTGAATTTCTGGTGTCATACTAGTTTGGGCATCGCTCCCTTAGCTGCATTAATTATGACCATTTGTGGGGTTTTTTTTCAATGTTTCTTCCATAACTGAACCCAGCTTTGTGGGGAAAATTGCTAGCCTAGCACTTTTGGGGCATCGGAACGAGGCTTAATACTAATTTTTCCACATGTTAACTATTGGGAGCATATGTGCACCTCGGCTCCTGAAGGACGTCCGCATGAGGTTGCATGTGCAGCGACAGAAGCGGGTACCTGCTTTTTTTTTTTTTTCCATGTAAGCTGTTTGCCTGGCCTCCCTCAGCTGTGTCATGACAGCCGGTGAGTCCTGCAGTTATTTTGGAGTAGAGAGCGAGAGGATCTGGAAACAGGAAAGGGGGTTGCCGATGAAAAATTGAAGTGACATTAGCGCAGACATGAGCGAGCATGATTGCAGAAGAAGAGAGGTGGAGGGGGAAGAGAGGTGAGGTATGCCATGTAAGGAAGCTGAAGGAGGGTGGAGGGTGGTCAATGAATAGAGTGTATATGTGTGTGGAGAGGAGGGAAAGGAGGGGTTAACAAGGATCATTTGAGGAGAAGGGAGTTTTGGAAGGGAGAGGGAAAAAAATGAAGACTCACCTCCCCCTTTGCTCCACGGAATAACGTTACCACACTTCAAGAAGGCAGGAGTGAGTGAGAAGGAGCAGGGATAGAAGCAAGAGAGGGAGGGAGCTCACATGAGAGAGACAGACTTAAGGCCATCAGAGTGAGAAAAACGAGAGCAGGGTTTGCTTCCCCGCCCTCGGTGCACCTCGCACTTCTGGCATGGATTTATGCGGCCTGTGTGGAACTGCCGGGAATTTCTGGGAATACTGTGGATTTCAGCTGTGAGGCTGGGGAGCCCCCTCGAGTGGCATCTTTTTCGCAGGATGCCCTCCGTGTCTCTGCCGATGCCCTCTGCTCTGGCAGGGAGGGCCAGGACCTGGGTTTGCCTCTCCTGCATGTTTTGGGTAAGAGATTGGAGAAGGGCATGCGTGCAGGTCTCAGGCGTCAATCTTTCTGTAAGCAACAAAAGAGATGTGATATTTGGCAGAGGTGGTTCCAAACGTGAAGTTTTACTTATCTTTTTTTTTTTTAACATGCTCTGTGACCTTTCTAGATGTTGTCATGTGGGTGGTTGTGTTTACATGTGGTGGGTGAAGGTGTGGACAGTTCAGCTCAGCTGCTTCCTCTGTTTTACGTGTTTAACATAGCTGGAAGTTGGAAGGTGACTGCTCCAAAATTTAAAGGTCTAATGGCCCTTTAATCCACCCTGAATGTTAGATCCCTCCTCTAGCGTCTTTTATATTTTTTGGTCACTAAAGGTCAAGCTCATCCCATCGGATAGCTGCACGGCAGTCAAACCCACAGCAGTCCGCTTTATGCTGTGATGCATTCAGGGATAATCTAGTTGACTGCTCAGTGGCGACTTACATCGCCATGTTCTTGCGCCGAGTCCACGCGGCCTCGGCATTAGAGCTATTTCTGGGTTCTCCTGTATAATTTAATCTGCTGCTGCTCACTTCTTCTCCTATCATGGACTGACTGAGTGTGTCAGGAACCAGGGGCAGAAACCAAAATACCAACAAAACAGAAAAGAAATTAAGCAAAAGTTGGGCAGGCCAATCCCTGATGTGGGGAAACATTAGAAACAAGAATTTCTCTCTTGCATAGTTGCATAAAATCAGATTAGATTCAAACAGTTCTTCCTAAACATGTGAAATGTGGCGTTTTTGAAATGACAGCTTTTCCATGTTGATATATTGACACATCAGATGCTTAAGCTTTTTACAAACCTAGCTGCAGCACCACCTTTATTGGAGAAGGAGATGAATTTCTTGCTTTTTGGGGGTGTTTGTGTAATGTATACACACTGCTCAATGATTGCACCCAAGTGTTAAATGAGGCATCTGCCCTACTTTTCTGTAGCTTGCAGCAGAGCAGAGAGCCATTTAGATGCAAGGGGAAAGAGGCAGAGCGGAGGAAAAGCTCCCACACACTCAAAGTGAGGCATTGAGTTGTCCAGATGCAAAGCTTCCAATTCCAATATTATCACATCCACAAAAGGAGACGAGGGCTGAAAAGGGAAGGAGAAGGAAACGGAGATGAATGTCGTGAGGCGTGACGTTAGCAGAGGGAGGAAAGAGGAGTAACGAGCAGAAGCTGAGTGACGTGCAAGAAGCAGGTTCTAAGAAAGCTCCTCAAATACACGCTATTAATAATTTATCAGCCCCACGCACACAGGGAGAATATTAGATTTGACATCCTGACAGAAACAGCCACAAATGCGGGCTAGTTCCTATAGGACTGGCCAAACACTTCTGTGAGCTCATTACTGCTCCACAATATGCTAAGGAACCCTGCTAAGAATAACAACAACTGTTATTTGACACAGCAGCCGGCGGTATATTTTTCAACAAATTTGCAGAAGAATTTCCTGCCCGTGTTTATCAGAGTGCAACCAGGGTGCCCCAGGGTTTATGGACAAGCTACTTTGCACTGTTGCACATTGGACTGTAGACCGCCACTCTCTGCTTCATCCTTTGTCTTTGCTAACACTTACAGTGTCTTTACTAAGCAACATCTTGGTATTGCTTTTTCATAGTGTAGTCACTTTGGAGCCAAAGACCAGTGGTTCCAAACCTTTTCATACAATACACCCAATCAGAAAGACTAAAAAACCCTTTCTTAATAACATCTTACTTACTTTTACCTGGAGCTGAACAACTTTCAACTTATTATGTATGAATTATACTCACTTATCAACTAAAAGCTTACCTTTTCATCCACTCACCCACTACTTGTAACTACTGTAACATTTAACAGCGATTAATGTCATTACACCTAGTGGCCCATTTGAGCCATTATTTTTGTTCTTGCTAAACTGGAAGTAGCTACGGTGCTGTCATCCATTGCTTTGTGAAGTCCTGTTTTGAAGATGACCATTTTGACTGTAGCCATCTTGGTGTGTTGATGAAAGACGTAATGAGAGGGATGAAGCTGACAGTATAACTGCCTCCTTGGTGAAAGACAAAATTACCAAACAATGACATGATGAATAATTCAGTAGCACTCTAAATTAGTGACTGAGCTCATAAATACATGTAAGGAAAGTAATTAGAGAGATCAAGTTTATTAAGGACTTTCGTGTCATAGACTTTCATAGAGGTTTTTCATGTGAAGTCAACTGCACATTGCTCAAGAGTTGCCCTCCAACCTAATGTGATACAACCACCAGTTGTGAAGCAAAGACGACTATTCCCAGACTGGTTGGTGAGAGTTCCTGAAGGTTCCTACCTGTTGCCAAGTGAAATCAGTCTCACATAGGGTGGTGCACCTAAAGCCTCCTCCTATGTCACAAATCAGAATTGAACAATGTTCATCGTCGAAGTAAAATCTGTTCCTCACTGGTATAGCTAGGGATGGGTATTGATAAGATTTTCATGATTCCGATTCCATTTTCGATTCTGTTTGACGATTCGATTCTTTATCGATTCTTTATCGATTCTTTATCGATTCTTTTTTTTAAAAAAGGAGAACACTAAGGTCGATTAGCTTAGAACTTTGATCTTCTCTTTGAACAAGATAGAAATTTAGGAGTAACATGGCCTTACAAACCCAACAGTGAGATCTTAAGAGATCCACAGCCTATGGCTCTTCAATGGGGTGTCACAGGGTCCCCGGGGAAAAAAATTGTAAATGTAAAATAATAAAATAAATATTCTTCTGTAGCAATAACAAAGTATAACACACAAGAATATCCAGTAATGTCCCTGCCTACAATTAAACACATTCACTTACCGAAAATCAGGGCATCTGCTGTGGCAAATGGGTGCAAACCTTTTACCACAACCTTAGTCACTGCTCGGTGACATTCGTCTATCCTGGCCTGAAAGGAGACGCTACCGGTAGACTGCAGTGAGAACTGGCAGCATCTGAGCCTCTCTCATCATGGTCACCTAAATGCACAGTAATGGCAGGTTTTGTAATAAGGCAGATCGCGCTAACATAATATGCACTGTTAGTTAATGCACTGCCGCATTAACGGGAGAGGACGTGCAAACGTTACCGCTGCTGCTGGGTTGAGATTCACGAGTGGAACTAAAAACACGACATTAGTTTAAGGTCATCGTGTGTTTTGTGAGCAAATGCTTTTGCATATTCGTAGTGTTTCCTCCCTTAAATGAAATATCTACTTTGCAAGTATTGCAAGTTGCCGTTCTCGTAAAGTATAACCAAACTTTTGAGCGTTTGAGCCGCTTAGGCACCGTGTTTCCTGCCAGGTAAATGACGCTCCGCAACGTGGTGACGTCATTCGGGGCGACTAGAATCGATAAGGGAATCGTTTGCAAAAATGGCAAACAATTCCAAGGAATTGAAACAATGGGAACCGGTTCTCAACAAGAACCGGGTTTCGATACCCATCCCTAGGTATAGCTGACATGTTTTGAAAGCCACAACTTTTACTTTGAAGACTAATGATGGTCCCTGTTTCTGGTTTGTGTCACATTTTTCAAAGTTTCACTACTATGGACAACCACAGCAATCTACTAGCCAACAAAGAAATCACGTAGAGATATTTGCCAACCAGTCAGGGAATACACATTTTTCCAAAGCAATGAGTGGTTGTCAGGGAGTAACAAAGTGGTCTGTAGGCCTGTGGGCCTTATTCACTTTACCCTGCATCGTTGCCACCATGATTGTCACGCTAGTGGTGGACAGGTTGAAGGTGGCTAGCGGTCATGCAATTAGCTGTAACTATTAACTCCCCAAAGTTTTGGGGACTGATTATGTCTCTCTGTTTGTACCTGATCGTATTTTTTGCACAGTGATGCAAATGGTAGCCACCTCCACGTGTTTTTCCGCTGCACATTCAAAGTGTAAGTTTTGCGGTCCTCTAGTGGGCCGTACAAAAATATTGAGGGTTGTAAAAAAAAAAAATGCTTTAAAATATTTACAATACAAGCACAGTATCAGAAAGAAGATATTATTTATATATTGTGTATTGTGTTTTTTCTTTTTCATATTTTCATTTCTTTCTTTCGTTTTTTTGTTGACTGCTACTAAAAATTGTGATTGCAAATTTTACAGAGTACTTTGTAACACATCACATAGCAAACCTTCCATGATTTAAGCACTGCTCAATTTCATTCTGTGTTGTAGTCCAGTACATGGCAGCTGATACACTATAAGGAAAGATGTATGGTAGATCCATCATGCCTCCAGTTGTCTAACAGAGTCCTTTATTGACTGAACAGAATCCCCAGTGAGCTCTGAAAATCAATCCGGCTTTGATTGGACCGTTACTGCCTGCCACGCCTCTGTGTGTGTCACCTCTGTATTGTGTGTGTGTGTGTGTGTATGTGTGTGGCCTGGTTGTAATAACAGTGTGTCTACTATCCCTGCTTAGTAATTAACATGTGTTGAGTGAGGAGATTCTTGAGAGATTAATCTCTTTCAGCGTCTGTATGTGTGGTATCTAATTCCCCACAGCATAATGTTTAGCCCTTTTATATATACAAGTCCAGAAAAAAACAGGTCAAGCTTGAATAAGGTTTTTAGTCAGACACCAATCTAATAGTTTAAGATTTTTGAAAAAGAGCAACAATGCATTGTGTCTATTGTATAATAAAGACTGTTTCATTGATTATATGAGAATGAAAACTATTACAGTAAACATGAAATACTTTAATAAACCATCAAAAACCATCCTAACAATCCGCTTAATTAAACATAAGTTTGTATGCAGCCATCTCGGCTGGGGCAGCATAAGCCAGAGTTCTCCAACTGTTGATACCAAACCTGGATGGGTGGGTTGCATCAAGAAAGGCATCCAGGGAAAAAAAATCTGTCCCTAATGAAACATTCCAATCATCAAGAGAGTCCTGGATTAAGTAAAACCATCTGGCTAACAGGAAGCCAGTGAAAACTGTGCTACCTTGGCTGAAGACATTTGACCTTTGAAAGTGCTGAGGGAGAAATATGGGGAATGTCAACGGGAGCTTCAGTTTGTCTTTGTGGATCTAGAGAAAACATATTATAGGGTGGCAAAAGAGGAACTGTGGTACTGCATGAGGAAGTTGGGATTGTCAGAGAAGTAAGTGAGGGTGGTGAAGGACATGTATGAGGACAGTGAGAAAGTGGTGAGCTCTGTGGTAGGAGTAACAGATAGATTAATGGGGTTACATCAGGGATCGGCTCTGAGCCCTTATTGTTTGCAGTGATGTTGGACGGGTTGACCAATGAGGTCAGGCAGGAGTCTCGTTGGACTGTGATGTTTGCAGACGACATTGTGATCTGTAGTGAGAGTAGGAAACAGGCGGAAGAGAGCCTGGAAAGGTGGAGCTTTGCTCTGCAGAGAAGAAGAATAAAAGACAGTACAATATGTGGAAATGAGAGGGAGACAGGTCTAACAAGGAGCAGAGGTAGTTAAGGTAGATGAGTTTAATATCGATGATCAACCATTCAATGAAACAGACAGAGAGTTGAAGAAGAGAGTGAAGCAGAGATAGGGTGGACTTGCCCTCCTTGAGGAACCAAGACATGCAGAGGGTTGGTGTGGCAAAGGAAGCTCCAAGGGTTAGGATGAGATGGAGGCAGATAATCTACTCCTAAAGAGAGCAGCTAAAAGATGAAGAATTGTCCTATTTAAAGGGCTTTTCTGTGACTTCATCACCTGCTGTATTATTTGAAGTCATTTCCAAACTCCATTGCTTAAGATCAATGAAAACGTTCCACATGGTTGTGATATTTGCTGTTTTGATGTCGATACCCACCTCCAAATGACATGAAACTGCACTCAGACCTAGTTTTGGTTTAACAGTCTCCAAAGGGACCCCATGTCCTGTTCAGCTGCCACACGGGCTGACTGTCCTCAGCCAGAAATCCCTCCAACCAACTCTCATCGGAGTTTTCTCCATGCTCTCGTTTTCTAACCAGTGCATTTCCACTTGTGTGCGTCTGTGTATGTATATATGCATCGAGGCGTGCGATACTGTATCTTCAAGACTCAGACTGTCCTCAGAGAGTGTAGCTGTCACTCTGGCTAAACAATTCTCTGTGTATCTGTGACCAGGTGATTTATATCCAATGTGACTGGTTGCCTTCCTCCAGGCCCTTGGGCTATCACCAGCTAGCCCTTGACCCAGCTTCAGCACACTTCCCCCGGGTACTGTGCACTACTCTGCCCCCGCTTCTCATCCCTGAGTCTGAATGTCTGCCTGTAAAGTTTAATGGATTCTGGCTGGGATGTTGCAGATCAGTATGTGGATCATTCAAACATCAAAAAGTGTTAAAGGTTATAGGTGGCCATTTGGGAATAAAGATGTAGAAATAGATGAATTAATAAAAGTACTGTATGACAAAAAAGACAGCAAATCAAGCGTGTCTTCCATGTAGCATTTTCATGATGAGTCAGTAGTGAAAACCAGCAAATCCAATGAATTAAATATTTCATAATTAAATAAAAAGAATATCCTAATTCTTTTTTTAAAATAATTGGTTAAAGTGGTCGATATAACATTAGCTAATCATTGCTGCATCGATTGTGAACATCTGGATGGATACCAGTGTTTTCCTATAAAACTATACTAAAACTTTCTTCCTTTGTGAGGGAAACAAAGAAATCTTTAATCTAAAACTAATCTAAAAAATAAGTGACCCACCTTAAACCAGAGTCATGATAAACAATATATATGCGTTTTTTTTTCCTGAGCGGTTTCATCACGTTTACTGTCTAAGGACAGCAAGCTGTGCAGAACTGATGTAACACAGCTACCATATCCACATGGTTAAATGCTGTTTCACTCGCTGGGCCCACGTCCTCATTTGAGGTTTGACAGTGTTTTAGTAGATAAAGGTGAATGGCTTGGAGATGAATTGAGCTGCAGTTTGGGGAAGGCCTCAAAGGGGACTGGCGGCGGCTCCCAAGCCTAGCAGATCCCCGTGTACTAAATAGAAGTGAAGAAGTTAAAGAATTGAAAAGGGGAGGGAGGGTGGGCCACGTAATCTGGGGGATAATATATAGATGAGAACCGGAAGGAGTGTGTTTGGAGGTGTGGTCCTGCTTCTGAAATTCAGGTACTTTATTTCCAATTCACTTGCTAATATTCAACATCCAAAAGCAATATGTGATTAACATATATTGATTCTGTAGATGTTAAAAATAAATCAATAAAAAGTAATAATAAAGATGCAAATTCCCCATCACCCCACATTCCAACATTCTCTAAGTGAATCAAGTAATATCCCCAACACCATTACACCACCAACAACAATATGAATTGCTGATCCAAGGGATTTATCCATGCTTTCATGCTGCTAACACCAAATTCTGACACTACCAGCTGACGGTTGCAGAAATAATTGAGATTAATTAGACCAGGCGATGATTTCTCAATGTTCTGTTGTCCAATTTTGGTAAGCCAATAACTCAGATTCCTGTTCTTGGCTGACAGGAGTGGCACCCAGTGTGGTCTTCTGCTGCCTATCTGCTTCAAGGACTATTGTGTTGTGCATTCAGAGATGCTCTTCTGCATACCTATATGAGTGGATGTTTGGATAACTGTTACCTTCCTATCAGCTCGAAGCAGTCTGTGCATTCTCTCTTTTTTGAGTTGCTACTGTAGACATTGGTGTTTACGGGCAGTTGAACAGGTATACCTGATGAAGTTGGTGATGGGTATACACGACAAACAAAATCAGCAAACACTCACATTTGCTGAGATGAAAATAATATATGTATTTTTTTGATATAACTGCAACAGTCAATAGCTTAAACTGCTAAAGCTACTGCTAGTTGACTAATAAATTAATCAGACATTAATAGCATCTATAAGTAGTAGAAGTAGCAGAAAGCTGCAAATTGAAGGTATATGAAAGAGAGCATCTTCAATAACATGCACAAAGTTGTAATGCGCATTTCCACATTTACATTTCAAAGCTGCATCCTTGTTGTGTTCTTGTCCTGTACTCGCTATGATTACGTGTTTGTTTGCTTTTTAATCCCCAGAGATGGACTCAAAGAGAGGAGAGCTCATTAGCAAACATGGATTCTAAGTTCATTAGCAGCTGACTAATGATTATAAGCAGCTGAGACTTCATGATCACAGCCCAATGATCTTTGTGTCTCTCAGTCTGCCCCTTGTATTGATTGTATCGCGAGCTCGTGGAAACAGTATTCGCCCACAGGTTCACACACAGATATACATGTTTCTAGGCTGCACACACATAAGCAGTGAGGAGAACGGAGACACATACCCACACACACACACAAGTGTTCCTCAACTTGCTGATGCTTGATGTTGGGATATACTACAATCTGGCAACTGGCCCACAGTGTCAGTGAGTCCGCTGGGGTTGTTGGCTTCAGCAGTATAAATAAAATATCTTGAACTCCTGTCTTTTGTGTGTTCTTTTACATTGATTCATATGCCCACAGTGTATAGAGGTAGACAGGAAAGGATATATTTTGTCTGGTTTTGTTCTTAAAGTGTTGTTTGAGTAAACTATGTCTGTAGATTGTAACAGTCTCTGATTATGGGCACTTCTTTCCTGGCAATCACTAATGTAGCCATAATCACAGTGAAGAAGGCCCCTTGGGGGTTATAACCAGAATAATGACTATCCTGATAAGGCATTTCACGCTCCCTTCTGTTATTTACTATAAAAGGAAATGTTCATAAATGTTGGGGCACGGCACAACATCAAACTGACAAGGATCATTTTGGGAAACCTTAGTTTTGTGCTGCCTAAAGCTGGTGAAAGAAGCAGAGCAAAGCTTCTTGAGGACTGATGATAGCCAAAGTGCTAATTTCAGCTGTTTGATATGCCATCTGTGTGTCTGAGATTGCAGTTTCAGAGAGAGTTCGAGAGCGGAGGCTGGCAGCAGGAGCAGAGTTTACAGTGAGGTGATGCAGAGTTTAAATGTGAACAAAGTCTGACGCTGACAGAAATATTCAAAAGGATTCATGGCTCACCAAAGTTGGACAAAAGGAAATTGGAAAAATCTTGCCTGGTTTGAGGAGGTTCGATTTCTGATTGATATCAGACATCAGATAGTAGGGTCTGAATTCGGAACAAACAACATGAAATCATGTTTCCATCCTGGCTTGTGTCAGCGGCTCAGCCTGGTGGTGTAATGGTGTGAGAGATATTTCCTTGGCACATTTTGGGCTCCTTAGTTCCAACTGAGCATTGTTTATGACCTTTATGGCCAGGATAATACAGTGTACCATCTTCTGATGGGTGCTTCCAACAGAATAACCATGTCTCAAAACTCAAATCATCTCAAACTGGTTACTTGAACTTGAAGATGTTTTCACTGTTCTCAAATGCCCTCCACAATCACCAGATCTCAGTCCAACAGAACACCTTTGGGACGTGGAGGAACAGGAGATTCACATCATGGATGTACAACTGCGAAATCTACAGCAACTGCATGATGCTGTCATGTGAATATGGAGCAAAATCTCTAAGGAGTGTTTCCATCCCCTTGTCAAATCTAAGCTATGAAGAATTACACTAATAATTACACAAAAGGTGCTGTTTAGCTGAGTCTTAGGAAATAGGAATTTGACTCATACTATGGCCTAAAACTCACAATATCTCACCTGGTACTCTGATGATGGTGACAACTGTTTCTTCTACCTCTTAGGAGAGTGTCACTTTTATGAAACTGCTATGATAAATTGCTGCAGGGCTCTTTAAACAAAAAACAGTGAACAACTAGTCTTTGAGATAAAATGTAGAGTCAGCGGTTTGTTCACACAGTCTCAAAAACAGCAATGTAGAAAAATGTCTGAAATGAAGACCGCAAAAGTGCAAGTGGTTTGCGTCTGTATGATTGGAAAAAAACTGACTAGTTAACATTACATAAAGATCTTAGGTTGGGTTAAAATACACAATTTTATGTTAGAAAGCCGCAAGTACTACCTGTTCTACACACAACAACACCTGAATGTATTTTACATGCAAAAACTCAAGTAATACTTTAGTACCGGTATTTGACATGCGTAGTGTACTTAAGTACTTAAGTCACATGTTACATGCAGCAGAGTACAAGTATATTTAAAGTATGAAAGCATCAGATAAACAAACGTAAGACTCTGAATTCCGTGAAAATGATCACAAATAGCGTATAGAAGTGTTTCCTGCTCTTCACTCAGATTCTGGTAAAGACATCAGCTTCAGTAAAGAGTTATTGAACAATCCATTGCACCACCATAGCTTTCGTGTGTTTAGGAAAACTTTTTTTCTACAATAAGTAATTGCTCAAACCATGTAAATGCTGTCACAGACTCTTATATACAAACATTACAAATGTCATCCTGGTTCTGTAGTTTCTTTTTATGTTTCTCCGTCTTGTTTGCTCCCGCTCTATGTCTCACAAAGGCGCCCATTGTTCCTGACCGAATTTCAATTTGGTTGAAATTGAAAGCAGGTGTGGCTCTGCTTTTTCATCTTGTGGGGGGTGCTGGGCTTTTCTATTTCTGTGGGCCTGTTCCTCATGCTCGTTTCATTGAATCATTGACTGGTTGGTAACCCCCCTCCCCCCACAGTTTTTTTTTTTTTTTTTTTTTTTACATATTGAGTCATTTGCTCCATCTGTCCGACTCATCTATCAGCCAGGTAGTCACTCATTCGGAAAATCATGTCTCATTTCTGTCTCACATGGCATTGCTGATAAGCATTCTGCACATTTTGTTAAATATGATGCAGAAAACCCCTAACCTTCGGGTAAAAATGTCTCCAGCTAGTAACTTTAATTTCTAAATGATTGTATTTACTTCACTATTGTCTCTTGGAGATGTTTATTGCGCATAGGGGGACACTTGCTGAAAAATTAATTAGCTCCAGGATTTGTGTCAAATTACGTCATTATCCAGGATAATACTGCACATCTTTGTTCCTTCCTCCAACCATTCTTTCAATTCATGCAGAAAGACTTTCCTCTGACTGTGCTATAAGTGGAACCATATGTGGAGGTCTGCATGAATATGGGAATGAAGCTGGATGTGGGGACATTTATGTTCCTATATATATGTGTGTGTGTGTGAGAGAGAGATTCCAGATTTGAACATCCGGGATTTATGCGAAAAGGGTGCCTTCTGAGCTGCCAGATGTAGCAGCTCAAAAGGCACCTTGCATAAACAGGATGTGTCGACTACAAACACGTACCCTTACACTGAGGCTTTCTTCTCTTGACAAATATTGGTATAAATATGTGTAGGCTCTCTGTAAAGGGCTTCTTGAGTTTGGTGCCATACTTTATTCAGACAGAACTGGTGACCATAGATGGGCTATAGATGGCCATATGTTTCATTTTCTTATATCATAATAAATAATAATAAAAACATAGCCAGAAAAACAGGTTCAATATATCTTGATGTAAGAAAGATATAGTAAGATTTAAGCTACGTACCCAACAAAAATATTACCTATGCCCCAGTTGTGTTTCAGCACACGTTAGTAATTTTTTAGTAAATGTAATATGAGAGCTTCCATTTTATTAGGTTTTAAAATGTAGTCTCTTGATAATGTAAATGTAGCATATTCACAGCATTGTTTTTCTTACACTTTTACATTAATATTATATAACGAAGGAAAATTATTTCTATGCTTCTTAACAGATTTTGTAGCTACAAGCTAGCTAAATGTATCAAGGCTAAAATATAGTTTTTAGCATAAACAGCCTTAACATTTTAACTTAATATAGTATTCAAATTAACTAACCTTTAATTACGTTTTGGTTATTTAAAAAACTGTAGTGTCAGTATGGCCTATATACAAAATATGGACAAAGCCACTGTGACATTAGCAATTTGATGCATGGTCTACCTTTTTGAAGCTTTGAGTTTGGCATTTTGGCCAAACTTCGTTTTTAGTAGCAAGAAGTGAGAAAAGGCTGGAATGTTAAGTCATGAGCTAATGCTAAAGTAGCCTGTTGATCCAGGGATCCAAACTGTTCAGAAGGCTCTAAATGGTGCCAACACCTCAAATTGCTAAGCAGCCACAGATTTATGTAGCTAATGGCTGTTAACTTGTTAGCAAATGATTTATATTTTCTGCAAATGATGCAAAGCAATATTAGCAGTCAGCTGGTTTGTCTATCTGCCAATTACTTTCTTTTAGCTTTGTATTTGGCTTAGTTCATAGAAGTTTTTCTTTTTTTTTTCCTGGGCAGATGCAGTAAAGCAAAAAAAAAAGTTTTCACATAACTCAAAACAGTGCTGTAAAAAAAACTATGTACACCTATACTGCCTCCATAGGAATTAAGAGAATCAGTAGTAGTCATCTGCTGGTAATCAAATGTGCTTGTTTCCTGATTATTAGCAAGTGATATAAATATCCTGATAAATTCAGAATTTCTTGCAGCTCGCAGGTCTGGGGCAATGACACAACACAAAGGAAAGACATCAGCAATTATCTTATTATAGAGAGTCATAAGACTATTTTCAAATAATCTGCGGTCCACCATTCTGCAATGAGAAAGTGCAAAACATTCAGTAAATCTTCTAATCTGCACATCTTCCCGGAACAAATTCAAGGTGCAATCAACATGTTATATCTCAAATTCTCAAAATTAGAAAAACAACAAAAAGATATGGCTTATTTGGAAGGATTTCCTCTATTTCTCTCTAAAAGGTATTTTTTAGAATGACTTAGGTCATTGTGGTTTTGTGGTTTGTTTAGCTGCATCTAAACAAACCACAAAACCTCTAGAACAATGTCCTTTGGACAGACCAGACCAAACAAAGCATATGAACACAAACACCGCATACCGACCATCAGCACGGTGGTGGAGGGGTGATGATTTGGTCTATAGTCACTGCGTCAACTATGACCTCCTTTATATACCAACTTAAGCCTGGGCACACTGGTTCATGCGATAAGATGATCACTTCAGCAAATCTGTCACAGAATGGCTGAAAATGAAAACAGTCAAGGTGCTGCAATGTTCTAGTCAAAGTCCAGAACTCAGCCTAACTGAAATGCTGGACATTAAGTGAGCTCTGCATAAATTAATTCAAACCTCAATAAACTGAAGTAACGGTGCATAGAAGAGTGGGCTAAATTTCCTCCACAATGATCTGAGAGACTGATAATGTCATACAGAAAACAATAACTTCAGGTTATTGCTGCTAAAGGTGGTTCCTCACAATACTTTAATATACTCTTCAAGTCCTGCCACGTGTGGGTATCCATGTGAATCACTGTGAATATAAAAGCAAGATGCTTTCTCGAAATACACGAAGCAGTCATCCAAGATACAAACGATACAAATGTGTCTATCACCAACAGTCCAGCATGTGCATATATGTGGATTGATATAAATGACTTTTATGCGTGTTTTCCAGGACTAGTTCATGTTCATGTATAATTTCTGATCAGAAGGACAGAACGATGCCTTTGAGAAAGTCGTCCCCCCTCTCCTCCTCCCACATCTTTGCTCTAAGTGGGGTCGCGGTCGAGGTGGCGTAGTGATGCTTTTCATTAGCTAAGTGCAACTGGGGGAGAAGAGCACACAGCCTTGATTTACTGGGCCTCCTGTCTATATGCCAGGACACACATACTCAGAGAAACCCCTCCTCTCCTCTTTCAGCCTGTCCACTCTGTCCCATTATTCCCTCTATTTTTTCTCCAGATCCATCCATTTCCCTTACCTTGAGCCTCTCTTTTTCTGTCTCGGTTTCTCTGTCTCTCCACATAACTTCCTTTTCCATTTTCTCTCTCAAGCCTGTCGTGGGAGTCTCCTTCTAGCACGACACAGAGGACAGCTTTCTTTCTCTTTTACATTGCTGTCCTCTGCTGTGTGCTAAAAATGTCAAAATGCATTTTTTTAGGGTCATCACAATACCACTGAAAGTAACATCAGCTTTCCATAATGCTGAAAAGAAGGCATTTTGCTTGGGTTCATGTTGTATTCATGAAAAAGCATGATTCAAGTTGGATTTTTTTTTCAACTTGAATCAACTTGAGGTCAGATCACCTCGTGGTTTGTAAAAGGATGTAGACAATGTAAATGCTCTGGTAAACCTTAATGTTTTTATATGCTGGTGCTGTCAGGTTTCAGGAGGGATTACCAACATCCTGAACGTTAATTTCTTGGCGAAACTTTAGCTTCACAGGAAGCAAGTTGTTTCATACCATATGATACAGTCTGTCATGGAAGATTAAGAAACTGATGGCATTCATTACTGAAGCAGCTTTTTGATTACATGCCTAAGTGTGAGCTTGAGATATATTTTTCATTCCTAGAAAAGAAAAAAAGAAAAAAAAGAAACTCAGAGAGTCGTTTCATTTGTAAACGCATGATCTCTTTGCTCATTACTAGCCATTTCAGCTTCTGAGGCCCTTCCCCTCTTTCTTCTCTCTTTTTTAAAAAAAAAAAAAAAGTTGAATCCCAGATGCTACATGGCAGAAATCCAAGTGCCATTTGCACTTCTGTTGTCTCGATATTCACAGTGGGCCCGTGCGCCAGGCTGTGCATTCATGTTTATACGTGTGTGTGTGTGTGTGTGTGTGTGTGTGTGTGTGTGTGTGTGTGTGTGTGTGTGTGTGTGTAAACTTGTGGTTGTATGTTTTTTCTCCCCCAGCCCATCTATCATTGTTTGACAGGACATGTTGACCCCAGTTGCTGTGGCAGCCAGGTAACCATGGCACCTGACTGTGACACAGCTGGTTACGTCTGATTGGTTTAGCCGCCGGCTTTCTGCCAGTTCATCTTTAACATCGAGACTTTGGAGCCTTTAAAGGCTATTTATAAGCTCAGCGAGTCTTAAGCAAAAAATGCCAGTCTTAAGCAGGTGTTTGCTCTCATGTTTAATCTGAATGTCTTTCAGATCCATCCATCCATCCATTCGCTTCCGCTTATCCTCTTCAGGGTCGCGGGGGGTGCTGGAGCCCAGCTGTCATAGGGCGAGAGGCGGGGTGCACCCTGGACAGGTCACCAGTCTGTCTCAGGGCTAACACATAGAGACAGACAACCATTCACACTCACATTCACACCATGGGCAATTTAGGCTACGTCCAGACTAGCCCGGATAGATTTCAAAATGGCGTTTTCGTCTGAAAACGCTCCGCATCCACACTAGCGTTTTCAGTCTTTTTCACAGAGTTGCGCGTCCACATTGAAACGGCCGAAAACGCTTACATTCCAGTCCTGCACATGCGCAAAAGCGAATGAGGATTACATAATTTGAAGAAAAGCTATCTGGAGCATGTACAAACTGATATTAAGTGTAATATGAAATGTTACTGTAAAACTGTTAACTAGCTAATGTTACTACAATTGCTAGCCACTGTAAAAAATTGTCTTGATTTACAGAAGCACTAAAAGGTTTCTTGAATTGCCACCAAAATGGCTTCAAAAGTAAGTCACTCGCCATAGACTGCTGTGTTAACATGTCTAGCTCTATAGCAGAAATAAATGTTTATGCTACAGCATGCTACAAAACCAGTTTCTGTCTCTATAACTTAAAGGCTATTTTATAAAAACTTATGTAATTTTTAATATAAAAACCTACTCATTTTAACTTTATTAAGACTGAACTTACACTATACAACATAAGAGGTGAAGCTTTGAGAGATGAGTAGGTATAGCCACTCTCTGTTAGATAGCGCCTTAGCTAATTTGTTTCAGTGGGCTGTGATTGGGGTGTTGGTGCTTTTTGGAACATTTTCAATGCAAAATATGTGGCTCGCTGTATGGTTAGCAGTAAGAAGACCATAGAAAAAGGGTGAGCTTTGAGTTTTGGTGAGTGACATTCAATCATTTAGGTTTTTTTTGCATGTTACTTAGCAACAACCCATTGACTATGTTATGTCCAACTATGGGCTATGCATGTTGAAAACGAAAACCAGAAAGTTTCTAGGACCAAATATTACATCCACTACCTATAGATAATACCAATTCATATGACAAAATCTGTTTATAGCAGGTTTAGCAGATTTCAGTGTGTATGAAATTCACCCCTAGGGTTACTATATATTCTTAATTTTATCATCTTCAAAACAAAAACATCACAGTGGGCCAGAAGCTAACAGTGCTAGCTGTGTGGAGTTTGCATGTTCTCCCCGTGTCTGCGGGGGTTCTCCCTGGGTACTCCGGCTTCCTCCCGCAGTCCAAACACATGCAGTTAGTGGGGATAGGTTAACTGGTCAATCTAAGGCTATGTCCACACTAATCGTTTTCTCTCCGTTTTGGCCTCCCGTCCACACTGAGACGGCGTTTTCCGCTCTTGAAAACGCATACATTTCAAAACAGAGCTGCCCCATCGCACTGTGGACACTCGAAAATCAGACTTTCTAAAACGATGACGCATTTTAGTCATGTGATGCAGTCATGTGACCAATTAAACAAAGATAGCGGAGTGCATTATACAGCAGTTGTTTTGATTGCTCTCAATTTTGACAGCTCTAAAAAAGATTAAAGTCAGTGCAAACAGTGTTGAGGAGATACTCGTTATACCACTATCAAGCAATACTTTAATTTTTTTCCTATATCATGTTTTCACCTGTCACAGTACTTTTGAATCTGTCCGTTCAACCAATTCTCCATTAATCAGTACACAGTATATGGATAAAATGTTTAGTCTGCCTCTGTATCAATCTGAGCTGCTGCTGTTGAGCAGAACAAACAAATGGAAGAAACAAGGTTGTTTGAGAGATAGATGTTGCAGTGGTTCATAATTAATTTTTTACATGAATTATCACCATGCATGTAGCATATTGTTTGTTTGAAGTTACCTGTTCTAATATGCTGTGTGTGCTGCTGGCTAGCCAAGGTCAGCCAGGATTCCTCTTTGGAACTTATAGCGAGAGTGTCACAGTGTGACAAAAGCCATTAAGATTTAGGGAGATATGGGAGCGAAAACGCTGAGAAACACACTTTTGAAAAGAGCTTTGAGCCAAATTGACTGCAGCACACGGAGGAGGGGAAAAAAAGACCAGGGAGCTTTGGAAAGCAACAGGAAAATGAGCTCAAAGATGATGAAGGAAAGGATTACATGACTTAGTGCAGCTTTCATCAGTGAGCCTCATCATACCTACAGTCCTTTGAAGATGTAGTAGGTCTAGTTGTAGTTGAAGTGATTAAAATTAGCAATGGGAAAAAGCAGTGAGCTATAATAATGTGCAAAAGTCTTGAGCCACTACTTGTTTTTATATTTTTC
Organism: Astatotilapia calliptera; assembly: GCF_964374335.1. Lineage (NCBI taxonomy): Eukaryota > Metazoa > Chordata > Actinopteri > Cichliformes > Cichlidae > Astatotilapia > Astatotilapia calliptera. The sequence continues at coordinate 22,756,384 of NC_137443.1, read as the reverse complement.
TGCCAAGAAGCCAAACTTTCTTTTACTTTTTTTAAAGTGGTTTCCATCAATAGTTCTTCAGGCTTACTGAAGTTTGTTTAAAGTCTTTCTTTGAACACTGGCTTTTTTTCTTTTGCTGATTTTAAGTCCAGTCTTTGTACTACCAAACTGACCACCTTCAGATCCCCCCTGCCACCTGCTCCTGGATTAAAGATTTCTTCACTAACCAGCCTCAATCTGTCCGACTTGCTGATTGAGGCTGGTGCTTGGACAACAACATGAAGCTGAACTTCATTAAAACAAAAGAGCTCATAATGGACTTCAGAAGGCACAGACAGGTCACTCCCCTGCCATTGTAAAAGGATAACGGGTGGAATCTGCCTCCACCTTCAGGTTTCTGGGCACCCACGTCTCCACTGATCACACCTGGACCAACAACACCAACGCCCTGGTAAAGAGGGCCCAGCAGTGACTGCACTTCCTCCATATCCCGAGGAAGAATAACCCGGAGAAGAAGCTGCTGCTGGCCTTCTCACACACCTCAGTGGAGAGCATGCTGTCCTACTGCCTGAGTGTTTGGTACTCAGGGGCCACTACTAAGAACAGGAAGGCTAAGCAGAGGGTAATTAATACCACCCAAAAAGTCAGTGACTTTCCTCTGCCACCCCTGAAGGCCATCACCAGATCCCCCCGTCTCAGGAAAACCAGGGCCATCACAGGTGACCCCTTGCACCCTGCCCACCACCCGTTTGACCTGCAGCCCTCACGTCAATCAGGTCCGACACCCCTAGACTCACAAACAGGTTCCTACCCTGGGACATTCAGACTGTTAGCAAACAACATCCCCCCACACCCCCAAGCCATGGCGTGAGTAACCCTTCATCACTCAGGCCACTCAAAAACGAACTCTGTACTCAGACCAAGTCTTTTCTTTGCACTACTTCCAAGCACTTTGCAACTATTTTGTTTACTAGGTTGTGGCTTTTTCTTATTTTTGTATATATTTCTCTTGATTGTATACATTTCTCCTGTTTGCTATTTAATCCTGCTGTCTTACTATTTATATGTCATTGTACATGTTCAGTGACAATAAAGGGCTATTCTATTCTATTCTATTCTACTTCACTCTCTGGAGTGTGTCCTTAAAAATTTAAGGAAATGGAGGACAAAAAAAGTGGCAGGTCTAAATCCAGCAAAGGCTTGACACAGATTTTGAGATATTCATCTGGCTCTTCAGGTAATCCATCTACTGTTCACTGAAGCCTCATCAGAAATAGTCTCAGCTGATAGGTGGCCATCAAGAAGTCTTCTTAAGGAAGGGGAAAAGAGAGATAATGTAAAATCATACCTGTATAGAAAAACACACAGTGGAAAACCATCAGTCATGGATCGGCCTCCCCAGAGCCCGGACCTGAACATTATTGAAGCAGTGTGGGATCATGTTGACAGAGAACAGAACAAAAGGCAGAAACATCCAAAGAAGAGCTTTGAATGTCCTTCAAGAAGCCTGGAGAACTATTCCTGAAGACTACTTAAATATTGACTTTTAAGCTCATTCGAAGCTCATTCGACATTTTCTTGTATATTTGCACATTTTTCGTAAATTGATCCCCATTCTCCTTGCAAAATGTTACAAAATTAAGGTTTTCTCTAGTCTGTTCCACAGCACGGCATTTCAAACAGTACTTGTGGTAGAAGGTTATGTTGTAGGTGGCAGTAGGAGCTATCTGTTGCATAGTGGTCCTAAGTAAGACGTCACTTGTTCTTTGGTTTAGAGATGGACCACAATCTCTGAGTGGTAATGAGTAAATTTCAGGAGCACTGTGGACATGTGCACATGCATTTCCTGTGCATTTTAAATAAGCTGCTCTGAGCTACTCTTTCTACAAGAACCTCCCCTCCCCCAAACAGCTCCTCATCGTTGGTGCTCTGCAAACGAAATCAATTACTGTGTGCTACTACAGAATTACAGACTTACCTTTAGACATCAACACAAACTGGTGCAAGTAGAAACAATTAGCGCGTTTATCTACTTAAAGAAAGACACAGAAAGCAGAAAAACTTAAAACCGATCACTCCTCTGTAGGAGAAGTGATCAGTGATCTATTTACAGTGAGCAACTTGCACAACATGATGTGGCAGCAATGTTGCCTATGTTGAATAAGATAATCAGTTAACTGTTCAACTGTTAATCTGTTAAAAACAAAACAAAACTATGTTTGCAGGTATAGACCCTGTCACCTTAAGAAAGATTGATTTCTCCTTTTGCCAGAAATAAATATTCCAAAGCCCTCGCAATGATTTATATTCGTGGGAATGTTTGAGGAATGTCTTAATTCATTGACTCATTCATGCATCCTTTCAAGGTGATATCTGGAAGGAGGTGTATATAAAATACTGTTTTCAATAAAGCAAACTCAGATTTACAGCCCAGCCGAGCTCAACCCAAACCAGGCCAGCTGCACAAATACACAAAGGAAATGGCATCATTATTATGACTCACAGAGGAGGCTGTTAGGAAAAGTGGGCTCTGGACAACAGGGAAAGAGGGAGATCTAGCAGGGTGTTTGCTTTAAGTGCAATTCTGAGTGATGATGTCACATGATGAAATGACAAAAGAAGAGATCTGGGATTTGCCTGTTGTCTTTTTGGCCATACGAACTGGGGTAACTGCATCAAAGCAACCCACAGACCTTTGTATGATAAAATAAAACCAGATCAAACCACATAAGCAAGTCAGAAAGAAAATAAAGGCCTAAAACATTCAGAAACCTAAACCAACTCGTCTATTCTGAGCACATTTTGAAGCGTTCATCGGCTGGTTTCCTTCAAAGGAAAAACTCGTGCGTTGAGTGCATTTTCCAAGCTGCAGGACAGACTAATCAATTCTGAGTAATGTGCAGCTGTTTGGAGAGAAACCCACATTTTAACACAGCGTTCGAGATGTCATTGCATGTCAGGAATAAATTACACAAGTCATGGAATTAATTTTGCAAGGGTCTTTTGGGATCCTCCAAGTTGTTATCCTGGTCATGAGCAACATGCTCGCAGCAGCTGCAACCCCATCTTCTTCTTCATCATCATCAGCATGCGTAAAACAATATTTTTGATTTTTCTTCTTCACTGCTTTGCACAGTTTCTCGAGCTGTTGTGTCCTCAGGCTGCTCTGAAATGAAGCCCCGGACACACACTTGCAAACAATACTGCACACACACACACACACGAACACACACAGGCAAGCATCATTCCTAGAGTTTTTTAGGTTGCTGGCTGCTGTAAGGCCTTTTTTTCACTCCATCGTTAATTAGTCATTTAATTAGAGAACTTCAAAGTGAAAATATCCTATGCTGTTGGGTGGGCTGTGTCTCTGTGTGTGCGTGTGTGTGTCAGTGTGAGTGCACTTATTTGCACGCAACAGTCTTTTGGGCCTTATAAGGTAGAAAAATGACTTGTTTGAGTTGCATCACTGTTTCGGACATTAACCCTCCTATTCAGTATAACAAAGACACAAGGAAACAGCTTAGCTGAAACCAAAAATCATCAAAAGTTGAGGTGAAACTCTCACATGCAGCCAGATGTATCGAATGTGTTTTGATTGGCTTTGGATCTGCTTCCATCGATTTGTAGCGATGCACTCCTGATCTCGTTTCCTCTTCTTCCCGCAGCCCGACGAGCTGGAGGGCGTCCACACGCACACCTTTAAGCTGAAGCCATTCAAGAAGGCCAAGAGTTGTGATATATGCAAGCAGGCCATCACCAAGGAGGGCCTCATCTGCAAAGGTGGGTGTCTAGCATGTTGGCTTTAAAGTGGATCTGAGCAGACGTAAGACAGTAGACCGAGTAAATTATGACCAGGCAGGGGTTGGATTCCCAGAATGGCTGAGGGTGAGATTCATTTATAAATATAAAAACTGACCATTTTATAACAACTGCCTTCCTTAGACTTCACATGAATCTTCCTTAGACTTGCTGCTTCTGCAACCTGGAAGTGGCAGTAAATAGATGTATATCAGTTATGTTATGAGTTATGACCCAATTTTACTTTAAGAAACATTATTATAAACATTGTCAGTCTGTGAAAAAAAAGTGTGGGCAAATAGTTTAACAAACCCCTAGACATCTTTATTACAGAAGTTAGCACCATCGCCTGACTAAAAGAAGGTCCTGGACATGGTCTTGTGCTGCTGAGTTCAATGTGTTGTGCATTCAGAGATACTCTTCTGCATACCTTGGTTGTAAGTGTTATTTGAGTTACTGTTGCCTCCCGGTCAGCTCGAAGCATTTTAGCCATTTTCCTCAGACCTCTAGCATCAAGAAAGCATTTTCTCTCTAAAAACTGCCGCACAGTTCAGTTCAGTGCAGGTCAGCTAAAGCTTGATTCTAGCATAATTTAAGCCATTCAGGTTTACATTAAAGAAAGGTTTAAAACAAAGTTTTATTTGTATTTGAATGTTTTTTCTCCCCAAGTCTATTTTTAATATACACATCCTTTTTGTTTACGCTGTACGCTCTATTTATGTATGCATTGGTCTACTGTTTTAGCTTTGCTTTCTCTCCCTCTTGCCTTTGAGCCCCTGCCTCCCCCTCTTCCTCAATGATCCAGTCACATGTTTTTGAGTCTAATTTTAGAAGTACTAAAGGTTTTATTGTCACTCCAAGAAAAGTCCAAGGGAAATTAACATTAGAAGACTCCCAGGCAGCCTCACATTTCCTCTGTTTCTTTTTCTCTGGTCTCCCTCTATCTGTCTTTGCACTCTTTCCCTTGCTCTCCCCATTTTTGAACTACAGTACAAACAGAGTGTCTTTAGCAGAGGCCAGATGACAAACGGGGAGAAAAGCCCAGCAGTAGGGGAATGGGCTTGTATAGGGCTTTGGCTGAGGATTTGGTGTTAAAATTAGCATGGCTGCTGCTGCTGCTGCATTAGCCTAGATAAGAGGGGGAAAGAGGGGGAAAGGGATGAGTGGTAGGGGAGGGGGCCAGAGCTAGGGTGAAGAGTGAGAAATATGGGTAGCAATGACGCTGGGTGATAGATATGGGTACAGAAAAGAAAAGAAGGCATACACTTTTATTTATTGTACTTTCTGTCCTGTTAAACTAGAGCTATAGTGTACTATATGTTCACAAGCACCTGGACAATTATAATTATCTAAAACTCCTTGTTGTCCTTTACCAGGAAGGGTTGCTATGCAGCACATTGCTGGTTATTGTAAAGGATTAGATGTGACAATAAGACTATGTGCTGTGCAATCGTCCAGATACATTGCTTTAAAATCAGCTAAAAAAACTCTCAGGGAGGCCCTTTGAATGTCAAAGAATGAGATAAACAAAAGACATACAAAAAGGTTAATCTTTGCTAAAGTGAAGCCATTTCTCTGTTATAGAGACTTTGACAGAGCTGTTCATGACTTCATTTCATCTCGCCTCGACTACTGTAATAATCTTTACTCTGGTGTTAGTCTGTCATCAGTTAGCCGTCTACAGCTGGTCCAAAATGCTGCAGCACGGTTACTAACTGGCACACGCAAGCGTGAACACATATCTCCCATACTGGCATCATTGCACTGGGTGCCAGTTAGTTTTAGAATTAATTTTAAGATTTTTTTTTTGTAAGGCATTAAATGGGTTAGCACCCTCATACCTTTCTGATCTTTTAAATTGGTACACTCCTGCAAGATCACTGAGGTCTGCGGATCAATTGCTCCTGGCTGTCCCGAGGTCCAGATTAAAGCACAGAGGAGATCGGGGCTTTGCTGTAACTGCTCCTAAACTGTGGAACAAACTGCCCCTTCACATCAGGACCTGCCCAACATTGGACACTTTTGAAACCCGTCTGAAAACCCAGTTTTATTCCTTGGCTTTTAAATCAGAATGAGTTTGTATTACTTTTAACTATGTTATATCTTACTCAAATCTTCTAATTTTATGATTCTTTTTCTTTTCTTTTATCATGTCTCCCTATGTTTTTATGTCTTTTAGTTATCTTAATTGTACAGCACCTTGGTCAGCATTTGTTGTTTTAAATGTGCTATATAAATAAATTTGACTTTGACTAAAAATGGGGGAGAAAAGTCATATTAAGCAAAGTCATAAAGCAAGCAACCCTGTGTATTTTACCCTACATAGGACTTTGTTTTGTAAAATAAGCATCGTGTTGTAATCAGTAACACTTCAAACTAATGATTGGAATCCTACGCGTATCTTCAAAGTGTTTGGTGAGGTCATAAATCCATAAAGAAGAAGGTTTGTTTCCTCACATACCTATATACCTGTTTTCAAATAGAGGATTCGCCCCCTCCTGGTAGTTAAAAAGAATGCAGCTTGAAGGTTTCTGTGCAAAGGCTTAACCTTTCTGACCTGAAACTTCTGACCATCTTTCATAAAGAGTGTTTGCTTCAAACATGCAAAAAGACAAATTTGCATTAATAAATGAATAAAATTTGATTACAGACTGTTACTATTATGTGCTGAGGAGACTTGTACCACCTTGATTCAAGTGTGACCCATTAACAGTCTAGAACATACATTAAAAGTCCAATTTATCACTGTTTAATCAACATTCTGTGTTCATTTCAATCACTTTGGCTTGCATTTGCTATTGATTTTTGCATCAATGTTTCACCTTTTGCCTGAAACATTAAGGTAGTGAAATGCAAACTGATGGATGGATGTTTGCTTCATGTGACCACTTGAGGGCAGCACCACAGCATGTTGGCATCAGGGATGGTGCTGACCTTATTTCAGTTTCAGTGCATTCAGCAGTACAGCGCTGCAATTCTAAACTCTCCACACCATCTAAGCACTTTAATTGTTTTCCAATACTGAGCACACATCTACAGTTGCTACTTTCAGCTTCATTTTGTGATCTATGTGAAAGGAAACATCCATTAATCTCTTTACGGTTGTTAATGGTTTTTGCTCCTGTGGGTGTAAATCAACAACTGCACATAATGCTGCCTCTTTTATTTCAGCGTGCCGGTTGTCCTGCCACAAGAAATGTGAAGTGAAGGTAAGACACGATCTTCACTGTCTTCTTTTGTTACTGATGAGACTGATGTCTTCATTGTGCATTCTAGTCTTTGTCACACCTTATTACTGTATAGAAGTACACATATTTTTACTTATTGTACAAGCACATACAATGCACCACACATACAGCAGATAAACTGTGACTGTGGTCATTGCATCGGGAATAGCAGGAATTTAAAAGTTGCTTTTCTACACGGTTTTTCCCCCTCCTGAAGCACTATTGCAAATGTTAAGCGAAGCCCATTTATGGGTTTTTTCAGGCTGTTTAAATCAATTTTAGCACTGCATGGAAAAATGCACAGTCCGGCAAAAAAGCTTTAACCTGCCTGCCTCAGACTGCAGTGTGACGTCATCCAGAGCAGCACGCTGGCTAATAAACTTCATGCAAGTGCACATCTCCACTTAGATTTCTTTGTAATTCACACACACATTCACACACTGAATGTGTGTGTGAATGGGTGGATGACTGAATGTAGTGTAAAGCGCTTTGGGGTCCTTAGGGGCTAAGTAAAGCGCTATACAAATACAGGCCATTTACCAGTTACCATTTGTAATGGTGTAGGTTATAGTGCTTATACGGTCATCTACGGAGGACCAAAACTGCTGAAATCATCAGCACAGGTTGAAAATGAATAATTGAATCCATGAAATACAAAATTACGCAAAAGGCAAAATAAATGAGGGAGTAGATAAATGCAAAGACAAGAAGAAATATCAATTTGCCATATTTTGTAAATTAATACTAACATTTTTGTTTAGATTGTTTTGGTGCATCTGATGGTTCAGTTATTTAAGTATTTAAGATTTTGGCTGTTTGATCCAACACAGAGAATAAAAAGACTCATGATTCTGATTACTTTTGAGTAGCATGTGACATGTCCTTACACAAATAACGTTATCAGTTTAAATATAATTTAAAACAATTTTATATACTTAAAAAAATCTTTTGAAAACATCGTCGCCTCATTTGTACTTGGCAGCCCTCTGTTTTTTTGTGTGGTTTCGTTTCGTTTTCCCACAATTATTTTTCACTGTAAATGATCGCCCACTCAGATCAACCCCTAATTTCACTTCAATTACACCTCATCATTCAGAAACTGCTGATACTTACCAGCTATGCATGAAGCATTATTATTAGTATAGTGGCTTTATCTTGTACCATAATCAGCCATAACTATGCATTGCTAACAAAATAACTTTGACCATTTGGGGCATGGAGATCGGACCTCTCGGGGTATCCTGTACGAGGACTTTGGCATCATGGTCTTCAGCTCCTTTGGATTAGCAGTGGGGCCCTACTGGGATTGGATTTTGATAGTGCTATTGAACTGGGATCATAATTTCGGTATATTTGTTGTGTTCCTCGAGCTGTCACTGAGGATATTTTGAAGTGGTGTGAGGCGTATTGTCTTGCTTGGTGGTACATATCATCGTGACATCCACATGAATGCCAAAACCCAAGGTTTCCCAGCAGAACATTGTCCTATAACAAGATGATCAATTTTATTCACTTCACTTGTCAGTGGTTTTTAATATTGTGGTGGATCAGTGACTTCAAATATATGTGCAAAAAAAAAAAGAACTACTTGGGGGCAAATACGCCATGTAAGGCTTTATTTCTGCCTCTTGACTGACTGTGGGATCACAGTTCCACTCACCACATTTGATCCCAATCAGCGGTAACAAAAAATAAAGAAAAAAGGGGAGAGCAAATGAAAAGGAAGGAGCGGAGGAATGAGTGAATGAGAAGCAAGGGAAAGGGTGGAGGGAAAGAGTGTAAAAAGGCTGTATACTTAGTGGTTTTAGTTGTGACTGGTGGGGAGAAATGTTGAAATGTCTCCCCTCTCCTTTATTTTCCTCTCCAGTTCATAACTCCTCTCCCCAAAAAACCTCCCCTCAAGCCATTCGTCTACCCAAATATTACTATAGGAACAAAAGTTATGTGTTCCCAAAACATCCACGGAGAAATCTGCCAAATACCTCTAAAACTGGGCAAAGTCATTTGTGGTGGCAATTTGGGGAATAATCAGGATAGCGTCATGAGTCATTCGTTCTGGTGGTGACAGACAGCCGACAGGAAATGTTTTGAGAAGAGAGTAGGTTTGCGTGTCAGAAGGGAAAGGACTGTAGATGGAGGGAAATTGTAAATCTGGATGAAAATTAGAGATGCGTTAATGTGCAAATGCCAATATTGACTTACTTGGGAGCAAACATTTGTGTTGGCTTTATCCAGGGAAATGACCCTTGAACAAAAACAAACAGGACACAAATATGCCAGCGCCGTGCTCGTTGTTTCAGGTTGTAAAAGTGCGGTTACGATTTGTGCAAATACGAATGTGAATTTAGGCAATGCTTTGGGCCGCCTCTTCGCTGACCTTGAGCAGTAAATTTGTCATGAAGCACAATGAGGTTTGTTGCCAGCAGTTTGCAGTTCACCAGACATGAAGATAACTGCAGCGCTGCACTGATTTCATTTTGTGTGTTTATTATTTTAATTCGCCACAACTTCCCCTTTATATGCCAAACACTGCCCAGGGCATTGAATGACAGTTGCTTGAAGGTTTTAAGGGTTTTTCATTTGGGTTTATGAAGCATTTCTGTGTTTTTATAGTATTTTAATGGCACCTATACTGATTTTTATGAGGGTGTGATGATGGTAATTGTTTTAACATATGCTATGAGATATCCATCCATCCATCCATTCGCTTCCGCTTATCCTTTTCAGGGTCGCGGGGGGGCGCTGGAGCCTATCCCAGCTGTCATAGGGCGAGGGGCGGGGTACACCCTGGACAGGTCACCAGTCTGTCGCAGGGCTAACACACAGGGACAAACAACCGTTCGCACTCACATTCACACCTAGTGACAATTTGGGTTATCCAATTAACCTATCCCCACAAGCTGCATGTCTTTGGACGGTGGGAGGAAGCCAGAGTACCCGGAGAGAACCCACGCAAACACGGGGAGAACATGCAAACTCCACACAGAAAGACCCCGGCCTGATGGTGGAATTGAACTCAGGACCTTCTTGCTGTGCGGCAACAGTGCTAACCACCATGCCACCGTGCTGCTATGAGATAATATTTGCATAATCTATTTTGGTGCAGGACAAAAGTGTGCTGATTATATAATGACTTACAAGTTTACAGTCCTTGTAGCTGACCATTTATAGACAAATGTTTTTTGTTTGTTAAGGCGCTTAACACTGACTAACACTGAAGCATAAAAAGGCTCCTAATCTAAGATATGAACCAGCGCTATGTCAAAAACCTGATATATGGTATGTAAGATATCCTTAAAAATTTTTGAGGACAAGCTGAGGGCCAAAGAAGATGTGTCAGGTTTAAAAATACTATTTACAACAGATTAACAGTATTCAGAAAGCCATGTACTTAAGAAACAAGGAAAAATCCAGCAAAGACCTGATACAGGACCTGAGAGATTCATGTGGACCTTCAGCTGATCATCTACTGTTCAATAAAGCCTCACCAGAAATGGTCTCAGTGGAAGGGTGGCCATCAGGAAGCAATTCTTAAAGGAGGGAAACTGGGAGAAAAGACTGAGCTATGACAGCTACACAAGAACTGTATTGAAAATGAGGGCAAAAGATCTGATGGAGTGATTAATCCAAGTTTTTTTTTAATCTGTTCAAATGATTGTGTTTGGAGGAGATCAAGAGAGAAATACAGTGAGTGTCTACAGCCATCTGTAAAACACGGTGGACTCTCTGATACGGTTTGGGCAGCATTTCAGTCAGTGGTGTTGGAGATCTTGTCAAAATTGATGAATTATGAACTCAGAAAAGTACTATCAGATTTTGATCCACCATCTGGAAAACATCAGATTAGAAACAGCTTTCTTTTTCAGCACAACAACGATCCCAAACACACTGCCAATGCAGTAAAATCATACATGGAGAGAAAAACACACAGTGGAAAACCATCAGTCATGGATCGGCCTCCCCAGAGCCCGGACCTCAACATTATTGAAGCAGTGTGGGATCATGTTGACAGAGAACAGAACAAAAGGCAGAAACATCCAAAGAAGAGCTTTGAATGTCCTTCAAGAAGCCTGGAGAACTATTCCTGAAGACGACTTAAAGAAATGATGAGAAAGCTGCCTAAGAGAGTTCAGACTGTGCTGAAGAATAAAGATGGTCACACCAAATATTGACTTTCAAGCTAATTACAATTTTACAAACTCTGTTTTTGCCTTATATACTTTTTATCACAAAATATAAGGAAATACATAGTACTGAAAATGTTTTGTCATTGGGCTCTTCCATAACATCCATAAGCCATTTTGCAAACACCGCTGTAATCTTGTTGTCAGTGAAACAATTAGCCTAATTCTGCGAAATGTTGAAAGTCAGTAACCACATGCAGTTCAGTCATTAACTTTTAAAGCTTATGAAAATGTCAGTATAAACATGCAAAAGACAGACATCCACTAACATGCCTTGATGAAGGCAGCTAATAGTTTCTGGCTCCTTTTCATGTTCTGTTTTTCTTTCAGTTCTTTCTGTTTGACCACAGTCATCTCGCTGCGGATGTCTGTTATTAGAGCTCTGAGGATGCTCCACAGCACACAGAAGACAAACTCTACAGGCTTCTATCTGCCAGTATTGCACCTATGTTGATGAGGAGACTTGTTTGCACAGTGGCTGGCGTTTTGCCTAAAGTCTGTCAGGAAACCTAGGCTGAGTGTTGGAAACAGAGGCTCTCTGTTAGACAGAAGACTCCTGTGTTGATTCCTCATACCACTCTCTCTCTTTCAACCTGAGCTTCAGATAAACAATGTTTAAGAATTTTAAATAGATATCAATTTGGATTAGTGTTTGTGACCTCCTGATAAATGAGAGTATTATTATTAATAATAATAATAATAATAATAATAATAATAATAATAATAATAATAATAATAATAATAATAGTATAGCACTTTGAAAAACAGTTACAAAGTTCTGCACTGTTTATCTTTATTGTCACTGAAAACAAATTAGTGCATCCAAACACTTGAAAACAACAAACTTACTTTCCATGGCTCTATCACTTGTTGTTTGGCACGTTTTACCGTTCTTGTGTGCTTTGCCACTTTCTGCTCTTGGGACTGTACATATCCCACTATTGTCACCACTTATTCAGAAGTTTTTAAAAAAGCCATTGCGAGGTCATAATTTGTGAAGTTGGAAAAAATGTGTTAAGCAAAATGTAAAAGAGTAATAATAAGAATAAATATAAATACAGTGGAACCCCGACTTACGAATACCCCATTTAATGAAAAATTCAAGTTACGAAGGCACTTAACGGCAATATTTCTGCCCGTGTTACGGCAAAATGCCCGTGAAATGAAATCCGCTGGCTCTGATTGGCTGAGCCCAGAATGCCTACAATGCCCACAATGCCTTCTGAATCATGTGACAACCCCCTTGGCTTTCGTACTTGCGCTTCGCTGTTCCACTTGAACGACGTATTGTTGTTGCAGTTAGCAATTAGCCTGTAGCCTATCGTTCACTCAAATGGCGTGATGGGTGCTTACGAAAGACCCTCGGGAACGAATTAATTTCGTAAGTCGGGGTTCCACTGTAAATACATCTCATTAGTTTTAGACAAATAGGTGGTTGACACTTGATTAGCCATTGCTGTGGACCTTTCTTTGGAGTGGGGCATAATATCAGTACAGCAATATATCCTATATCACTTCCTTACATTAGTGATAAAGTTGCACCAAATTTCATTTTTTAAGACATACATGCAATACTTTACTAGTAATGTAAATTATTTTGTATAGAAGTAACACCTGACGTGCTTAATCACTTTTAGGAGTATTTTTTTTTGTCATTACCTGTACACATGTAAGGTTATATCCCATGATCACCACAATACTATCAATGTATTATGAAAATATCATCCTTTAAGTAACTCTGTGATTCCTGCCCCTACTTGCCGAAATAGACACGAAATTTCCAACACCTTTATTTTTTTTAATCTTTATCAACCTAGAAGTCAAAGTATGTCATTAATGTTAAAATATTGTCTATCTCATGCTAGTATCGGTATTTTAATCTATTTGTTTATTCTGGGTTTTAAGATTCACTGCGCAAAAGAAATTGATATTCATCCGACCGGGCCAAACCTCTGTTGTGTGTCTTTGGTGAACTGTAGCCTCAGTTTCCTGTTCTTAGTTGGAAGGAGCAGCACATGATGTGACGTTCTGCTGAATATGCTTCTAGAGTCAATGTGTTGTGCATTCAGAGATGCTCTTCTGTATTCCTCAATTATGACGAGTGGCCATTTAAAAGTACTGTTGCCTCACTGTCAGTTCAAAGGAGTCTGGCTCTGATCTGTGGCATCAACAAGGCAATTTTGCAAAGAGAACTCACCTGATATTTTCTCTTTTTCAGATCGTTCTCTGTAAAACGTTGAGATGCTTGTGTGGGAAAATCAGTAGATCAGGAGAGTCCACAAATATTCAGTCCAGACCATCTGGCACTAACAACCATGTTACGTTCAAAGTCACCTTTCCTCCTTCTGATTCACAAGGTTCACCGGGTGGTCCTGACTGTGTCTACATGCCTACACATATGTTGCAGCCATGTGACGTGCTGATTAGATATTTGAATTACCGACCAGTTGAACAGGTGTACCTAATAAATTGTCTACTGTGTGGACTTAAACTATATTTATGGAAGTAGTATGTACCTATGTTTCAAGGACTGCATTTACAACGTTTTTAGAGTACTTTTTCAGTTGGCTTCATTCTTTTAGGATGTAAATCACTGCCTCTCAGTTCAGTCTGGCATCAGTGCAACAGAATTATGCAAACAGATCCACCCAGTAGCATATCATCTCTCCGCTTGAGTACATGCGTGTTTGTCTTGTTTTGATGACTGGACAGCACAGCATCTGTAAGCTCTCTGTTCTCGCTCACCCTCCATGGAAACAAGCCCTCATTATTCCTCATGATTTATCCCTGCCATGTCTTGGAGGAGCTTCCTGGAATGCTCTTGCAGTGGTTTGTGCTGTTCGATGGGCTGGCGGGTTGGAAGACACAGGGCGAGGTTTGGCAAGGAAAGGTAGTGGCAGAGAGGAATGATGGGAAGGGGTTGGACGAGGAAAGTACAAGAAGTTTGAATATTTCTCATATAAACAACAATGTTGGAGAATGCTTTATAAAATTGTGTTTACCCGTTTGTGTCTTTTTTCTGTACTAAATTCATGTGGTCCTGTCTGACATATTTACTGCTGCAATTCTACCTAAGCTGCAAGACGAATTTGGTTGAAAAACCTTGAAGTACTAGGAAATCTCTGGTTTGTCAAGCAGTAAAACATTCAAAATATGCACAGAAAGATAATCTCTATAAACAGATATCTGCATGTGAACATGCACATTCTGTAAGCTAGGAACAAACTTTTTGGTATCGGAACCTTTATGGTCTGCTTATAATCTGAGTTGATTGGCCAATCTTTGACATCAGTCAGTGTGAAGTAAAAAGGAGTATTGTGTTTGCTGAAATGCCAAAAGGTAGCTGACTAGCTTTTGATTAGCATCGTCTATTAGCGTTATTTAATTTAGCTGCCTTTCTAAATAGTGACCAGAAAATGGGATTTGAATTCTTGGCCCAGATAGCTGCAAAGTCCACCAAAACTGCTGAAAAATAATAGTCTGAATCATTTGACTAGCTGATGGATTTCTAAATTGGCAGAAAGGGAATTCCATTGTGTTAGGGTTGCTAAGCATACAGGCACAGTATAGCTATAGAGGCAACTCCAAACTGTGGCTGTCATGTTTCTGACTTCCCCAATGTCATAAAAGTCTTGAAATAGTGCCATTAGTCCTTGTGGTTTTAAGGTAAACTCTATTTCAAAAAGACTTTTCAATTGGAGCTGCACAGTAGTTTGATGGCTAGCACTGTTCTGTTCCACCAGCCAACTGGGGCCGATCTGGTGTGGAGTAGGAAGACATGGTGATTCTAACTTGACTGTAGGTTTGAATGTAGACTGTGAACGGACAGTGTTTCTTTTTGACTCACCTTCTATCACTCACTATTTTGTATTACACAAACTATTGTATTTAATTGTTAGCAACTATCAAACTCCCTGGGCCTGGTTCTGCTGGAAGTTTCTTCTTGTTAAATGGGAGATTTTCCTTCCCACTGTTGCCAAGTGCTTGTTCATAGGGTGTTTTCTGACTGTATATTATTGTTGGGTTTTTACCTTACAATATAAAGCACATTGAGGTGATTCTTGTGAATTGTTGCTATATGAATAAAACGGAATTGAAGTGCCTTAAATTGACAGAATATGGGCAAGACTACAGATGTCATATATGTAAATGAGACTTAAAAAAAAGAACAAAAGCCCACCTAAAGTTAAGTTGTTTTGGGGGATATTCTTTGTTAGCAAACATTAAATCAAAAATATTATCTCAATATTATAGAGATACTATTCTGAGGACAGTTTTCTGCTGCTAATGCAGTTGCTCTACATGTATCTTGATACATGCTCAATCATCCAGGTAAAGATCCAAAAAGATGATTCTGTTTATCTGGATGTAGCGTTTTATCCCACTGAAAATGCTACGCTACTTTTTGGGATACTCTGCAGGTAGAGACAATCTCTAACCGCCACCATCCAGACTGTCCATGCCAGGCAATACCAAGTTTTTGTTGTTCACTTATCGCTGCTATCAGCTGAAGCTGAACAATGTGCTCTAGCAATCAGGCTTTTCCACTTCCTGTAGTTGTAGATGTTCACAGATTCTGGAGCTGCAGCAAGGGTAAAACAGAATGTCAAGGAAGTGAGTCATGATTGCATTCAAAGAATAAAATAATGAGGCCATTTTAAAACCAAACAAGCATATTCTGGTTCATGTATTCATCTTTTGTCACTAGTTTCTCAGCCACATATGCCCTATTTATAATTTTTCATTTATTCTGTCTCAAATAGGGTGAGAAGAAGAAACTTGGCTTTTGGTTAACAGGCCCAAGTTTTGAAAGTGCAGCCTTGTCTTAAAGCTGCTCAGGTTTGGCAGAAGATCTGGCAATCCAGTCGTTATTTTTAGGAACTCTAATCTCTCCTTTGTCATGTGAAAGAAAATCTTGGGGATATTACTGCTGTGAGGAGACTTCGACAGTCCCATTTCATCTCTTCTGGCAAGAAATCCATGTCAGTCAGCCTGAGCATAACATAGGCAGCATTTCAGAGCAAAACTTTAAACTGATATCAGAAAGCTCTTGGGAACTTTATCCACAACAGAAAGATACTTTTACTTAGAAAAAAAACAATGTCCTTTAAGCACAGTTTGCAAGAGTCTATGGATGTGCATTCCTACCTCAGTTAAGCCTAACAAAAGCTAAGCTGGGTCTCCTCCAGTGAAGAGTTTTGAGGTCAAGGGTTTTTGAGGTCTGAGCTTATAATCCTGGCATCCAAACATTTTAATCCACATCCTAACATGTGTGGATGTGTGAAAACTGGGAGAGTCCTGTAATTAGACCTCTGGCAAATGACATGGTCTATAAAATGCAACACAGAAGCTCTTTAATGTCATAAGATGCATGGTTAGAACCCCGTTTTATCACCTCCTGTAAAACTTGGCGCTATTTATGTAACTTAGAAAGTGTGTGTTTGTCTGTAGTGCAGAAATTCAGATCGACTCATGGAAACACTCTTGCTTCTCTGTAAACTTTGGCTACATTTGCAGAGAACCACTAAAACCAAACCATTTCAGTTTAACTACATTTGCATTAGCTAATACCTACCGTGTAACCTTTGTAGCTGCACTGACTAACAGCTAGACAGTAGCCAGGCATAAAAGAGCCACAGGGTTAGCATTCTTGCTAATTTAAATATTTATTTTATCCACAAACATGGAAACATTTCCTCCAAATTAAGCCCCATTATGCTTGCACATGCAACCTGTGACACAACACAGAACCATAAAATGTAATACTTACACTTGAAGGGTCAATAACTCGCTGTGGTCTTTTTCTAAATAAATGCTAAGAAATATGCACCAACGGAAAAACAGGAGAAGAGGTAGTGGGGGGATAGGAAACAAATACAAACAGGTTTTCTACAGGAAGTTTCACCTTTTCCTATTTTTTCAGCTTACTTCCTTTGCTTCTGTATTAATTGTTTGCAAAAATAATTATAGAGAGGGAACTTCTCATTCAGTTTTTATATGGCCCAGCTGTGCTCCACACACAAGACTACAATAACTGTGAAGCGTACAACCAAACAAAATCACACCACGTTTGTTTCATGTTTGTTAAAACTTTAAAATGCTTCAAAATTATGTCTCTGAAAGTCACAAATGATCAGCTACATGCTAAGTGGTGTGGCCTTACTCCTGAGAAGTATTCCTGAAAGCCACTGCTTACAAACGCTAGTTTTCCTGGGCTTGTCAGAAGCATGTTTTTGCAATTCTTCTTATTATGTGGAGTATTTTATGTCTTTGTTTCATAGAAATACATAACTAATGAAAGAACACTATAAAAAAGATCTTGGCTCAGATTCATAAAGAAGATAGGATGTCACCATATTTGATCTAAACCTAATACAGAGTGATGTAACAGTTTGGCCACAAGTTCAGTCCATTTCAGTTGCCACTGCAGACCAAATCTGTTAGTTTACTAGCACTGGCGAACAGCAGCTAACAGAAGTTATCAGTAAGCTAAGCTCACCTAAGCAATGCTGCCATGAATCAGAAGTGAGCTTCTCTGACTCACTGACCAGGGTCAGACTGCTTTCACAAGGTTTTACAGCCTCTTGCAGAGCAAATAAAAGGTGGACACTTCTCATCCAGCATTGACAGCTGAGGTAAACAGCAGATTGACAACTTTCCACAAAAAGGCAAATCCAAATCAGATTCAAGCAGTAGTAGAAACATGCTGGTCGGTGTTATGGGGTACAGTCTAAATTTAATATTTTTGATCTCTCTTGGCTGAGTAAAGCATGTTTGTCCTATAGCATCCACTGCAGGTAGGATTAAGCGCCTGAACTGGGAGGGGTGAGGAGACAGAACTCAATTGTAATCTACTGAACTCAAACAGTGACCATGGATAAGCAGAAGAAAATGGATGGATAGATGGATGCTGAAAGCTATGAATTCTGTCTCTTTTAACAGATTCCAAACAAGCTTTATTTTGATCTTAACTACATGGCTATATGTAGACGTTCCATTACTTTATCTTGCAAAACTGCAATGCCACTGTGTAGACAAAAGCTTTCCAAAGAAAGACATTTCAAAAGTATTCAAAAGCAACTTTGTCGTTCTTCGCACTAAAACAACCTGTCTCCAAGAACACATTTTTCCTTGACGCAAACACTCATGCACTGATGTGCAAGGTGAAAAAGGATATATCAGCTATTGCACTAACGCTGGTAATAAGTGACCTCAAATTCACTTTTTCAAATTTAGCACAGAACAGCCTTTCATGGCTCCTTTTAGTGGTGTTGTTGTACAGGCTTTTTCCTTCTAAGGTTCTCCTCTTTTATCTGCTTTATCTCCCAAAAGGGAGAAAGTGGAGCAAGACCAAAAACACAGTAAGACGTGCACAGAAGCAGGGATGAGGAGCGTACAAGAATGTTGGTATGGAAAAGAGAGCATCAAGCCAAGCATGAAAGTGAGAGAGAGACAGAGGGGTAGCAGAGGTGAGGCAGAGAGAAAGTGATGAGACACACACATGCACAAAGTTGCCAGAGCCAAGCCTCCTCATTCCTCAGCAGCCCTCACAGAAGCTACTCTGTTTCCCTGGTGCAAACGCGTCACATCAAAGAGCCATCACAGCACGTCTCCATAGCAACACCCTTCAGCAGTATAGATGCAGCGCAGTAGTTGGGAGATAGCGTTGGCAGACAAATGGTACGGACGGTCTAATAACCGGGCGCTAGCAGATGACTGATGGCCCTATTTACCATTCCTTCTCTGAAGGTCAAGAGCTAAGTTCATCCCATGAGCTTGAAACCCCGAAGGAGTCAGCCAAATATTTTTCTACAAGTATTTTAGAACAGAAGGATCTTGAGATGGCCTGTTTGTTGACCTTATGTTTCTTTGCTCTGGAGTCAGTGTGCATGTCTGCGCATTTTTATAGGCAAAAGTACAACTGTAGCTTTTCTTCAAGTCAGAGTGAAAAATGTTCTGTTTGCATACTATTTGTGCATTTTAAGGCAGCATGATGGTGCAGTGGTTAGCACTGTTGCCTTTGAAACAACCGGCTGGCCAGGCGCCTTGCACTGGAGATTGCATGTTCACCCAGGGCTTCCGTGGGTTTCCTTAAGTACTCTCAGCTTCCACTCACAGTCCGTGCATGGGTTAGATTAATTAGCAATTCTAAAATGACTGTAGATGTGAAAGTGAGCGTGATCTGTCTTTCTGTGTTAGCCCTGTCATGTACCCATAACCTGTCCAGGTTGTTTTCTGCCTTTTGCCCTACAACAAATTCTGAATTGGACAAGTCAAAGAAAATGAAACAAAAGTATATTCAAATTAAACATGTAAGCTCGGTCTGTTTTTGAGTTTTTCTTCCCGTTAAAAGGGAGTTTTTCCTTCCCACTGTCGCCAAAGTGCTTACTTATAGAGGGTCAAATGATTGTTGGGTTTTCCTCTGTATCTATTATTGTACAATCTACTGTACAATATAAAGCGCCTTGAGGCGACTGTTGTTGTGATTTGGCGGTATATAAATAAAATTGAATTGAATTGAAAATGTAGACTTGAGGGCAAACTTAATAAACAATTGACTAACTTTTATTTAGGCATGGGAAAAATCCCAAACAGCAGAAACAGAAACTCTAGTGATGAATAAAGCATTCAGGTAGACACACAGTGCAATCAGTGCAACAGAACAAGGTACTGCGAAAAACTGAGGGTTCAATGCACACAATGTAATTAGAGAGGACACAGCTCCTCCCTAATTACACAAGACACAGCTGGTGAAAACATGACACAGGTGAACAAAGTCGTATGGTTACGGTGTAACCTTGGTTCTCTTAGTGAGAGACTGTCTCTTCACACTGTTACATTTTCCATATGTACGGAGTACAACCCCCCTTAGTCATGGCGTGTGGATATTTCTTTTAAGACACTCCAGCATGCCCGGCTCGGCCCCACAGCTCACGTATAAAACAGCTGTGCAGACGTGACACCGGTGATAGTTTGATCGGGACGCGTCTCCGAGCAGCCTGATGGTGGAGAGATAGTCTCTCACTAAGAGAACCAAGGTTACACCGTAACCGTACGTTCTCTAGCATATCGAGACTATCACTCCACACCGTTACATATTCCATATGTACGGGGTATCTCTGTAAGACACCCCGCGAGGAGACAGTGCAACCGAACTGCTGAGAGTGAAGGTGCCGGGAGTCAGTGATAACACACCAATAGAGACACCACCCTGGTCAGGGCTTCGCAATGTGAAGGCCGAGCCAGGGGGCGGAGGCAGCAGTCTGCAGAGGCTAGACTGGCTTGAACTGGTCATGCAGGATGCAGGACCGCAAGTGATCGGCCACTCAAGGTCAGCTCGGGAACCGCGAGGCAGACCGCCAGGGCACGCGGCACATCGAGCTGCCAAGTAGCATCCCGCTGGTCGCATAGGCCTATGACATGCGGGCAATGCCAGACAGAGAGTTGGCGCTACAGGCTGGAGAACTCTCACTCGCCACAGCGAGGCCTGAGTGGCGTGTAAGCCGGCGAAACGGGCAACAAGCCAGGGGAACACAGCCAGCAACTGCAGGTGAAGCTTGGGATGTGACCCATCCATCCTAAAAGCCGAAGCCGCCCCGAGCTGTAGACAGACAGGGAGGGGGGGCTGGCAGCCTAGCCTGTGTAAGTGGAGGGCTGAGCAAGGCGATGACATGAAGGTCCACCCCCAGCACCGTCACCACATGCTTGTCCGCTGACAGAGGAGCCTCAAGAGTGAACTCGCAACGAGACACTCGAGGTCAGACACAAAGTCCCAGCTACTGCGTGTCCCCATGCTGGCCGTGTAAGTCCGTGACACACAGGCAAGCACCAACAGGGAGCCAGCAGTGCAAGCTGGGGACCTCTCACTCACTGGCTGAAATGTCAGACACAACAAGTTCCGACAAGCGCAACCCATGGCACGCGATTGGAGCGACGGAATGCCAGAAGCACATGCAGTCGGCTAGGACGAGCCTGTGCGTACGCTCCCCAAGGATCTCCAGCTGGAGCCTTCGGCTTCTGCCTAGGGCCCAAACCTGGAATCCCAGGACCAGAGAGAGGAGAGGAAGCGTAGCTCACTGAGCCACTGAGAGGGGACCCTACTAGGTGCGCAATCCTGCAAGAAGCGGGCAACCCCAGACAGGGAGCTAGCGCCACAGGCTGGGGAACACTCACTTGGCCGGAAGGTCGCCTGTTCGATCCCTGGGCTCTCTGTCCTGGTCGTTGTGTCCCTGGGCAAGACACTTTACCCTACTTGCCTACTGGTGTTGGCCTGAGGGGCCGATGGCGCGATATGGCAGCCTCGCTTCTGTCAGTCTGCCCCAGGGCAGCTGTGGCTACAACTGTAGCTTGCCTCCATCAGTGTATGAATGTGAGAGTGACTGAATAGTGGTATTGTAAAGCGCTTTGGGTGCCTTGAAAAGTGCTATATAAATCCAATCCATTATTATTATTATTATTACTTGCTGGTTGAGGCATCAGACACAGCGAAGACCGACCAGCGGGCAAGCCGGTGAATGCGGCAATACGCCAAGGGAGCTCAGCCTGCAGCCGCAGCAGCCTATATGCCAGACAGAGACTGGTTAAAGGAGGCCAGTCTCTGTCTGGCCATCCACTGAGTGGATGGCCGAGGTAGGACAAGGCTCAGGGCCTGTCCCAGGAGCAGAGCAGCTGACCTGCACCATCCAAGACAGGGGAGGGGCTGGTGGCACAGGCCACTGAGGGCCCAAGTGAGGAGCAACCCAAGGTTCGTCGCCAGGGCATAGCAGCCACTCTGTGCCATCCGTAGACAGGGGGCCAGCAAGAGTGGGCCTGATGAGACACTGGCGGACAGTTGGGGGGTGTCAGCTCACTTTGCACCTGCTGGCCATGTGACCCGCGACACAGCAGCAACGCACTAGACAGAGAGCCAGCGCTGCGTGCTGGAGAACACTCACTCACTGGCTGACGTATCAGACACAGCGAGGTCTATGGGCTCAAATTGTGGTCATAAATATTTTGTACTTACCAATTCCCTACTGTTTATTCCCCACAGTGTTAAGCAGGCCAACAGCGAACGCTTGATACGCTGAAGCCGTATCCCCTCTGTGTTAACACATATAGCAGCCGAGCTGCACTTTGCCCAGGCGACAGCGTTTGCTTGAACGCTGAAGCCGTGTCCCTGCCGTGTTTCCTCACTGTAGCCGAGCTACTCGCTAGCCAGCTAGCCTTTTTTTTCGAGGCGATAAGCCGGGGAAGGGAGACCAACCAAGGGGATTCAAAGGGCCAGCTAGGGGGAACCAAGCTAAGGGATACCAGGGCATACCAGGGGAATACTGGGGAACACCAGGGCATACTGGGGGAATACCGGGGAATACCAGGGGAGAGGCAGCACCCACGGAGGATGCCGAAACACGCTCCTGATGGATGCACATACATACAGCACTCTCAAGGCACTCACACACACACACAACACAAGTGGAGATCAAACAATCACGGGTGTCAGATCTGCACAGCTGTTTTATACGTGAGCTGTGGGGCGTAGCCGGGCGTGCCGGAGTGTCTTAAAGAAATATCCACACGCCACGACCAAGGGGGGTCGTAACCCGTACATATGGAATATGTAACGGTGTGGAGAGATAGTCTCAATATGCTAGAGAACTAACTAATGAGACAAGAGGAAGCAAAATCAAACAAGGCAAACAGCACAGCAGACTAGCAAAAATAAAACAGGAAGTAACGAACACTGAGACAGTGACATTGACATACAAACTTGACACAGAAGGGAATGCCAAGAAATAACAAAACCCTATACAAACTAACGCCTTAGCAAATTACTAACTGAAACCGATTTACTGAAACCAAAACCCAGGATTAAGAATTTTTTTAAATAATAATAATAATAATAGTTCATATAAAGGTATGGCCATAACGAAAGCAACACAAGAAATGTTTTAATAGTATTGACATATTGGTTTTTATAGTAATATCAATTAATACTGATGAATGTGAACTGATGAGAGTTTTCTGCAGTGCAAAAAACCCCCAGGAAAGTTACTCTTTCTTTCTTCCCACTCTGCCTCTCAGTTTCTGTCAAGCATGTGTCAGCAACTACAGAGAGTCTATGAGGAACAGGAGAGAGGAGGAAAAAGAGAGAGAGAGAGAGAGAGATAGGCTGTAGGAGCGGGTGAGCAGAGGGAGGGATACAGAGGGATACAGTTACTGTCTGCCCCCAGACGTCTTTTGCTCTCTCGTTTTGGGTACCGGAATCATAAGGAGCCCCAAGCCACTCTCTTGGCCTTATATAGCGTGTTTCAACATTTCTTGGCAGTTGAAAAGAGAAATCAAAGCCAGCAGTATAAAGAGTGTATCCTGGTCCAGTCCAAGCTGCACAGACATCCACATGTGAGCACTCATATACACAGAATCGAGTTCAGTAGCAGTTCTGGCACGCGTTTGGAGGAGGAAAGTGTCTGTATTTGGTACTCCCTCTGTTGCCCTCTCTCTCCTAGAGAGGGAGGGGGGTCTGAGGGCAGGGAGAATGCAGAGGTAGAAACAAGGCAGAGGGGGAGAGAAGAGAGAGCGTGAGAAAAAGTGGCACCAGTGTGCAGGTAAGAGCAGACTTTAAGATGCACAGACTGATTCATTTGCAATGTACTTGGTCTGCAATTCGAATAAATGGTGTGTTTAGCAAGTTTGTTGGGTTATAAAATTATTTCTTTTGTGGCTTAAAAAGTCTTGAGATGAGAATTGTTTCTCTAAACTCGTAAAGAAGCTGCTGCAGTTGCTGGGTTATGTATCTACAAGCAAGAGGGATGTTTTTGGATGTCATTTCAGTTAAAGCTGATTTTCTCTGTATGTTTTGGATGTAGGCTACTCTCCCACATGCTCATGGGAAAGTTGGTCCCATGGGAAGTGGGACAGGCAGAGTTCATGTAAGTTGCAATTTTCTTTGGGGGGGGCTCAGGAACCTTTTTATGACTGGACAAGCGGAGATTTGTAGCAGCAAAGTCAGGGAGCAACGTAGGTGGGCGAACACGTGTTTTCTCTCTCAGCATGACCTGCATCTGCTGTGGTAATGCAAGAGCAAAACAGAGCAGTTCTTAGGTAAAACCTTTGCAGAAAAGTAACGGCATCTTCCCTTTTTTCCTTTAGTTTTCTTCTCTTTGTTTATCTTTCGTTGAGTGAGGATGCAGAGTGATGGTAGTCATTCAGCTCTGACCTTGAGCTAACACAAGGATGGCAGTTAAACACAGGTGGTCAGGATGTTGCTAAAGCTTAAAGAGACTAACAAAAGAGATAAACGGTTAAAGTTAAACCCTTTTTAGACTATAAATCATTTTAATGAGAACTTATTGAAATCTATTTCAATACATTACATCACATTGCATGTATTGTGTTCTTGCCCTGTGATTGCACCAATAAAAGGGGAAGTTGACCCTTCCATACCATATATCCACCTAAAATATTTTGGTAGATATTAACTGAAGAGATATCTGCCTTCTCTTGAAGATAGTAAAACTTTAAAGGCACTTGCTTTGTGGAGCTCAAAGCAACTAATTAAATACAAAATAAGCATGGATCTACTCATGACAACTGCTAGCAAGCTACACTATAAGAATTGTGACATAACTAGATAATTATATTTGGAAAACACGTTGCTTCTGAGTGTTTTTTTAAAGACTTTCACCCTTCCGTTGGCTTCGGTTCAAAATGAGCCCTTTGGCCTGTTTGCCAAATGGGTCATTCCAACCCCTGCCTAGGACATCAAAAGGCATGTACCATTTCTATAACTGATGTAACCAAAGCTGGGTCACCAGTACTAAAACAGTGGAGTGAATAGATGGATAAACAGCACTACTGTCCAGAAGACAAATGTGTCAATTTGATCTAGAGTTAATTGCCCCTTTAAATTGATCGTAAGTCTCAAAGGAAAATGTTTTTCTGCTTTCGTTCTCTTGCCCTAATCCTCCTATCTTTTATTTAGCATAAGGTATAAGTCTGTTTTCCCTTTAGGTTTATCATGTTTTGACTTATCAGAGAAGTGAAACTTTCATGGATGTCACTGAACTTTATTTCCCAACTACAAATTCCTCTCAGATTTCTGTGCAGGTACAGCCTTTATTTTCCTATGTCATGCATCAGAGTTGTTTTCTAGATTGAAGATGTTATCCACTGTAAGTGTGCCTGGTAGAACCACTGTGATGCATCAGCTCTCAAGTATGTGCTGGGAAGTATTATAAAAGCAGTAGTGACCAGAGAGGATGGCATTTAACATGTAATCCCACAAGAGGACGTGGCTGAAATAGCAACGACTCGGCATGCTCGCTTACTTCTGTCAATAAGTGAGGGGCTAGAGAGGAAAACCCAAAAGCAAGTTTAGATTAAAAGGAAAGTTCACTACCAGAAAACACAAACAATCTACTTTGAGATTTACTCTGTAAGGAGAGTGCAGACAGATGCATAAACTGAGGCCTAATTTATAGCAAAGGAGTGTTCACCAATTCTTCTAGTAAGCCTATATTTCATTGCATTTTTCTGCATGTATATCATTGATTTTGGCTTGGCGTTGTTTCTTTATTCTTGCTTCACTGTGCCATTAGTGGTTAAACGGCATCCTGCGGCCACACTTAATTAAACAGGAAGTGATAGGCAAACGGTGTAAGGAACAGGCACATTTGCACGCTCCAATACTGGCGCAGTCCACTAATGATGAAAACATGATTGTTTTCGACCTCCACAGAAGCTCAGTCTTTGAAGTGTTATTGCATGTTATTAAATCTGTGCCAAATGTGAAACCTCTTCCACTACTGAAGCCGCGATCAAATGACCTAACCTTTATGGTGTGCGATCATACCCCCTGTGTGTAAAACTCCAAGATGGACTTTGATAGTTGGAGGTTTTCACCCTGTGTCCAAAGTGAACCACAGTTGCACATCTGATATTCATCACTGCTATGTTTAATGGGATATTTTGTCGTCTGCAGCTTGCAGTGATTGGGTTGTAACCATACAAAGGGGTGATGTAGCCAAGCCACTCACTGTGGGTTGACCATGATCAAATAGCTGCTTCCTCGGAGATCCATGGTCTTTGGCCTCCTGCTCGTCCACTCAGGCCTCAAACATAACATCAGCATCTTGGTTTCGAGGTGAAATAATGCAGTGCCTTCTCTGGTGAAGGCAATTCAGTGAGATGGATCTCGTAAATAACCTCCTGGGTGTTGTGGTAAACTTTGTCTGAACCATTTAGGGTTGACGCTAACACTTATGCTTGTTGGACAAGTTTTACGCTTACTTATGGTGTGTTAGCCATGTGGTAGTGATTTTGTTCTCGTGTACAAAAGAAAAAACTTGTTCTTTTGTTATTCACGAGATTTAAACAGTGGATTTGGCATGAAAAAAAATGGAAAGCTGTCGCTTGATGGATTTCGTGTTTTCATCCTGTCACGGTCTGATTGTTTGTTCAACCATCACAGGATGGTTTTCATGGAAGCTTATGTTTGTGCGATGCTATCAGGCATTGATGGAGTGCAAAACAGCTGGTGAATAGCGTGTTTTACTTTGCAAAAACAATTATTTAGACGTTCTATGTACACACCACCCTTTTCCATCCTGTTTGGATTCTCTCTGAAGCTGTTCACCTCAGACTGAAGGTTTTCAAAATGTCCTTTTCCAAATTTAGATATCCACTGAACAGCTCAGTCAAAATTCCATGTTTACAAAGTGGATTGTCCATTTTAAAGGATATTGAATCATGACTTTGATGCAATGGCTCTTATAAGTGATGGAGAGCATTTTAGTGACAAATTATCCCCATGCAGTATTCTCCTTTGGCAGCAGCGAGTCCTTTATTTTGCCATTATTTTACTACAGTTTGATTTAAGTCTCCTTTCAGATATTATTTAACCACAGGCGACGTTCAGTGCTGCCAGCAAGCCGCTGCCAGCAACACAGTGCCACCCAGTTGAACATGGAGCATTACACACTTGACATTATGTCAAAATGTTAAACCGGGAAAGCAGGAACATGCACTCCAGCATCACAGGACTCAGCGGATTTATTAGGCCTCCAAGTAAAACAGAAACCCAGCCGATGTATAAATCCCCCCAAAAGGCCTGTTTGAGCTCCAGTCCTTATTTGGCCCCCGTTTGGAAAGTGAAGAATTTAGTTTCTCAGGCAAACTGCCATCGATGTGGCAGTGACTCTTGTGTGGGCAGAACGAGTGCTTGAGGAATTTTGAATGTGGTCAGACCCATGGCAGGCTGATTTATTGGAGCCAATGAGATGATTTATTCACAGTGGCAAAAGCATGCTTTCTGCCATCACTTAGGATGAAGTAGATGAACCAAGATCACAGTCATTATCCCTCAATCGGAGAGGCAAAAGGGCAAAAAAAAAAAAAAAAGAAAGACAAAACACAGCAGCTCCAAGTTAAGAGAGTCAAAAAGTAAGAGTAATGAAAAATGAAAAAGGTGAAACAAACGATGCAAAAGGTGCTGAGTAAATTACTGGCCAGTGTTATACTGCAATCATGTTAGACACCTGTGCAGCTTCCCATTAGTTGTTTCTGTGTTGACTATTTGTCCAGTGATAAAGTGTAAAGTGTGCGTGTTAGTCCCCATAGGGAAATAGTTCCTCTGCATTTAACCCATTCACCCAGTGAAGCAGTGGGCAGCCGCCAGTGCAGCGCCCGGGGAGCAGTGTGTAGGGACGGTACCTTGCTCAGGGGTACCTCAGGGTAGCCGTTCAGTGGAGTCGAACCCCCGACCTTCCGATCATGGGGCCACCACTCTACCTACTGAGCTATCCCTGCCCAGAGCTAAGAAACCTTACCTTAGACTATTTAGACCTGGAGTCTATTTGGAGGATGCATTTGCAGTGGAAAAGATCCTAGTTGGTGAAATGGTAGGAAAATAAAAAGGCTGAAGAGTCAAGTTTAAGAGTCAAAATAAGAAACACTACATACTGGAAACAGAGTCATTTTACAGACATTGTTTAACCTAATCTATTGCACTGTGTGTAATTAAGAATGATTTAAAATCTTTTAAATCACTGTCTTTTATAAGCAAAACATATTTTAAATGCTGCACTGTGTATGTCATTGCACACAGATTGGTTTGTGGTGGCTAATGTTAGCAGTGCTAGCAGCTAGCATTCTTTCCTTGCGTTCCACCATGTAGTTATTTTAAGTCGCAAAGACAGAAATATCTGCTTGTATATTTTAGGTTGAGACCAAGTACAACCATGACAGTGAGCTTACGTACAACCATGAGTTTTCTGTAGTACTGAAGAACTGCACTGGTTTCTGCTGCTGTCATTTGTTGCGTTACAATGGAGAAAAAGAAGAGATGCACCAACTGATAGGGCTGCAGGCTCAACTAGAAATACTTGACAAATTAACTTTTTAGATCCAAAAGTTAACTATCAGTACATTAAGAGAACACGAATAAGTAATTTAACTCACTGCTATTTTCTGGTGCTGAGTAGCAAGAGCAGCAACATTTAGTCATGTGCCTGATTACTTGTACACATCCATAATGTGCAGTATTTATCCTACAGCAGTCTGCAAAGGCACATCCACATGGTCACAACAAAATGGATGGCACTTGGATATCTAAAGTTCCTAATGTTTAATGAGTTATGATGGATCTGGAAAATATAAAAGTGGTGTAATAAGAACTACTTAGCTGCAGCTGTCTGTGGGCACATCTGTGAGCAAGTATGATCCTGCCCTTATTCTTCCTCTCTTCCTCTTCCTCTTATCAGAGGATGCTTGTTCCAGCCTGTTTGATGTTTGTCAAACCGATTGAAAAACAGCTCATCACTTTCCTGCTCTGAGTGCTACGTGTTTACTCATTATACAACGATTCAGCTCGGTGGATTGGGTTTGAGAGTCTTTCTTTGATATTCCAGGTTCTCCATTCCCATATAAATCCTCCTTGAGCAACACTTTTCTGAAATCATTACAGCATTTGCCACTCTATTGATATGAGGCAAAAGGAGATCTCGAAAGAGAATGGCAGCACCATGAAGGTGTCAAGTCTCATCTGAGATGCTTGATTTTTGTAATTCAACAGCCCACCTTAACCTCTGTTCACTCCTCAATAAGACCTCTTAGCTGGGGTGGGATTGCAGAGGGACCCCAGTGGCTCAGTTGACTCCTTGTTCTAGCTCAGTAGCTTCCCAGACACCCCTCGTGACTTGACGTGATTATAAGCTCCCTGTAAACCCACTTTGACCCTGTCTTGCTGTTGGAGAGTTCTTTGTGGTCTGGTGCTTTGTAACTACCCAGTCGAACTGAAGAAACTTGTGCAAAGGCCAACGAATGCTCTTTGCTTGGTCATGAGTACAACAATGGACAATGAGTTACGGTCTTTTTAAGATCATGTAAATTCTGGGTGGGGTGAAAATATGATAACAACTACAGCATAGCATGAATCCCTTGAAATCGTCCAGTTGCAAGGAATTTTTTAGTGTAAGTGATCCGCTGCAGAAGATGCATCGATAAAGAGAAATGATCAGATAAACGGGTTTCATTTCTCAGGCATTACAAAAACAGCTAAATGAGCTGGATAATTTCACAGATTTTGAGATGGAGCTGCACAAACAATCACTGATGGATGAACCTCAGGTGTTAGTCTGGCTGGATGCTGCGCGTGTGGTGGGGCCTTTCTGAGATTCCTGTGCTTTACCCGTCTGAGCTGGTAAAAACCACGTGAGACCTTCCAGCTGCAGCTGCCATATATGGACGAGGTAGCTATTCTTTCACTTTCTCACATGGTGATCTGCTGAGGATTTTCAGTCTCACGGAGCCGCAGTATTTGAAGGAATTTGAGATGAGCAGCTATGAAGGTTTTGCTTGTAATTTCTTCTCTGCCAGCAGTGTAGTACCTCCTGTACACATGTGATTTCCGACAGTTTGGTGTCTGGATGTAAGCGTTTGACTCAAAGTCCAAATCCTTCTAAGCTTTAGATCAGTGCTGGAAGGAGTCATCACCAGGACAGAACCTGTGAGCTGCACATAAAGGCAGACATTCTTGGGCTCAGTGACGTGTAGCATCACCAGCACCAATTAATCAATAACAACATCGTCTTCTGATATTAGATGTCCGGTACAAAGCATAAATAGGTCAACTGCCGGGGAGTTCTGTTAGCATCTAATAGAATTGGGATAGGTGTTGATTCCTCATTTTGTTGAAGTCCACTAGAGTTACATGCAAGCTGCTTTTTCACCTTGAATCTACCCTGTGTATAACAGAGATAATAAAACTGCTGCAATGATGCTCAAAAAACTGTGTAGGCGTAAGAATCACTAAAGGCCTATATACAGGCTGATGACTAGGGATGGGTATCGTTTAGGTTTTATCCGATACCGGTGCCAAATCGGTACTTTTGAAACGGTGCCGGTGCTCAAACGGTGCTCAAACCGGTGCTTAAAGAATGGAGAACACAAAATTGGTCCAAAAACCTCTCATGTTCAGCTGTTTTTTGTAAAAAGATAACAATGTTAGCCTTTTCTGCAGCTATGGGGCAT
Source organism: Astatotilapia calliptera (assembly GCF_964374335.1). Classification (NCBI taxonomy): domain Eukaryota; kingdom Metazoa; phylum Chordata; class Actinopteri; order Cichliformes; family Cichlidae; genus Astatotilapia; species Astatotilapia calliptera. The sequence continues at coordinate 22,725,687 of NC_137443.1, read as the reverse complement.
ATATGGTATCACTCTTAGCTGGAAGCAGTGCTTAAACAATGGAAAAAATACAAACTTTGTCCAAAAACCTCTCATGTTTAGCTGTTTCCCTCTTTTTCTTTGGTCATTTTAGCCTTTTTGGCCAGGGTGAAGGGAGTATCTGCCATCAAACAAGAAGACAGCCGCATGTAGCTATGATGGTGTTTGCTAGTTCACCTTACATGCATTAATGTAATAACGTGGTTAGCCTACTCAACGTAAATTACACACGAACAACATTAAGCTACTCACGCAGAGAAGAACGGCTGCTGCTGCCATCAAATACGGCGCATTTCTCGGCTTTTAAAAAAAACGCTATGCGTCGCCAGGTGTTTCATCGGATTTGAGGTGTTACCTCCTTTGACAGTATCACAGTATCAGCTTAAAGCACTTGTTGCAGGCTGCTGATTTTGCATATTTTGCTGTGAAGTACAGCCAGACTTTTGACCGCTTCGCCTTGGGCATTTTTAATCTGTAGCTCTGCATAAAAGAACGTACGTACCTGGCCCCGCCTACTGTCCTCGGAAACGTAAAATGATTGGCTAGAAGTGTATCACAGCTCAGGAAAAAAAAGCACCGAAATAAAGCACCGAAATGTGCGCTGCTTTTCGGTCTGGTTACTACCGTTTATGTCAGAACGACACCGGTACCCATCCCTACTGATGACTACACCAATGTTAGTAAAATGCTTACTGACATTTTAGAAAAGATACAAATTTATGCCTTTAAAATAACTTTAGTTTTGATTTACACAATACACATGCAAAATCAATGTAAACATAGTTAACCATGATATGGTAGGGCTAAACTTGGATTCGGTAGTACCAGATAGCCATCATCTTGGTGGTTTGAGGCAAATAGAAACCGTCTGAAAAATACACAATTTGTCTTTTAAAGAGATTTTAAGCCTTCAATCAGGACCACAACAGCCAAAATAACATCTGCAGCCTTACCTATTTACAGTGCTGTGAAAAAGTATTTTCCCCATTTCTGATTTTTATAAATTTTTTGCATATTTGTCACATTTGCATGTCTTAGATTACTAAAAAAAACTTCAATATCAGACAAAGATAACCTGAGTGAATACAGAATGTTGCTTTTAAATATTGAATTCCGTTATCAAGGAAAAAACACTATCCAAACCTTCCTAGCCCTGTGTGAAAAAGTAATTGCCTCGTAAACCTAATAAGCAAGCTCTGTGACTAGGACCTCTTGGCCCTTTTCAACTCTCCACACTGAAAGCCTGGGGCAGGTGGCGAAGCAGCAAAACAGTTCAGAGCAGGCGTCATTGACAACATGAAAGCGATTAAGCCAGACAAAACATGAACGAAGGAAGGCGGTCTTCAAAGCAGGGTGTTGTCAGCAGTTCACAAATGATTTGTGAGATTTGACAAGAAGAGGCTAATGTGGGCTATCATTTAGATCAGCTGATCAGCCCAGAGTGTGGGCTGATTTTAACCGTGTGGCTTTCCTGATATGAAAAGTCTTACCGTATGTAAGACAACCTGGCAGTTAGTATAATAAAAGGCTGGTAACAGTGTCTCTACAATGTGGTATGGTCAGCTTCGTCTATAGATGACCTGCTTCATGCTTTTTTTGGTAGCACTGACTGGTGGATTGATGCCTTCACATTGCACATTAGCATGCTTTGGGTGGGATCTTTTCTGCTGCGATGTTATCCCGCTACTGTATTCTGATATGCTTGATGATAGCATTACAAAGTCAATGAGTCCTTTGTTTTCCCAGAGCAAACTAATTATGGCCGTTTCCTTCCTGCCCCCGTCTGCTGTATGCTGATAGCGCGCTCTCATCTAAGCCCTCGTAAACATCCGTCAGCTCACAGCGCACTGGCATAGTGGCTGCTGCACGCACTTAATTAACCATGCATGTATCTGTACACACTAAAGTAAATACAATCAGATGGACGTCATACAGCTCGCTGGAGAGGTGCCTGTTTATGCATCGTAATCAGTGATTTGTGGTGCAGAGGGTAACACAGACTATTAGGGGACATACTTGCCTGCCATGAATACTATGGACAAAATGTTTTGAAACCCAGTTTAGCCTGGGATGCCCTGACTGCTATTTAAAGATGCTCCATGTGACACTGCAACATCAGGAAAGCAATACGGCTCTAATTTTGAGGGGATAGTATAATTAGGCTACAAGTGATACTGTTGCTTGGGAGGTCTGGCAACAGGTACTGTCCCTTGGCTCTGCATTTTTTAGTACTGGTGTAGACACATTTGTTGTAAATCCTGCTGTTGTTTACTGAAAGGAAAACATGATGTTGAGCATAAAGTGGGGAATGATGCTGAGACAAAAAGGAGCGGAAACCTCCAGCTGCCCGTATTTGGATGGTACAAGAATTTTACGCTATGAGGGCAAAAAAGGGAGTGGATCATGAAAAGAAAATCTCCAGCAGTACCAGCTCAGGTCAGGTCTCATGCAGTAGTTCTGGTGTTTTGATGTTATGTTAGTAATGCCTTACCAATCAGCCAATCAGAACCTTTTTTTTAAGAGGGGCAATTAGAAGACAGGGGCAGGACCTATAATGGCTTGTTTCAGACGGAAGCTATACTAAAGTTACATATTAATATAAGGATTATTAAGCAGAAATGGCTAAATAAAAAGTGTTTAATTGTCATTTATGCAAAAAGTCTTGAGCCACCTCTAATTTCTTTAATATTAGGGAAAATGGCACATATGTGTGGTCAGTATTTGGTGTGACCACCTTTATTCTTTAGCACAGTGTGAACTCTCTTAGGATGCTTTCTTGTCACGTCTTTAAGTCACCTTCAGGAATAGTTCTCCAGGCTTCTTGAAGGGCATTCAAAGATCTTCTTTCTTCTCCACCACACGAATCCACACACCAACATGCTCGTAATCCAATGCAGGAAAGAGAGCAGCAGGTCTGGGGAGACTGTTCACACAGAGAGAGAAAAATCTCAAAAGCCAAACTCACTCACTCACGAAGTATCACGAAAGCTAGGAACTAACACTAACGTGTCTCATGCAATCATCCAGCGATGACAGGATCTGAGCCCCAGCCTTAAATAGCCATGGAGTAATCAGCTGTGCAATTAGAGCCAGGTGCATGGGCCAAAGGCAGGACCCGACAGTGAGACCGCCCAGGCAGAGCGACAAGGGGGAGAGAAAACCACCATAACAAATGTAACCTCGCGGGGCCAGCCGGGCAGACACAGGGACCATGACACAATAATGTTGAGGTCTGGGCTCTGGGGAGGCCGATCCATGGCTGATACTGCTCCACTGTGGTATGCTTTGACTGTACTGGCAGTGTGTTTGGGATCATCGTCTTAAAAAAATGAAGCTGTTGCCAATCAGATGTTTTCCAGATGGTTTTGCATGGTGGAGCAAAATCTGATGGCACTTTTCTGTATTCATAATTCATTAATTTTTACAAGATCTCCAACACTAAATGTGGTTTCATCTCTACATCAGACCTGTTGTCACTGATTTTCAGTCCAGGTTCTTGTGTTATTTTCCTTCCTGAGGTTTTTCTCCCCTTTTTTCTCCCCTTCATTAAGTACTGCTTCTTGACAGCCACCCTTCCACTGAGACCATTTCTGATGAGGCTTCAGTAAGCTGAAGGTCCAGATGCATCTTTCAGGTCCCGTGTTAGGTCTTTGCTGTAGTTTTCCTGTCTCTTAAAGACAAAACTTTCGGATACTGTTCATCTGCTGTAGATATCTGTTTGGGCCTGATGCTTCTTTTTTGGTTTTCTTCCTCAAATTTGTTAAGGCTATCCCGAATACAAAATGCCAAGTTTCTGACATAACACTGGTTCATCCCTTGATTTAGGAGCCTTTTTTATATTTCAGTGGTTAAAATATCAGTATTACGTGTCTTAACAAACAAAAAACATTCATCTGAAAATGGTCAGATACAAAGATGGTGACTGAAAATTAGTCAAAAAAGCAGCCAATGTCTGATAAAGCTTCAGAAAGAACTATTGCCTAAAAGCGCTTCAAAAAATTTTTTTTAAGCCTTCTTCTTTTGTCCTAGATGTTTCTAGTTTCTGGAAAAGTTTTTTTAGAAACTGTTTTTTCACTTTTTTTTTTTTAAGGAGATACTACAAACGATGTTTTTCATCTAATAGCTCCTTGGGAATCACCTTGTTGAAAAAAAATGCTATTTTATTTTATTCATGTCAGAATATGGGATCTTTGGCATCTTTCACAGATTCAACAAAAGAAATGTGAACAAATGATGTGTTTTGGGAAAGGGTGCTCATAGCAAAGTGCCTAAATGGTTCTTTGCTAACTTTTCTGTTATGTGGCTGTTAAGACTGCTTTAGAAAATTACAAGAATGTCAGGCTCACTGGAATCAAAAGAAGGAAACAAGGGGTGGCTCAAGAGTTTTGCACATGACTGTAGCATGCCGAATATTATACACTGTCTTTTGTTTTGAAAGGCAAAACTGTTTGTCAGTCAGATACTTGTGTACAATTCTGTTTCATGTAGTGCATATAAGCTCACTTAGGCTAGTGATGGTGGTAGTGTGTAACCTGGATTTCTGCCATGATATCTGAGTTGTTATTTAACACAAGCGAAACCACTTTGTACCGTGTTTTCGCCTGGATTCTCGTATACAGACTGACCAAGAAAAGCGGCATGCAAAATAAATGATAGTCATACTATAATGTAATGTGTTTATCCATGTGGGAACTGAGTGTAATGCAGTGTTCATTAGTTTTGTGGTGTTCTCTGGAAGCATTCTCTCAGTGTGAGTTGACTGTGAAATGTGATTTTTGCTTGGAATAGATATTTCCCACACAGAGGAACAGTCAAGGGTGCTTTCTTTTTTATAGGCAGTGGTTATTTCTGTTCTGTTGGGAAACACTCAGGCATTCAAGAGGAAATATTCAGAGATGTCTCTCCCCCGCTGTCTCTACAAAAATAAATGCAATTCTTACAGTAGTGTTTTTAAAACACAATTTAAAGCACTTCAGAGAACTGAGGACACTAGCTGAGTCATTTTTCTGCTTCTACCCTCCTTTACTTACCTATTTTTTACGCGCTCTCCTTAAAAGTCAGACATGACTTCAGCTGGTTTCTCTCTTTCTCTTACAGGTCACCACATCATGTCAAACAAATACCAGCTATGAGCCGGTGAGTATGACATGTGCATGCATGTGTTTCAGCAATCTGTGTGTGTGTGTGTGTCAAACAAGACCATTAAGGAAACATTTAAAACTCCTGTTGACCTCTAAAATCCTTTTCATAAATTTGATGGCCCTTCCTAGAATTGTGTCAGAGCCACACACAGCTCTGTGAGGCCGTTGCTGGATGTCAACTATAAAAGCTTCCTCTCATCTCATAAATGCTGTTTGTACAAGGCAAACCAACTCAAACTGTGTCCTGTAGAGGTGATAATAGCAGTTGGTCACAATCACCATGTGACTGGCAGATCAAACCTAGCCAAAGGTAGAAAATTAATATGCAAGCACAAAGAACTATTCAGCCAATATGTCTGCCAGGAGCACTGGGACATTTCTTGGTGTCCTGATTGTTTTGTTCTGCCATGAACATGAAGATGACCTGGTATTCCACTGTAGCAAGCAGTGATAAGTTGTCAGAGTTCAGGCATGAAACTCACACACTGTCCACAGGCAATGACAAGACACGACAGGCAATGCATGCAGTGTCTACTGTAGGGGTTTCTTTGCAGACAGATTGACCAGAAAAATGCATGGTTTGAAAAAAAAAAAAAGTTAGAGTAGAACGTGAGAAATAACAATAACAAGCTAAAGCTTGTAATACTATATTTTAAAATATATAATACTATATTTTGTATTCAAAATCAGTTTAATTAAAGATCTTGAACATACTGGTGGATTAAAAATTACAGAAACATAAAAGGTTAATTTGGTAATATCCAGTGTTGTTAATTTAGGGCAGATGTGCCATAAACCTTAGATTTAATGGTCATCTGACAAATTTGTTAAGCAATGTATGTGCTGTGATTGGTGTTTCCTGGCCAGTTTTTGCAGGGTGTTTAGCTGTCTCAATGACTTTTCTAAAAGATAAATATTATAACAAGTTTGTTACCTCATAACACAAAACATATACTTGTAACACTGACAATAAAACATTTAAGTCCAAGACGAAATGTGCTTGATGCATTCTTTTCAAGTTAATTGCAAAGCTGCCCAAAATGTTTATCTCATGTTAGTGGTTTTCTTCTTCACTGCCTCTCATGACAAGGTGTCAGTTTACTGATAACTTATCGCTACCTGTGAATGAGTGGGAGTCTGCAAAATCATTGGCACATATGTCCGCCCGCATGTTTAAACATGAACAAGAAGGAAATGAAACCGGGGCTCCGTCATAGTGTGGTTGTGTCACAGGGTCCTTTTTAAGAAATTTTCTAGGCTGTCACTCCTGTTCTCTCACTATGAACTTTAAAGAAGTCCAGACGCTTTTCTTTCCAAGCTCCTTAGACTGTGATGACCTGAATGACTGAGAACCTCCATCCATCCATCCAACCATTCATTTTCTTCCGCTTATCCGGGGCCAGGTTGCGGGGCAGCTGTTGTAGTCGAGAGATATAATCTCTCCAGCGTGTCCTCCTCCTGGTGGGACATGCCCAGAACACCTCTCCCAGCAGGCGCCCAGGAGGCATCCTTGTCAGATGCTCGAACCACCTTAACTGGCTCCTTTCAATGTGGAGGAGCAGCGGCACTACTCTGAGTGGCCGAACTTCTCACCCTATCTCTAAGGGAGAGGCCAGCCACCCCTCGGATGAAGCCCATTTCTGCCGCTTGTATCCACGATCTCGTTCCTTCGGTCACTGCTCAGAGCTCGTGACCATAGGTGAGGGTAGGGTAGGTACTGTTTATCAACCGGTAAACAGAGAGCTTCGCTTTTACACTCAGCTCTCTCTTCACCACAACAGACCGGTACAGCATCCACATCACTGCGGCCGCTGCACCTGTCCATTTGTTGATCTCCCGCTCCCTTCTCCCATCACTCATGAACAAGAACCCGAGATACTTAAACTCCTCCAGTGGAGTGGGCACTCCACCCTTTTCCGGCTGAGGACCATGGCCTCAGATTTGTAGGTGCTGATTCTCATTCTCACCGCTTCACACTCGGCTGCGAACCGTTCCAAGGCGAGCTGGAGGCCATCACAGCATGAAGCCAACAGAACCACATCATCTGCAAAGAGAAGAGATGAGATCCTGAGACCACCCAAGTGAAAGCCTTCCGCCACTTGGCTACACCTAGAAATTCTGTCCATAAAAATTATGAACAGAATCGGTGACAAATGGCAGCCCTGGCAAAGCCCATCACCCACCACGAACGAATCCGACTTATTGCCGGCTATGCAGACAAAGTATCCTTGAGAGGATGAAGAGCTGATCCAGTGTTCCACGACCAGGACGAAAACCGCATTGTTTCTCCTGTATCCGAGGTTTGACTAGCAGCAACCTGGCATAGACTTTCCCAGGGAGGCTGATGAGCGTGATTCCTCTGTAGTTGGAACACACCCTCTGGTCCCCTTTCTTAAAGATGGGAACCACCACCCGGGTCTGCCAATCCAGGGGTATTGCCCCTGATCTCCACGCAACATTGTAGAGGCATGTAAACCAGGACAGCCCTACAACATCCAGAGCCTTCAGTAACTCTGGGCGGACCTCATCCACCCCAGGGGCTCTGCCACCAAGGAGTTGTTTAACTGCCTCAGTGACCTCACCCTCAGAGGTTGGCGGTCATCCCCTTTGTCGCCAAACTCTGCTTCCTCCACGGAAGATATGCCAGGGGATTAAGGAGGTCCTTGAAGTATTCCTTCCACTGCCCAGCAATTTTCTCAGTCAAAGTCATCAGCACTCCACCCGCACTATACACAGTGCAGGTAGAGCACCGCTTTCCTCTCCTGAGTTGCCTGACGGTTTGCCAGAATCTCTTCGAGGCAGTCCGAAAGTTTTTTCCATGGCCTCTCTTAACTCCTCCCACACCTGAGTTTTTGCTTCCGCCACCGCTCGCGCCGCATTCCGATTGGCCTGTCGGTACCTATCAGCTGCTTCCGAAGTCCCCACAGGCTAACCAAGCCCGGTAGAACTCCTTCTTCAGCTTGGTGGCTCCCCTCACCTCTGGTGTCCACCATTTGGTTCCGGGATTACCACCACGGCAGGCACCAACTACCTTGTGGCCGCAGCTCTGTGCAGCAGCTTCAGCAATGGAGATGCTGAACATGGTCCATTCTGACTCAATGTCCCCTGTCTCCCTCGAAATGCTGTTGACTCAGGCTCCTTCCCCACCAGAGAGGTGACATTCCATGTCCTGATTGCTAGTCTTGGTAGCCAGGGATCAGTCCGCCAGGATAACTGAGAACCATCACAGACATATTCTCTCACTATCCCCTTATCCAGCTTTACGTCAATCATCTTGCTTAATACAAAAAGAAAGTATAAGGATTGCAGTAAAGGGGGTGGCTTTTACACACAGACTTTTAAAAAGCATCCACACATCCTGTGGTGCTTTCATTAATTTGGTATGAGCTATGCGGATGCTGCCACACTGAGCAGAAGAGGAACGATAGAGAGCCTCAGTGAAAATCATTATTCCCTTTTCCGTTAAAGCTTTCTGTTTTAGAGGATAAAATGGGATTTATGCACTGCGACAACGAGACTTGAGCCATTTTCATTTTAATGAGCTTGAAATTGGAGTTTTCATTCATTTCCACAAAGAATGCTTGCTCAGCAAATGTTAGGTCATGATTAGAAAACCAGGAGAAATACCAATTTGATCATTTCCCTTATTTGTAGTGAGTATTTAATGAACTCAAATATGAGAGGGATCAGTTGGTCCTGTTTTATATTTTTATGATTAAACCACCAATAGTTTGACCAAATTTGGAAGATTCCAGGCTACAATAACTACTTTTCACTTATTTACTTTGGGCTTTGGTCTTTTAAAATCACTGCTGCAGCTTGTTAAACAGTCCTTCGGATTTGTTTACAAAGCTCACTGCAACCTAAGACCCTGTACTTAACTCAGTTAAGAGATTTTCCTTAAAACATGGATCAAGCTCTGTATCTCTGTGCCTCTAATTACATACTTTCTTTTTCTTTCCTTCTTTCTCCATCTCTGCCTTGTTCAGGGACAGACATGCACAATTTAAGAAACTGATTTGAAATTTTAACTCTTTATATACCTTTGAATGCAAATACTGTAAAAACTCACAAAATGTCATGAAATTAGTCAGCAGAGACTTCATGCAATAGGATTTAATTGAAAAGTATGACAAGGAAAACTGGATCCAAACATACATCTGTATTTAGTTTGTCTCAGTTGTTAGTTTGGTCAACCCTAAACACCCAAATACCCTAAAATAAGGACATTTGAACTGGCATCAAAATCTGAAGTAACCTCAAAACAACATTTTTAAAAAAAACGTGACTGATAGTAGATTTTTCGGAGCTAATACTGATGCTAATACTATGCTATTGCTATACTGAACAGAGAAAATTAAGTATTCATTGTTTATGGACTTTCCAACAGTGTTCTAACTTAATATGTAGTTGGCAACTTACCGTGAAGATGCAGATTATCTCCACTCCACCAAATGCTAAGTTGTGATGCTACTCTGCTTTGTGTGCTACAGACTCTCCTGAGAGTTCTGTAATCAAAGGACTTACTGCGCTTTGCTTAATAAACTATAGGATGATGCTATTGCTCAATCACCAAAAACATATTTGTTATGCATTATGCTCCATACAACAGAAAATATTTTGGCAATATTTATGCTAATATGACTATATCTTTGATAGGAAAATGTTGGCTGATTATATAGAGAAATAGAAATGTTATGGTTTTTGTATTTTCACAAAAAATTAAAAACAAAAGAAGGAATAGTTACTCTTTGTGCTTTCAACAGCGGCTGCAATTTACTTTACATTTGTTGCCTATCTTTTTGCTTTCTTGAAGGGTAAAACATACCTTAAAGCCAAATAATCATATAGCATCTGCTAGTTGGGGTCATTGTTCAAAAAATTAATATATTAATGTAAAATGTAAACATTGCTTGTTACTTCTTGGTTCTTAAAAGTATAAGAGAACGTTAATTAGCAATTTGTTTAGCTACACTTTATGTTACGCTTATGGTACTCTGTAACATGATCTGTCTTAATGATGACACACAAAAACATCAATAAAAGGCTGTGAATAAACATGAACAGATAGCAATAAAGGCTACAAGCCTGCCTGCCTTTGTTACCTGTTGAAGATCAGGCTCTGACTGCTGGGCTGGAGTCTGCATACACTCAGCTGAATCGAATTTAATACAGTAATGCATTACATTACTGTATTACAGGCAAATGTAATGTTGCATTACATTGGAACATGTTATGACTGAAACCTACACACACTGAGTGAGTATGGCAGGTGACTGTCACCCAGGCAATAAGTGAGAGCGGGACATCCAGCAAGGAAACCTGGTTCTCACATCTCCTTCTCATCTTTTTTTCTCACCATGTTGTTTCTTCCTTTGTGTGAAAGAAACAATGATTAACCCGCTGACTGTCTCACTTTTCTCTCCAGCCTCCCACTCCTCAGCTGCCATTAAAGCATGTAGATACACCGGTAAGTAACACTTCTTCTGCGTAAGTGTAATGCCAAGAAGACATGCTTTAAAAGATGTTCATTCATAAAAGCTGATATTGTTATTGCAACAAGATGCTGGAATAACAATCCTCAAGTACATTACTGTATGAAGCAAAATATACACAGACACCTGGATAGATACAGCTATGTACTTTTTTTTCTCAAGGTTCGTGCAAGACCCCTCAGTTCCTGCAATTACAGAAATAGCGCAGTTCCATATATGTTGCACCACATGCATGGAACTGAGGTCTGTAGAGAAATGGTTTCCCCAATTCAGTGTTGAAGTACTTGAATCACTTTCACAACCCTATATAACACAAACATAAGCCAAACATTACTGTCAATTATCACAAGCCAGCCTCAGCTATTGTGGCTGAAAGGGAGCAGTCCAACCAGGTTTCATATAATTATGGAAAACCTTCACAGAATAGCGGAGGAGCCGATTAATGCCAATGGCTAAGGTTTTAATTTGAGGCGTCCACATACAGTTTCTCAAAAAATCCAATTATTAAGAAGCAATAAATGTAATAACAATGACTCAGCAGGCACTGAAATATGCTGTGCTTTGAATAGTATGTTTTGAAATAGAGAAACATGTGCAGCAACCTACTGTAGAAACAAATGCTAACTACAGACAATATACAGTGCAAACTGCACACATGAGCTCTGATATTTGCATTAATTCATGTAAAATTACTTATTACTAAATTAAACCAACTAAGGAGAGTCTCCATCTAGTTGTATATTTATTAGCTTTGAATCAATAATTTAATCAGGGAATAATTCTGTTAAGCCTTGATCTCAAACATGGTTCACTTTAAATCTTACAAACTGCAAAAGGTACAAACTGCACCATCCACTACATTTAGAACTCAGTTTATAGACCCTTAAAGACTGGAGCATATTTTTCCAATGGATAATTTCAGACTGCATATGTTCAGATGTTCAGGTTAGCTGAGGTGTCTGTTCTGTGCCACTGTAAATGAATATGTGGTACATACCTGAAATTAAAAAAAAATAGTAAGCTGTAGAGACATATGTTTCTGCCAGTCCACTGCAAATTTTCTCTTATTTGTGCCAGAAATCAATGCCAAGTCCTGGCTAGAGACTAGGCATGCTTGTTCTGTCTGACATTGCTAACAGTGGAGAGTGTAGGCATAGGTGGCGGGGCCCCAAGAACGGAAGAGCTAAAAAAACAAAACAAAGAAAGAACAGAGAAGAACACTACCAATGTAAAACGAAAACTGTTATTTAATGCAAACCAATCCAAAGGTCGCAATTAATTCTTTTTGACTAAAAGGGTTCCTTTGTCTTTGTCTCCTTTTTCATAAGACCAGAGGAATTTTGTATTTCAAAAGATAAAAGCAGAATTCTTACATCCTTGTTTTTCCTCCTCTCTTTTTTTGTGTGTCTTAATGAGTCCATGTCTACATCCAATGTCCCCCGAATGTTTAGATCAGAAGCAGGAGATGACTCAGAGTGGGATTATTAACACAGATCGGCATGTACACACCAGCTTATATAGAGATTTATCTGCAGTTTGTGCCTTGGGAGATAGAATGGAAGATGATTATGTCTAATGTGCTATATGCAAAGAACAAACAAACAAACTAAAACAGACAAAAGCACAAAAACACCGTCAAAAAATGAGAAACAATGACCAGACACATTTTATCTTGCTAGCTAGCTTATACAACGTAGTTAGTGTCCTCCTATTGCTGTCCAGGAAGTATGATTGAAACACATCCAGAGGTACACAGCTTTAGTTTATCAAGAGCATTCTTTAGTTAGCTTTTTGCATTTGTTGTTAGCTACCAATCTAAGCAAACATAAGGCTAAAGTAAACAGCACATTGTGCTAGCTAGCAACAAATTAAAGTGTGTATTTAGCCACAAGTACTTAACTGCATGCAGAAATTTAGTGTTTAGCACATCCTGAGGATGAAGTTGGTTATGTCTCAGTGTTTTGAGCAGCTTTTATGGATGTTTTAGAGTGCCTTTTTATTGTGAAATTAGGCTAGTGTTGGAAACCATTCCAACAGCTATGAATTGCAGCTCACTACATCTTGTCAAACACAACAAAACAAGCTGGAAACATGTGAAAACCTCCGCCCTCCTCTTATTGTTCAATGTTTATTAATCAGCGATACTTTTTAATATTTTTAACATCATTCTATCAAAATATTTTTTTTTAAAAACTGCATTTAGAAGTGTAAGTTATATTCATCCTGTTCAGTTAAATACAAGCCATGTGTTGCGGCTTCATGTCATCTTCTTGTGTAAACAAGCAAGCAACTGAGATTGTGAGGAAATAAGGCATACTGATGAGAAACACCAGCACTAAAAATACAAAGACAGAGGCTACTAATTGTATTGACTATGGTCTTGTTAATCTTTTTAAATTGTAACTATAAAAAGTTGTCACAAACAGTTTGACAGTGGCATACTGGTATTTGGGACTAAACATATACAGTCCCTTCCAGACATTTCCAATAAAAATTGTGTTGTATCGTCAGCTGAATTTGTGATCCTAATGTATCAATCATGCCTTTTGTTTAACCAGTAAGATCTCTGTTGTGGTTGTCATGTATTTTTATAGCATTCCCAGTGTTATCCCATTGTATCAAGTTGCCTTTTATATATTTCACAGATATAGTGTTATGCTTATTGGTTAATATGTTGAGGAGTTGTCATGGTATCCTCTTCTCTCTGTACTTAAATCCTGGAGTCATCATTTATGAGGTTTTCCGTGTATGTGTGCATCTGTGGTGTGTGGACCAACATGCAGATGGAATATTTATTTGGTTAGTCCATGCAGGATACATGCATTGTGGTTTTGACTCAAAATGCACCATTGTGATTATAACAGAGTCAGTGTGGGGCCTACTGAGGGTCATCCAACGGTATAATGGGGATTTTTGAAATCAGTATTTAGCATGGAAGAGTGGATGCACAGATGTAAGCTCTACCTAGAGAAGAATCAAACATAATTCTAACAGACAGAAAATGTTATAAGGGACGATCGTGGCCCAAGAGTTGGGAGTTCGGCTTGTTATCGGAAGGTTGCCGGTTTGAGCCCCGGCTTGGACAGTCTCAGTCGTTGTGTCCTTGGGCAAGACACTTCACCCGTTGCCTACTGGTGGTGGTCAGAGGGCCTGGTGGTGCCAGTGTCCGGCAGCCTTGCCTCTGTCAGTGCGCCCCAGCTGTGGCTACAATGTAGCTTGTCATCACCAGTGTGTGAATGTGTGTGTCAATGGGTGGATGACTGGATGTGTAAAGTGCTTTGGAGTCCTTAGGGACTAGTAAAGCGCTATACAAATACAGGCCATTTACCATTTTACCATTTTATTTTTATTCCACACTTTATGTAACCTGTTATTCCATGCTGTTGACCATATTCTTAAGGGTAGTTAGGAACAAACATTTACAGGACCCAGACACCACACAAGCACACAGGATGGTGAAAGATATGAGCCAAGAAAAGCTGCAGGGGAGAGAGGGGCAGTCAGATATAATGAGAGATAATAAGACCAAGGGAGGAGTAGTTCCAGAGAACAGAAAGTGGGTGGGAGGGAGGAAGAAAGATAGAGAAAGTAGGGAGAAGACAGCTGAGAAGGAACGAAGAAAAGGAAGATGCATCATGATATATTACATAATCGCTGATCAGGCTCGGCACAAATGGAAGGGACTCTAACATCTTGACCATGAGGATGTTGGAGAGAATGAACGATTAAGCTTTGACCACCTGGATAATCAGCTGAAATCCCAAAAAAGAATGAGATGTACAACACCAAATTTTTCTTGGATTCTTTCGATTTTATCAAAAAGCCTGGTATTTGCAGCTTTATCGTTGCTTAGAAACAGAGAGCAGTGGGTCCTCGCCATGCCTTTGGTCAGCACCATTCGAATGCATTTTGCCAACCTGCTTCCTGGCTGGAGGTGTAGTACTGGGTTCCAATTTGGCAAGGTAGGCCACTCCCATGGAATAAAGGTTTTTTTTAAATTTATGATTAAAAGTTGTAAAATAACTCAACTTAAATTTCTTAGTGCCTTTTAACCTATGTGTACTGCATTCAGTCTTCTCCCACTATTTCTCTATGAGATACGTATATTGTAAATATAGAAATGAATTACTCAAAAATCTTTCTAAAATATTTTTAAACTGAGAGGAAAATAATTTATTTGTGATAATAAGATAAGTAGTAGTCTGTGGTAAAATGACAAGACAAGCTCAACCATTAAAAGTATTTAAAAAATGGAAAGGAACTAAAAAAGGAATTTGTCGGAAATGTTAACGTTTAACAAATTAATGGCTAAGCATTAGAAAATTGAAAACAAAATACATTAATTACAAAATACATTAACTATTTATGTATTTTTAAATATATAAAAAATGTACAGTGTATAAATATCTAATATATAAAGTATCTAAATATACACAGACACAGGTGTGAATAAACAATTGGCCTATCATGGGTGGGAAACCAGAAGGCCAGAAGTAAAACAAACAAACAAAAAACTGGGTTACAGAGTATATAAAATAAAACAAAACAAAGTAACCAAATGTCAGTGTCTTACAAAAAAACTTCACGTCATCACAAACATGATGAATGAATTGGTATAGCAAGACAAAAGTACATATACGCATTTAAAAGTTCTTAACTTACAGTAAAAACAAATTTGTTAGCATAACTGAAATTAAACTGAAGCTCCTCCTGAAACAAAAGCAATTAAAAGATTAGAACAATAAATCAAAATTAGTACATATGAAAATTAGACTATTACTAGATTAAACTGCATGTTAATAATACAGATTAATACTCCATTCCAGATGCCTCGAAACTAGGTCAGAACTTGGGAGTGACATCTCTTAAGAGTTCTTGCAAGTTCCAGGAAAAGTGATTATACGTGATTTTTTTGCACTTGAAAGAACACATTTAAAGATCTCATTACTGTTGTGCTTATTTAGTGAGCCAGAAATACAGAACAGATTAAAAGTTTAGTTCTACTACAGTTTACAGTCAGCGCCACCATCTTGGATTGCTAACTCAAGGTATGCTAGTCTACTTCGACTGTCCAAATGGGAAATCTGAGTGAAGGGGGTCTTCTGCAAAAAATGTGCAATTAGGGACTCAATTGCAATTTGGAACTTATGATTTCTTACTTAGTCAGGAACACACCATAACAGCTGAAAGAATACGACAGATAAACATTTAGAATTGCCCAGATGCCGAGCTGCTAAATGGAATAGTGTCTAAAAATCATGGATGAATGTTTCAAATTGGAAGTTATGGAATAATAAAACAGATGAATAAAGCTGAACTCAACACATTTAAACATAAAAGGTGTTTAAGAAAAGCTTTTTTTTTCAGTCTATTGGCGCTTAGGAAACACTTGGATAGAAAAAAGTTGGGAACCACTCTTCTCCTTTATATTTATAGTAGAAGCAAGATTGAGTCAAAACACATTGCATTGGTCATGCAGTGGCTGTGGCTTGTGTTTTTAATAGTGAACATCAATAGAGAGCTTGGGTACAGATGTAAGTGTGAGGTAGATGCAAAACCCGGTGTCACCGGGCAAACAGTGAACGTTAAATCTCAGAGACGTTTACCCCACTTTACATGCAGATTGACTTTCATTTATGTATCTACGTTGCTGCAGGCTAACAGATTGTCCCTGTGATGTGACATATAACATCGCAACACTTGTGAAGCCTTGTGTGAACAGGCTGTTTCATTTTGCAAACACCATCGTCCGTGGTGCGTTTAGCATCTGGTTCCTGTCAGATCACTTAGAATTATGTGACCATTTTGGCTCATTGGGGTGGGGGGTTGCATTAGCTTTTTCTATGGGAAGCCACTCGCAAGCAGTAAGAAGAGCCATGGGAGCTCCGTGTTTAACCTTGAGACACTTCTTGCCAACATCACTTATTTAACCTCTTCAGCGGTGAAGCCGAGCGCTCACTCTTTATGACAATGTGGGGGGGGAAAGTAAAGTATGTCACAGATGATGTCCGCGGAGATTAATTCAGCAGTCGTTTTGTCTTTTTGGATGGCTTCATCTTCCTGACTCACACAGAGTTATCCCCTCAGCCGACAGGCAGTAAGAGGAAGAGCCAACTCTAGCATCTATTATGCAGCAATTCCTCGACAGTACAGCATATTTAGTAACATTTTCCATCTGCAGCCCTGTCACAGTGAAACAACCTGTTCTCACTCTTCCCTCTGTAAATATCTGGGTAAAGGACAGGATAATTAATTGTGTGCTCGAGTCTTGACAAGACCCCAGTTCAGGATGGTTTTCTGTTAAAACACTCCTCGTTTCTCATACTTGTTTTTTTTTTTTTTTACACCTCTTATACTTTTTCGTTATTCTTTGTCTTCTTTCTGTTGCTCGGTTTCTTTTGTCAAGCGTCTTGGTTGAATGCCTTCTTTTGTCAGCTGCTTCTTTTACTTTTCATCATTCTGTTTCAGATGATTCTTCTCTCTCCATCTTTTCATAGCAGTTTCAGTTTTGTGTCTGTGATCTGACTTTTCCCTAATAGCTTATGTCAGACTGTAATTCAATAAAATCATCATGACTACCAGATGGAGTTTGCTTATGAATCATTTTCCTCCTCTGACTCCCACCATCTGCCTGTGTGTGCCTGTGTGTATGTGCTCACCAGGGATCTACGAGGTCCTGCAAGAGTGTGGAGATAAGGCAAAAGCAGTCGCGGTAAGAAAGCACCATCACACAGCCATGTTGTATTGTTGTTCACACTGCTTTCATTAGGAGAAATAAGGGTTCCATAAGTGGAAAAAATTTAATCTATTTTTTTCTACAATCTAAACAGCATGACTTCTAAGATTACCAAATTAGTCTTTAATAAGCTCTTTAAGTCATTACAGTCCTTGATTATTATTAATGAAGATTAGAAACTGATTGTTTGTGCTGGGTGTGTAGGAATGTAAATTTTCACTCCATATTCTCCGCTGTTTGTCGTTCTTGAAGCATGGCTGTTTCTCATGCAGGGCTTTACCGTATGTCTGCTGACCAAAAACAAAACAGAACAAAAAAACTGCGCTGTTTGGCCGGTGAAATAGGTTGCGTAATATTGGAAGAGGTCATGTCAACAGTCACAGAAGGACTGAAAATCTTTTCCTTTCCAAGAAATATAAGAGTGAGCTGCAGGAGTTTACATGTGATGAAGTGGATGTTTGTGATAAACTCTGTTGGCTAATCCCAGAGAGAAATCAGAGAGTTCAAGAAATGTTCTCACAGCAGCTGCAATCCTGCACTCGAATAGAACTGGAAAACTTGTGATTGGTGCTGATAAGGTTAAAAGGTCAAAGCATCCTTTACAAGATGTGTCCTTCTAAATTGAGTTGCCTCTTAAAGATTTCTGGCAACTATACAGTAACTATGTTGAAACGTACCAGTATATTTTATTAATTTATATTTGTATTTATCATAATGAGATGTAATAAAGATGGTCTTTTTCCCAAACACAACAAAAATGTAATTTTACAACAAGTCAGAAACTGCATGAAAATGAGAAGCTGGGATGGAGATGGTTGCAAAGCGGTTTGCACCGGCAGCTATAACTGTAGATAGACTAAAATAATTACCTACAGTGTGCTATGTAAAGCTTGGCTGATATTAGCTGTTTGCCGATGCACTGGATTTGGCATTTACTGTGTCTACTGTGTACAAGCAGCTTCCCTATTAGCAACAGAGTGACTTAAACTTCACTCTCGCCATAGTATGGACAACTACACATATTAAATATTAGAGAACAAGGATATGTTTTGTATGTTTCAAATGGAAAATAAATGGTCTGATGTTTGTGATTTCTCAATTATCAAATATTGGTATCATTCTTAAAAACCCTTTACTGGTTGGGGGTCTAAGCCTGTATGACACTATATGACATGTGACAAACTCAGTAGGGTTTGCAAATGAATATTGCAGACTGAGCTTAACTCTGTGGACTCTGTGATTGAACTCTGATCAGTGCAGATCTATCAGATCTATATACAATAGAGTTGACCATTCCCTTTGAAATCACAGCTTATGTTGCTTCGAAAAGAACTTGTTGCCAATCAAAAATGTAAAATGGTGCTGTGATATAAAATCTGCCACTGCCAAGCTTCAAGACCTTCTGCACCTTCTACCTCTGCAGGAGTCAGAGTGTGGTTCAGGCCATGGAGGAGAGCTATGAGGTCGACCTGGTCTACATCACAGAGAGAATCATCTCTGTCTCTTTTCCCGCTGGGGCCGAGGAGCAAAGCTACAACACCAACCTCAAAGAGGTGGCGACGATGCTGCGGTCAAAGCATGGCGAGCACTATCTGGTAAGAAATACCCTCAGCTGAAACTGGAGCACAGGACTGTATTGACACTTTTGTTTGCTGTTCGTCAGGTTTTTTGGAAGATGGTTACAGTATATCCTTGAAAACAAAAAACAAAGATTTTCTAAAATGCATCACATGTCCATCAGTTGCTTTGATATACTCTCTTCCTGATTTCAGGTGCTCAACCTGAGCGAAGGACAGAGCGACTTAACAAAGTTAAACCATAAGGTACAAACATGACATATACTGTATATTCATGGTTAGGAAGAACAAAATTCGAAAGCGAAAGCTCATTTGATGGATAATCATTCTCAGGTTCTTGAGTTTGGCTGGCCGGACCACCATGCGCCAGCACTGGATAAGATCTGCAGCATGTGCAAGGCCATTGACATGTGGCTCAATGGAGACACACGCAATGTGGTGGTACTGCACAATAAGGTAAGGCAGAAAAACAAAGTGTAAAAACATCTGTTATAATGCGGCGGTGATGTGCTGGAACATTTATTGGCTGGGCATAGAGATTGTAAAGTTTCCCTCTAAATATGGAAATGTGATTATTTTTTTCATTGCTGATCTCATAAAATCAACATAATTTGTAGTTATTCAGTTTCATAGCTTGACATAAAACATAGTCACTGTGAAGTCACACATTGAGCTATGGACTACTGTTTTAAGCTCATCTAGCTGAAGGTCCGTTAACCTTATGCCGTGGTGAAACGTCCCCACTGAACATGTGAATTTAATCAAAATAATACACCGTGATCACATAATTGGGTTTCACCCAAAACTGTTATCAAGACAGTGGCTTATGAGCCGGATGAGCTACTGTATCACCGGTGTTCTTATTATGTATTCTGGTTGTCACTGTTTTTAACTCATTCACTGCCAGCCATTGGCAGTGAATGAGTTAAACCCATTGACTCATTCACTGCAATTGACGGCTATAGACGTCAATGGCAGTGAATGAGTTAAGGTAATCAGAAGTGAGCATAATTGGGCTAGAGCGCTAACACTTGGCTAGCTTTGGATAACTCTGGCTTGCTTGGTTAGCAAGCTTAGACTTTAGAGATACACAGGGATATCTTATGTATTAAAACTTCTCCAAAAGGTAAAATATCACAAAAACAATTAGGAGTTTCAATTTACTTTTTCAGCTTTGATAGGCAAGTCTAGTAAATGGCATTCAACCTATTTCATAGCCACCAGTCATTCAAAGTATTAAAATTTAAATTGGTTACCACCAGTAAAGATGTTACAAAAGGGAAAATTAGCATTAATTTAGCATTAAATTCTGCTAGTCATTTTAACTATGGCTGGTAACATGGGCATGTACAGGAATTGGCTGCTTGTGAAGCGAGCCGAAAGTTGAGAAACTACAGTTTCTTCATCTTTCAGCCTTGGAGGCTGCCGATTGTTTAGCTCTCACATTTATGCAATGAATCCTCTGTTGTTTCAGAGAATTTGCACATGGTATCCAGATAAAGCAGGACAAGCAACAAAGTTTATGCTCGAATTGAGCCAACTGCTTTAACCAAGCAGAATGATTAAACATTATTATTTATATATAGCTCCAACTTTTGGGTTTCAATTACACGTGAAAATGCTTGAAGACCAATTTATTACCATCGAAGGGGGATTTGTTTCTGCTCTGTTTCTTGATCATTAATTCAATGATCCTTTTGGAATCTTCCCTAAGTCCCATCAGTTTTCTTGTTACCCATCTTGACTCTTTATATCATTTAAACAAGCCCTGTTTTGTGTTTCTTTCACAGGGGAACCGAGGTCGAACGGGTGTTGTGGTGGCTGCTTACATGCATTACAGCAACATATCTGCAAGGTATCAAACATGTCATGATCAGACACAGCCTAAAACGTGTTAAAATGTAGTTTAAAATGTAGTGTTACATATTAGATTGCATTGGTGTTTGAGTTTAAACAGAGGTGAAGATTTTAGGCTGTCAGCACTGAAAAAGTTTGATCTGCGTGCTTTGATCCTTTAAATCGAAGGGTTATGTAAGGACAGGAGCAACAATCCATCACGGTTAGACCTTGCAGTCTGGGACTTCAGCAGCCTTGAAAATTAAACAACGATGTGATTATAACAGCTAAACACTCGACTCTGGCCAGCTCATTTTTCTGGCTCTGTGAGAAGAAACGCTCTGAAAATGTCATCGTTCTTTAATGCTACCAGATGTTAATAGGTGGGAGGGTTCCTGGGGGAATGAAAGCTGCTTCATAAATGATGAAAGCTGGGGGGTATTTCTAAATCTCAGCAGGTTTTCCAAAATAAAGGCTGTTCTCCTTGTTGTTTTGTAATCTTCAAATTGTTCTGTGGTGAATGATAACATCACTTACCCAGTTCTTGTGTCTCTAAGTGCTGACCAGGCACTGGACAGGTTTGCAATGAGGCGCTTCTATGAAGACAAAGCACTTCCTGTGGGTCAGCCATCACAGAGGAGGTAAGTTATTACCTCACTTCCTATTGACATCTGCTATGAGGTGAACTAGTCTGAACACTGTAGCACTTTGCCCACATTTCCAAAGGACTCTTGCAGCACATTTAATACTGATGCTAAGGCTCTGAAGGGTTAGTAGAGGATTCAACACTTCTTAGTATTTTTACACAGTTCTACTGTACTTGAGCACTCATAACACTTTATACAACATGTCTCATTAACCACAGCATTTAGGTCAAATGCTTTCTAACATTCACACACATTCACACTCCGATGAACGCATCAGAGAGCAACTTAGGATTAGGACCCTTTCCTAAGGGTGCTTTGAAGTGGCCAAGGGTTGAAGCACTAACTTTCCGATTAGTAGAGTAATAAATCCATGTTTGACAGTTTTGTCAAAATTAACAGAATTATGACCATCAGATTCAAATTCTATATACCACTAATAAGAATGCCAATAAGAAACTAGTTACCTGTATCTAAAAATAGTGCAATTGCAAAACTCAACTCCAGCAGACAAGGCTATAGCTACAGCCGTGAAACTGAGATTCGATTTTTGGATTTTGTTTTTGGAAAAAAGGGAAGAAAAAGTCTCAGCTCCATGCTTTTAATAGTGAGTGTGTTAACTTAATCTCTCCCATTTAGATTTAGAAAAATTCTACAGAGGAAATTCTTTCTATTTTTTTCCGTTTATCACCAATTTTGTTTTAATTAGGGTAATTAAGAGGAAACAGCACCAAGAGAGGCCATCTATCTTGTCTTGTCTGTCTGAGGAATTCCACTGGTGTCTCTGGGGAGGCTGCAAGGCTTGCTGACAGTACATTCTTGTCTTTTAAGCATATCAGAGCATATTTTCTGTGACTTCATCTACACTTTTTTGCAATACAGTGGTATAACTCCAAACCAGAGCCAGTCAAACCAATCAAGAACGGTTAAAAAACATTTGAGCAATTTATTTTTTGTTGTAATTTTCACTCAAGGGACACTGTCTTCTTGTTCTCTAAGTCATAAATCTGCTCCTATTACATTATTAGCTGCCTTTGCATATTAGGCAGGGAGGTGCTAAAAGGCTTGACCCCTCTCAGTTTCCCTTCTTCACATGAGAAGATTGGTGTCTTGATCTGGGCTTTTCAGAAAGGATGAGCAGGAAAAAGGTTATGGGGGATATGCGAAGGAACACAGGAAACACCAGGGGACTTAACACCACTTCATTTAAGCTTGTGAATTAGTCAGCCAGTCATTCTTTAACAGGTCTATAGGCTTGCCCTCTGCCCCGCTGCTATTTCCTGCTTTGGATATAATTATCTCTGCCCCCAGAGACTGGCAGCATTATGGTCTGGAATGTGTGACATTAACATCAAGAGTGGGAGATGATCTTAGGCCGCTGCTTCCACGAAAGCCAGTAAAAGGCAGGATTAAAGGTGTTCCGTGTAGCACGGAATCATTAAATGATTAGTGTGAAAATAGTAGTATGCAGCAGAAAGCACAGTGAACGTTTGTGTAGAGGATTGGAAGTGTTCTGATTTAAGTTATGGGACAAAACATCATTAATCTGTTTTATGTGCTTTTCTAGTTGTTCACAAAGAACTTGAATGGAAATCACAGGAATAAGGGTCACAGTACAGTGAAGTGATGGCATTAGCAGAACCCCACATACCCCAGCTTTATCTTACTCCTGTAACTTTCAAATTGGAAATCTGTCTGGCTAAAAATATAGACTCACTGGTCACTTTGCTAGGTGTAACTCACTAGTACCAGTGTGGACCACCTTCAGTTTTTCTTCATGGCATAGAGTTAACAAGGTGCTGAAAACACTTCTCAGAAGATTTCCGCCCAAATTTATATGACAGCATCAAACAGTTGCTGCAGATTTATTGGCTGAACATCCATCATGTGAATCTCACACCCCAGAGGTGGTCTGTTGGATTGAGATCTGGTGACTGTAGAGTTCATTTGAGAAGAGTGAACTTACTGTTAGGTTCATGAGTTTTGTGACATGGTGAGTTATCCTGCTGGAAGCAGAAATTCAAATCAAATTCAAATTCAAATTCAAATTTTTTTTATTTGTCACGTACACAGTCATACACAGTAAGATATGTAGTGAAATGCTTGGACAACTGCTCGTGACCTAAAGAAAACAAAAAAGGAAAAGGCTATGAATAAGATAGGAAATAAATATGAAAAATTAAAAAGGGTAAATTTAACTAGGAAGGAATAAAATATAAATTAAGGTTAAAAATGAAATAACTGTACAACACAAATTAGAATGAAGGGTAAATTTAACTGGGAAGAATAAGATAAAATATATAAATTAAAGTTGAAAATAAAATAACTGTACAACAAAATATACAATATAGAACTATATAAGAATGTATGAATAAATATATACACAATAACAGCAGCATATACACAATAACAGCAGCGTGATTTAAGTAATGAAGTGAAACAATGTCCAGAATGTCCAGTGTGTGTAAGAACTGTATGTGTGGGTCAGTACTGTGTGGTGGTGTGATTAAGAGACCGTATCACCTGCGGGAAGAAGCTCCTCCTCAGTCTCTCTGTGTTGGTCTTCAGGGAGCGGAATCGCTTTCCTGACCTCAACAGAGAGAACAGTCTGTTGTTGGGATGGCTGAGGTCCTTCACGATCTTCCTGGCCTTGGTCCAGCACCGCCTGCTGTAGATTGAGTGCAGGTCAGGGAGCTCGGAGCGGATGGTGCGCTCAGCTGATCGCACAACCCTCTGTAGAGCTCGTCTGTCCTGCATGGTGCTGTTCCCGAACCAGGTTCCCGTCAGGATGCTCTCTATGGTGCACGAGTAAAAGTTCCTGAGCACCTTGGAGCGCAGTTGGAAGCCTCTCAAGCGTCTGAGGTGGTAGAGACGCTGACGGGCCTTTTTCACCACGGTGTTGATGTGACAGGACCATGACAGGTCCTGCGTGATGTGAACTCCGAGGTATTTGAAGCTGTCCACTCTCTCCACTGGGCACTCGTTGATGACAGGGGTCTGGTAGTTCCTCTCCTGCTTAGTGCTGAAGTCCACTATCAGCTCCTTTGTCTTACTGACGTTTAGAAGGAGGTTGTTCCTCTGGCACCAGTTCTCCAGATTTCTAATCTCCTTCAGGTAGGCCGTCTCGTTGTTATCAGAGATCAGGCCCACCACGACGGTGTCGTCAGCAAACTTGATGATGGTGGTGGAGCTGGTAGTGGCCACACAGTCATATGTGTACAAAGAGTACAGCAGGGGGCTCAGAACACACCTCTGGGGGGCTCCAGTGCTGAGAGTGGTGGAGGCTGAGACATGTCCGCCCATCCTTACTGCCTGTGGTCTGCCAGTTAGGAAGTTGGAGATCCACTGACACATAGATGAGCTGAGTCCCAGATGCTCCAGCTTGGTGGTGAGTGTGGAGGGAATTATGGTGTTAAATGCAGAGCTGTAGTCTATGAAGAGCATTTTAACATAATTCCCCCTTCTAGTGTCCAAGTGAGTGAGTGATGTGTGGAGGAGATGAGAGATGGCATCGTCTGTGGAACGATTTGGACGGTAAGCGAACTGTAGTGGGTCCAGTGTGTCTGGTAGTGAAGAAATGATAAAGTCTCTGACCAGGCGTTCAAAGCACTTCATCACTACTGAGGTGAGGGCTACAGGGCGATAGTCATTGAGAGAAGCAGGGTGGGGTTTCTTCGGGACAGGAACAATGATGGACTCTTTGAAGCATGTGGGGATCACCGACTGAGATAAAGAGATGTTGAATATCTCAGTGAACACAGGAGCTAGCTGGTATGCGCAGTCTCTGAGGATACGACCTGGGATGCCGTCTGGTCCTGCTGCTTTCCTGGTGTTCACTCTCTTGAAGGCTCTCCTTACTTCATGCTCGGAGATGACGAGCACGTTTCCGGTGCTGGCAGTATCTTCCTGTCTGCAGCCGTTAGCGCCGCTAACACTAGCATTGTTGGAGTCCTTAGCTGCAGCCTCGAAGCGAGCATAGAAAGTGTTCAGCTCGTCTGCCAGAGTCACGGCCGCGTTCGTCATACCGGTTGTTGGTGCTTTATAGTCCGTTATTGTCCTTAGTCCCCGCCACAGGCTCCTAGAGTCACTCTGTTGGAGTTGTGACTCTAGTTTCCTCCCGTAGCACTGCTTCGCCTCTTTCACCGCCCTCCGCACGTTATATGACGCGGCTTTGTACGGGTCCATGTCCCCCGTCATGAGTCCCGTGTTGTAGGCAGCGGTGCGGGATCTCAGAGCGTCGCGGATGGTTTTATCCACCCACGGCTTCTGGTTGGGAAACGTTGTGATAGTCTTTGTCTCCACGGTATCATCCGCTAGTTTCCCGATGAATCCCACAACCGCTTCCGTAAACACGTTGACATCATCATCGGAGCTGTTTCTGAACATGCCCCAGTCTGCGTCATCGAGTGCGTCCTGTAACGCGGCCACCGATTGATCCGTCCAGCGCGCGACCTTCCTCTGAACCGGAACTTCCTGTTTCAGCCTTTGTTTGTATTTTGGGATGAGGAAGATGGCGGCGTGATCAGATTTGCCAAAAGGAGGGCGGGATTGTGCCTTGTAGCCGTCCTTGACCGTAGTGTAGCAGTGGTCCAGTGTCCTTTCACCTCTGGTGGGGCAGGAGATGTGTTGATAAAAGTTCGGCGCTGCGCGTTTGAGGTTGGCGCTATTAAAGTCCCCCGTCACAATAAGCGCAGCGTCCCGGTGTTGTGTCTGGTGCTGTGTGAGTGCCTCATGCAGCTCGCATAAGGCGGTGACCATGTCTGCTTGTGGTGGAATATAAACGGCACTTATAATGACCGATGTAAATTCCCGAGGTAGATAAAAAGGACGACACATGATGGACAGTAGTTCCAGATTTGGTGTGCAGGAGCGTGTGAGAGGAACAACGTTCGCACTGTTGCACCAGTTGTTGTTCACCATTAAACACACGCCGCCTCCCCTTGACTTCCCCGAGTCCCGTCCTGTCCATGCGGTGAACCGAGAAGAACTCGGCCGGCTGGATGGCGTGGTCCGGCACCGCTGGGTTCAGCCATGTCTCGGTGAAGCAGAGGAGATTGCAGTCCCGAATGTCTCTCTGGAACTTTACCCTGGCCCTGAGGTCGTCAAGCTTGTTCTCCAGTGACTGGACGTTGGCGAGCAGGATGCTAGGCAGAGGTGTGCGGTGTGCACGAGCTCTCAGCCTGTTCCTGACGCCGGCTCGCTTCCCTCTAGGCCGCCGCCGCTTCCCTTTGTTCTCCCTCAAGATCTCACTCGGCCAGCTCGGATCCGGAGTTAAAAACTTCGAATTGTGAGTACATTGTAAACCAATAGAAACAAGAGTGTCACTGTCATACCTAATGTACCCAATGGTGGTGATTTTGCCGATTTAGAAACGCTGAAAACTAACTTAAAAAACAAAGACAAAGAAAAAGTGGTCGGAGCAGTCGTGACGGCAGCCGACCTCACCGGCGCCATCAAATCAAGGAGAAATCAGAAGAAATCAGAAGATGGTACACTGTGGTCATAAAGGGATGTACATGGTTAGCAACAATACTGACCATGTGAATACTGACTGTGGTGTTTGAACAATGCTCCCGTGGTACTAAAGACCGCAAAGTGTGCTGAGAAAATATCCTCCACACCATTACACCACCAGAAGCCTGAACCGTTGATACCAACGAGGATGGATCCACGCTTTCATGTTGTTTACATGACCCTACCAACCAAATTTAGATAAGCATGTCTGGCACCAACAACCGTGTTCAAAGTCACTTAAATGATCTTTCTTCCTCATTCTGATGCTCAGAAGTTCAGCAAGTCATCGTGTCTAAATCACTAAATGCAGTTTTTTGCTGCCATCTAATTACCTGGTTAGAAATTTACATCAACAAATGGTGGAGTAGTTGTACCTAATATATCACTGAGTGTATATCTGACATTAGTAGATTTTTTTTAGGTTTAATTTTAATATGCACAATGAGATTACATGTAATTAAATGTGCTATATAAATACAATTGCTAGCAGCATGAGTTAAAAAAAGAAAATCAACTCAACAGAAAATGACAAAAAGACGTTGTAATGGCACTGCCTCATCCAGGACCTTCATCACAGGATGTTTTCTTGTTATAAGACAAAATGTAATTATGTGTCATATCGCACACACACATATATGGCATACTTACAAGCCTTTGTTAATCTCAGTACTGCTAACATGGCGTCCCAGCTCGGTCTAATTGAATTTCACAGAGGCAAAACCATCTGGCCACTGACAGCAGAGCAAGGAAGGCGTGTGCATGTGGCAACCCTGCGGTCAAGGTTACGTTCGGTACCATCATCATTATCATCATTAACAACCAGACCACAGTAACTCAGCAGACCCCCAACTGGCCTCCGTACACATCAACTCAGTGTGACGTTTCCCAAAGTAGATAAAGGCTGTTTAACGAGTGAAATTGTGTTCTGGCTGTTTTGTTGGAGCTCACAGGCGGTAAAGGTGAACCGCACCGAATGAGCAGGATGAGGATTTGGCGTGTAACTTAGCCAGGAGGTGCTTAGTGGGAGGATAAAGTGATGTCTCAACAAGGAATCGGCTGTTTGCCATGAGATTTTGTGAAGATATTCATGATCCCCAGAGAGCATTTCCCCGTAATACAGGCAGTCTTCTAACATTCATTCTATTGTTCACATCAGGTCCAACGAATCCCTTTATCAAAGGTTTGTTCAGTTACAAGTGACTAGTACCGATAACAGAAGACTTCTAGTTCCAAAATAATCCATCCAATCTTTTTACTTCTTTGGCTGCACAACCTTAACACCCGACGCTATCACCCTTAGTCTGCTGTTTTTAGTTTTTCATTCCCTCTCTTACTTACACTCTAAAGCATTTACATGCCTTGTAATAATAACATGTCATTATGGGTTTTTCTAAAGCATTGTTTAAAATAAAGGCCTATGAAAATTCAAGTGAATGGAGAGAGGAAAACCTGCAGTTTTGTTATCTGTCCTCATCTTTAAGCTTGATCTGTAAAGACTTTGGGACTGAGTGCTTACTTTTCATTGTGTCCAGGTATGTGCGATACTTCAACGGCCTTCTGTCAGGACACATAAAAATCAACAACAAGCCTCTGTTCCTGCATCACGTCATCATGCACGGCATACCTAACTTTGAGTCCAAAGGAGGTGAGCATCTACCAGTAAAGCGTTATACAAATACAGGCCATTTACCATTTACCACTGGCAGATTTTTTTAAATGAAAATTTAAAAAAACTAGAAAAAACTGTTTTTCTTGAACACATTTCAGATTTCTTATTTATATCACTTCACAGGTTGCCGTCCTTTCCTGAAAATCTACCAGGCAATGCAACCAGTCTACACGTCAGGAATATAGTATGGGAATTTTTATTCTAGTTCAGCGTGGTTTGTGTTTGAATTCAGGCATAAAATGAACCTGTGAGGTGAAAAGTAATTTTATTTTAAAGGTTAGTATTTTGTCTTTTTAACTGTAGCAATGTGCAAGGGGACAGCAACACCAGTATCTGTATCACCATTGAACCTGGACTGCTTCTTAAGGGAGACATCCTGGTAAGATAACAAAAAAATGTTTCCTTACTTAAACAACAGTTGCCTTCCATTTACCTTTTTTTCTTTACATTTTCCTAATATTATATAGAGTCTCATGATGTTTCTCCATTTTTTTCTCTATTATCTGTTAAACGTAGCTCAAGTGTTACCACAAGAGATACAGAAGCCCAACCAGAGACGTTGTGTTCAGGGTGCAGTTCCATACTTGTGCCATCCATGATCTTGGGGTGGTTTTTGGGAAGAGTGAGCTGGACGAGACCTTCAAAGGTAATTTTAATTTGCTTGGATTTACACAACACACTGTTTGACACTTAAAAACATACAGTTGTATAGAGTTTTTGTGAATCAAGGTTATGCATCTCAAAAAGGGTTATTTTTTTAAAAATACACAAGATTAGCACTGATATGACAAAAGCTTTATGACTTGTGTATTTATACACAAAAGACTGGTGGTGTTCACTGTCCTAGTGTTGACCTAGACTCATCAAAATGCTGCCTAAAGACTGTATAATGGCTTCAGTGTCTGACGCTCTACTATCTGCTGCTTGGATCTCTGGTTTGCAGCATGGAAAAATTCATGGGTCCTGATGCAGGAGGACAGTGTTCCCCACAGTATTACAGTAAACAGGGTCCTCTGGTGGTGAAGCAGAAAAGCATTCACTTACAGTAACACTGTGATTATGGTGATAAGTAATCAGAGATTTCTTATTAAAGGAAGATCAAATTAACACTAAATTTGCACAATTGATTTGAATTTGGATAAGTAATTTAAATTCATACACAAAAACTGTAAAATAATAAATCCTATGTATGATAAATTGTAACCGTGCCTTTGTTTGATGTGAAACCCACACATGCGTTCATGGTTTTAATTTCTCGTTGTGTGTGTCTGCAGATGAGAGGTTTCCAGAGTACGGGAAGGTGGAGTTCGTGTTCTCATACGGACCGGAGAAAATCAAAGGTAATCCATTTTGGGAAAGGAGAAATTGATTGTTAGCATCACATGTTTTTTTTTCAACATTTAGAACTGAGATCTGATGTATTAGCCGCTGCAAGTTTTTTTTATTTTTATTTTCAAAATTTAAAAAAAGAATTTTCTTAAAATGTATTATTTTAATTGAAGCGCTCGGAGAATACCAGGGGTTCATAAGTGTGCATGTATACAGGCCCTGAATTTATTAGACCACCTGTTATAAAAATAAAACAGGAAAATGGATATATGTAAACTAACTAAGTATATATAGTTATTTATTAGGTAAATAAGATACTGAATGCACGTTATCACCCCCAAATCTGAGCCGGCACACTGGACTTCTCTGAGAAGAATTCAGAAATGAGTCAAGCAAAACATCCAATCACCTAAACACTTGTTTTTGTTTAGGTAAAGTAAAAGTAAAGCAAGTAAAAAACAAAACAAAAAAAACAGTGATATCAGCTCTTAATCAAAAAACAATAGTGTGCTTTACTTTTTTTCTGCTGTTTTGTTAAACAGCAAATTTGAAAGTTCATGGAAAAGAACAATATTTTTGTGCACAAATGTTTAACCATTACAGATATGTAAGAAACGATTTTTGTAATTACCAATATTGTTAATTTAGGGCAGCTGTGGCCTTACATTGGGTGGTGGTTTAAATGTGTGTCAGTGTGTTAAAGTATGATACTTCTTTTTTTTCATTTTTAAAAAATTTGTTTATAAAGGAAATATTTACATTAATAAACTTGATACGAAAGCATAATGTACGTTAATGTAAATGCATCAGAGTCAACCAAAGAGTCCCTTGAGAGTAAAAGTCATGAGAAATGTGTTAGCATAAAAAATAAAATAGCAAAAAGAAAACATAGTGATAACAGAAGATTTATCCCAAACAAATCAATGTTGTGTTTGAAAAAACACTATTTAAGAATAAAACAACATTTGTTATTTAAGCGTAATGAATTTTATACACAAATACCTTAATATAAAAATGCTGATTAATCAAAAGTGGTTTTCCCAATAACAGAGTGTAAGTCAATATAGCCACAAACCACTGACAGAGGAACTCCATTTCAAATGTACAGACTAATAGAAGATAACTTATTATTAAATGTTTTAGGCCATTCCAACCTCAAATATTGTCGCTGTATATAAACGTTCTAATATGACAGTGCCCTGTATGATGATGTTACTTGTGTGAACCACAGGCCTGAGTCACTTGGAGAATGGGCCGAGTGTTTCAGTGGACTACAACACCCAGGACCCTCTGATCCGCTGGGACTCATATGAGAGTTTCAGCCATCGCTGTGAGGAAGCTGCAGATGCTGACCACGGTATGCAAATGACATACAGTGACTATTTTGGAGAGGCGAAATTCTAAAAAGGGAAAAATGTCAACCAGGTAACCTGACTTTTCTGAATGAACCACCTGGATAGGAGATTAACGCTTTTTGTACACACAGGAATATACAAATATGAAGAAGACTGAAACAGAAACAAAATCATATATATAGTTTGTAATGATAATAATAATACATATAAGTACCAACCTATCTTTCACAGATAAATCAAGTTCCTCGCCTTATCAGATCAAGATAGAGCCTTGACCAAAGGGAAGGATTTCCTGTAAAGCCCTACACCCTCCTCCTCCTGCTACTCTCTCAGCTTGTCAGTTAGGACTTTAAATAGCTGCTGAAGAAATAGGGGGCGTCAGTCACCCTGTTACTGGCTGCTCCCTCCCTGAGGGGGGTGTAACTTAAAACACCACCGGGCCTAACTCCCGCAAGTCCCCCTATTCATTTCTATCCACTCTGAGCTATTGCTTCTGTGCCAGGAGTCCAGAACTTAAAATGCGGGCACTCCATAAAATGCTAAACACCCATTATAGAAGCTGTGTTTGTTTTTTTTATCTAAAGTATTTTTACTTCAGAGCCCTGATTTTTGAAATATGGCACAAAGAAAGGAATGTTTGCTTGTCTGATTGTCAGCCATGTAATGCAAAAGTACGCTTGTCCTCGTAGCTTATGTTGTAGCTTTCTCCCGGATATGCTACAAACCTGCTTTACATAGTGTTTGCCTTTTGTTAATGTATATATATCCAGTGTGCAAATGAACAACTGGAGAAGTGGAATCACTAACACATCATCATCATCATCACTGCTTCTGCAGTTCCTAAAATGTATTTTTGGCTACTTACAATAGCTGCCAGTCTGGCACGGTCCCTTGGATCCTCTCAGTAATGATGAGATTCATGATTACTGCTGTTAATCAAAGAAATCTGCACAAACAGGAGGATGTAGTCACCCTTGGTTGAGTCAGGACTTGGCAGTCTTTGTAGTGCTGCGTCCACTTTTATATATGGGATTTTTTTCTTCCAGCTTTGCAAAGACCCATTTCATTTTTATGAACATCCCCAGAGAACCGTTGCAGTAATTGCTGTGCTGCAGGAAGGTCAGTGGGAATCGCCAGGATTGCAAGTTTGAGCCTAATTGAATGGGCAGCGGTGTTCGCAGCACTCAGCAGAAAAAAATAACGAAAAACTCCCAGCCAGTGTATTCATCTCTCTAATTGCAGGCTTCGCTCTTACACTTGGATGCGGGCGTGTGGATGCTGAGTCGAGACTTGCGCAGGAATATGGTGTCTATATTCGCAAGGTTTGGATCGACAGAGGATGCTCTGTACCTTAGTTGTTTTGGAAGACACAAAACTGAAAATGCAAGATTCAAAGAATTAGTTAACACAAGACTGGTGAACAAACGTTTTTTTGGCGTTTGATAAAATATAACCACCTCTGTGAAAAAAGGTTAATCACGTGTACGATGTACATTTGAGTTGGCAAGCCCACACAAACTCTAAACTCTTATAAGCTCTATGACAGAATGGCCTATTTTTAACTGCTCCAGCTCAGTGGACAATGATCACTCGTCGGGTCTCATTTAAATAATTGAACAAATGCTTCATCCTCAGGTGTTGATGTCTGAATACTTTTGAGGTTTGGCGAGCTCTTCCTGACGCCATTTTTAACAGAGTCCACTGACCTTGGAAATCCAGTTGAGAGAACTCTGTGAAAGACGGGCATCTTAAAAAGGTCTGAAGGATTTGGTAGCTTAGAGATGTGTGTGGTTCATACTGACGCACAGGCACATGGACAAAAAAAGGAGAGGAGTCTGGTATGTGCCCGGCTGTTTGTATTATACAGTGTTTTTTGCTCTATATGGGCATGCAAGCTGGTCTGTGTGCTTGTAAATATTTGCATGTTAGTGTAGCTCTGTTGCAGTTTTTCATGAGGTATGCAGGAGTGCATGTTTATGTAGTGCACCTTGTGTTTGTCGGCTTCCCTTTGCTCCACTAGAAGCCCTGTGGTCTGGAGGCAGCTGTTGGCCCAGAGGTCAAATCAGTAAAAAGGCAACCATTTGGCCCAATGGGTGGCCGTAGAGATTTGTACCTCAGCTCGGCTGCTAACCCCTTAAGAAGACAACATTTTCCAAGGATCCACTAATAATCCTAGCTCCGAACCTCTAACTGGTCTGGTCTTGTCATCACTAATGGCCTGGCTAAAAAGCCAAGGAACACGCTATTGTAGCAGAATTGAGGGATTTCATGACAGGTGGGGGGTAGAAGACCTGAGCCATCACTCATTGCTTTACATTTGGCTCGCAGGGAGTCAGATTTTTCTTGTAATTTTTTTAACATTGTCTTGAGCAACAGCTGTCCAACTTTCTGAAGGTTTTTCCATGTTTTTCTTTGGACATTGGCTGTTTTTTCACTCATTTTCAGTCCAATCCTTGTACGTGAACATTTTCCGGGTTGTTTTTTAATGTATATAATTATTAAGAAACTTAACACTGACCTATGAGTTTTTAATAATTAACAAAAAAATATTGATTAAATTGTATTGTATTTTAAATTGTGAAAACTTGGTGTATCTTGGCATTTTGCGCAGTGGCTGGCCAAAAAAATACCTACAGCAAATGAACAGTATCTGAAAGTCATGTCCTTAAGAAATCAGAAAAAAATCCATCAAAGGTCTTCAGCTGATCCATCTACTGTTCACTAAAGCCTCAGTGGAAGGGCGGCTGTCAGGAAGCTATTCTTAGTGAAGGGAAACAGGGAGACAAGACTGAGGTATGAAAATTACACAAAAACTTGTCTGATGGAGTGTTGAATCCAAATCATCATCAGTATGTATGTTGGAGGTCAGGAAAGAGGTACAACACTGTCTACAGTGTCATGGTTTGGGATACATTTCAGTCAGTGGTGTTAAAGATTTTCTTAAAAGTGATGAATTACAAACACATAACAGAACCACCAGAGTTCGATCCAACATGCAATACCAACTGGAAAACATTTTATTTAAAAATGAACACTGTGAATCATGGATTGGCCTCTCCACCTTAACATTGCTGAAGCAGTTTGAGATCATCTTGACAGATAAACATACTATATTTACATGTATGTTTAAACATTTTAATAAATCACTGTGCCTATACCGCATTTTCCTACCAAAATACAAAGGAATGAAGGATGACTCCAGACTTTTGCAGTAAAGGACATAATATGTTTGATTTAGGCATAATTCGTCTCCATCAGTATCAAAGCACTGATACAAATATCAAATATATTTGGACCCCTTTCGCTATATTGTATGAAGTCTAATGAATTAACACCATCATTTGGTGCTGGATACATTTGTGTTTTGTAATTCAGTCCTTAAGAGTTTGCAGTAACATTTAGAGGTGCTTCCTCACCTTCATCAGGTTTTCCATAAGTTTCTAAAGAATCATAAGAGCATTACATAAAATGATTGTTAGATAACTCATCTATAAAGAATGAAAACAGCCTCTAAAAACAACCTTGCCACTGGAGAGTGTGTCTGTGTGTGTTTCTGTGTCTGTGTGGTGTACAGTAGGGCAGCATGCCCACTGACAGCGCAGGCCGCCTTCCTCGTTCGCCGGCCTCCTCCCATATTTGGCTGGGGCTGAGCCCTGAAACATGTCTGGAATAGCTGGATAGAGACCGACAGAGAGACAGAGACAGAGAGGCTGAGAGAAGCAAAGACGTTTTACATTTGAGGTGTAATACAAGTGAGGATTTGATTTGAGACTGTGAGGTCTGAGCACATTGGGAAAAGAAAAAAAAATTAGTGACAGAATTAGGAATGACATAAAGTCAAGGACAGAAGAAGAGCAGCTGGAAAGCACTGACTGGTGAGTGGTTCTGTGTAGTCTTTCAATTACAACTAGCAACTTTCTTAACTTTAAATCTCTGTCAATCTCAAGTAATTGTGCAGTTGCCCTAGTCAGATGTTTTCAAGTTGTATATTTGTTTTTTATTATATTGTTGCTATGTTTTTCTCTGGATAAACTCTTTTTTTATGGTATTTCATTTTCTATATACATCACTTTGCTTTTAGACTAGCATCTCCTTGCACTGTTGCCCAGAAAAAATTACAAGAGTACACATTTCTGTCTATTCGGTCTATAGTCGAGTCTGTTTGTCTGTTTATTAGGTTTCCATGTCAACAGTGTTGCTTCCTGTGTGTTTGGCACCTATGTGGTATAAAATGACTCATGGAGCGAGCAATTTGTGTGTGGAACATTTTATGAGCGGGCTGCAATTTGGGTACACCAAAACTATTAGGGACCTCGGTTGGCTGGTAACGTCGTGTGAGCTGCAGAAAGCTTGGACTTTGACACAGTTCATGTAGGAATGAATTTCTTTTTAAAACGATGTTTGAACAATCGTAACTTTTGTAGTGAGTTGAAAATTTTGCCGCATGAGATGATACAAAATTATACAAAATTATATTCCAAGATCTGTTTAAAAACTGTTACGCGAGATTAAACTGTTGAGTCTGACTTACCTTCAGTTGCTCAGCAGATACTCATTGACAGATGATCCCTAATTAGACTCGACTTAATCATTCTCTCTCTGCTTGAGCGGGCAGCGGTGTGTCTGAAGCACACAGGCCGACACCAAACAGCTGTTCTGACTTGGACAAACACAGTGTGTGGTACTGCAGGCTGATAGTAACCTCCCTGCCTGTTATCCTAACGGAAACCCAGCTTCTGCATTCTGTGTCGCTCCAGTGACAGACAGACACTGGTGGTGGTGTTTTTTTCCTCAGTCATTGCCATTTTTTATCATTAAAAAGCCTAATTACAAAAAATTAAGCTATATAATTGAATTGAGAACATTTACTGACAGATCTACTGTACACATTAAACGTTTGCAGAGATAAAACCCTGAGACATGGAGCGCAGTGGGGTATTTTAAAAGCAGCCTGCATGTGTGTGCCTCGCATGACCGCATAATGCTTCTAGTTAGACTTCTTGCTGACAGCACGGTGAGCGGTGGCAGCAGGTTCAAATCCCAGCAATGGAAACCCTGCTGAGCGTGTCCCCATCTCTTAATGCCTCCTTTCTCCTACTGTCTGCCTCGATGTCTCCGTGTAGCTTTATATAAATTCTCGCTGTCTGCCACCCTGCTTTTTCCCATTTTTCAAACAGCTTTGGTCAACGCAGGCTCATTTATGACTGTTAGTATCCAGTATTTAACATACATTTTACTCATGTTAAGTTGTCAAATATTAAGAAATGTGTCATAAAAAACAGAAAAAAACCCCCACATTTGTATATTGGTGCTATAGGAATGCAGCAGAGGTAAATATGGTCGTGGAAAGCTCTGACAGAGTCAGGGGATGACAGACCGGCACCTGTGCAGACAGCATGCAGATGATGATGTCTTGATGATGTCACGTGTGGCAGTTAGCAGAGCACGCCACGTCCAGAGACAGGCACGCCAGATATGCTGGTGTGATTCTAATTCTGATGTTCTGCTCATCACATACTGACGCTTTATTGGGACCTGTTGCTGTCACATTTGAATGCCCTGACATGCAGCATTTTGCTTTAGAAAGGCATGTGAGAGGATGATGAAGCCTAGGAAAACATTACATTTCAGGACAAACATAGCCTTAGACAATCTTTTGCCCTTGACCCTGAACTGGATGGATGGATGTTTGGTTGGATATTACACATTACTCATTACTTTTCTTGAAAGTTACTTAATTGCATGCCAGAGAACGTAATCGACTGCACTACTCCAGTGTTAATTTTGCTGACCAAATTTTCTCCCGCCAACCTTTTATTTTTTGACAAAAACAAGACAATAGCTAAGTAAAAACTCTCGAGCACAAAAACTGTGATGAAAGGAATAAAAAGGAGATGAAAATGTTCTGGAGTGATGAGATCCAGTCATAACTTATTTAGTTTTGTAGAAAGCTGGGAAGAGTTTGGAAATGACCCAATCAGAAGCAATCTCCTTGTAAGATTGGATGCACACATTTGATTGGTACAGCTTCAAAATTTTCTCTCAAAATTACCACACGTTACTTTTCTTAAATTACCCAGAAAGCAATATTTACCTGTTAATTGTTATGTAATTACTAAATGTAATAACAGTAATGTATTATGTTACTGTTACTTAAAAAAATTACTGTTACTTAATGACACTTGTTATTTTGTAACTGCTCACTACCTTGTTGTGCTTAAGCAGTTTCTGCTTCCTATTTTTGCTTTTCTTCTCGCCACTTTCATTTCCTCTTCTACCTTTCCAAACATTGTTGTGCATTTCAAGTTTAAATTCTACATTTTCATGATTTCTAGTGTTATTGGTCTTTGTGCGGCCTTGTGCATGTTTACTGGAACTTGCCTTTCAGCAGTGTTCCTCTTCTGCATGCGACCTCTAGATTGGGAATAAAGATTTGGATATTTTAACTTTTACTTGTTACTGGTATTCAGAGCTCCTGTCTTTTTCTCCTGCAGCAACTAGAACAGGTGATCAATTATACTGTAGAATTCAAATTCAAATTTTATTTGTCACACACACACAACCATACACAGTATGACATGGGGGTGAAATGCTTGTAGCTGTACAATGCCCGACCATTAAATGACAGAAGAAAAGTTTTACAATATTTACAATTTACAGTTTACTACAAAATTTACAAATTAACTTTACATTAATTTACAGTAAAGAATGTGCAAATAGCAGAAGAGATTATAAAGATTATAAAGATTACAAATTATAGGAATATAGGAAATGTGTGGTGGTGCGTGTGGGAGTCCAGTCTTATAGTGACACAAAAACAAAACAGCACACTGAAACATTGAAAAATAAATTCACACTTTAAATCCCTGCTAATGACATTTTTGTACAGATGGACCCACGTTGCAACACAAATTTGCAATAATGGTACTTCATGGCCTCCTATTATTGTTATCGCCCTTATTTTACACCGAGCTTCACCCCAAAATGGTAAAAATGGTTCTTTGAGGTTTAGCTTAACAAGAAATCCCATATCTTCCAATCTCCAGCTTGATCTGACAGTTCTTCTCTTGCATGAATAAAAATGAGTTGACATGAATCAGATGCTGCTGGCAGACGGTCAGACACAGCTTTTTATGACAGTTACTCAGATGACAGAGAGACAGATGGATGACATCACCCTGAAAGTAATCTCAGAGACAGACACTGATACAGACGCATCACCTCAATTCAAACTGTGACAGCCGGACAGTGACAGATAGACCGAGAGACAGACATGGCAAATATAAAACCATGGAGGCGACAGTTTTCCTTGTGCCAGTCACTGATACGCCAACCATGACACCTTTTCACTGATGGACTGTCACATCATCCTGTCTCACTTTCTCTCTAATTTTCTGCTGTGAAGTCCAGGACATGGCTGAAATTTTTGTTTTTAGAAAAGTAAAATAGCTCAGCTTGGCTTTAATAGATTTGTATTTTTTCAGGAATTTTCAATAAAAAAAACACACGTATATGTCTTAAAATGAATGATTCCATAACTGAAATTGATGCACAATAAAGAGTTTATTTGCAATATCACCCTGTTTTGAGCCCCCTCTTCTAACATATATCTCACGCTCACACACATGAACACAGCTCTTTAGGGCAAGTCAGTCATTTGTCAGTCAAACCCAGTCACCCTCTGGTGGCATGCAGACTTGCCGTCGTCACAGTGGTATGAAAGCTGTGAAGGTGAATGTCACATCCTCCTGTGAGACATTGGATGAGTTGCTGACATCACCGCATGTATGTATATAGATGTTTGTGCATGTGCAGGCCTGCCTCTGTACGTTCAAAGCTTTGTTGCCAGTCATGATCTTATTGGATCATTTAATATAGTCAAGTAAAAAATGTGCATAGCGATTCAGGAGCTTATAGAACCACCTTTAGCAAAATTATTGCACTTTGAAGTGATTGTTTTATGTGCATGACTTTCACATGGAGGAATTTTGGCTCACTCTTATTTACATTGGCGTCAGTTCAATGATATTTGCAGGCAATCGTTCATGCACAGGTTTCATAAGATCCTGCCACATTATTTTAATCACACTGAGGTCTGTGCTTTGACTGGACAATTTTGATACCTTCATTCTGCCATTCTGTGGTAGGTGTGCTGCTGCGCTTGAGATCATTGTCCTGTTACATGACCCAGCCAAGCTTTCGCCATTGGGACAAATGGCCTCACATTTGACTCTAGACCAGCGGTCCCCAACCCCCGGGCCTCGGAGCAGTACTGGTCCGTGAGTCGTTTGGTACCGGGCCGCGAGAGTTGCGGCTCAGGTGTGAAATGTATGCTTTTCAGGGTTTTTATTGGTTTTGAGCGTTATTTTGTTATCGTTTTTATCATTAACTTGGTTTTCCTGGGTCTTTTCATGTGTGTTATGAATAAATCTTCTTTTTTACGGTACCGGTACTAGTTTTATTTTGTTGTATTTATCCGCAACACCATAAAGGCCGGTCCGTGAAAATATTGTCGGGCATGAACCGGTCCGTGGCGCGAAAAAGGTTGGGGACCGCTGCTCTAGAACACTTTGCTATACAGTGGAGTTCATGGTCTAATGCAAGTTACACAGGTCCTGTGACTGTAAAACAATCATCTCCCCTCCACCACCATTCTTGAGAGTTGATGATGAGGTCTTTTGTGCACATGTGCTGGGTTTGTCTGCACTTTTGTCTAATCTGTCCAAAGGACATTGTTCTAGAAGTCATTGGGTTTGTAAAGATTCACCTGTGATAACCTAAAACAAACTGTCATTTTTAAAATAAGGTGTTTTTCCTGGAAACCATACTAAACACACTTGTTCAGCCTTTTTCAAATTTTACCCTCATGAACTTTCACATTCAGCATGCTAACTGAAACCTGTAGAGTCTGAGGTGTAGCTCTTGAGTTTCTTTGCAGTTTTTCTGAGCATTGTCTGACCTTGATGGAACATCCACTCCTGGAACGACTGCGGCATTGTGTTTACACACCTGAATGCTCCCATCCAGCAAACTGCCAAAACTCCTCACTTCACACTGATGATCAATTAATCAAGTCCATTTTGTTTAAAAACAGAAGCTCTTAATTCCTGTGGAATCAGGAGCGATGTAATTACACCACTGTGTGCATAGAGTAATGTAAAAACTTCACTGTATGTCTTTGAACTTATTCTACAGCTAAAATAAAGTCAATTATATTTAATACATTAAATTACCAATAAAATGTACACCTTAGAATTCTAAAACTATTGTATTACACAGAAAATAGAAACATTTGAAATGTGAGTTACAATGCTTCCTGTTGCAAAACAGAGTGAAAATGTTTTCACAGTTGACAAAGCTAACTGTTAGGCAGACACACTCCCAATTTCAAAAAGACCTTCATTGAAGAGGTAACATTATCTGTGTCCACGAAAGCTATAATTTCACGCCTCTTCTCTAAGTGGGTGAGAGACACGCCATATGGGTCCATTTAATCTTGCACGTAAACTTTAAATGTGCTTCTATATTTAAATCTGTCTATTTTGAAAAAATGGCTCCTATATTTTAGAAGGTCACGGTCTGCCCTTTAGGCGTGTTCAGCTTATCTTAAGGTTGCAACCCTTGAACACCACGGCACAGCTGGGAATCTGTGTCATTTTGTATAGTCAGTAATTTACATAGAAAACTGTAACATCTGTATAAAAATTACATTCAATATGAACAAATTGACCAATATTCTATCACTATGCCAACAAATCAAGTTTGAACTCTACTTAAATGAATCATGACTACAGAGAACATGCTGGATAACTAAATTATTTTTGTTTTGTAAGAAAAAAACAATACATGTTGGAACAGAAGTATTGTACATATGACATGTTGACAGTATACAGTATCAAATGATATGCTAACTATGTTTTAATTGAGATATAGGTATGTTGGCAAATGGGACACTTCAATCAACCTGTCTGCTAATCCTGAATGTACTAACAATGTGTGTAATCTCCATCCCAGCTGGATGGATACGGCAATAACAGTTTGTGTAGCACGTTGTCTATTTATAATAAGCTATTGGACGCAGGTGTTTAAATGGCTTTTTAATTGTTTCCAAGGCTGTGATGTAGCAATGAGACACTCAAGTGAACACTTAAGAGAATACAGCTCAGAGCCAGGTGCTACGTGTGGATGTATGCGTGTCCACGTGCAACACAACATGAGTAATGCCTCTGGCACTTTCGTGAAAAAGGACAGCACCTGTTACTTGAGGGAATACAAAGCATGCACAGGCACAGGTTTGAGTCAGAGTGTGTGAGTAAGAGAGACTGAAAGACTCTGACAAAGTCAAAAGCTTTTTTTTTCTTGCTTCAATATGTTCAAATATTTCTTTGAGCTGATTTGTCTTCATCTACATATTAAAAATAGTAGTAGTGATGGCATGGCATTGTCCTTTTGCAGCAGAAGGAATGGCATGTTATACTTGTTAACTGGTGTAAGAAGCAAGCTGTAAGCTATTTGTGTTAGCCAAGGCTTGGTGACTCAACCAATCTAATTTGAGGCCCACTGCAGCTATTTATCGACACTATAAGAAAGCAATTTGTTCTATGCAGCTGGAGAGCTGCTTGTTTGTGTCATTCATAATAATGGTCACTGGATTAAATACCACACTGGAGCTCTGCTCCCTAACATTGACAGTTCTACGATAGGCACCAGGCTGGCACATGATATATCTTTTGACTGTTGGCATAGTTGGACATTAAATGTATTACTATGTCCGTATTTCATAAGCAAAGTCAAATCTAGGACATGTCATTTTTAGTCCTTTGGCCAGTGCTGAGACTTAAGTAGCTTCTGATAAGTTTGGCTATTCATATTTCTAAATCTTGCAAACATAAAAAAATCCATATATTCTTGTATTAATGCCCTTCTCTCAGGCAGTAATGATGTTATATGAATGTTATAGTAACTATAACGGTCTTATAATATCACATAATTGCTGGACTTTTCTGATGATAGAAGCTCTGACATCCCGAAATTGATAGCTGACTGCCTAAAACATGTGACACGTTTTCAGCCAATGCATGAAATCCTATTATTCTGTCAGACGTTGCTTGCATCTTGGAGAAATGAGTGAGGAGTGCTCTGGATCCTGTGTCTTCCCATACTGGCCAGGAGATGGCAGGTCAGATTGTCTGAAAACTTTCATTCTTGCAAGACAGTAGTGAAAACAGTAAATTTTCTATATGACAGATTCCCAAAAACATCTCAGGTTTAGCAGAACTTGCATATTCTGAAACAGAAACAATGAT
Source organism: Astatotilapia calliptera (assembly GCF_964374335.1). Taxonomy (NCBI): domain Eukaryota; kingdom Metazoa; phylum Chordata; class Actinopteri; order Cichliformes; family Cichlidae; genus Astatotilapia; species Astatotilapia calliptera. The sequence goes on along the minus strand of NC_137443.1, from coordinate 22,683,067 downwards.
CATTGCCTGGCTGAAGGGAACTCTGGCAGGCTGGTTATTTGCAGCATGCTCATCCCTTGGTATTCCAGATGAAGGTCAAGCTCTTTTAACACTAGTCTACCCCTCTTCCTTTACGCTACATCTGGAGCAGATATGCATACCACTTAATGTTTGTCTCCCAATGTTTGCACATACCAGCGTGAGTCTGGGACGAGTGTAAAAACGTAGTGAAAGTCTCAAATTCTTTGGTTCTGTTCTCTTCAATGTGACATCTAAACAAGTTAAAAACAAAAAATACCAAACATAAAAATACCCCAAACCATCTTTAAAAAGATCAAATTCACTACAGAAACAATCACCCTGTGAGTCAGAGACTGGTTTCACTTTTGTAATTTTATCCCACTGGCTCATTTAACATCTGTTAGTTGGCGAGACCAAATTAGGTATTTGTGGGTCTGTTAGATTTTTGATCCACTGGAAGCTGATACTACACTGTTACCCAGATGCTGCTGCTCTGTGCGTTTTTAGTTTGTCCTATCTGAGCCATAACATGGCAAATGGCAGTGTTTGTTCCGATGATTTACAATCACTATGGGGTTAAATTGCAGCTGGAAAAGTGCCATCGTGGCTTAGTCAAGTCTAAAAGAGCATGTTTTATCAACCAGAACAAAGGCATTTTCTATTCTGTTAAAGGTCAGAAGGAGGAAAAGACCCGAGAGCTCAGCTGGTGGAAAATATGCACAACCGATCTCTGAAAAGTCTTATGGTTCTAATATAATTAATAGAGTTTATGGGATTCTTTTAAACAATAGAACCTCCCACTTATTAAGGATTTAAAGTTTAGGATGTGGGGGAGTGAGTGAGATGCACAGTAAAGGGATCCCCCTAATGGCATTACCAGGCAGACAGATGGTGCAGGAGTTGTAGTTTTTTTTTTCCAGGCACATGGGTGGAGGTAGAGGTGGTGACATTGGTGGAGTTCCTCCCCCGCTGCCGGGAACGCTCAGTGATCATCCCAGAGTGCCAACTCACCCCTTGCGGGTGTTTCAGTGGTACAGCCCCACCTCGCTCCAGAAGAGCACATGTCGGGTGACATGAATCAGAGAGGACAGGGGGAGTGAGAGAAGAAGCTCAGAGGCAGAAGGTTTAGTCACTGAGAGACTCCGAAAGGACTTCCGAATTGTAGATTGAAACGGAATCACTGTTTTGAAAAGGAAATATTTAATCTTTCCTGATTTTTTTACTTAATCATCACAGAAAAAAAAAATTGGAAGTTTGATCTACAGGTAAGGATGTTTACATGAGTTTGATTTAAAATATAAATATGGGTTTTAGAACTTGAAGAAACTTAATATAAGAAACATGAATATTTAAAGTGTATATATTGCTGGCAAGAACAAAAAGATTCATTATTTTGGCTTAAATCTTTATGCGTAAGGCTTTGGAGTAATTCCGCAAGTCCAAACAAAATGTAACTGTAAACCTGGAATTATGCTTTCATAATGTGCCAACACTAAAAGCAACCACAGGGACAAACTGTGATTATGGCTTCGTCCCCTGTCCTCTCATTCTTGTTGCTACTGTGGCCGTGAGCTGTTGTTGACATGGGTTTGGAAATAGCTGAGGTCTGAGTGATTCACCATCTGTCCCCAGGGGTCGCTCAATTTGGAACACCCTACATATGAGCCATGCTTCTGTATATGTTGTGTATCACTCTGCATATGCACACTAGATACTGAAAGCCACTGCTGTCGCATGACTTTCCTTCTTGTAAATATGTTGGTAGTACCACAGAATGATTTGTTGCTGGTGTAAAACTACATTTTTAAATAGCTTATCTTAACTTTTTAAAATACAGTTTAAAATACAATTAGACTGTGTATTTATTATATGGATAAAATATTGGAGCATATGGCATAAGACCTATCTTTGGTGTTCATGTAGGAGGTGAACGGGAAGAAAACCTCCAAGTGATATCTCTGTAGTAGCCAGGGGGTGCTTGAAAAGATTAGTTCGGTTAATGTGAAAGTAAACTTGTGTTTGCAAATGGTATGGCTAAACAGTCGAAATTGTCAGCCGAATATAACAATAGCTAGCTAAAAATCTCAATTTAATAATTCAATCGTCTTAGCGGAGTGTTACGCTCAGTAAGTATCGATGTACCTATGGATGCAACTTCCCTGTTGGCAACACATTTTTGGAAGACTACAAGCACAACAACCAGCTGATCTGAGCAGAGTCAGGCCGAGCATAGACAAGTAATACACAATAAAGCAGGTTTATTTTTAAACTGTATTGTTGTATTATATTGCTTGGTGTGTGTTATGGAAATCTGTATCTGTTTTGTATATCTGATAGGAAAAAATATCACCTGATTTTTAAATCACAAAATATAGGTATTGGTAAAGCTCTAGCTATCAGTTAATTAAAGTTTGTTTATTACGAAGAAATTATGATGCATTTTAGCTAACAGTGTAAAGTTTGAGCTGAGTAGTTGAAACTGTTTTAACACCCAACCAGACCAACCATAGCCAGACCAAAGGAATTTAGTTTACTTGTTTGGTTCAGATGAAATATTACCTTGTCTGATTTGCTATAAATGATAAACACCACAAAATAAATGATAATAATATGTCCACCCATACATGGTTTGCACATTCTTGTAAAGCGTTAGGTGGCTACTTTTATTCATAGCATTGCACAATATGTACGCAATTACTCTGGTTTTGTTTTGCAAGCATGATTCAGCAGCAAGAAATCAACCTAAAGACGACAGCTCCTCTCATAGTCCAACTCTGGGGTTTCAAACTGGCATGACTCCTTTTCCCTTTGGCTGACACAGACCAGTTGTTTCGGTGTGTTGTGCAGAACCCACCCATGTTAACGTCAGACCATGTGGGCCTGCACTGACGCAACGTGACAGGGGCTTTAAGATCTGAAAATTGGCTATTAATAGAGCTGCAGGGGTTGTGTTGCTGGTGGCTGGGCAGCATGCTGCAGCTGAGAATCAAACGAGTTGAGTGCAGAGGGGGGTCACTATGTTTGTGGTGTCAGGGATCCAGTCCCATACAAAAAAATGACTTGATGATTGGGGCCCATTAACCTTAACGTAAACAGTTTTTTCCTAAACACAAAATTATTTAAATGAAAGTATTTTTTTAATTGTGTTAATTCCATTTCATGAACTTTAGAGTTGAGAGCTGTTTCATAATTTTAGTATGTTGTTTACTATATTGTGTACTCTTTCTCTCTTTCAGATGTTGTTCATACCCAGGGCCCACTTGATGGAAGTCTTTATGCCCAAATCCGGAAAAAAGACTCCCTGGAGGGAGTTGTCACAGTCAATGGCCTCCCAGTCCGTGAAAACCCCTTGACTAACGAGAACCCATTGCAGCACACCAACCATCCCCTGCAAACTACTGACCACACCCTTCCTGTGGCAGGCCACACTTCCCTCCCTGCTGTCGACCATACCCTGTCTGTGAGCAGTGACTCAGGCAATTCTACCGCATCGATCAAGACTGATCGCACAGATGAGCAAAGCCAGTCTGTGCAGAGTGCTGTGAGCCACAACAATCCAACAGCAACTCACCCACCACTCAGTCCGCAAGAAAAAAGAGAGCTCGACCAACTTCTGAGTGGCCTTGAGGCACCAACTAAGCGGCAAGCCTACCTGCCTACATCTACCTGTCCAGGAGGAGGAGTACGACACTTAGTTCCTGCACAGGTGCATGTCAACGGGAGCCACACCAGGTTAGTGGGCGCTCCTTCAACAGAGGAGCGTGAGACAGATATTCTCGACGACGAGCTGCCTAATAGTCAAGAGGGCAACAGTGTGGACAGTTTGGGCACCATCTCATCCCTTGAGGGCCAAGCAACACCAGCTGACTTGTACTACCAATCACAGACTCCTGTCAGTGGCCAGAACGACGAGCCATACCTTGATAGAAGCGAGATGCCGGTGCATGGAGTACGAACTCCTACAGCGATGCAAGAGAGATCCGTGGACTCACCATCGCCACAGGGGGGTTACAACAATTATCAAAATGGAGGAGGGATGTATCGTTCACAGTCCTTTGGGAACCCACCTGCCAGCAGCCCTGAGACCACCCCAAAACTTATGCCCAGGGCCCCTGAGAGGAGCACCAGTAGCCGGGATGCTGTACAACGAGGTCTCAGTGCCTGGCATCAGCATAGCCTACCAGACGATCCATTTGGTCCTCCTCTTCAGTCAACTCATAGCTTGCCCCACTTTCCCACCTCAGCTTCACAGCGTGACATTGAGCAGTCAATCGAGGCACTAAATATGCTGATGCTTGACCTAGACCCAATCAACTCTCACATGTCTAAGTCCCACAGTGCGCCCCCTGGTGAGAACAGCCTCAATTCATCCCAGGTGCCATTCTCCCAGACCCTGGCCAGGCCATCATACCAAGCAGACTCTGCTATCCATGGCTACAACAGCTCTGGATCAATTGGCGACGGCATTCATCAGCCCCATCGCTCATCTGGGAGAGTCAGCCAGAGCCCAGTTATGGAGTCTCCAGTGCATTCTCCCCAGAGGCCCAATGCTGGCTACCAACACCAAAATATCACCCCAACACACACTCCTGAGCCCTACCTCCATACTCGCCATGCACCCCTTCATTACACCACTGATTCTAATTTCAATCAGCAGACCCCAGTGAAGCCCATGAACTCCCACCCAAGCAGTGGCACATCACACTCCCCAGAACTGCAGGGCTCGTCTCCGTATCCAGGCTATAGTGCCTCATCTTCACCCCTTCCCACTGTAACTCCACAGCCCAAGGACACATCTTCTTCATCGTTGCCCAGAGAACAAGATGCAGAGGAGGAGACGCTAAACTTGGAAGGCCTGGTAGCACACCGTATTGCAGGTAAGGCTTCAAGATATTGTCTGGAGTTAGTGTATGAATAAGGAAGGGACAGAGTGAGTGGTACTGGACTTGTAACTGTTGCAGGATATTATGCTGTTCTTTGTTTTTTTGTGCATGAATTAATTCATTTACAGTTGATTATCTATTACGTCTATTATGGATTAGCTTCAAAGTTTCCAAGTTTTTTAAGGTTTAAAAAAGAATATGTGAAATCGTTTTTTGCTATTCTTGTTTTCAAGGAAAAGATTGCACAAACACACATATGTCAGTATTTGTGGGTTGTTGGACTGATGGTGGCATGTTGTAGCCCCTAAAGGGGACTCAAAGAGCAGGTTAATACAGTCATTAGCGATGCTCTGTTTTGGAGGTTCAGGGAACATTATGGATGATTTGCCTGAAACTAATGAGCAAATAAATAAGCATAAAGATGTAAAGCAGATTTGTAGCATATGATATAGCCTAAAACACTTTTGATATTCTGAAAATGATATTCAACAAAACTTATATATCCAAAATGGCTAACACAATTTACGCATTATCTTGAAGTCTCTGTAATCTTAAGAACCAAGTAGAATGCCAGCGGTGCAGTTTCTATAACCGATCCATTACAGGGTGTTGTATTAGAGGAATAAGCCTTACTCATAAAGTTAGCTTCTCTGACTCAGAGAGCTGTGCAGAGCTGCTGAGAGTGGAAATGAGGTGAGAGTAAGAATAGCCAGGCATTCAGAGATCCCAGCTTCCATGCAATGTCGGCATGCACGATTTTCTTTGAAATGATTTGGAAGCTCTAAAGTGCCTCCCAGTGGAACAAAAATGTAAGTTCCTTTTTTAGCTAGGGGCTTGCGTGTCATCTCATTTGGAGAATACTTTTATTTATCCATTTCTGCTCTGACTTTTCTTTTCCTTTTCCATTCAACCCATCTCTTCACTGTATGGAAACCCTACCCTCCACTGCTTCTTCCTCTGCACTCACTCTCCTCCTCCTCCTCTACCTTCACCTGCTGCCTCCCTTCCACCACTTGACATCCCTCCCCGGAAACAGAGTACAACGCTCGTATTCGGGGCATCAGTGAAAGCATGACACCACAACAATCTGACCGCCATCGCTCCTATTCCTTCTCTGGTTTGTCCACTTTACCCCACCTTTAAATTCTGTCTTTGTTTCATTTTATTTGTCTTGCATTTCTAGAAACTTTCTCTGCTTCCTCATCATTTTCCCAATTATTTGTCCTTTCCCACTGCTTTCTTATTACTTGCAGCCACGTTTTTAAACATTGAGAATCTTTCTCACTGGCTCTGCCTCTCTTAAAGAGGGAATGATGCTGCCCTTTTATATTGATAGGATGCTTTCTCTTTAGCTGATACATCTTTGAACAAATATCCCGGGACTACACAAGCAACATAAAAAGATGTTAAAAAAGGGCATAATGATTTGATGATTCCTCATACTCAAATATTTTGGGGGATACAGGAGTTCGTTCCAGAGGGATGACCCCAGAAGTGACACAGGAGACGGGCAGGCGTCGGACCACGAGTGAGGGACAGTACCAGAGCGGCCATGATAGTACGTCAGCAGTGGATTCACCAGATTTTTCCAACAATCTTGCTCTCAACCCAGGAGGAAGACCCAGAGAGGTACAGCACTTGATTTTATGGTTAAGCCACGAGCACATGATTTTGTCACTAATTTTGTCCCCACTGAAAATCATGATAAATCCTAGAGGCTGACTGTTGTAGGATTTTCAAGACCAATACCAGCATCAGCTGATTAAAAAATCTGAAACTCTAATATGTAAATGCATATTCTTTTAGACAAGGAAAATAAACCCTTTACTTGATATTTGTTATGTGTAGTTATTCATTTACCCTCTGCCTGACTCTGCACTGGTCAGCAGGCTGTGCACTGCCCAAAGGGAAGTTGCAGAGTGCCCTCTGGTGGACAACCTATCCAATGTCAACACATGTTACATAGTTGACAGATGTCTCTGCTCTCTCTCCTATTTGCTTTTTAAATTCTATTGTGCCATTAGAAATGTTGCTTCTGATAGTTCCGCAAGTAGCTATTATTAGCCGATAAGTTCATATTTGCACTGAAGTAGTTTCATTTTATGCACGAAGGGGCTATAGCGACATATAGCGACATGTTTTTAATTGGGGTGGTGCAGGAGGAAGCAAACAGTCATACTTCATGCCCAGCTTTGGGCCTATCCTGGTATTATGGAAAAGAGTCCTAAACAATTTCCCCTTCAGCATGAGGTGAGCTACAGTAAAACATCGAGCTCTCGACTGTTTATTGTTCATAAAAGTTCTGACTTCAGACCTACCCCAACCAAGCAACAAACTAGCAGTGACTGCTGATTTGGATTTTAACTTTCTGTTCTGTTTCTCTTATCTGCGGAAAAATGTGCTTGAACTTCAAACTCTGCTTGCTCTGAGTGAGACAGAGAAACTTACGCATGCTTTTATATCAAGCAGAGCTGACTGATGTGATGACGCAAAACTTTTGTAAAGTACCCACAGCTGACTGCGAACGCTGCAGAGGAGGAATAACACAGTACACTGATGTTCCTGCACTTTCCATATTTTAATTTCTTTTACTTGTTTTTAAATATCTTCGTGGTCTTGCTCTGTTTTATGTGTTCCATATGCTCACGGTGTAGGAACTTGTACAACCCCTCAGGCATGTCTGCTAGTCAATCTAAAGTTCTGGGCAAAAACCATTAAAGAGAGGCAGGTTTTAGCTTTCATGTCTTTTTGGTTGATCCATTCTAGTTTGATTTTTCTCTTTTTTTTAAATTATTTTTAGCTTATTAATTACTCTGTCATGATATTGTGTCTTGACTCTAATCAAGTCAAGCTGCGTTGATTTTTCTGTAGACTAATTATACTTTTCTTTTATACTTCCTGACATAACTCCATATCTGTGTGCCTTGATCATCTCTTTCAGGGTCCAATGCACAGCTACCGAGAGACGTTTCAGGACAATGAAACAGACAGGTTTGCCAACAGTTCCACCTTTGGAGGTGGTGGAGGTGAGAATTTATTCCATATTCCATATTCTCCATCCCCTAGTCATAGCCACAACACACATAGGCTCACTCTGTCTAAGACATTAGATAGAAATTGTTGGTCTGAATCTAAATTACATTTATTTCTTTATTAAAAAATGCACAAGAAAGGCTGCTGGAAAACACTGAATTGTGAACAGAGGCTGAAGTTTAAATTAAGTAATTTTGTTTTCATTATATATAAATGAAACAAATACACAGCAAAGAACAAACTCCAAATAAAATAGAAGAAAAAAAGATAAACAACCAAACTACAGTAAATAAAGGCTTTAAATGATTTTGCAATGGAAACAGCTCAGTAGCAAATAAAACTGAGTCTCTTCTCACAGTCATGAGCCCTCCAACTACTCAGACGCCCTCCTGTCTTCTGTAAGGCTGCACACTTCATCTTAGCCTGCGGACACAATGGTTTTCCCCCTTCATCCCAGGCTTCGTAGTCCATCTCCTGCCCATCCACCCAGATCCAGTCCTTAGATAAGAAGCGCAAACCAATCCAGACATGTTTAGTGGTGTGATATTTATTCAGCTCTTTCTGGATCAGCAGCATCTCAGTTTCTGATGCCACACTGGCCAGGTCATCATGGTGCTCCCTGCAGTACTCCAGAGCTTCCTCCCAAGTCTTTTCCTCTTCCACCACTACTGTGCTGTAGCAGAAGACAGGGTTGATATGGTCTGCATGTGCATCACGCCATTTTTTGTTATCAAAAAGTCCATAGTCTTCATTGGGTCGGTTTTCAGGTTGATCCTGTTTCCAGCAAAGCTCAGTCACCTGTCCACCTCCTGACCACAGCCACTTGTTTTTGTCTGAGAGATTCCTCAGCAGTCCTAACCAGATGTAGTCATTGAGATTGTGAGAGAGCTCCTGAAGCTTGAGGTTATCCCGTTCATTACTGACCGGGGCCAAGTCTGTGTATTTCTGCTGACAGTAACTTAAAGCTTTATCCCAAGGCATTTTCTCCTCAATGTAAACATACAGTGGGGCAAAAAAGTATTTAGTCAGCCACCGATTGTGCAAGTTCCCCTGCTTAAAATGATGACAGAGGTCAGTAATTTGCACCAGAGGTACACTTCAACTGTGAGAGACGGAATGTGAAAAAAAAATCCATGAATTCACATGGTAGGATTTGTAAAGAATTTATTTGTAAATCAGGGTGGAAAATAAGTATTTGGTCATCTCAAACAAGGAAAATCTCTGGCTCTCACAGACCTGTAACGTCTTCTGTAAGAAGCTTTTCTGTCCCCCACTCGTTACCTGTATGAATGGCACCTGTTTGAACTCATCATCTGTATAAAAGACACCTGTCCACAGCCTCAAACAGTCAGACTCCAAACTCCGCCATGGCCAAGACCAAAGAGCTTTCGAAGGACACCAGGAAAAGTATTGTAGACCTGCACCAGACTGGGAAGAGTGAATCTACAATAGGCAAGCAGCTTGGTGTGAAAAAATCAACTGTGGGAGCAATCATCAGAAAATGGAAGACATACAAGACCACTGATAATCTCCCTCGATCTGGGGCTCCACGCAAGATCTCATCCCGTGGGGTCAAAATGATCATGAGAACGGTGAGCAAAGATCCCAGAACCACACGGGGGGACCTGGTGAATGACCTGCAGAGAGCTGGGACCAAAGTAACAAAGGTCACCATCAGTAACACACTACAACGGCAGGGAATCAAATCCCGCAGTGCCAGACGTGTTCCGCTGCTGAAGCCAGTGCATGTCCAGGCCCGTCTGAAGTTTGCCAGAGAGCACATGGATGATACAGCAGAGGATTGGGAGAATGTCATGTGGTCAGATGAAACCAAAGTAGAACTTTTTGGTATAAACTCAACTCGTCGTGTTTGGAGGAAGAAGAATACTGAGTTGCATCCCAAGAACACCATACCTACTGTGAAGCATGGGGGTGGAAACATCATGCTATGGGGCTGTTTTTCTGCCAAGGGGACAGGACGACTGATCCGTGTTAAGGACAGAATGAATGGGGCCATGTATCGTGAGATTTTGAGCCAAAACCTCCTTCCATCAGTGAGAACTTTGAAGATGAAACGAGGCTGGGTCTTCCAACATGACAATGATCCAAAACACACCGCCCGGGCAACAAAGGAGTGGCTCCGTAAGAAGCATTTGAAAGTCCTGGAGTGGCCTAGCCAGTCTCCAGACCTCAACCTCATAGAAAATCTGTGGCGGGAGTTGAAAGTCCGTGTTGCTCGGCGACAGCCCCAAAACATCACTGCTCTCGAGAAGATCTGCATGGAGGAATGGGCCAAAATACCAGCTACTGTGTGTGCAAACCTGGTAAAGACCTATAGTAAACGTTTGACCTCTGTTATTGCCAACAAAGGTTATGTTACAAAGTATTGGGTTGTATTTTTGTTATTGACCAAATACTTATTTTCCACCCTGATTTACGAATAAATTCTTTACAAATCCTACCATGTGGATTCATGGATTTTTTTTTTTCACATTCTGTCTCTCACAGTTGAAGTGTACCTCTGGTGCAAATTACTGACCTCTGTCATCATTTTAGGTGGGGAACTTGCACAATCGGTGGCTGACTAAATACTTTTTTGCCCCACTGTACTTGCTAGAAGTTCCAGAAAAGCTCAGGAGGAGCAGGGTCCAGACGAAGACCTGATCCATCATTGTTTTGTTTCAAAGAGTGTTGCGAGCTGTGAATACCCAAAGTGTCAAAGCTATGAGATGTTTGACAGAAATGATTTGCATAGGCAGGCTCTGTCATTCGCTCAACCCATCAGTATTGTCGAGGGAGAAGAGAGAACAAAGTTTCAAGGAAAGAAACAGACTATAAAAGTCTTTCTTAAACACTCATTATTATGTCTGTTCTGTGCACTCCTCGTCCAACATTGCCCATACGGAAAAGAAATAGTAAAAACATATGATTTACTCATGAAAGTGGCCACTTTCTCATTACTTTCATATATTTTTTTAGTAAGTATCCAAAACATACAAGTTTCATTATATAATTTTTCAAGGGACCTTATATGTGTTTTCACTCTTGTATGCTTTTCATACAAGTTTCATACAAGACAGATACAAACTTTATAAGATGTATATATATCCTTTCCATATGGGTGGTCTTCTAGGAATGTAATTTTGGTCTCCATATTTTTAATTAAATTCAACAGCTATTTGATTTCTTTAAATTTCTGTCATCAATGCACTTCAAATATATCAAAGAAAGACACAGACATGAAGCCTGAGGTTATTGGGAAAGAGCAACTAATGGGGGTTGCTTCACAGCCGACAAACGAATCAAAAGAAGGATTTTCCATGTTGTTAGTGATTTCTTTCAAATGCAAATGTAGAGGTCAAGAGAAGAAACTCAGTGAGGGCTGAAAGAAACAATCTTTATTACTTCTGCTTTTTATCTTTCTATCTTTCCATCCTTTTGCTTTTTGTCATTTTATTCTTTGGCCATGTTGGTGCAATTAAATATAAAGTAATGTGGACTTAGGTGTATTTTATAATCTTTGAAAAACTCTCCAGGTTTGGGATAACATAGGATATATTTAAGCTATTAACATTAAATTATAATCCTATCAACAACACTGAAAAAGAGATCTGTCCTTTTCACTGCCTCCATCAAACCAGGTGTGTTTTTATAGTCAAAACAATCAAACTTACAAGTCATCTCACCAACCACTGCCCCCAAAATATATGTACTCAATTCAGTTATAGCACTGACCTCCGTGTTCAGACAGTCTGTGTGATACTGATATTTGGGAACCCCAGAGTCCTCTCTCCTGTCATTAGTCCTGAACTCACAAGTGTTCTAATAAGAAGGTGTTCTTTTGCACAAACATTCATATTTGCCCACCTTTACCCTTTACCATGCAATTACCATGTAATTAGGCTGCGGGCCAAAATTGGCCCGCAGGCCAGAGTTTGACACCTATGAGCCTTCAAGTGTTACATATTCGTACATGTAAATCCACCATCTGATGAATTTCCATGTTGCATCATACTTTTGCAAAAGGGAAAACCTCTGTGCTTTCATTCCTTGTATTAGTCAGGGTACATTATTACGTATTCTCATATGTCATCACTAATGAGAAAGTTTTGCAAATACAAAATTTTTAAGAATCTTTTGAATCTCTTTCTTTCTCGTAGCTCGCTCTCCTCCAGATTTGAGCAAGACTCCTGTGTCACCGCTGGGATTGAAGCCTCATCAGCAGGGTGCAGCAGGTCAGTTTACCAGCATTAAATATATTTGTCTTCATTTAGAACTGACAGTATATATACTACAGATGATGTATACAAAATGATATTCAGTTCATGGTACAACATTCAGGTTTTCAGTATTTGCATCCAAAGAATTTGAATCTCCCAAATCATAATTAGATTTGACTAAAAGCACTTTAGCCATCCAGTGATAATTATACAGAAGTGTACAGTGCACAGAATCCCTGCACTATGTCATACTGTAGCTGACTGAGTAGAAGGTTGCTTTAATACTTTGCTGCCCTCTAGTGTGTAGAATTGTTCCTGCAAATGTTTCGACGCTAACAGTTCTTGCTCTGAGCTCAAGTGCATCTCTCTTCTCTCCTCCTTTTCCACACACCCTCTCTTCTTCTGTTGGTGTCTGCTTCTTTTTTCTTCTTGTGGTCAGACTTTCATTCTAATACTGGAGAACAAGGTAAGCTTACTTTTTGTGGCACCACCAAACCCATATTTGATATTTCTGTGCTCGACTATACATGAATTTGTCTTTGTTTTATGATGATTGATGTTAGATTAATTTCCTGTTTCTGTCAGTTTCGCCTTTTCCAAGCTTCTGATGCCTGTTAGCTGATTTGTCTTGTTACGTTCAGGGCATCCAACTGTTGCGTGATGCACCAAAAACCGATCTGACCGTACACATGTATGTGTGTGTCTGTTTTAACACGCAGATAATCGAGGTTTTGGCGACTCCAGGGTACAACCTTTGAATGCTCCTCTCTCCTCCAGCAGTCCCATCCACAGCACTGATGGGTGAGTCTTCTGTCACTTATTTTTCTTGGATAAAAATTTTAGCCTGTACATGTTTTTTATACATATTAAGCAAATGTTACTTTTCTTTTTTTTATACTCATATCCAGGATGTCATTTACGGAGTATGATGCTGAAAGTTTCTGAAGAACCCTTGTGATTGAGGTTAAAATAAAGTGATTTCGCAACTGGAGCGTGAAAAGCCCAAATTTTAAATTAAAATAAAAGTTTCCGGTTCTAATACATTGACACATATGGGGACATACTGCTGTGAAAGTACTTCATTTCATGCATATAGATAGCTTGGAGACCCAAATTAGATATTCAGGTTAACTGAGCAAGCACTTGGCGACAGTGGGGAGGAAGAACTCCCTTTTAAAAGGAAGAGAGCTTTGACAGAACCACGCTCAGGGAGGGGCCAGACAAGTTATAGAGTGTGTGAGGACACAGAGGAAAGAAATGCGAGCATAGAGACATGAGGACAAAACAGAAAAAATAGAAAAGAGAAGAAAACATTTAATAACATGCTGTAGATGCATATAAACACACTGTGTTTGAAGAGAGGTGAGTGAAAAAGAAGTGCTTAGTGCATCATGGAGAGTCCTAGCATCTACTTCTAAAAACCACAAGTAAACCAGCAGTCTGAGTGCTGTGTTAGCATAATAACATAACGAAAAGTATTTAAGACATGACAGAGCCTAAATATTCAAGACTTTGCTTGTAAGGATTTACACTGAGAAATTCCACATCACTTCCTGTGTATAATGTCTTTCATTAGAGAACAATCACCAGTCACATTTCATGTGGCCTGTATATGATGTATCGCAGCATTATCCCAGCAGTGATAGAAATAAAACCAGTACCTCAAACTGAATTTTTGTTATTACTGCACCCACCTGCAGTACCATCACAGCTCACTAGGGGGCTCCAGCTCACACTTTGGGAATCACTGGACTAAAGCAATGGTGTCATCATTCAGTATGATGCTGTAGAGAAGTGAAAGTGATGCTGAGAATAGATTAGCAGCCAAACATCCAGGAAAGCAAGCATATAAGTGATTACAGATCTTTCTCGTTGAACTTACAGATTAGCATCATCATTGCATTGGAGAGCAGTTGAACAAAAGTTCAATAGCCTTATTAATTTAGTATCAAAGACTGAGCACAGATGGAGTCACTCTGTTTTCTATCTATATTTAATCCACATAAACAGCTAAATAGAGTCAAAATTGCAGATTCAATTCAAAATGGCAATCAGATTATAATAAATAACTATCCACACAGATACAGACAAAAATGAATGCATATTCAATGCCACTATTTAACAAAAACCCAAACCCCACCCCCGAAACTGATACAATATGTTCATGTTTAGGATCCTTTCAGAGGGCGACGAACCAACCAAAAGACCTAATAATGCTTTTAAAATAATAATAATAACATTATACAGTGGGGTAATTTTCATTGAGGTTACTTAGATATGAGCTGCCGATATCATCCACAAGATGTATTTTACGAACTGGAATAAGTGCTGAAATGTCAACATCAAGTCAGCTTGAGCATCCTTATCACATTTAATGTTCGGTGTAAGGATCAGGTACAAAAATACAATAACATACCTTTTCTCACTTTTATGATTGTAGAAGAAGAACTAGTTCTTCAGATGCCGTCCCACACAGCCCCGCCTCTATTCACCCCCACAGATCTGCTTCCCCAGACGGATCTCAGGTCAACATTATGGGCGTCCACACAGTCCCCGGCAGCCCTAACACCCTCCACCGCACAGTGGCCACCAATACTCCTCCGAGCCCTGCACTGCAGAGACGCCTGGGTCAAGCCAGCCCCTTGCTGGGCAGGCACCCACCTCCATCTGGTGTTCCTTCAAGTCCTCTGATTGGCCGAAACCCTAAAACAGCAGCTGCCGGTGTGCCACCTAGCCCTCTGATGGGGCGCCGCACGGCAACGAGTGGACACAGTACGCCTGATGAGCTGGGCGCTGCCTCTCGCCAGGGGGGCATCCATCAGCCTGCCACGCCTGCTTTCCCAGTCTCCCCACAGCTGCCAGAAAAGCGACACATGTCCAGTGGAGATGCAGACAGAATGGAGAACAAGAACCTGATGCCAATACCGATCAGTGTTAGCAGCACGCCTAACCTGTCTGGGACACACACTCTCCCAGACGTCTCCAAGTCTATATACGGTAAAAGGGAACTTTTTTTTTAATACCTTTCATGAACCTCATGGGCTAAATATCACTGATTTTCTTCACCTAATTTCATTCAAACAGACGGTTATCCTGACATCAAGATGAATGTCAAGTTTGTCCAGGACACCTCCAAGTACTGGTACAAGCCAGACATCTCCAGAGAGCAAGGTGAGAGTCAGGAACTTCAACCAATTTCAGCTGCTCATCCTCTCATCATTGCTTTTCTTTTTATTCTCCTCATCTTCTTCTTGTAGCCATCAGTTTGCTGAAGGACAGGGAGCCTGGGGCTTTCGTCATAAGGGACAGCCACTCTTTCAGAGGGGCCTATGGTCTGGCTATGAAGGTGGCCTGCCCACCACCAACTGTCCAGCAGAACAAAAAAGGTAAAGGCTTCCCGCACTCTGCTCTTGGCTTGCTTGTGAAACATCTGCCTTCTCCAACAGCTGGATCAGCTGAGTATGTCTTTCTTTTAGTTGGTGACATGACTAACGAGCTAGTGCGGCACTTCCTGATTGAGACAAACCCCAAAGGTGTCCGCCTGAAGGGCTGTCCCAATGAACCCTATTTTGGTGAGTTTCTGCTGGTGTTTTTTTTCTGTTTGCAACATCAAAATCACAGGTTGAAATTTAATTTAATATCAGACTGATCCAGTCTGACAGAGAGACCATTGCTTTCTGTTTGTAGGCTGTCTTTCTGCTTTGGTGTACCAACACTCAATGACCCCACTGGCTTTGCCATGCAAACTGATGATCCCCACCAAAGGTAACTCTTGTTTTTTTAACTCTACTTTCTTAGTTTCTTTAACATTTTATGGAACGGGAATCCACTCAGACTTTTAGTACAAACCAAATTATTGATAGGTACTTCCATGTTTTTGATAAAAATGTCAATTTTATTTTACACTTTACAATTTATTTGCTGCAAGTAATTGTATTCAGATGCAAAAATATAACATCTACTCTATTCGGTCTCTCCAGACCCAAATGAAGAGGCACTAGAACTCACCACACCAACTGATCCAGTTGTTGAACTTCTTAAGCAGGGAGCGGGTAAGTGTCACTGAAGTCTACTAGAAGAAAAAAGGGATAAATTATGATTCTACAAAAACTAACTCTTTGTGAAAAGTAGAGATGCACCAATTGCAATTTTCTTGGCCTGTTCCAATTTCCAATTTTTTAGTTCTTTTTTTTAAGTGTGATGTGCCAATACCATTTTTTTTAATTCTGGTTTCTTTCTTAAAACTAAAAATGACAACAAAATCACATTTTCTTCAATGCAATATTCTAAATTATATAGCAATAATAGAAATTTTTAAACTTACAAAATTTTCCCCCAAAACTACAGTAAGTTACCGGGTATTGTCTCACAGAAGTAACTGAAAATAACCTACTGGAAAGAGATACAGATAATTAAAATGACTTCCTGTATATCTAGTTTTACCTGACATATTTCAGCTTGCCAAATAAAACCAGTTGCAAGAGATTCATACAACAAAACAGTTATATGTTTATAAATTCAACAGCCAACATGAAATCAACACCTTTTCCTTTTCACTTCTGTCATAAATTTTTTTTCGTAACTGCTTTTATTCCGCGGGCATACTGAGGTTCATACTGAGGCTGCTAGCATATGGCTTGCGCCGGACTCTGGATAGCTTTAGTTTTAGCCACTTTGCTTTTGTTTGCTTCCCTAAAATATCCATATTCAACTGGATGATGGTGATTTTATGTGGGATTAGATTTGCTGCAAATGCTTTAGTGCCGGTTCCCATGTGGTTTACTTTAAAATTTGTCACTTTACTCACAATGAGGAGTTTAACATCCAGCATTTGGATGTCAGCGTGTGCTGTTCTTTTGCAGATATGTTGCGCATGCATGACAAAGACCAGCTTATAATCAGATATATGTGAAACTGTTTGGCCAGTCACCAGTTGTGGCACAGACTAATGGAATCAGGCCTGTTCTGGTCCCTGAATGGACAATTTGTGCATTTCAAGAAAAAGAAAAAAACTTTTTTATTTATTTTTAGAAACATCAGATCACTTGCTTACACAACCTTGTCATCCTTACTTTACAGTCCAGAAGGTTCCTGAGGAAGCCCATGGTAAATACTGGTTTGCACTGCTCTGCTTCATCATGGAATTTTACTGAATATGAGTGTGCTCTTTCCCAGAGGGTTTCAGTCACTGTTAACAAATTTTACAACTAAATAAAACTCGAAAAAAACTTGAAATTCATGCATGTTATGTAAAAATATGCGTTGCATGATAACTTGTGTCATAACATTATTCACTGTATGCATTTTTAATTATCCTCACTACAGCTTCCATCACTTTAAGACAAACTGCATGCACACTGTTTTTTGTTTTTTTTGTAGGATCTTCTCTTATGTAGCAGTGTTTTTCCATTGTTTACCTCTAGCGTGCAATGTTCTCTACATCAACTCTGTGGACATGGAATCGCTCACTGGGCCTCAGGCAATTGCCAAGGCAATTAGTCAGACGCTGTCAACCAACCCTCTGCCCGCTGCCACCACCGTCCACTTTAAAGTGTCCACACAGGGCATCACACTCACCGACAGTCAGAGAAAGTGAGTAAGCACGTTCAGGAGTAACTCTAATATTAACAATGGTCTTAATAAGGGTCTGTTATATCTGTTATATATATTAGTATGATAGTCCCTAACAAAAAGAAATGTTTACTGCAAAAGTAATTTTGCACCCTCTAGTGGTAGCCAGTAAACCAGTAATCACATGACAGCATTTTTCAGCAAACACCAAGAGATAGACCCTGTGCAATGTTTCACATCCAAGCATGGTCTTTTAATGTAATGTTATTTTATATTCATTCATTCATTTATTTTTACTGCAGGCTTTTCTTTAGAAGACATTATCCAATAAACACGGTAACCTACTGTGACATTGATCCCCAGGACAGAAAGTAAGACTTTCCTTTAATGTACTGAATATATATATATATATATACATATATATATATATACATACATATATATATATATATATATATATATATATATATATATATATATATATATATATATATGTATATATATATGTATATATATATGTATATATATATGTATATATATATATATATATATATATATATATATATATATATATATATATATATATATATATATATATATATATATATATATGTGTATATATATATATATATATATATATATGTATATGTGTATATATATATATATATATATATATATATGTATATGTGTATATATATATATGTATGTATATGTGTATATATATATATGTATGTATGTATGTATATATATATGTGTGTATATGTATATATATATATATATATATATATATATATATATATATATATATATATATATATATATGATTAGTGTAATTACTTAATTCAAAATTATATTTTTTATTGTATTTTGTATTTGATTTTTTGTTTTTTGTTTAGATGGGGCAAAGAAGGAGGCGGCTCAGTGAGGTAAGTTTGCATGCTTTAAAGATAAATGTGTATAAAGAGTTATCTGTGTACTGAACGTCATAAACAACTGAATTCATTTCACTAACCACTTAAAAAAATATTGTTTGGTTTCCTTTTCCAGATGTCCAATAGCTACAGTATTTAACCTTATCTGGCAAAAAGGTTGAGACACATCAAACTTTAAATTTAACAGAAACTTTTAACACAAACTCAACATATCCAAGGGTGAAACTGAGAAATTTGATTGTTTAGTGAAAAATAGATGACATCATTGGTTTAATGCAATCAAAATGTCTCAGAAAAGCCTCGGCTCTTCTTTTAACACACCTAGCAAGCATTTAGCAACTGAGGATATCAACTGCCAAAGTTGCAAAAGCAAAATGTTTTTTTGATGCTTGCCCCAGCATGAATTTGAAGTTGTTCAAGGTCACCTTAATTATATTTGGACCTGTTGATAGACACTGTCACTGAAGCACACTGGAATATTTTTGTTATGAAAGGCATTCATGTTTGTTTGTTTTTAACTTTGGCACAGTACTTTTGTAACAAGTAGACTGTCAAACTGCTTGCTGACTAATGACTTGTGATAACAGAGTCATTTGCCTTTGTTTAAGTATAATATATGTTTTTCTTGCTTTCAGGCTTTTTGGATTTGTGGCAAGGAAACAAGGAAGCACAACAGACAATGTCAGCCACCTGTTTGCTGAGCTGGACCCAGATCAGCCCGCCTCCGCCATCGTCGGCTTCGTCTCTAAAATGATGCAGCGATGAAACCCTTAACGTTCAAATGGCAGTGGCTGTTTTGCAATCTTCCCTCATTGTTGGTGTCCTCTTTGCCAGGGCTGGATGGAGTCCTTTCCTTCTGTTTTATGTTGGGTTTTTGTTTTCCTTCTCTGTTTTTTCCTCTCTGCCTTGCTGGTTTGTTTTGATCTAATTGAAGTAGTCTCTGTTTGAAGGCTTTGGTGTGGATCGAAACTGGAGCTAGAGGATGTGTGATGCGGAGCTATGCATGTGACAAACATGGAAGCCATTGGAGGGAGAAGATTTATCGACAGGGTAACCTGTGCTTGGAGAACTTAGCTAAAGACTAAAAGAAAAATGCAAAGTCTAGTCAGGGAACATAAAAGGAAGTGGATGTTTCAGGGTTTTCTGTTGTTCTTGTCGATTGATTTACCAAAGGTAGCTGCAATACAAGTGCGAGAATGATGTAGCTGTTAAGCCATTATTATTTCCTCCTTTTAAAAGATGAAACATTGAAAAAAAAATCTGTTTTCTTGAACTCATCTTCAGGAGTAAAAAAAAAATGTTGGCCTTGATGGCTTTTAGCAAAACTGTCTGAAGACATTATGCATGTTAGCTTGATCTTTAAGCTTGACTCTTCTACCTTCCACAAAAGTCATTGTGAAATCCTTAGAGTGGCCATTTCCAGGTCTGTTATGTGTTGGAAAGGGCTCTGCAGTGAAACGACTGATCTAAACTGCACATAACAGACCAGACTTAACAAAAAAAAGAAAAGGGGAGGGAAAAAAAGGACAATAAAACAATGCCACGCTAAGGTCACCGAACTTTGTGTCAGTGCAGCCACTTTTGCATCACCTCAGCATCCAGTCCGAGCCTGATTTCTCTCTCTAAAAACACAAAAAAACCTTGCTTCTTGGATTATCCACCTGATATCGGCAAGCTCGCAATTGCATGCCAGACAGAGGGATTGTTTTATCTAGAAGGTGGAGCCGCTGATTCAGGCCAAGACTCTTTCCTCCCAGAGTCACACAGACTTCGTCATCACCAACTGCTTGATAGACGCTGCCACTGAAACACACTGGAAATCACCAGGGACTGGCCCAATGACCTGGACCTATGCACTGTTCTTTATGCATGTTGTTGTCCCAAAATGCACCCCCCCCATAGTGACATCCAACATCACTGAAATCATTCTATGCCATGTGCTTAAAACTAAAAACCTTTAGACGAGTACTCTGACGCCGTATGACTTGTCAAAGACTGCATGAAATAGAAACTTTTTTTGTACTCTTCTCAGAGTCCTACGAAACAAACAAAAAAAGGAAGTAGAACAACCCACTGTTGAAGTAGTCACATGATGGTGAGATGCTATGTTTTTACCTTTGTTTTCATTTAGTTTTCAGTCCATTTGGGCCAGGGTTACCTTTCGCTGTATCAAGGACAGTTTTATGTTCCACGGTGTTGTCAAAATTTACATCTGGATACCATTTAGTGTTAAAAACAAAGAAAAAAAAAAACACATGAGAAGTTTCCACACTGTGCGCAATGCCTGCTTGTTGAACACACGCTCAACCATTCACAATAAGCTAAGGGAAAAAAAATTGATATTGATATAAATGTACATAGATACTACTTTGAAAGGTGACATAGCGAAAAAAAGTATTTATTTTTGTTGCTTTGGTCCCTCATGATTACTCATATATACATATATTGTACAGTCTAGATAAAGAAGATTACCTAATAGGGTGAGAAAAAAAAGATATATACTTATTTTGGCTAATGATTTCAAAGTCTGGCGATTTTGAAATGCGTTTGAATATATGGTGTACATTACTTTGTACATGTATATGTTTGTTTTCACCTTGTCATGTATTACTCTTTTTTTCTGCCTGTTTTTTTTCTTCTTCTTCCCAAACGAGGTGGGGCGCAAAGGAGACAGGTCTGAAATGTGTAGACAGAAATATCTGAGTGTGCTTCCTTACATTTGGAAGGCAAACATATCGAAGCTGTTACATTTAAATGTGTGAGAAAAAAAGGAGGAGGCCAACCTCGAATGCAATATGAAAACAGCTTTTATGCATCCGTGACAGTTACAGTTATAATTTTGCCAAAGATTCATACGTCTATGCTAACTTGCTGCATGCTGCTTCTCAGTTTCCATTTGTTTTGTGTTTCATTCATTTTTCAGTCTAGCTCAACTTGAGCAGCCAGGTTATTATGGGATGTTCGATATTAAATAATTGCAAGACAGCAAGACATTGAGATGTCTTGCAATGACAAAAGTATTTTGGGGGTGGGCAGGCGTTTGTTGTCTCCAAAATGTATTTGCTTAAGATTGAAAAGTCCCACTGTGCCCATCTCAAAGAAGAACAATGAAGTTCTGTTCAATTACCAAAACATTAAATTTCAAATAGACGTCAGTGCTGGAGGTAGATAAAGTCAGACATGTCTCATCGTGATGCTAAAGCTCTGCACTTGCAGCCTTGTCAGACCTCCAAAGGTGTCCCCCCCCCCCCCCCCCCACCCTTTGAGAGTCATTGATTTATTTATTCTTATTTATTCTTTCATTTCCTTACAAATTTCCATGTTTCATTGTCACAGCTTTGCAGTTTTTACAGCGTTAATGATTTTAGGATTGTACGGTGGCGCTTTATTGAAAGCAAAGAGGTACAGTGCACTTAAATCAATGTCATTTGAAAAGAAAAACTAAAGAACTAAATGTTGAAATACAATTTAAAAAAATCTAAACTATATTGTACCTGTTGGCTTTGAGTCAAGAGTTACCTTGTTGTTTCATTGAAATTAAAAAAAAAAAGATTCTGTGACCCGTTGTACAGATGAGACTTGTATGTTGTATGAATGTTCTACTATGGATGTGCAAAAGGGTCTCAGATTTTGTCTACGCTTATCATTTACATTATGCTGTCATGGCTTACCTGTTCCTGAGGAAAAAAATGAAATAAAAACATTAAAGCAATACAGATACATTACGTTAAAGGCATGTGGGTGTTTTTTTTTTACTGCGCTTTTTTAATACATGGGTTCAGACACTGACTTCTTAGTCTGACCCTCACCCAGAACCAGTTTGATTAGAGAGACCCTGGCATGGAAAAATTACCTGGAGGGATCATTTGGGCTGATTTGACATTCATGAAGGCCAAGCTTGGAGCCTCATTTGATATTGCTTAGTGGGAATGTATCTTAAATGCACAGGGCTTGGCTCGGCCTTAACAAACCGTACGGGTCTGTTCTATGGACGCACCACTCACCATAGCGGTCTGGTACTTTCTGAATTTGGCGGTAGTCAAAGGCAATTCAATCTGTACCTGTTTAAACTGGATTTAGGGACACAGGACTGTCAGGTGAGGGGGTTCACAGGAGTGAGTTTATTTTTAGCCCCCCAGCTGCACATAGAGTTTGTCCATAGTGGGCAAGATAATGTTTTTCCTGCACCTTACGAACTGAGTGCCATCACAGATTATGCACCTTTTTTGGAGTCTCTGGTGAGGTGCTGAAAAGCTCCCCAACCGGGGAATCCACGGTCCTAGTGAAGCAAGCCGACATATGGGTGTGTGATTGATTTTGTAATTGTATTATGAGACCTGAGGCCACGTCATGGACACTTGGGTCAAGAGAGGCTGGTGGTGTGGTGGATCAGGTGATGAAGGAAGATGCCAGACTAGAATGCCCAAACATTTAATCAGTGGTCCCCTGAATCCTCAGACCCTGATCTAATCTTATTGAAATTAATTATAGAAAGTTTAGTGCTACTGAACTACTGGTGTGACATACCGGAGTCTGAATATTTATTATTTTTGTCTTTTAATATTTAAATGTGTTTAAGAAAGTACAGAAAAGGTGAATATTATGAACAAAATCTGGAAAATATTTCATATTATTTTTATGTTTTTTTTATTTTTGTTTTTCATGCTTTTCTCAATGAAACAAAAATCATAATAGATAGTGCTTGTAAAATAATGAAATGCTGACTTTGTCACACAATAGAAATGAGACGATTACACATCAATTAGGGAAAATGCAAAGACAGAGATGAGAAAAATAACCAAAATGTATTAAACACAGCAAATAATTTGTGATTTAAATGTATTTTATGAAATAAAGTAGCTCAGTAGCAAATAAATTGTAGTTTCTCCTCACAATTATGAGCCTCCCAAACACCCTTAGTCCCTCGTGTCACCTGTAAGGCACCACACTTCGTCTTAGTACTCGGGCACAGTGGCTTTCCCCCTTGACTCCAGGCCTCGTAATCCATCATCTCCCTGTCTACCCACAGCCAGTCCTCAGATAAGAAGCGCAAGCCAATCCAGACGACTTCTTTTGTGTTATGTTTGCTCAGCTCTTTCTGGATGAGCAGCATCTCGGTCTCAGATGCCACACTGGCCAGGTCCTCGTGGTGCTTCCTGCAGTACTCCAGAGCTTCCTCCCAAGTCTTTTCCTGCTTCACCACTATTGCTCTGTAGCAGAAAAAGGGTCTTGTGTTACCTGGATACGCATCATGCCACCTGCCGTTTTTGTTTATAAAACCACTGTTTTCATTATTTCGGTTGTCAGGTTGATCTGTATTCCAGAAAATCCAGGTCAACGCTCCACCTCCTGACCACAGCCATTTGTCTTTGTCTGAGTGGTTCCTTTCCAGTCCAAACCAGACACCGTCATTGACACTGGGAAAGAGCTCCATCAGTTTTTCATTATCCTGTTTATTACTAACCGGGGCCAAGTCTGTATAGTTCTGCCGACAATAACTCAAACTTTCACCCCGAGTCTTTTCCTCGTTCACACAAACATACTTGCAAAAACTTGTAGATAAGCTCAGCAGGAGCAGGATCCTGAAGAAGACCTGATCCATTGATGTGTCGTTTCAAGCAGTCTTGAAAAGAAAAGGAAGGCCATGGAGAGCTTTTAAAGCAAATAAAAGAATTTTAAAATGAATCCTAAAAAGCGACACTAGTGAAGTGAAGCTAAAATAGGGGAAATGTGCTCAAACTTTCAAGTGCAAGTTAAAAGACGAGCTGCAGCATTTTGCACCCTCTGTAGATGAGTAATATATGATGCGCTGACCCTGATATAGAGTGCATCACAGTAATCCAGCCGAGTCCTAACAAAGGCGTGGATCACTGTCACAAAGTGCTGCCGTGAAAGAATTGGCCAGCTGCCTGAGCTGAAAGAAGCTAGATTTTATCACTGCCTTAATCTGATTTTCAAACTTCAGATCACAGTCCACTTTTTTCCTTTTCTGTCTGGTTGTTCACACTACAAATAAAATGTGACAGCAAATGTGCTCTAGTGTGAACAGTTCACGGCCCTCAAAGTGGCCCGCATGCGCAAAAGAAGACGTCACACACAACGGAAGTAAAAATGGCGGCTACAGAGCTAGTAGGTGTTGTTGCAGCAGTCTATCAATTTCTGCACAGTCGTAACCGACAGAATTTTGACAAATTACTTAGAGAAAGAAGGACACTTAGAAAAAATTAACAATGGCCGCCATGCTTTCTCGTTTGTCTTCTCCAGCGCTGATAATTGGCATCTGTCTTGTGTCAGTGACATAAAAGACAGATTTAATGAGACATCAGCATAGAAAATCTTAAACAAATGCTGAATTTGCTTAATCAAAAACGAGAGACTGTGACTTTGCAGTTGACAAACAACTCCTGTTTGTGTATGCAGACGTAATTTCCAAACAGCCTCCTTTGGAAAACAAATGAAGATCAAAGAAGGACATGATGGCATGACATTCAAACAGGTTGAGGGAAGAATAATATATAGTTATATAAGCTATTTTATATATAGTACACGCAATAATAATATGAGAAACCAACAGAGGGATTTTTAAAATTTATGCATGTAATGAGAAACTGATGTTCTTGCATTTTTTAACCTTTTTTTCTACAGCTTTTATCATTTTTTCCTACAAAAATGAAACATCAAAAACATTCAAGTAAAAGCTTATGTATAAGAGCTTATGTATAAGAAATTAGTTGTTGCAGTGCTGTTACTTACTGTAAGTACATTGTCAAATTATTAACTTTCTTTCACAGCAATTGTGTCTAATCACAAAAACAAGGGACTAGAAACTCTATTCAAGGTGACAAAAGACCATAGTTATTGGAACAAGCTAAACAAAACATTTAATTTGCATAAGGAAAAAGTGAAGTTGTCCTGGCTCCTACATTAGATAAACAAATGAGTTTGCAGGAACAAAGCAAAGTCATTTTTCATGTTGTCGCAATGAAAGGTCAAGAGAATGGACTGAAAAAAATTAATATATTATGTAAGCTGTGTAGAAATCATTGTATTGTTTTTCCCATTTTTGTTGTCCTTTAAACATTCTTTCTTTTTTAAATTTAGCATCCTGGATCATTTCACCCAGTGTTTTGTGTTTTTGGGTTAAGTTTTATTCTGTGAATTATGACTTTCTGTTTTTATCATATTTTATAGCTCCTGGTTGGCAGGTTTCTGTTATGTTTCTGTCCTAGTATTTCGCAGTTCTGTGTTATTATCTGAGTTCTAGTTCATAGGCTTTGTTATTTGGCTTCCCTGTGTTCTGTGTTGTGTACTCTTTACTAGTGGTGGGCGAATCAATCCAAATATGGATAGTATTAATACCAAGTCGGCATCGGATCGATAATAACCTGGTGAGATCGATTCTTTACTTTGAGTTCTGCTCGTTTACAACGCTGTGCTTTCAGCAAAGACGAAACAGCCGGGTCGCTGGACTCGCCGCTCCTAAGTCAGCGAAGAGCAGGCACACTTTGCTTCCCCCCCCCCCCCCCCCCCCCCCCCCCTTATGTTTTGGTGTTGCAGCCAAGGCTCCGGGTTCGCTGTCCACACTGCGACGCGAAAACGTTTTCAAATTTATCCGCTTGGAGAGTTTTCAAAACGCTGCGTTTTCCTTGAACAAAAACGCAGTCTCAGTGTGGACGGAAGACCAGAACGGCGAGAAAAAGATGCGTTTTCAAATGAAAACGAATTAGTGTGGACATGGCCTGAGACAGTGGTGACGCAAATTTGAAGGCTAGAACCCAGCCCACGTAGATTGCGAAGGCCGGCTCCTCCGAAGGATGCAGCCCCTGAACTGAGACACAGCTATAGTGTGTTTTTTCCTTTGCTCGTCACTGGTCCGTCTGTGTTACCTCGGCGTGTCACCCTGTGTGGTATTCTGTGTATCCCTGCATATCATTCTGCATGTCATGATTTTAGGTTTGTTTTGTTAGCTTTCCCAGTTCAGGTTATTTCTTAGTTTCTGTCTTTGCCATCTCCGCTTCTCTTTGTATTCAGACATTTGGAATAAAGCTCACTCGTTGTAACGCCAGTGCACTTGGGTCCTCCTCTCATATTCTCCATTCGTCTGCCACTGCAGCCGTGACAAGCATGTTGCAAATTTGCCTTTTAATACGGTCCGTAGCACGGCAGGCCACAGGAGTGTCCCAGAAATGCAAAGACTTTGTTTCTTTATTTTTCACTATACGCAGTAACGTTGCGGTTTTCAGCTACTACAAACTACTAAATAAATTGTGCTAGAGTGCAAGAATTAGAGTAATGTGCAACAGCCAGCCTCTTCTGACACTGTCCTCTCAGCCTTCCACTCCACCTCTTACTGCAACTAAACAATAGTGATCTGCGAATCATGAACGAATCGTTCAATACTCGAGAATCACTTTACTGACTCATGAATCATGATTCACAAGCTCAACTGACTCACTGACTCATCCCTGTTGCTGTTAGCAGTAATGTATCTAGCTTATAATTAAAATTGTGGAGAAAAACACAACATCCAGTATCGTAACAAAAGAATTTCTGCTCTGAACTGGGAGAAAAAACCCTGAGTAGAAGCTCACATCAAGAAAATAGCTCCTCGGTTCACAGTAGCATCGCTCTGCTAACTTGAGTTTACAATAGGGTTCATTCGCTCGGTCAGCAGGTGGCGGTATCCTCGTACACTGGGGAGTACACTGCCATTAAACGAACAAAAGAAGAAGAAAATCCCTGCACATGCGCGGTACGGATCGGGTAGACCCGATTTGTACGGTCCGACTTTGCACATGCGCAGTAAGGATCGGGAGTCCCGATCTGTCACTATCTTTTTATTTTTTTGTTTTTGGCTACTTTATATTAAATGTTTCATTATCGGAAACATTTTAAAAGATACTTGTTATTCTTAACATCTTAACAGATACTCTGACCTGTAACTATCGTAAAATGCTTCGACCGGAAGTAGACACCTTTCGTGCATGCAGGGTACCGATCGGGTTTCTGGTACGGCTCGTGTAGTGACACCCCTCCCTCCTGGCTCACAGCTTCTTCTTCTTCTTGATTGGCAACCAATGTTAAGGCGCATTACCGCCCCCTGGCTCACAGCTCAGTGGAAATTTAGATGAGAAAATATATATTTAGCACATTTAAGGAAAATACTAATAAAATAAAAAAATTAAAATAAAATAAAATAAATGGTTATTAAGCAATTTTGATAGGAAATTGCTTAATTTTAGAAATATTTTTGCTCTTTTTTGCTCTATAAAATAGTTGTTTTCTTTTAGAATCATTCATCTTAGCAGTAGGATTTACATGAAAAGAGAAACAAATTAAGTTTGAGTGATTATGTAAATTTTTTGCACTCTCTGGTCGACTGACTCAGTGAATCAAATGACTCAAAAAAAATCCAATTCACTTTGGTGAGTGACTCATTAAAACTTGATTCAGTAAAAAAGAATCAAATTTACCATCACTACTAAGCAACAACCACACCCTGCCACAACATGGCTGTTGTTGTTTTTTGCATTCTTGCTTTGCTTATTATACTGTCATTATATTTTGTGTGGTAATGATTTCAGCAAAGATCATAGACCACTCTCTATATATATATTGTGATTTTTTTTATCGTACATTTTTTTCTTACCATATAAACATAATTATGTCAAAGTTGTACATAGAAAAAATAATACTATGAACATTCTGCTTGCTTAATTATTAAATGTTATACCATCTTATCAACTAATAAAAGCTTTTTTTAAATTACTTGCTGCTAGTAGCTAAAAGTCTTTAGCTGAGAGAACTTTGGTGAATGTTTTCTACAGGTGGGTCATTGTACATAAAAGACTCCTAAAAATTCATTTCTTTTATATTATGAAATTAACAAATGTAGAGGTTAGGAGAAGAAACTGGAAGAGGACTGAAGAAAAATAGCTCTATATATTGTTTGAGAGAGATTAATTATTAATATACTTTGTAATTTCCAACTGCTTTTCTCTTTCAGCCATATTAGACATTAATCTTTTAACACATTGAACTGGCTTTTGTTGATTTTTGCATTGTTGCATGACCTATGCTAACATTAATGTGTAGTTTTATGTGAAACTCATATCCTTTAAATCTTTAAATTTCTCTTTCTGTTTGTATTATATACCTCACACACATTAAAAACACATGCAGGTAGATGTAAAGTGGAAGGTTATTGGGAGTGAAACCACCAAACAAATTTTTTAGTTTGCATACAGCAAAGTGCAAACGAAGTCATCATTTATACTGTCACACCATTAACATGATGGAAAACAACACATGAATGGCAAATTGAAAGACCATTAAAGAGTAATAAAACTTCTAACCGTTCCCATAATTTAATTCAAAAACACAGTGGACAATTAGTATACCTGTACTGTAAACACAATTATAAATTGTAAGAGTAATATTTTTAAGGTATTTTCTCTTATCTGCCTTCAAATTGCCTTTTCTTACTTTTCCTTTTTAACTTTAACTTTTATCAAAAACATTTTCTTTTGTGTTTAAGTATGTCTATGACAAAATGTAAAGAAATGTAAAATGTACTTTACTTTTCATACATAAGGCGCACCGGATTATAAGGCGCAATACGCGAAACAAAACAGTCAGATAAGTAAAACTTTACTTAACTCTTTCTTCTTGCTTTCTTGCTTCGTCCACTTCCGTACCATTGATTAATTAATATTGAATTCCCTCACAGCTGCTCTATTCCCATGTTGTTGCAGTATATTAATAACTAACCTTGTATTGTGGATGGATTATCTCAGTTGTTCTCCTGACTGAAGTTCAGCCCGTTTACAGCATTCTGCCATGCGATTGCATTTGTCCCTGACCATTGGAAACCCTTGTGTTAAGCTAGCATTCATCCTTTAACTTACAGTGTGTATGTTATGCTAACATAGCTTTGTTGCTAGCAATCACGTAGCACATTATTATATACCAGCTAGTGACTTAATTGTCACACCTGGTAAAGCAGCAACGCTGATCATTTTATTGAAGATGAAAGAATTTAGACAGTTTTTAACTCTCAGTGATGCTGCAGTGTTCATTTGACTTTGGGACCGGAAGCGGAGTTTGAACCCAGATTTCTCTGCGAGGCTCCTGACGGTGGCTGTAATGCTCCAACAATCCATCAAGCGGTGTGGCTTCGTAGCTTACCAAAGTCGTACTAACACTTTTTGACAGAGTTTTGAGCGCCGTGCACTACATAAAATCAGTTCGAGATGAGTAAGCACAACCAGAATTCCTACATAAGGCGCACCGGATTATAAGGCGCACTGTCGATTTCTGAGAAACTTAAAGGATTTTAAGTGTGCCTTATAGTGCGGAAAATACAGTATATTAGTGTTTTATCACATTATTTAAAAAATTATTCATTACAATGAAATATTAGCTACATAAAGTAACAGAGAGGGCCAGAGTCCACATAATCTGTGTTTTTGAAGTATATATATATATATATATATATATATATATATATATATATATATATATATATATATATATATATATATATATATATATATATATATGTGTGTATATATATATATATATATATATATATATATATGTGTATATGTGTGTATATATATATATATATATATATATATATATATGTGTATATATATATATATATATATATATATATATGTAGCCTGGGAAATGGTTAGCCACGCAGGACACAATTACTGGGGTTCTTAATGTGCAGTTTTATTGTCAATGACGACTGAATAAACTAAAAAAAAATGTCCTTTGACCTTTACTTTTGTCAAACAGCGGCCATATGGACTTGTACTGAACATCTACAGCACGAGAGGTAACGTGGCAAAGTAACAGAATAACCTATTAAACAAAGATGCGCCACTACAATACGAGGAATAAAAGAAATGAAATGAAATACAAAATACAAAAATACGGCAGTGGCCTCTGTATTCCACAGAAATCTCTGCTCACTTGCAATACTGGAGCACACAGATGATCTTGCAGCTTATCCCTTGCATGGAGAAAATAGCCGCTCCATGCTGCACATACAGGTCCAACAATTTAACTCCTTCACAACATTCCCATTCCACATCCACAACAAAAAGAAAAGTAAACAGGAAGTCCCAAGATGCATTTCTTGTTAAGTTTTTTTTGGAAAACTGCAGTTAACCCTTAAGCACTGCCCCCCCCCCCCCCCCCCCCCCCCAGTGACCACAATATGCAACTACACAAACCTATAAAATTAACAGCTTCAAGTGCACACAACATGCAGATATCCAAAGAAATAGCACAAGCAATAACATTAAATTACCCAATAACATTCTTGTCTTACCATACATGGAAACAAAGAAACAACATTTTAAGACCCCTTTTTGAACCTTAAATGGATATTTGGTTAACTGAAATGGAAAATATTATTATTAATTTACCACTCGGCTATATATATATATATATATATATATAGGGGATGTTGTCTGGGGGCTTTTGCCCCCTGGTAGGGTCTCCCATGGCAAACTGGCCCTGGGTGAGGGACCAGACAAAGAGCGATTCATAAGACCCTTATGAAAAGGACACCGAGGGAACAGTTTACCCTGCCTGGGATAGGGTTACCGGGGCCCCGCCCTGGAGCCAGGCCCGGGGAGGGTGCACGAGGGCGAGCGTCTGGTGGCCGGGCCTTAGTCCATGGGGCCCGGCCGGGCACAGCCCGAAGAGGAGACATGGGCCCATCCTCCCGCAGGCCCACCACCCGCAGGAGGCGCCATAGGGGTCGGGTGCATTGTGTGCCGGGTGGCGGCCAGGAGCGGAGGCCCTGGCGGACTGACCCCCGGCTGCCAAGACTGGCAATAGGGACATGGAATGTCACCTCTCTGGTGGGGAAGGAGCCTGAGTTAGTGCGTGAGGTTGAGAGGTACCGGCTAGATATAGTCGGGCTCACCTCTACGCATGGCTTGGGCTCTGGAACCAGTCTCCTGGAGAGGGGCTGGACTCTGTCTCAGTCTGGAGTTGCCCCTGGTGAGAGGCGGCGGGGCTGGGGTGGGTATTCTAATATCCCCTCGGCTTGCTGCCGGTACGTTGGGGTTTTTCCCGGTGGACGAGAGGGTTTGTTCCCTGCGCCTTAGGGTCGGGGAACGGGTCCTGACTGTCATCTGCGCTTATGCGCCGAGTGGCAGTTCAGAGTACCCAGCCTTCTTAGAGTCCCTGGGGGGGTGGGGGGGGGGGTGCTGGAGGGTGCTGGAGGGTGCTCCACCTGGAGACTCTGTTGTCCTGCTGGGAGACTTCAATGCTCACGTGGGTAACGACAGCGAGGCCTGGAGGGGCGTGATTGGGAGGAACGGCCTCCCTGATCCCTCACCTGGTGGTGAGTTGGATCAGGTGGCGGGGGAGGACGCTGGACAGACCTGGTGCACCTAAACGCGTAGTGAGGGTGTGCTGGGAACGTCTAGCAGAGGCCCCAGTCTGCGAGATCTTCAACGCACACCTCCGGCAGAGCTTCAACAGCATTCCGAGGGAGACTGGGGACATTGAGTCCGAATGGACCATGTTCAGCGTCTCCATTGCCGAAGCTGCTGCATTGAGCTGCGGCCGCAAGGTGGTTGGTGCCTGCCGTGGTGGTAATCCCCGAACCAAATTGTGGACACCAGAGGTGAAGGGAGCCACCAGGCTGAAGAAGGAGTCCTATCGGGCTTGGTTAGCCTGTGGGACTCCGGAGGCAGCCGACAGGTATCGACAGGCCAAGCGGAATGCGGCTCGGGCAGTGGCTGAAGCAAAAACTCGGGTGTGGGAGGAGTTCGGAGAGGCCATGGAAAAAGACTTTCGGACTGCCTTGAAGAGATTCTGGCAAACCGTCAGACGTCTCAGGAGGTGAAAGCGGTGCTCTACCTGCACTGTGTATAGTGCTGGCGGAGCGCTGCTGACGTCGACTGAGAAAATTGTCAGGCGGTGGAAGGAATACTTCGAGGACCTCCTTAATCCCACTGACACGTCTTCCGAGGAGGAAGCAGAGTCTGGGGATGAGGGGAATGACCCGCCAATTTCCGGGGGCGAGGTCACTGAGGCAGTTAAACAACTCCTTGGTGGCAGAGCCCCTGGTGTTGATGAGGTCCGCCCCGAGTTCCTGAAGGCTCTGGACATTGTAGGGCTGTCCTGGTTGACACGCCTCTGCAATGTTGCGTGGAGATCAGGGGCAGTACCTGTGGACTGGCAGACCGGGGTGGTGGTCCCCATCTTTAAGAAGGGGGACCGGAGGGTGT
Source organism: Astatotilapia calliptera (assembly GCF_964374335.1). Lineage (NCBI taxonomy): Eukaryota > Metazoa > Chordata > Actinopteri > Cichliformes > Cichlidae > Astatotilapia > Astatotilapia calliptera. Next base: position 22,650,167 of record NC_137443.1, on the reverse strand, counting down.
GTTCCAACTACAGGGGGATCACACTCCTCAGCCTCCCTGGGAAAGTCTATGCCAGGGTGCTGGAAAGGAGAGTTCGTCCGTTAGTCGAACCTCTGATACAGGAGGAACAATGCGGTTTTCGTCCTGGTCGCGGAACACTGGACCAGCTCTTTATCCTCTCCAGGATACTTGAGGGTGCATGGGAGTTTGCCCAACCAGTCTACATGTGTTTTGTGGACTTGGAGAAGGCATTCGACCGTGTCCCTCGGGGTGTCCTGTGGGAGGTGTTGCGGGAATATGGGGTGTCTGGCCCATTGCTACGGGCCATTCGATCCCTATACAACCGTTGCAAGAGCTTGGTTCGCATTGCCGGCAATAAGTCGGACTCGTTCCCGGTGGGTGATGGGCTCCGCCAGGGCTGCCCTTTGTCTCCGGTTCTGTTCATAATTTTTATGGACAGGATTTCTAGGCGCAGCCAAGTGGCGGAGGGCTTTCGCTTTGGTGGCCTCAGAATCTCATCTCTGATTTTTGCAGATGATGTGGTTCTGTTGGCTTCATCGGGTGAGGGCCTCCAGCTCGCACTGGAACGGTTCGCAGCCGAGTGTGAAGCAGCGGGAATGAGGATCAGCACCTCCAAATCTGAGGCCATGGTCCTCAGCCGGAAAAGGGTGGAGTGCCCACTCCGGGTCGGGGATGAGTTCCTGCCCCAAGTGGAGGAGTTCAAGTATCTCGGGGTCTTGTTCGCGAGTGATGGGAGAAGGGAGCCGGAGATCGACAGACGGATTGGGGCTGGAGCTGCAGTAATGCGGACGCTGCACCGGTCCGTCGTGGTGAAGCAGGAGCTGAGTGTAAAAGCGAAGCTCTCAATTTACCAGTCACCCTCACCTATGGCCACGAGCTGTGGGTAGTGACCGAAAGAACGAGATCGCGGATACAAACGGCAGAAATGAGCTTCCTCCGAAGGGTGGCTAGCCTCTCCCTTAGAGATAGGGTGAGAAGTTCGGCCATCCGGGAGGGGCTCAGAGTAGAGCAGCTGCTGCTCCACATCGAAAGGAGCCAGCTGAGGTGGTTCGGGCATCTGACAAGGATGCCCCCTGGGCGCCTCCTGGGTGAGGTGTTCCAGGCATGTCCCACCGGGAGGAGGCCCGGGGGCAGACCCAGGACACGCTGGAGAGATTATATCTCTCGGCTGGCCTGGGAACGCCTTGGTATTCCCCCGGATAAGCTGGAGGAGGTGGCTGGGGAGAGGGAGGTCTGGGCCTCTTTGCTTAGGCTGCTGCCCCCGCGACCCGGCCTCGGATTAAGCGGATGAAGATGGATGGATGGATATATATATATATATATATATATATATATATATATATATATATATATATATATATATATATATACTCAACAAAAATATAAACGCAACACCTTTGTTACTGCTCCCATTCCCCATGGGATGGACGTAGAGACCTAAAATTCATTCCAGATACACAATATTAATGTTAGGTTTGTAGCTTGAACCTATTCGCTGGAACGTTAAGACAATATAATTACACTGCAAGCAAGACGCAAGTAGGCAAACTTCTTCATGGTACTCGTGCACGGGAGAGATTGGACAGAGCGCCGTCCCTTCGCTTGACCCCAGTAGCTCTCGTCCATCCTCCCATACACTATCCTTTTATTGAGGTTACATGAATATGCATAGGTTCATTAACATACGACGTCTACATACAAACAAAGAGTACCTTGCCTGTGTGTGTGTGTGTGTGTGTGTGTGTGTGTGTGTGTGTGTGTTGCTGATCAAAGGGTCAAACATCCTTGGTCAGGAAGAGGGTAGACTAGACCCCCCCCGGTGAGGAAGTCCAGCAGTTCATCTAAACAGAAAAGCACTTAGACTAAAACAGACGTAGCTAGGTTAATCCTACCATAAAACAATAAGAGAAGGTATGACCTCTCTCATGCTCCCAGGATGTAGGTGTGGAATGCACACCAAGCCTCTGTAGCCTGTTAAAGATCACACAACTTATCACTACACAATTGATTATACACCTCTAAGCATCTATGGTTAAATATTTCTAAGCATAAATAACAATCAACAATACAAACTCTAACATTCCCCCGTTTTTGACCTTTATGCTAGAAAGTTCCCAGTTATGCATACCTCATGTCTGACAGTTTCAATGCAAACATTTTTTTACTCAGCATATGTCAAATCACCCTAAATTACTGTAAAAGTTACACAGTTTAATAAATGTATTAGCAGTTACCCCATTCATTGAGCTCATCTCATGGCAAACTGCATCTTACGAGCAACCAAAGAAATTGTTAATTTAATAGTGAAACTAAGAAGATAACATTTTCAAAAACATCTCAGCTTGGTGATGCTTCCTCCGGGTGTGCAAATCACATGTCTCTCTGCAGAGTGGTTTGAGTTCTGCAGGGCGTCATAATGTCTCTTCTAGTTGTTTCGTTGTTCATAGGACCAGAGTCCAAATGTATGTAGAATAAACATTCAAACATACCAGTTAGTTTTGTTGTTTGTCAACATGGGTCTCAGCTATTTCCAAAGCTGCAGACCTCTCAGCACTCTAGTTTTATGGCCTCCCATCACCTCACTTCAGGCCTTCATCCTGCGAGGGGGATATTTATGACTCCTTCATTGTCCACGCTCTGCAGAGAAACACCTCTGTGGAAAGGGTGCAGGGTTCAGTTGTCTTACTGCTGTTATGATCCCAGCAGCCTTCAGAGTGTCATCGTATGCACAGTATAGTGGCACAGCATTAGGTGATGTTCATAGGAAACTGCTGTCATCACCACCATAGCTTCTGGTTCCTGTGCTTTTCACAGAATCATGATGTCATCCTCGAACTGCTTCTACGCTGTCAATGGAGCTTGGCACGCTCCCCTCATCCCACGAGTTTTCATGTTCCAACGCTGCTGAAGGTTTAAGGCAGAGCACGTCGTACACCTTAGTTGTCTTCCTCAGCGTCAATATTGAATCTTTCATTTTATTTAAAATCTCCTGGAAGCTCAGTAGCACAGCTCTCTGTGTGATGTCTGCTGTGCTGAAGATGATCTCTGATCCTCCTGAAGCCTCTCTCCTGGCCTCAGCTCCCATCTTGTGGACGATCCTCTCCTCTATTTTGCAAGCAGTTTCATGGTCCTTGCTGTGGCTCCAAGGTCTGATCTCATGATGGGCCCCAACCAGCTTGACCTTTGACCTCAACCACTGCCTGGCTGTCAGCTATGCCTGGAATGGTTCACGCTTCTCACTGGGCCTCTGAAGATTTCTCAGGAGATTACTGCTGCACCTGTATTTCCTTGCTAAGAAGAAAAACTTCTATTTGGAGAGCATGTCAACAATCATCAAACCACATTCTTTAGTTCAGTGAACTTCACTTATAGGCCATCAAAGCCTCATCTGAACATGGATGCACCACTTGCATAGGTTTAATACTTGTAAATAAACAGCTAATCACACAAATCACTGCAACAATAATAGTAAACATTGTTTAATGTTAATCCTTGCACTCCACCTCTTGACGCATGGACATTCCCATGCGTCAACTCACCAAACCTGGATCCCTGTCTTAAAGAAAAAGATTAGCTAGATCATGTCCCAGGCAACATCAGGGCACCTCCTCCGGAGTAGCTCCGTAACCCTGCAATAAAAGATGTTAGCGTGTGTTGCATATTAAGTTTGCTTAACACCTGGCTCTCCCAAGAGCCTGCATACACACCATCACGGCCTGGAAAGCAAAATCTGGAAGTGAAATCAAACTTCATACCTGTAAACAATTGTATCATAAGAGTAATAAGCAGTCAACATCAGCAAGACAAGTGTCATGTGCAGGTTTTCTCAAATCAGTAACTACAACTATTACCCTAATTCACCTCGGACATGGATTATCCCATGTACTCTGTTAACATTAATGTAATCAGTGACTTCTCTTAAGCAAAGTCACTCCACTCATATATTATTATTATGGGTTCAAAAGTGGCCAGCAAATGAGCCCATAATAAACTATTCCATAATTACCGTAATCTCTTATTTGTTTTACTCATGTCACTTGCCTGCTTCAGCTGAATCTTCTAAATGCAGTCTCAGAAAAACAAACATTAGCAATATACATTGACTATCCTGGTGGGCAGGCGTCGGCCATCCACATTCCAGAGGTGCCATAAAACACCATAAAGTTAACACTCGCTGTGGAAAAAGTAACACTGGTCTCATCACAGTATGTCTCAAACTATATTAATTTCCCCATCAACATATAGCCTGTAACTACAGTTTTCTTCACACATAAACCCAGAAATCTTGTAGTAGAGAAACATTAGCCAGTATTCCTATAAATCACATGATCAAACACATGAAGAACCGTAATGCTGTAAAAACGAAAATGCAAATGTTAGCGCTTGCGCCGGCGTATTGCATACTTTGTCACAGCTATCTCTGTGAGCACACAAGCTAGTGAATGACACACACATAGTAAATTCACAGACACAGAAAATGGCATTTAAAATGTTAAATCATCACGCAACCTCGAGTGTTGCTGTCATCTTTCTGCTTCTGTAAAGGGAAGCACACACAGACTCATCTGCACCCCTGCCAGGCGGGGGTCAACTTCACACAGTCGTGTTACATCAGTAAAGTCTTGTCAGCTTTTACCAGTCAGTCAGTTTGTTTTCCTTTCACTCACTCATTCATGCATTCATTCTTTCTTTCTTTGCTGATAGTGGAACCTATCGTCGCATTTAGTCAATTTTTTTTTTTTATTGGATAAATTCAGTATTTGAGAACAAGTGTCTGCTAAATTGACACTATTTTAACACTGATGAAAGATAACAAGCTAATTTTCATTGCATGGGTGTTTGTGCCTTTCCTACACATTTCTCTGCTATTATTTAATCATTTCTTAACTAATGTGCTATGAGTCCTCATGAGTCATTTTGTGTTTGGAATTGTTAGTAGGGTTAATGCATGTTCTGCTTGTGTGTGTGTGATTTTGTATATGTTTCTATTTTCGCAATGTTTCAGACTCCGTCTCAATTTTCCAACTTAAGCAGTCAGTTTTCTTTTCCCCAGGTTTAGTAACCCAATTTTTGATTTCCCACATTAAATAATTCCTATGTGTTCTCACCTAGTCTTCTCACTCTTTTGTCCTCTCCCACTTCAACAGTCCCGGCAGTTCTCCTTCAGCTTTGTCCTGTCTAGTAGCTGAAGTGCTGCTGCTGCCTTCTTGGGCGACTTCTTAGCAGCTGCTGCCGGTTTCTTGGCTTTGGCCGCGGCGGGCGTCTTAGCTTTGGTCTCAGTAACCCTGTTCATCTTGAAGGATCCGGAGGCCCCGGTGCCCTTGGTCTGCACCAGAGTGCCCTTCGCCACCAGACTCTTGATGGCGGTCTTGACACGGGCCTTGTTCTTGTCCACATCGTAGCCTCCGGCAGCCAGAGCCTTCTTGAGAGCGGCCACGGACAGGCCGTTGCGCTCCTTGGAAGCGGCCACGGCTTTCACAATCAGCTCGCCCACGCTGAGGCTGACCTTCTTGGGCTTGGAAGTCATCGTCTTCTTCTTCTTGGCCTGAACCTCGGCGCAGGGCGTGTTTATGATGGAGCCTTTCCCACCACAGCGCTGGCACGTTGAACGCATCATGAAGGGTCCATTTCTTTCATGTGGCTTGCCCGAGTCACTCAGTCCTTTTTGAGCATTTCGACATGCTGCCGCCGCAGAACCTGGCCTCAGATCCAGCAAGCTTAGCGCGCTGATCTCCAAAAAAGTCCCGAAAGCCAGAAAGACGTCAAATAAGTGTCTCGTGCTGAGAACTCAAACAAAAACTCTTCTTCACGCCGCCATCTTGCTCGCCCTTCCGTGGAATTCATCCAATCAGACAGGAAGATGGGTTTGCTTTCTTCTTCTGCTGCTGTTTATCCACATTGCTGCTGCTTGTTGGGACTTTTTTGCTCAGGACTTGATGCTGTCTCTTTATCATGTTATTGCTTTGGAGCTGCATTCCTTGTCTTCAGGGAGGGGTGAGAGCTTGCTTGCTTGTGAGGTTGAGAGACACATACACATTGCGCTTTAAATAAGTCAGCCAGAAACTTGGCCTGCATGTTTCCAATGATGTTAAACTATAACTTTCTTCCAACTGCTGCATGTGGAAAATTGATTCAGGTCTGCTTTTCACCTGAAAGTGACAAACTAAAACATGTTCATTATCATCATCACTGTTTAATCAACACACATCTCTCTCTCTCTCTCTGTCTGTGTTTGTGTGAACAATCCTTTCTTAAAAGCAGAAAATGACATTGTAGTTGTTTTTCGGCTGATCAACACAAAACCTTTTTCCTATGATTATTTCTCTTCGTCTACAATGTAATTTGTCTCTTTTTCACTCTTTTTTTTTTTCTTCACAATAGCTGGTGGTCTGCAAAATCACTGCTCTCACTCACAATCAGAGGCAATTACTTTTGCACAGTGCACAAAAACACTGTGATGTCAGACACATTCACACTCACTTTTTCATCTGCATAAATAAATCATATGGCTGGAGATAAGTGCCATGGTGATCCATAGGCATGATCACACATTTATTTAATTATTTTCAACCCAACAAAACAAATAAACAAAAACATGATGCTGATGTTATGAACACTCTACACACAAGTCAAGATGCAGGAAAACTGCTCACGGAAACGCTGCACACTCCCTGTTTCCCCCTCTTTGAGTAGTTCCCAGACAGCTCTTGATCTGATAATGTGTAGCTTGCTCATCAGCTCAGAAAAAAAACTGCAACGCAACATCACACAGTAGTTGCATGCTCTGCCCACAGCGGCAAAGTCTTACACTTTCATATTCAACACAGCTCCTCCATCATGTACTTTTAGATGTTTCATACAGGGTTGAGCATATTAGTTGTTTTCACAGGTGTGCTCTATATCTCAACAATGGTTCATAATAAGACGACAGTCTTCCACACAGGTCAAGTGCCTCTATGCACTTCATGAGTTTAAATATTTACCTATATCACTTCACCTCACATGTCATCGTACTGAATTTAAGCAACCACAAGTTTAATGTAGGTTACTTTTAACAACTATCCACCTCAATTACGTCTATGGTCTGGCACACAGGCTGAAGAGTTAACGTTTTGTGTCAGCAAGGGGTGGGGGGACAGCCACCCACCAGAGCATAGCTGCTGATGTGGGCTGGCCTTCTCCACACGCTCTTCAAGGCTGGTGTGTTTTCTGAAAACTTCTTAACATCTTAATCTCTTCCATTTATAAGCCTGCGATTAACCGCACGGCTCAGGTCCGCGTGAAACCCGCGTGACCGCGCTCGCGTGAACCCGCGCAGCTGTGGAGCCGTCGCTCTCTCTCTTTTTTACATAAATACTTTGTGCTGCCAGGAGCAAAGTCCAGCACAAACGTCTGTCTCCCTCCGACTCACTCTTGGTTGCATAGAAACCCATGATAACAACAACAGTCGGTGTCACAGACCACATGTTCTGCTCCGCACACACCCACACAACAACAACGACGACGATGACGACGACAACAAAAACAACACAATCTGGACCCCGCGGAACTTCTCAACACCCCACTGAGCGGTGGAGAACTCACTACAGTACCCCACACAGCGGTCTGTATTTCGCCCCACTAAGACGGCGAACCAAAAAAAGTTCGAACTGCGCAACTCTGCGACTTAATGCTTCTGTACAAAAAACCCCACTGAGTGGCTTTGTACATCGCCCCACTTAGACGGCGAATTTTAGCCCCACTGAGCGGCCACGGACAACGCCCCACTGAGCGGCGAAGACGTAATTTTAGCCCCACTAAGCGGCCACGGACAACGCCCCACTGAGCGGCGAAGACGTACAGTTATAGAGTTGGACTCTAAACTTACTCGGTGTTGCTTAGCGTGTAATATCAGCCTCGAATCCCGCCAATCGCCATTCATCGAGGAGAAAAGACATACAGCGAATCCACAGGAACTTCCTGGCTGACGTCAGTCTTTCAGCGTGCCTCTCCTCCCCTCGGTGAATGCGATTCCAGGGCTCCGGCATCGAAGGACCAATTAATGTTAGGTTTGTAGCTTGAACCTATTCGCTGGAACGTTAAGACAATATAATTACACTGCAAGCAAGACGCAAGTAGGCAAACTTCTTCATGGTACTCGTGCACGGGAGAGATTGGACAGAGCGCCGTCCCTTCGCTTGACCCCAGTAGCTCTCGTCCGTCCTCCCATACACTATCCTTTTATTGAGGTTACATGAATATGCATAGGTTCATTAACATACGACGTCTACATACAAACAAAGAGTACCTTGCCTGTGTGTGTGTGTGTGTGTGTGTGTGTGTGTGTGTGTGTGTGTGTGTGTGTGTGTGTGTTGCTGATCAAAGGGTCAAACATCCTTGGTCAGGAAGAGGGTAGACTAGACCCCCCCCGGTGAGGAAGTCCAGCAGTTCATCTAAACAGAAAAGCACTTAGACTAAAACAGACGTAGCTAGGTTAATCCTACCATAAAACAATAAGAGAAGGTATGACCTCTCTCATGCTCCCAGGATGTAGGTGTGGAATGCACACCAAGCCTCTGTAGCCTGTTAAAGATCACACAACTTATCACTACACAATTGATTATACACCTCTAAGCATCTATGGTTAAATATTTCTAAGCATAAATAACAATCAACAATACAAACTCTAACAATAACCATCCCTCCCAAACGGTGGTCACAAATCAGTCCAAATGTGTGGTAGTGGGCACATCTGCTATATTGAGATAATCCATCCCACCTCACAGGTGTGCCACATCAGGATGCTGATCTGACATCATGAGTAGTGCACAGGTGTACCTCAGACTGCCCACAACAAAAGGCCACCCTGGAATGTGCAGTTTTGTCTCACAGCAAAATGCCACAGATGCCACAAGCAATGAGGGAGCGTGCAATTGGCATGCTGACAGCAGGAATGTCAACCAGATCTGTCGCCCGTGCATTGAATGTTCATTTCTCAACCATAAGCCGTCTCCACAGTCGTTTCAGAGAATATGGCAGCACATCCAACCGGCCTCACAACCGCAGACCTCGTGTAACCACACCAGCCCAGGACCTCCACATCCAGCAGGTTCACCTCCAAGATCGTCTGAGACCAGCCACCCAGACAGCTGCTGGAACAATTGGTTTGCACAACCAAACAATTTCTGCACAAACTGTCAGAAACCGTCTCAGGGACGCTCAACTGCATGCCCGTCGTCCTCATCGGGGTCTTGACCTGACTCCAGCTCGTCGCCGTAACAGACTTGTGTGGGCAAATGCTCACATTCGATGGCGTCTGGCACGTTGGAGAGGTGTGCGCTTCACGGATGGATCATGGTTCACATTGTTCAGGGCAGATGGCAGCTGAGAATGTCCCAGTTCTTGCATGGCCAGCATACTCACCGGACATGTCACCCATTGAGCATGTTCGGGATGTGCTTGACCGGTGTATACGACAGCGTGTACCAGTTCCCACGAATATCCAACAACCTCGCACAGCCATTGAAGTGGAGTGGACCAACATTCCACAGGCCACAATTGACAATCTGATAGACTCCATGCGACGATGTGTTGCACTGCATGAGGCAAATGGTGGTCACACCAGATACTGACAGGTTCTGGGTCCCCAGACCCCCAATAGCGCAAAAAACTGCACATTCCAGGGTGGCCTTTTGTTGTGGGCAGTCTGAGGTACACCTGTGCACTACTCATGATGTCAGATCAGCATCCTGATGTGGCACACCTGTGAGGTGGGATGGATTATCTCAATATGGCAGATGTGCCCACTACCACACATTTGGACTGATTTGTGACCACTGTTTGGGAGGGATGGTTATATTGTGTATCTGGAATGAATTTTAGGTCTCTACGTCCATCCCATGGGGAATGGGAGCAGTAACAAAGGTGTTGGGTTTATATTTTTGTTGAGTGTATATATAGTTTTAGGATTCCTTTCAAAAGAGCCACCTGGCACTACGATGATTTTGACTTTTGCCAGTGTCACCTCGAAACAGTTTCACCCCAGAGATGGGTGTGGAAAGATTTGCAGAAAAAAACGGCGGATGAGGGGCGGCCAAAGAGTACACTTTAAGTACTGAATATTATGTAACTTATTTATGCGCAAATGTTTAATAACGAAGAACATTAAAACATTACTGTTGGCCACATGTCGTCAAAGTTATGTGACATTAGTGACGTTTGTACTAACTTGGTTTTAAAGCCTTTACTTTAAAATATATGCCGTTCAATAGCTGACCTTAATCTTACAGAGAATGATCAAAGCTCATGTAGCAAGAAACAAACAAATGAACAAAAGATTTTCTCCTTCATTTCTGTCAAACACAGCTATGACACGTTTCCAGTGGTTAGTATCATGGTTGCTAGGCAACCTGGGCATCGCAACGGAGGCCTTTTTTTTTTTTTTACTTTATTGACAAACAACAGTATCAGCGCAACGGAGGCTAGACCGTCCCATTACACAAACCTCGCACTTCCGGCCTTAGCGGTCTTTGAGTACGCGGCCCTTGAGGATCATTGAGGCTGCGTACTTTAAGGCTGCAGACCCTGAATTGGGAGACAGCCAGTGATTCGTTTTAGTGATGGGATTTCCGGCTCTTTTTAGAGAACCGGCTCTTTCGGCTCGGATCACTAAAAACACTCCTAAAAATTCATTTCTTTTATATTAGGAAATCAACAAATGTAGAGGTTAGGAGAAGAAACTGGAAGAGGACTGAAGAAAAATAGCTCTATATATTGTTTGAGAGAGATTAATTATTAATATACTTTGTAATTTCCAACTGCTTTTCTCTTTCAGCCATATTAGACATTAATCTTTTAACACATTGAACTGGCCTTTGTTCATTTTTGCATTGTTGCATGACCTATGCTAACATTAATGTGTAGTTTTATGTGGAACTCATATCCTTTAAATCTTTAAATTTCTCTTTCTGTTTGTATTCTATACCTCACACACATTAAAAACACATGCAGGTAGATGTAAAGTGGAAGGTTATTGGGAGTGAAACCACCAAACAAATTTTTTAGTTTGCATACAGCAAAGTGCAAATGCTCCAACAATCCATCAAGCGGTGTGGCTTCGTAGCTTACCAAAGTCGTACTAACACTTTTTGACAGAGTTTTGAGCGCCGTGTACTACATAAAATCAGTTCGAGATCAGTAAGCACAACCAGAATTCCTACATAAGGCGCACTGTCGATTTCTGAGAAACTTAAAGGATTTTAAGTGTGCCTTATAGTGCGGAAAATACAGTATATTAGTGTTTTATCATATTATTTAAAAAAGTATTCATTACAATGAAATATTAGCTACATAAAGTAACAGAGAGGGTCAGAGCACTACGATGATTTTGACTTTTGCCAGTGTCACCTCGAAACAGTTTCACCCCAGTCCTTGGATTCCTCAGGACTCCAGAGACGACACGAGGACTCAGTAGTTACTTCACAAAACTGTTATTCATCCACAATCACTGATGCACCTTCTAGAAGAGAGATGTACAAGACCGGGCAATTCCTCTGCAAGATCTCCATTACCCGCTGTTTTATAGAAGCGACCCCCACCGTAAACCCTATATGATGTGCCATAAAACTAAAACACTGTGTTTGTGTATGTGTGTGCAAGCACGTGACTGCCTGCGTGTGCACATACCTGTGTGTGTGCGTGCATGTGTATATATGTCTCTGTGTGCGGGACTTCCTGCCGGTCATAAAAGTCCATCTCCCGTCCAGACCACAGTTATCCAGTTACAAATACTGAGACCCCCACCCAGGTATCCCCTGGAGAATTTCCACTCATCTCTCTTTGTTTTACTTTCACAGCTCAAGGTGGGGGAGGGTCTCCTACAAGTCTACTCCTAACTTTGTGACACATTTAGGCCTTTATTACATCCAGGGCAGTTTCAGTGTCTTTACAATACTTCTACATCCTATCTAACACATTTCTAAATCCTAAAATAAGCTACAAATATCTTCACCAGTAAGTGGCAGTAACAGCTAGGACAGATGGCACAGTACTCTCTTGCAAAAGTAGCACAGACCAGTTATGGCAATGAAAGCCCACAGTATCACAGACCTGCTATTTTGCTGTTATTAAGTGAGAGTAGTATACAAGCATTATACACAGTTTTTTTGTTTGTTTTTTAAGTTGGTACTTCTTTAAAGTAGAAAGGTGTTTAATGTGACAAAGTAAGGGGACAGGGTGCGTGGAGGTTATGGTTGCGCCAGCTGAATCATGTTAGTCCAATGTTAGTGACTTTTTAACTGTATTGTCACATCAGGAATAAAAGAAATAAATGTAAATAAAAATAAAAACATCCATTTCTGACCTAAAAAAAGGTGATTTTTAAATCTGACAATTTTTGTATTTTAATACTTCTGTGCTTCACTAAAGGCAAATATTGTCATTTTTAGTTCTGTATTCATTTTGTTATTTTTATTAACCTTATAATGCCCTTTGTATGATATTTGATACATGAGTTTATGAGACCTCTATCTCATCAACATGATCAATACTTGCCATAATTTCAAAATGTTACGGACAAAACTCTTTTTTTGTCTGAAATTAACATTGTTGTTAACAAAACGTTGCCAAAAATGCCCAATGTATGAAACACAATACAAAAAATATATAATAAATACAAAAAAATATATATCATGCACAACATGATATAGCAAAAAAACACTTGTAGATTTTGTTATAAGGGTAATAAACATCTCAGTTCCAATCTGAATTTTAATGCCTGGTTCTGATGAATGTTAAATGCATCCCATGAAATTTTGTTATGTGACACAAATCTCTCTCCATGTGTCTTTGTGTCTCTCTCTAAATTACTATAGAATGTAATGAATGGCTCATAGTAAAGGGGAAAGAGGGACAAGACATTTTGGAAATGAATGAAATTTCAGACACAGATAACCCAATTTTTTTGAATTATGATGTCATTTATTAATGGAAAAAGTTATTCAAACCTACCTAGCTCTATATGAAGAAGTAGTGTCTTTCTAAACTTAACAAATGATTGTTCCTTACTTAGCAGCAACAAATTGCAATCAAGATGTTTTTGATAACTGAATTACTGTGGAGGAGTTTTGGTTCACTCTTCATTGTAGAAACTGTTTTAATTCAGCCCCATTGGACAGTTTTCCAGCATAAACTGCCTTTTTAAGATCACGAGAAAGCATCTTAATATGATATAAGTACAAACTTTGAGTAAGCTACTCACAAACCTTTATTTTATCAATTTTTTTTACCAATTTAGAGGTGGAATCGCTATTTTGTGGATCATAACATACATATCTGTAAGACCATTGAGCATAATTTAACCCCATTACATCCCTCATCCCAAGCTTCCCTCTAACTCGTAAACACATGTTTCTTCACTATGTCTGCAAACAGTGCAAACTCAAATCTTAAGAAAGTACTGTTGCTCTGAGGGAAGCAATATGGAAAAACATCTGGAAATGATCTCAAAATATTTTTATTTACTTTGAGTATAAAAGTAATAACATCAGTATCATTTCTCTTAACATTGTTACTTAGTGGAATAAAATTGATGAAACAGTTTAAGACAACCAAACAGACTTTTTAGCATTCTGACAAAACAGAAATGAAACTACACATCTACAATGACACATCAAGAAAGAAAGCACAAATAATTTAGATAAATAATCAACCTACTCTAACCACAGTAGATAGAAGGTAATTAATTTTACAATGTAAAGTAGCAAATAAAATTTAGTCTCTCCTTGCAGTCATGTGCCTTCCAAGCACCCTTGCTTCCAACTGTCACCTGTAAGGCACCACACCTCATCTTGGCATGTGGACATGATGACTTTCCCTCTTCACCCCAGGCCTCATAGTCCATCTCCTGCCCGTCCACCCACAGCCAGTCACCAGCCAGGAAACGCAATCCAATCCAGACGTGTTCAGTGGTGTTTTGTTTGCTCAGCTCTTTCTGGATCAGCAGCATCTCAGTCTCAGACCCCACACTGGCCAGGTCATCGTTGTGCTCTCTGCAGTACTCCAGAGCTTCCTCCCAAGTCTTTTTCTCAGTCACCACTGATGCACTGTAGCAGAAGAAGGTTATTCTATACCATAGGCCTACATCATGCCACTTGCCTTTACGCATAATGCCATAGTCTTCTCTACGATCATAGCCATTAGGTTCATTTATTGCCCAGAAACACATAGTTGGTGCTCCACCTCCTGACCACAGCCATTCTGTTCTGTCTGAAGAATTTCTTACCAGTCCGATCCAGATATTTTCATTGACATTGCTGGCGAGCTGCTGAAGTTCATTATTATCCCTCTCATTACTGACAGGAGCCAGGTCTGTGTAATGCTGCTGACAGTACTTCTGAGCTTCAAGCCAATCCATTTTCTGGTCAATGTAAACGTACTTGGAAAAACATGCAGACAGGCTAAGCAGGAGCAGAATGAAGGTAAAGATCTGATCCATTGTTAGTATCTTTAGAGAGTCCCTCAGAGCAATGAGGATCCAAAAGGTTTGGAAAATATATGCTTGAGCTCTGAGTTTTGCCTGTCAATAAGTATTTGCAAATTAGGGCAGCCATGTTATTCTCGGAAAATGGTTCAACAGCATCAGGAACACACACCTAAAATTCAAATTCAAATTCAAATTCAAATTCAAATTCAAATTTTATTTGTCACGTACACAGTCATACACAGTACGATATGTAGTGAAATGCTTGGACAACTGCTCGTGACCTAAAGAGAACAAAAAAGGAAAAGGCTATGAATAAGATAGGAAATAAATATGAAAAATTAAAAAGGGTAAATTTAACTAAGAAGGAATAAAATATAAATTAAGGTTAAAAATGAAATAACTGTACAACACAAATTAGAATGAAGGGTAAATTTAACTGGGAAGAATAAGATAAAGATAAATATATAAATTAAAGTTGAAAATAAAATAACTGTACAACAAAATACACAATATAGAACTATATAAGAATGTATGAAGAAATATAAATATAAATAAATATATACACAATAACAGCAGCTGTACAAGTATTAACCGGAAATGAAGAATATAGTGACCAGTGTTGTGCAAAACCAAAGTCCAGAAAGTCCAGTGTGTGTGTAAGAACTGTATGTGTGGGTCAGTACTGTGTGGTGGTGTGATTGAGAGACCGTATCGCCTGCGGGAAGAAGCTCCTCCTCAGTCTCTCTGTGTTGGTCTTCAGGGAGCGGAATCGCTTTCCTGACCTCAACAGAGAGAACAGTCTGTTGTTGGGATGGCTGAGGTCCTTCACGATCTTCCTATTGCACACTTGAAGTTGTTCAAGTAGCTGATGTGTCATGGTTATTATTTTGGTTTCATGATTCTTTCCTAGCATAAAGAAGATGATTTAAGTTCAAGTTTTGCATGGTTTAGTCTTAAATTTAGTTATTTTGTCGTCTCTGAGTTTATTTGTATTTCTGGTTCCCTGGTTTCTTGTCTGTTAGGTTCCAGTGAGAGTTAGTCATGCGCTCTAGATATTGGCCTGTTTCCTCAGTCATGTCTCTGTTTGTTTTCTCTGTGTGTCTATTGTGTCTCTAGCTCCCTGGCACTTGGTCATTGTCTGTCTATCATGTGATATTCTCTTTGTAGCAGAATGAGTATTATATTTGCTTTATAATTAATTTCAGGCCGATTTCAAATTTGCCTTTTCTAGCCAAAATTCTCAAAAAAAATAGTGGCTGCACAGGTTCATAGACACCTCACTGGAAATAACTTGTATGAACAGTTTTGGCAGTTCATCTTGTAATCAGAAGGTTGCCAGTTCGAGCCCCGGCTCCGACAGTCTCGGTCGTTGAGTCCTTGTGCAAGAAACTTCACTCGTTGCCTACTGGTGGTAGTCAGAGGGCCCAGTGACGCCAGCGTCTGGCAGCCTTGCCTCTGTCAGTGCGAGCTAGGGTTGCCAACTCCCTGAAAAATAAATAAGGGACACCTCGTGGCCAGGGCCGGGCAACCCAGTTCACCTTTCCCAGTGTGGTGAATTTTGTAGCTCTTTTTTTTTGTGTGTGAAATTATTTTTTAACCATTTGACTCTAATTTGATTTAAGCAGATGCATATTCTTTGTGATATGACCATATGGGAAACAAATGATCATTTAGCCATTTATTTTTAGCTCAAAATGACAACATTAACACAGTAAAACAGGTCTCTTTCTTAAACAGAAGCCTGTCATGCTTAACTTTTGAGAATATAAGTAAATCTTTCTTTAAAAGAACTCTGTCCTGCTTAACTTAAAATTATATAAATTAATAGAAAACAATAGAACAAAAAATATTCTTGTAACAGTGCACATATAGTGCATTTAGTACAAATGGCTTCAGTTGAGGTATTATTTCAGCTTTTCTAATTCTAATCAGCTGCTCCTGTTTGTAAACCCACTTGTTCCCATGATTACGCATCTTAACTCATCATCATTATTAATCTATTACTTTTATGTATTAGTCATCTATTTGTTGTAATCATCTATCCTTGCAGTTGTTTATTACACAAAATAAATTATATTATCACACATAGCGCTGATATTCACTGCAGATGCCCATAATAACCTTAACCAGAGGGTTTAAAAAAAAACAAACCAGTGTTTACATACCATATCTGCTTCTGCCGTGGCCTGGTGGACAAAAAATTGGTTAAGGGTTCCCCGAGCTTTCACGCCCACCATTAGAAGCATGCCTATGGAAAAAGTGCGCCGGCACACAGTGCAGTGCGCTTTATAGATGTTATCGTGCATTTTCCCAGCCAGGTGTTTTCCTTGTCCCATTCCTCCCTGTATTTTTGCAGCCTATTTTTCTTTCTCTGAGGGGAACAAACATTGCTGCTCTAATGCTGGGCTCACACTGTGCGATTTTTAGCCAATTTTGAGACGATTTTTGAGTCGTGCGACCGATTTGGTGATCGGCCCGATTTTGGCCTTCATCGTGCATCGTGTAATATACGTGAGGTAATGAGAAGCGATTAACACCTCACGACCAGCTCCCGATCATCAATCGCTCGTGAGAGTGTCACCACAGCCGCTCACACTGCTCACGCGCAAACACGTAAACATCAGTGAAAAAGATGGAGCAGCGCGGCTGTGCAGCGTGTGATCTGGACACAAGCGATGGAGGCACAACTTGTAGAACTTTGGAAAGCTCATCCGAGCCTTTTCGATGTGGCATCACAAAATTATCACGACCACAACAACCGTGAAAATAGTTGGATTTACATTGCTGCTCAATCACAGCTGCCTGATCAGTGTTTTTCATTAGCAATTTAGCAAAGTTGATGGTGGTGGCGTGTCTGTGTGAGTGAAAGACAGAGAGAGAGAGAGCGACAGATTTTCTGTTATAACCTTCATTTTATGGAGGCACAGTGTGAGCACTCAGGTCGCATCAGAGCATCGGGTGGTATAGTGTTTCCCTGTTGGCCATGCTTCTTGTTGTGGTCATCTGTTGCCTTCCGGTATTTTCTCCGTAAGCGACCTTTCCTGGACCAATGAGATGAGCGGTAATCTGAATTGTCATACTCGAATTGTCATAAGTGTGCTGTCAGCTCATTGGTCACAAAGCAGGAGAGGGGCTGGGAATTATGTTTTCAAACAAAGCGTTAATTCCATAAACATTTATAGACTACTTTTGATTCTCACTGTAATACGGGACAAAGTGCGTCCCTTATTAGCTCAATACGGGGCGTGTACTTTTGTTTCTAAATACGGGACGATTCCATTTTTTAAGGGACGGTTGACAACCCTAGTGCGAGCTG
This sequence comes from Astatotilapia calliptera, assembly GCF_964374335.1. Classification (NCBI taxonomy): domain Eukaryota; kingdom Metazoa; phylum Chordata; class Actinopteri; order Cichliformes; family Cichlidae; genus Astatotilapia; species Astatotilapia calliptera. Next base: position 22,632,390 of record NC_137443.1, on the reverse strand, counting down.
TAGCTACAACGTAGCTTACCATCACCGGTAAGCTACGTATGAATGGGTGGATGACTGAATGTGTAAAGCGCTTTGCGCTCCTTAGGGCCTAAGTAAAGCGTTATAAAAATACAGGCCATTTACCATTTTAATCTGGCTTCCGTTCATTTCATAGTACAGAAACAGCTCTAGTAAAAATCACAAAAGATCTTTTGCTTGCAGCTGGCTCTGGACTCATCACTATAGAATAGAATAGAATAGAATAGAATAGCCTTTATTGTCATTGTACAGAGTACAACGACATTGGAGTGCCACTCCCTTGGTGCAAGTTTCAATAATAAATATAAATGTAAAATATAAAAAGTACAAAAAAACAAACGTAAGTACTCAAACAATAGTATGTACAATATATACAGGATAGCAGCATTAATATAATGACAGTGATGGTATGGAATAGGTTCAATTGTTTTTGTGCTTATTTACTACTGTCACGGCCGGCGGAGTGAGCCGTGTGGTGTGGGGGAAAAGGAGGACCCAAAATGCGGCAGTGACTGATGATTCGAGTGTTTATTTACAAGTGGTGGAGTGGCAAAAACAGGCAGTGAGGCATGACAAAACAACTGAAGAAACCTAAACTGGGAGAACTAAATGACAAACCTGAGGCCATACAAAAGGGGTGCGGGGCAGAGAGACGCAGAGACAGGAACGGAACACCATAGAACGCAGACGAGCCGACAATGAACACAGACCGACACCCACTATATATACACATACACACATACACAAGGTAATCGGGTAATCGCACACAGGAGGGAAGAACAGCTGATCTGAATACACATGATGACTGGAGGACACAAGCTGAACACAATGACAACAGACACAGACCGTCAGAATAGAACAGGAAATCCAGAACACGAGCCTTCAAAGTAAAGTAGGTAACACACAGACTGATTTACAACACAACACGGGGACATGAACAGAGCACCAAGGACAGACACAGGTAGGGCTGAATATACACCAAACTTCAGGTTCAACCCTAAACTAATACTAAATCAGAATAAACACAAGGCACAAAAATTAACTTCAAGGAAACACAAAACGCTGGGTCAACGACCCAGGACCATGACAACTACGGTGATAGCTCTGGGAAAGAAGCTATCCCTGAATCTGTTTGTCCTGGTTTTATGTGACCTGTACCGTCGGCCTGACGGTAATAGTTCAAACAGTTGATTGCTGGGGTGAGAGTAGTCCTTGATGATATTGCCAGCTCTGCTGAGGTACCGAGAGTTTGCAGTGACCTCCAGGCTGGGCAGAGAGCAGCCAGTGATCTTCTGGGCTGTGTTGATGACCCTCTGCAGTACTTTCCTGTCCACAGCTGAGCACCCTGCATACCATGTTGTTATGCCGTACGTTAGGATGCTCTTTATGGTGGCTCTGTAAAATGTCACCAGCAGCCTCTCCTCCAGGTTGTTCCTCCTGAGCACTCTCAGAAAGTGGAGATGCTGCTGGGCCTTTTTTACCACCGCCGTGGTATTTGCAGTCCAGGAGAGGTCATCAGAGATCTGCACGCCCAGAAACCTCATGGAGTGTACCCTCTCCACACAGTTCCCGTGAATGTAAAGTGGGGCCGGGTCTGCTCTGCCCTTCCTGAAGTCCAAGATAAGTTCTTTAGTTTTCGTGGTGTTCAGTTGGAGGTTGTTAACTGAACACCACTCAGTCAGTCTGTTGACCTCATCTCTGTAGTCCGACTCATCCCCCCTTGAGATGAATCCAACCACTGTGGTGTCATCCGCGAACTTTATGATGGTGTTTGAGAGATGGGTAGGGGAGCAGTCGGATGTGTAGAGCGTAAACAGGAGGGGACTCAAAACACATCCTTGTGGAGACCCGGTGCTGAGTGTGATGGTGCTGGACCGGTGGGGGCCGAGTCTGACAGACTGTGGTCTATTTGTCAGGAAGTCCTTGATCCAGAGGCAGATGGGGGTGGAGAGCCCCAGGTGAGACAGTTTCTGGACCAGGATCTCCGGGATGATATGATTGAATGCTGAGCTAAAGTCCAGGAAGAGCATTCTCACTATCCTCATTCTCCTTGACCTTCAGCTTACAACTTCCCACCTCATCCTTCTTCATAGATTAACATCTATTGGCATCAATGATATAGCACTCACCTGGTTTTCCTCATATCTCTGGCCGTTCACAGTTAGTTCAATTACTTACAGACCACTATCCGTTCCAGTGAGTGGGTCCTTCACTTTTTGTTATCTATCTCCTTCCCCTAAGTAATATTTCCAAGAATTATAACATCAAATTTTACTGTTGTGCAGATGATAGCCAGCTCTACCTATCTACCAAACGCACACCTACTCTCCCACCCACATCCATTTCTGATTGTTTAAGTGAAATCAAGGCTTGGTTTACTTATAACTTTCTTGAACTTAATGGCAATAAAGCAGAATTTATTTTAATAAGCACCAAATCAAAACTGACTAAAGTTTAAACCAGAAGTCTTTGATTATGCATTGATAACTCTGTTGTCACAACTTCCCCTCAGGTTGTAAGTCTTGGTGTCATCCTCGACAGAACTCTTTCCTTCACAGCACATATAAACAATATAATTCGGTTTTCTTATTTTCATCTCCGTAATATTAACCGCCTTTGTCCTTCACTCACTCCAAACATTAACGCCATACTTGTCAATGCTCTTGTCACATCTCATTTAGATTACTGTAATTCTCTTCTCTATGGTCTACCTCATAAATCTGTCAATTAGTGATGGGATTTCCGGCTCTTTTTAGAGAACCAGCTCTTTCGGTTCGGCTCCCAACCGGCTCTTCAGGTTGTTTTGTTGCTTTAATTAATTTATTATTAACAACAATATAAAATTATGCACAAAAGGAATTACTAATGTAAAAAAAAGTGGTTTTATTTATATATGTTTATATATAAATATATGCTGTGGCCCCAAGAGACAAAACATGTACAAACTCCAAAAAGCACATACAAACTCCAAAACACATTCCTGGCGTTAACTGAACTTCCAAAACAGAGCTACCTAGATCACTTAAATTACACAATTGAAAGCATATGTGTATTGTTTGTGTATTTATACACAAGTACTCATATATATTCAAATAATTTAAAGAAAAAATGTTCATGTACCTGTTACCACACCAAATCCAGTCGTTGGTACTTGCTGCCTTGTGTAGCCACTAAGTAACAAAAGCTCAACACTGTGCCTAGCATCCTGGAGCACTTCTGTTGTCTTTTGTGCGTGCTATGGAGTTTTTACGTGTTTTGGAGTTTTTACGTGTTTTGGAGTTTTTACATGTTTTGGAGTTTGTACGTGCTTCAGGGTATCATCATAAATATACTTTTTTTTAATTCACTCCACATAAAATGTAATAAATAAATCATATAATACAAAAACCAACTATTCACATTTCAACTTTTAACTATTTAAATTTTCAGCTTTTTCCTTTAAAACAAATTTTAAGTGATACAACACAAAACACTACAACCCACAACACAATTAAATATAAATTAAAATATGAAAACAAAAAGAAGATGCACATTCTCTGTCATATGGGCCATCCATCCATCCATCCATCTTCATCCGCTTTATCCGGGGCCGGGTCGCGGGGGCAGCAGCCTAAGCAAATGTCATATGGGCCTGCATGAATAAACTTTTTGTATACTTTATCATCTGCAACTGAATATAGTTGTGGATGATTACTATACCTTTCTAATGTGACGTTGTTGTCCCTGGCTCTCTTTCTCTCTCTCTCCCTCCTGCTCTGTTCCTGTGCTACTGTGAGTGTAACTACCGCCCCTCCCCCTTTTCCCAGCACAAAGCACAAGGCTCGCATGCGGAGTGAAGCAGGAAAAAAGTGCGAAAGAGAGGGTGAGAGAAAGAAAAAAACAACAACCCACGGCTCGCAACAAGGAGCCGGCTCGCGTCATTCACGTCAAAGACCCGGCTCTAAGAGCCATTTCGTTCGCAACCGACACATCACTAATTTGTTTATGCTACGATTCAGCACAGGAAGGGAGGGGGTGAGTGAGTCCTGAGTGATTTGTTCATGCTACGATTCAGCACAGGACAGGAGGGGGTGAGTAACTCAAATGTGCTGTTAGCATGTTAGCAGAGCGATGCTACTGTGAACTGAGGAGCTATTGTCTTGATGTGAGCTTCTACTCAGGGTTTTTTCTTCCAATTCAGAGCAGATATGTTTTTGATAAGAAACTGGCTGTTGTTTTTTTTCCCACACAATTTTAATTATAAGCTAGATATATTTCTACTAATGAAATTAGTTTGCTAACAGCAACAGGGATGAGTCAGTGAGTCAGTTGGGCTTGTGAATCATGATTCACGAGTCAGTAAAGTGATTCTCGAGTATTGAATGATTGGCTCATGATTCGCGCATCACTAGCGTAGTCTCCTTCTGTTTAAGTTTAAACTTGCCTGCGTTCAACTTAATGTTTTTCTGCCTGCAACGAGTCAAAAACTGTCTCATCTTCTCGTCATGGTCACGTACTGCTTCAACATCTGAGTCCCCCTGACCAGTGATCAACACATCATCTGCAATGATGTAGATCTCTGCCAGTCTATCCAAAGCTTGTGTGAGCTTTCTCTGGAACACTTCCAAAGCTGGACTTATCCCCATTGGCATCCTCAGCCATCTGTAACGGTTTTGGATCGATGCACACCCTTAAGTCCCCACTCTGCTTTTGGACCACAACCATCCCACTGATCCACTCTGTGCTGCTTTCGACTGGTGTGATGATCCCTCTGCGCAGAAGATCCTGAAGCTCATTCTTTAACGGTTTTATCATTGCAATAGGGACACGCTGTTTTGGTAACTGCACTGGTTTCACAGTTTCATCCACCTCGAGCCTTAACTCTCCCTCCAAACAGCCATCCCCTGTGAAGACATCAGCATACTCTGCTTTAATCTGATCCATGTTCCACTCATTCGCTGTTGGGTGCTCTGCAGTAACAATGCTGTCCAGTTTCAAGATGTTTTCATAGTGCATTGAATATGTAGTCCCTTTAACTTCTTTCCTTCTATTATTAAACCATTCATTCATTCTTTTTCCTTACGTTCTTCTAACCTTTTCACTGTGTTTTCTTTGCGTCTTTACAACAAGAGTGTAAAGTTAATAGCAGTAAATGTCAAGGCTTTCTGATTCTCAGTGAGATAGAGCGAGCTAGAGGAGCAGAGAGGGATGTATTAAATGAGGGTTAACTACCACACTCATCCCAGAACAGAATGCATGTACAAATCAAGTTCTCTCCTTAGTTCGTTTTCATCCTCCTAGTCCTCCCCCTCATCTCCTTGTAACCCTGTTAGTGAGTCAGTATTTTACTGACTCACTAACTGACACTGGCACTATCGGGGGTTTAGAGGCGGCGTATGCACACAGATTGAGGAGGATCTAAGTATGACGTGGATGACAGAGGAAATCGGGCGTTTTACGTCTATCTTGCCTCCGACGGTTTTCTCACCTTGGTGGCCAGCTCCTTCTCACGATCCACCAGCTCTTGATGTCAGCGGAATCGTAGCTGCTGCTCTCGCTCGGCCTGATGGCGCTTTTGAAAGGTGGTGCTTGAGATCTGCAAGGAGATGGAGGTGGACGTGGACAGAGTGCCCGAGCTCACGCTGGGGGACAGAGACTCGCTCAGGGACTTGGTGGTGGGAGCTGTTCCCACGGGAGCCGCCTCTCCCAGTTTCTCTCTCAGCGCCAGAAGGTGACGGGTCTTTTCATCCACCTGGACGAAAGATGGGGACGAATGTGAGGTGGGGAGAAGAGGGGAGGGTTAGTCATGTAAAGTCTGTACTCTAAAAAACCCTTTTTAGAATAGCACTTTGGTCTTTGAGTTGAAAAGTCTTTTTTCCCTCTACGATATTAAACAGAGATTCATTTCTTTATAAATCTTTTAAGGCCCCACCTCCTGCAGCTGCTCCATCTTCTCTAGCTCCCACTGGTGCTCAAGGATGAGGCTATCTAAGGAAAGAAGGAAACTTTGTAACAGGGCAGATATCTTTGATTGTGAAACAGAGATGGCCACAGTGCAGCAGCCCATATTTACCAGTCAGGAGTTCTGGAGTATTCAGTCCCAAAGAGGTTCTTGCGAGAACGGGGTGGGGACACCTGCAGATGTCTTTGGTGATAATGGCAGGCTGGATGCAATGGTCCAGCTGTAAAGAGGAGATAAAGGGTGTGTGTTAGACACGATGACATCAAGAGACTTACAAACACGTAAAAAAACAGGTACAACACGGCGGAGCAGCGGCTGACCTCCAGATACGCAGATAAGGTCATGTAGATCTTCTCTCCATAGGGAGTTACGCAGTTGAGCAGGGAGCTGTCCCACACTGCCTCAAAGCGATAGAAAGTGCTGAAAAAGACAGATAGAGGAAAAGTTATCTTAACAGCATTATTTTTTTATGAAGTCCTACTTGGTGCTAACATTACAGGGTCTCTGTTTACAGCAGTGTGTCATGTTGTTAAAAAAAGTGAGTGACGTGAGCACAGTTCTGACATATCAAGAAGTGAACACAGTGACTGAAGCGGTGTTCACATTCATCCTTTAATCATGACAAAACATGAGGAATCGCACTGAGGTGAGACCTTGACAACAGACAAATCAGGAGCCACAGAGTGTCAAGTCTCAGCCGACACCAATCGGGACAATGATAAGAAAGAAATTCATTTACAGACACGTGAAAAAAGCAGTTTAAGGATCTGGATCTGGATTATTACACCACATCATCATTATACCTGTGATTCAGCAGCTGATGGAACCAACTTTAGCAGCAAAAACTTGAGGTAATCATTTTTTATTAGTGTTTCACAGCAGTGTGGACGGATTTCTGGCCCATTTGTCTTTACAATGTTTCTTCGGTTCATTAAAGTTTGCAGATATTTATTCATTCACAGCTTTCTTAACGTTCAGTCATGTTGAAGTCTCAACTTTGAGCCACTGCAGCACCACTCTGTTGTTGCTTTGCTGCTGCGCTCTGGAGTCACTGACCCAACGATGATCTCTTTGACTCTCAAGTACTTCATGTCTCACTCAGTGACCTGGACACTTTGCAGGTTCTTTGGCAGCAAAAAAGCTCAAATAATCATCACCCGAGCAAAACCGTTGGTATGACCTGTTTGTCTGATATGCCGTGTTTGGTTTTCATCAATGTTGAAGCTGTGCATTAGGGCTTAGGTTTTCAACTTTGCAAACCTAACCCATGCTGCCATGTTGTATTTAGCATGCTAACTGTGGCCTGTAGAGCCTCAGATGTGTGGGGTGAATTTTCTGGGACGTCCACTCCTGGTAAGATTGGAAACAGTCTTTGAATTTTTTAACTTGCGAATAATCTTTCTTGCTGTAAAATGATGGACTTCAAAGCCTTCCCACATTCGTGGGTATCAACAACTGCTTCTCTAATCCTCAGTAGTGGTTACACTTACTGATGATCTATTTCATTTGATTAGCACTTGGCTGATACTGACCCTCTTAACTAATTATGGAAATAGCCTTGGATGTACTACACCACATCTGAATTTCGGCTCAGTGTTTGTTAAATAAATAATGACCTGGTATAATGTGTTATGTGTTGTTCATCTGAGGTTGCATTTACCTCATATTAAGACCTACTAAGGACCTGATTGGTTTTTTTTAAAATTATGTCCTGATACATAAAACCTGAGAGCTCACATAACTGCATATGCTCAGAATATACAGCACACATGGATACAAATGACTGCCTTGCAGCAGCAATCGTAAGGCCATCACTATGAGCTCTATAAAAGGTTACACTGTTCCTGTTATTAACAGCAGGGGGCACTATCAGCCACAGACTGAGAGCCAGATATGCTCTGCTGGTGCCTCATTGGCCTCATTGTTACTGAGGTAAGACTTTATAGTGAGAAACAGCTGAGGGGGAAAACATTGATCTGGAAACATCTGAGTGTTACAGAGGATATACATAGCACTACGGTTCAGTGTCACACAATCACAAACAAATACAGAAAAGTACTAAAAAGGGTGTTGCCTCCAAAGATCGCTTTTACTGGTTTGGAGCTTAGGAGGCTTAATATCGACAGGCATGAATGAAAACAGATCAGAACAGCTGTTTTATCACAGCATCCAGTACCAACACAACCATCCACACTCAAGAGCCCTGTTGGCTTCAGAGTCAGCAGCTGGATGTCTAAAATATGAAATGCAATTTTTTGGTCCATCAGCTACAGCATGAACTGCTTACAGTGAGAAGCAGCCTAAAGCCCGACAGATTCATCTTTCCAGACTGAAAATATCTCAGAGTGGGGAGGAAGGGGAAGTGAGATAGCTGGTCAGCCTCGTCCTTCAGACTGGCCAGAGCAGAGGACACCAGGGAGTTGGCGTGCTCGGACAGCGTGTCCAACACTTTGCTGTTCACATAGCCGCTCATGAGGTAGCGGGTCAACTCTATCTTACGGGTATAGTCTGGATGTGCGATATTGATGAACGGTGAGAGAGATTGAAGGGGAAAAGAAGAGGAAGGAAGACAAAGTTGGGTAAGAGGATTACCGTAATTGTCGGGCTATAAGCCGCTACTTTTTGCACAAGCTTTGAACCCTGCGGCTTTTAGTCAGGTGCGGCTTTTCTATAGATTGTCCATGATTTTTGTGATATCGTAAGACGATTTGTTTTGTTTGTTCCGCTGTTGTACGGCACTACGTTGCCTGGCGGAAGGATCGGGGTTCAAGAGTGGTATGTTGGTCACATGTCCATCCGCCAGGCAACATAGTGCCGTACAAGTAGCGCGAAAAACAAACTTCAAAGTAGCGCTATGCGTTCAGCGGGAGTCGTGGATGACGAGCGGCGATAAACTTGCGAAAAGCAAGTTGTGCTCAACTCTACCGGTGGATTCTGACAGCGTGGAAAAGTGTGCAAACATCCACGATCACCAACGGATTTCGAAGGGCTGGACTGCTGCATGATGAAGAGGAGGACACCGCCACGGCCTTTCAGAGGGTGTTCGACTCCGACACTGACAATGACAATGAGGATTATCTTTGGTTTTGAAAGTGACAACGAAGGAAAGAAGCTGAGAGTGGATGACGAAGCCATCCTGAGCCTGTTCGTATCCGACACTGGAGAAGAGGACTTTGGTGGTTTTTTGCACAGGAAGAAGAGGAAGATGGTGGTGAATGACTGACTTTTCTTCTTGTTAAAGCCGTGTCACTGCACCTGAGCCTAAAAGGTAGTCTGAATCTATTTTTCTGGTGTGCTGTAGGTTACTGTTATGTACTACATTTGTTACTCATCTATGAAGCACAGCACATGTGCAAATATGTACCCATAACTTGATTTTCAAAATATTAATAAAAGGGGTGTGTCTCCAAACAGCCATCTCTTTCCTGACAATTCGCTTTGTGCATATTCTCTTACATATGATAAGTCAATATTGAAACACCTGCGGCTTTTGGTCAGGTGCGGCTAATGTGTGTACAAAACAGGATTTTCCCCTGATTTTAGCTTGTGCGGCTAATATTCAGGTGCGCTTTGTAGTCCGGGAAATACGGTATATAAATTGTGAGGAATGATTGAATAAGAGACAAAAGAAAAAAACAATCCAAAGGAGGCGATAAATGACAAGGGAAAAAAAGTGGAAGGACACATGACGCGTGCTTATGTAACAAAAAATCAACATAAAATTATTGATGGCAAAGAACACATTGAAGTGACATGAAAACACTCGCCTGGTTTGGACAGAGGCATGGGAATAGGATAGTACTTCCTGGATGCTGTTGGAGGACTGTTGACATAATAAAAAATACCTTTTATTTATATATGCATATAAAATTAGCCAATGTGATTAGAATACAATCGTTTACACATTTCTAACAAAATGCTGCTGCATTAAATATGAATTATCACTGCATGACTGGATCTGCTGTTTGACCCCCACCAACCTGGTCCCGTCCTGATATTCTAACTCTGTATGCAACTTCTGTCAGTGTTCTGATACTGGAAACTGAATTTCCCGGAGGAACCACCCGAGGGATTAATAAAGTTCTATCTAATCTACATCGACAACAGAAAAAGAAAATCTGCTGCTTGCAACAGCATTGTGTTAGAAGCATTTTTACTGGAGTGAATGCATTTAACTGTACTTGCATCATCTGTTAAAAGTACTTACATATTGCAATAAGACTGCAAAAAGCAAAGGGGACTGAATTCTATAGTATGTGGTATGTGTATAAGGTGACACATGTATGTAGTTTCCTGCCATTAGTGTAATGTAAACTTGGAATCATCACATATCTACAGGTATTTGTACTGAATGAAATGAGCTGTGGTGATTAAAAGCATTAGCAAAAGCATACTTACTAGTGGCCTTTTCTTCTTAGGTCTGGATCTTGATGCTTCTGGGACTGAAGATCACAGCCAAGTCACCAGTTTCATAAACAATAAACAAACAAAAAGCAAATAAACAAAACACTTTCAGAGATCGCACAACTTTTGTTTTCATCTTCATATGATAATGTTCCTTGAATCGAATCTACCATACACTACCACACACACTCTACTACAGTGTATCAAACTATTCTAAATACTTCCACAAACAATGACATACCCATCTTTGTCTTTTTGTGGCTTTCACCAAAAACTCTCCCCCTGCTGGATCCTGTGTTGACGTATGTGATTTTGGGAGAAAAACAAAAACAAAATCATTTTAAATGGTTACATTAAATGTAATAATATCAACATTCAATAGATTTGACTGTACATGTATCAACTGGTGTAAAATATATGTTCCTTGATCCTTGGTCAGGGAACATAAATTACTGTTGTTTCAGCCATCAGGTACTCCTCTAAAAGTCAGCCTGGACTCCAAATATAAAGCATACAATACATACAAACATACAAATCACCTTTGCTGGTCTTGTTGCCTGCGTGCTCCACTTGCCCCTCTGAAGTGCTCAGTGGGTCATCCTGTCCCTTGTTGAGCTCAATCTTCTCCATCACATTCCTCACTTCCTCCACCTGCGTGGTCCTCACCTCCCGTGGCTCCATAATCGTTGCCTCCTCCTGGTTGTTGATCATTCAAGTTAGTTTACACAATGGGTCAAACTTTTAACTTTATCCTGCTTTACGCCTCCTGGTTTGTAGCAGACTAAGTATATATGACGTATGAAAGGGAACAGAGTGGAGTTAATGCTCTACCTGGCCCCATGGCAAAACTTTGCTAGACCCGCCCCTGCACAGTTACCAGCTGTCAGCTACATAGAAAAGGATCCTGGTGTAAGTTGTCTCTCAGAAACAGTTCATGGCTTTCCTTCAACCCATTCATGTCACCTAAAAGGTAAACCTGTTTCTCCATCACCTGTTCAGCGCTGATGATTCAGTAAGGACATCTCCTGGTTTCATCTTCATGTTTCCCTCTCACCAGATAACCAAACCGATATCATGACCAGCAGCTTTTACAGCTGTGGCTCCAACAAACATCAGCTGATACTAGAAAGTAATATTAAATAAATTCTAACAACAGCTTATCAAGTTTAAAGGCGCTTCTGCTGTTTAACGCGACCTCTGCTAGTTTCCTCTTTCTGGCGCAAAGTGGGAGGTAAACAAGCAAGAGAGATGGGACTTGCAGCAGAAACGCAGATCAGCTGATCATTGATCAGTTTCATGATTGAAGTAGCAGCAGGAGAGGGAGGGGGGAGAGTGAGAGAAGAAGAGTCAGCTGTGCAGCAAAGACACAGAATAACTCCAGCTTTGTGTCTTTTTTTATTGTAGCTGAAGTACGGGACAAATCGCGTTTATTTTCAGCTCAATACAAAATGCATAATATTAACTCTGAATACCAGAGGATTACGTTTTTATGGGACAGTAGGCAACTCTACTAACTAACCATATGAATAAAATAAAGTTCACCAGTAACATCATAGCACCCACCCAACTGTACAGAAACTCCATCATGCTAGCTAGTACACAGTACGAGTTATTGTAACTGACTGTAAAAAGTTAGCACAATGAAAATAAACGACACCTAAACTTGGTTTGACCCAGATAGACTGCAGGTCATAACTAGGGATGGGTACCGGTGTCCGGTGGTTCTGACATAAACGGTAGTAACCAGACCGAAAAGCAGCGCACATATCGGTGCTTTATTTCGGTGCTTTTTTTCCTGAGCTGTGATACACTTCTAGCCAATCATTTTACGTTTCCGAGGATAGTAGGCGGGTCCAGGTACGTGCGTTCTTTCAGAGCAGAGCTACAGATTAAAAATGCCCAAGGCCAAGCGGTCAAAAGTCTGGCTGTACTTCACAGCAAAATATGCAAACTCAGCAGCCTGCAACAAGTACTTTAAGCTGATACTGTCATACTGTCAAAGGAGGTAACACCTCGAATCCGATGAAACACCTGGCAACGCATAGCGTTTTTTTTTTTAAAGCCAAGAAATGCGCTGTATTTGATAGCTTGCTGCGAGACCTCACACCAAGCACATCTACTGCGGGTGTGGTGCCTGTTATCAGACCCGGAGTTAGCAACATCCCCAAAAACACGAAGAGGAGAGTCCTGGCCCCTAGCCCTGCCAGTGTAGCAGAAATGATGACAGATGATGATGGCAGCAGCAGCCGTTCTTCTCTGCGTGAGTAGCTTAATGTTGTTCGTGTGTAATTTACATTGAGTAGGCTAACCACGTTATTACATTAATGAATGTAAGGTGAACTAGCAAACATCATCATAGCTACATGCGGCTGTCTTCTTGTTTGATGGCAGATACTCCCTTCACCCTGGCCAAAAAGGCTAAAATGACCAAAGAAAAAGAGGGAAACAGCTAAACATGAGAGGTTTTTGGACAGAGTTTGTGTTTTTTCCATTGTTTAAGCACTGCTTCCAGCCAAGAGTGATACCATATATGCCCCATAGCTGCAGAAAAGGCTAACATTGTTATCATTTTACAAAAAACAGCTGAACACAAGAGGTTTTTGGACCAATTTTGTGTTCACCATTCTTTAAGCACCGGTTTGAGCACCGGCACCATTTCAAAAGTACCGATTTGGCACCGGTATCGGATAAAACCTAAACGATACCCATCCCTAGTCATAACTTCTTACCTGAAGCTCATTTCACCTGACAGTCGGACTGGCGGCCGCCTTGGGTCTCTCCACCTCCAGTCCTTTCCCCCATCCACCTGCTGGCCTCCACCACTTACTAATTTTACTGAATCTGTGAAAGCTCCACCATAGCCACTACCAAACAATTGAGTTATTTTTACACGTCTGCCAGCATCTGTCCAATCCGCCACCTTTCACTGTTTACACGTTTACGAAAAAAAGACAACAACAACAAAACATTGGCCCATTTTGTCATGGTCCTGGGTCATTTTGGCCCAGCGTTTTGTGTTTCCTTGAAGTTCATTTTTGTGCTTTGTGTTTATTCTGATTTTGTATTGGTTTAGGGTTGAACCTGTAGTTTGGTGTGTGTATTCAGCCCTACCTGTGTCTGTCCTTGGTGCTCTGTTCATGTCCCCATGTTGTGTTGTAAATCAGTCTGTGTGTTCCTGCTTTACTTTGAAGGCTCATGTTCTGGATTTCCTATTCTATTTTGAAGGTCTGTGTATGTTGTCATTGTGTTCAGCTTGTGTCCTCCGGTCCTCATGTGTATTAGGTTCAGCTGTTCTTCCCTCCTGTGTGTGATTACCTGATTACCTTGTGTGTGTATATTTAGTGGGTGTCGGTCTGTGTTCATTGTTGGCTCGTCTGCGTTCTATGGTGTTCCTGTCTCTGCGTCTCTCTGCCCCGCACCCCTTTTGTATGGTCTCAGGTTTGTCATTTAGTTCTCCCAGTTTAGGTTTCTTCAGTTGTTTTGTCATGCCTCACTGCCTGTTTCTGCCATTGTCACTTTGTAAATAAACATCACTCGTATCATCAGTCACTGCTGCATTTTGGGTCCTCCCTTTCCTCCACACCACACGGCTCACTCCGCCAGCCGTGACAGTACGAGCCGACCAAACATGGACCCAGCAGCTTTGTCTGGAGAGAGCGACCTCGCACGCATCCGACGCCTGATGGACTGGGTAACCCACACCACCAACGCAAGGGCACAAGTGGTGGGGTTAAAAGCCATCGAAGCAATCCTGGAAGAAAATCCCTACCTCTGCCAGCTTAAGGGAGTTTCAGGCTTAATTTGCAACCTGCATAAAGCCCGGGGGGTGGTGCGAGCTCGGGAATCCACAGACTTTGTCCAGCAGCAGCGGATTACGGCCACCCCGGAACAGCCACGTCAGCTTCTCCCGCCGGAGGTTTTGCCCGGCCCGCCGGAGGTTTTGCCCGGCCCGCCGGAGGTTTTGCCCGGGAGGAAGCGACGATCGCGCCGTCGGCGCGTCACCCCACAGCCAGATATTGGAACTTCAGAACTGCCGGCCGTGGTGAGTGAGAAGGACCCTTTTTCTGTCTTGGACTGTGGAACAGTTTATCCAGGGACTTTGTTTGGTGCAGCAGACGACAAGGAGAACTGTGTGTTGCTTGCTCATTCTCCTGCTGAGCTGTCTTTACCTCGTTTAGCTGCACAGCCACAAGCAACTCGGACTCCGGTATCTCCGCTAGCCCAGTCATTCATGCCGTCTCCGTCTTCACAGACTCCCTCTGTACGGGAGGCTGCGCTTGTGCCTCCCATTTTTGACTCTTTTTCTAGTACGTATTATTTGCAGAGAGACAAACACATTAAAAATGCAATCGTTCCTCAACAGCTGGCTAGTTTAGAGACTGCTACTTGCTCCAGGGCCTCACCAGAGGTTAAGTTACAGCCCTCAGCTGACTCTGGACCCCTGGAGGCTAAGAACCCAGCTGAGAACTGCACCCGGCTGTCGCTGCCTGAGCAGGGTCGGTGCTCCGCGCAGCTGCAGTCTGTTTTGTCCCTGCCAGAGGCCCGTGCGCCTGCTGGTTCTGTTCCGTCCCTGCCAGAGGCCTGTGCGCCTGCTGGTTCCGTTCTGTCTCTGCCAGAGGCCCGTGCGCCTGCTGGTTCCGTTCTGTCCCTGCCAGAGGTCTCCGTGCCTGCTGGTTCTGTTGCGTCCCTGCCCGTGTGCCTGCTGGTTCTGTTGCGTTCCTGCCAGAGGCCCGTGTGCCTGCTGGTTCTGTTCTGTGTGTGCCAGGGGCTCCAGTGCCCACTGGGTCTGAGACTGTTTTTGCTGGGGGGCCCGAGGAGCCCGTCCAGCCTTCTGCCTCGTCAGCTGGGGGGCCCGAGGAGCCCGTCCAGCCATCAGCTGCAATCTCATCACCAGCTGCAGTCTCATCACCAGCTGCAGTCTCATCACCCTCGCCTGCTGCGGCCTCAGAGTCTTCGGCCTCGCCTGGTCCGGTTTCAGCATCTGCTTTGGCTTCATCCTCGCCTGGTCCGGTTTCAGCATTTGCTTTGGCTTCATCCGGTCCAGCCTCTGCATCCTCATCATCTTCGTCTGGTCCAGCCTCTGCATCCTCATCATCTTCGTCTGGTCCGGCCTCTGCACCATCCTCATCTGGTCCGGCCTCTGCACCATCCTCGTCTGGTCCGGCCTCTGCACCATCCTCGTCTGGTCCGGCCTCCGTGTCGTCATCCTCGTCTGGTCCGGCCTCCGTGTCGTCATCCACGCCTGGTCCGGCCTCCGTGTCGTCATCCACGCCTGGTCCGGCCTCGGTGTCGTCATCCACGCCGCCGCCTGGTCCGGCCTCGGCTCCGCCTTCGTCTGATCCTGCGGTTGCCACACCGCCGTCGGAGCCAGCTCGACCCGTTCTGCCTCGCCTCTGCCGGCCGTTTTCCGGGCCTCTAAGATGGCATCACGGCCTTCGGGGGCGGCCTCCGGAAAGAGTTCGTCGCCGCCGCTGGCATCGCGGCCGTCCTCCGGACCTGCTCGGTGGCCACCACTACCTTCCAAGTGGTCGGCCTCCAGAATTGTTTGCCCGTCGCCGCCGTTGCCGTGTGCACGGTCGGTCCCCAGAACTGTTTGCCCGTTGCCGTGTGCACGGTCGGTCCCCAGAACTGTTTGCCCGTCGCCGCCGTTGCCGTGTGCACGGTTGGCCCCCAGAACTGTTTGCCCGTCGCCGCCGTTGCCGTGTGCACGGTCGGTCCCCAGAACTGTTTGCCCGTCGCCGCCGTTGCCGTGTGCATGGTCGGTCCCCAGAACTGTTTGCCCGTTGCCGTGTGCACGGTCGGTCCCCAGAACTGTTTGCCCGTCGCCACCGTTGCTGTGTGCACGGTCGGCCCCCTGAACTGCCTCCACTCCGCCACCGCTGCCTTCCGCTCGGTCGGCTTTTGGATCTGTGTCAGCCTCCGGGCCGGCCTCCTGAACTGTGTTTTGTCCTTGTGCTCCGGCATGTGTGTTTGTTTTGGACAGGTCACTTGGTTCGCTGGGGCTTGTTTTTGTTCGGTGTTGGTCCCTCCGTCCTGGGCCCCCGCCGCCCGCCCTGGGTTGGTCATCTGTTTTTGTTTTGGGCTGTCTGGAGTCAGCCCTTGGAGGGGGGGTACTGTCATGGTCCTGGGTCATTTTGGCCCAGCGTTTTGTGTTTCCTTGAAGTTCATTTTTGTGCTTTGTGTTTATTCTGATTTTGTATTGGTTTAGGGTTGAACCTGTAGTTTGGTGTGTGTATTCAGCCCTACCTGTGTCTGTCCTTGGTGCTCTGTTCATGTCCCCATGTTGTGTTGTAAATCAGTCTGTGTGTTCCTGCTTTACTTTGAAGGCTCATGTTCTGGATTTCCTATTCTATTTTGAAGGTCTGTGTCTGTTGTCATTGTGTTCAGCTTGTGTCCTCCGGTCCTCATGTGTATTAGGTTCAGCTGTTCTTCCCTCCTGTGTGTGATTACCTGATTACCTTGTGTGTGTATATTTAGTGGGTGTCGGTCTGTGTTCATTGTTGGCTCGTCTGCGTTCTATGGTGTTCCTGTCTCTGCGTCTCTCTGCCCCGCACCCCTTTTGTATGGTCTCAGGTTTGTCATTTAGTTCTCCCAGTTTAGGTTTCTTCAGTTGTTTTGTCATGCCTCACTGCCTGTTTCTGCCATTGTCACTTTGTAAATAAACATCACTCGTATCATCAGTCACTGCTGCATTTTGGGTCCTCCCTTTCCTCCACACCACACGGCTCACTCCGCCAGCCGTGACACATTTAAAACGAAAAATTACCGATGGCCAGTCCAGCTATGGCTGTGGGGCGTGGCCGGGTGAACCAGAGTGTCTTAAAGAAGTATCCACGCGCCACGACCATGGGGGGTTGTACCCCTTACATATGGAATATGTAACGGTCTCTCACTAAGAGAAGTTGTTTTCTAGTGGTTTTACACCAGTAGGAAACATCCACCGAGGGAGAGAGTGGAAAATAGTCTCTCAGATAAAGACATTTAGCTACTAGCAACTAATTTAAACTAACTTTATTTAAGGTACTTACATTAAGCTTTCACATTATTCTACTTGACAAGATGGTATAATATTTAATAATTACGTGGGCAGAATGTTCAGTGTTTTTTTTTTTTTTCTATGTACAGCTTTGAGATAATTATGTTTATATGACAAGGAAAAACAATGTTTAGGATGTCTAGGATTTAAATTCTGACTCTTTTATGTGAGTCAGAGAAAACAAGTTAATACTTTCAATTATTTAACTACCATTAAACTTAGCACCAAAAGTAAGGAAATTTGTGTGTTTGTCGATTAATTTTTGTTGTTGTAACAATGCCTCTTGGCAGTAAATGTTATACTGTTGGAAACCCTGTTTGTTTCCTCTTATGGTGCCACATTTGTAAAGAAAATGTATTTTTGGTTGAGCAGCAGTTTTTAACCACAAAAAACCCCACTAGAGGGCAGCACAGAATAAAATAGTTAAAGCCACTGCTGCTCAGTCATGAAATAATAAATGGTTGTGGTGCACTGGAATGACTGAAAAAAACTGAGAAGATGACTGAGAAGCATGAAAGCTGTGGTACTTGATAATAACACTTGGGTTTTTTCAGGGATGTCAAAATAATGCTAATTGTGACTGGAGAGTATCAAATATTGTTAAGAAACACAGAATGAAATGAGCTGAGAATATTTGATGTTTACAAGATTCCTCTGCTGACAAGGCTTCAGTGACAATACAGAGAGAAATTTCTATGATCTTTGCTGATATCAGTTCCACACAAAACTACATAATAATGACAATATAAGCAAAGAAAGAATGCAAAAAAGAATAAAGGCCATGTGGTGGCAGGGTGTGGTTGTGGTTTAGCTGCTGGGGGAGAGGTGGAGTGGAAGTTTGAGATGACAGTGCCCATCATGCCTCAGGCCAATTCAAGGTATTAAAAGGTAAATTTGCAAGATGCTGAATTAAAAAAACACTTCTGTATTTTCAACAGCTAGCTCTGAGCCAGAAAACTCAGTCTTAGAATTAACAGGTTGCGAAACATTCAGAATGAATACTAGCAGTAAGCTGGCACAGAAACTAAATACAGTCAGTGAAAAAGAAAAACTCAGTTTTACTATCTGGATTAGAACGTGGAATTGAAACCTGGACTTTAGATTGACTTGTTGATAAGCAGTTGAAACAGCACGGTTATTGGTCAGCTCAGAAATTGAAAACTTGATTGATAATATTTTGAAATTAACTGGACTAAAATTTTGTTTTCAACTGCTTTTATAGATGAGCTATTAATCACATTCTGAGTGTAGATTTTGTTCACAGTGATGAGTTCCTTAAACTCCTTTAAGACAAACCTCAAGTCCATGTTATGCATATTTGTGGTTGCAGCCTTCTGTCATATAGTAGTGTCAAAACTGTTATTGGCTTTTAGAAGTTTAAAAAAATATTTTGAAAGTTCCTAAATTCCCAAGCTCCAAGCATGAAATTAAAATTTCATTTGGCTTTTAACACACTTAATTAATTAAATAACATAAATTGGTTTGATGATTCATCAGCTAATTGAACAAATACAAGTGACCAATAGGTGTGTTTTCTTGTGATGTTGAAACATTTTCCAAGAATAAAAGGGCAGTCTTGATATGCAAATTCTTTTTGAAAAGCAAAACTCAGAGCTCAAGCATATATTTTTCAAAACCTTTTGGATCCTCATTGCTCTGAGGGATTCTTTCGAGAAACTTAACAATGGATCAGATCTTTACCTTCATCCTGCTCCTGCTCAGTTTATCTGGCACTTTTTCCAAATACGTCTACATTAACCAGAAAATGGATTGGCGTCAAGCTCAGATTTACTGTCAGCAGCATTACACAGACCTGGCTCCTGTCAGTAATGAGAGGGATAATAATGAACTTCAGCAGCTCGCCAGCAATGTCAATGAAATTATCTGGATCGGACTGGTAAGAAATTCTTCAGACAGAACAGAATGGCTGTGGTCAGGAGGTGGAGCACCAACCATGTATTTCTGGGCAAAAACTGAACCTAATGACTATGATCATAGAGAAGACTATGGCTTTCTGTGGAAAAGCAAGTGGTACGATGGAGGCCTATGGTATAGAATAACCTTCTTCTGCTACAGTGCATCAGTGGTGACTGAGAAAAAGACTTGGGAGGAAGCTCTGGAGTACTGCAGAGAGCACAACGATGACCTGGCCAGTGTGGGGTCTGAGACTGAGATGCTGCTGATCCAGAAAGAGCTGCGCAAACAAAACACCACTGAACACGTCTGGATTGGATTGCGTTTCCTGTCTGGTGACTGGCTGTTGATGGACGGGCAGGAAATGGACTTTGAGGCCTGGGGTGAAGAGGGAAAACCATCATGTCCACATGCCAAGATGAGGTGTGGTGCCTTACAGGTGGCAGTTGGACGCAAGGGTACTTGGAAGGCACATGACTGTGAGGAGAGACTAAATTTTATTTGCTCCTGAGTTTACATCATAAAATTCATTACCCTCTATCTACTGTGTATGTGTGAATGTGAGAGTGAATGAATAGTGGCATTGTAAAGCGCTTTGGGTGCCTTGAAAAGTGCTATATAAATCCAATCCATTATTATTATTATTATTGTTACTGTGGTTAGTGTAGGTTGATTATTTTTCGAATTTATTTGTGCTTTCTTTCTTGATGTGTCGTTGTAGATGTGTAGTTTCATTTCTGTTTTGTCAGAATGGTAAAAAGTCATTTTTTTCTTTCTTTTAGAACTACTATTTATTCTACTAAGTAAACAATATAGAGAGAAATAATATCGATGTTAATTCAAAGTAAACAAAAATATTTTGAGATCATTTCCAGATGTTTTTCCATAAGATTTGAGAATGCCTTACTGTTTGCAGGCAAGCTGTAGAGTGAAGCTACATGTGTTTACGAGTTAGAGGGAAGATTGTGGTGAGGGATGTAATGGGGTGAAATTATGCTCAAAGGTCTTACAGATATGTATGTTATGATCCAAAAAATAAACAGTCATTCCACCACTAAATGGCTGAAAAATTAATAAATAAATAAAATAAAGGTTTTGGAGTAGCTTACTCAAAGTTTGTACTTATATCATATTAAGATGCTTTGGCATGATCTTAAAAAGGGAGTTCATACTGAAAAACTGTCCAATGGGGCTGAATGAACAGTTTCCACAATGAAGACCGAACAAAAACTCCTCCATAGTGATTTAATTATCAAAAAAATCTTGGAGGAATTAAACTCCAAACATGCTACTTTAAAAAGCATCAACTTTAAAATACTGTGTATAGTGGTTGTATACCACTCTCACTTAAAAACAGAGAAACATAGCAGGTCTGTGTTACTGTGGACTTCCATCACTGTGACTGCCCTGTGTTACTTTTCTAAGAGATCACTTTGCCATCTGCCTTAGCTGTTACTGCCACTTAGTGGCGAAAGTCAGTTTTGCCTTAGTGGCACATCAGGTGGGAGCCAATGAGGTCTTTTTCTCTGTACCATGATGTTAAACTATTGTCACAACAAAAACAAAAAAGTTGACGTTGGGGGGGGCAACACCAGCGCAATAAAAGAAACTTTGACAGGAATCGTAAAACTTGTTTTGAATGCTTAAAATACTCAGGGTATAAACATATACACTTAATAATGACAGTATAAGCAAAGCAAGAATGCAAAAAAGAATAAAGGCCATATAGTTGCATGGTGTGGTTGTGGTGGATGATCTGATATCCTCGTGTTGGTGTTGTTCCCAGACCATCATGAAAATGTTGTTCCAGGTTCAACATTGCAAGTGACCAATCACATTGTTGTGACGTTATTCCTTTGCGCGCCAAGCCATTCGTGCATTTATGAAATTCCAATGTTGCAAGGACAATATCAATTCTGCTTACTGTTTATTAAAGGGTTACGGTTAGGGTTAGGGTCAGGGTCCGTTGATCGGCGGACAGAGGCGGTTTCACGCAGCTTTAGTACAGTTTTTTGTTTTACGCCGGTTTTTCCCGACGTCACAACATTCTGATTGGTCACTTGCAATGTTGAACCTGGAACAACATTTAGTATGATGATCTGGGAACAACACCAACACGAGGATATCAGATCAACCGGTTGTGGTTTAGCTGCAGGGGGAGAGGTGGAGTGGAAGTTTGAGGGGACAATGCCAGGAGAGACTGGCTGGTGCGCATTACCTATAATTCTGCCTCTTCCATTTATTTAGTAGTTTGTAATAACTAATATAGTAATACTGGGGAAACAACTGCAACATTACAGCATATAGTGAAAAAATAATCCAATTCTGTGCATTTCTGGGACACTCTTGTGTCACAATGCTACAGGCCAGTTCAAGGTATTAAAAGGCAAATTTTCAACATGATTTGAATTAATAAATAATGTTCAAAGGAAAACAAACAGCCAGTTGGGGGAAAACGATACAGATTCTATCTCTCTCACATAACATAATGAATTTTCCTCTTTCAGTCGATTCCCTTGACCTCTTCATTTCTTCTCCAAGCGCAACCATAACCTCCACGCACCCTGTCCCCTTACTTTGTCACATTAAACACCTTTCTACTTTAAAGAAGTACCAACTTTAAAAAAAGCAAAAAATAAAAACTGTGTATAATGCTTGTATACTACTCTCACTTAATAACAGCAAAATAGCAGGTCTGTGATACTGTGGGCTTTCATTGCCATAACTGGTCTGTGCTACTTTTGTAAGAGAGTACTGTGCCATCTGTCCTAGCTGTTACTGCCACTTACTGGTGAAGATATTTGTAGCTTATTTTAGGATTTAGAAATGTGTTAGATAGGATGTAGAAGTATTGTAAAGACACTGAAACTGCCCTGGATGTAATAAAGGCCTAAACGTGTCACAAAATTAGGAGTAGACTTGTAGGAGACCCTCCCCCACCTTGAGCTGTGAAAGTAAAACAAAGAGAGATGAGTGGAAATTCTCCAGGGGATACCTGGGTGGGGGTCTCAGTATTTGTAACTGGATAACTGTGGTCTGGACGGGAGATGGACTTTTATGACCGGCAGGAAGTCCCGCACACAGAGACATATATACACATGCACACACACAGGTATGTGCACACGCAGGCAGTCACGTGCTTGCACACACATACACAAACACAGTGTTTTAGTTTTATGGCACATCATATAGGGTTTACGGTGGGTGTCGCTTCTATAAAACAGCGGGTAATGGAGATCTTGCAGAGGAATTGCCCGGTCTTGTACATCTCCCTTCTAGAAGGTGCATCAGTGATTGTGGATGAATAACAGTTTTGTGAAGTAACTACTGAGCCCTGGTGTCGTCTCTGGAGGCCTGAGGAATCCAAGGACTGGGGTGAAACTGTTTCGAGGTGACACTGGCAAAAGTCAAAATCATCATAGTGCCACATCAGGTGGTAGCGAATGAGCTCTTTTGAAAGGAATCCTAAAATTATATAAAACACCCAGCACGCCCCTGCGGGCGGTTTATCCTTCAAGCTCGGGTCCTCTATCAGAGGCCTGGGAGCTTGAGGGTCCTGCGCAGTATCTTGGCTGTTCCCAGGACTGCGCTCTTCTGGACAGAGATCTCCGATGTTATTCCCGGGATCTGCTGGAGCCACTCGCCTAGCTTGGGAGTCACAGCACCTAGTGCTCCGATTACCACGGGGACCACCGTTACCTTCACCCTCCACATCCTCTCGAGCTCTTCTCTGAGCCCTTGGTATTTCTCCAGCTTCTCGTGTTCCTTCTTCCTGATATTGCTGTCATTCGGAACCGCTACATCGATCACTACGGCCGTCTTCTTCTGTTTGTCTACCACCACTATGTCCGGTTGGTTAGCCACCACCATTTTGTCCGTCTGTATCTGGAAGTCCCACAGGATCTTAGCTCGGTCATTCTCCACCACCCTTGGGGGCATCTCCCATTTTGACCTCGGGACTTCCAGATTATACTCGGCACAGATGTTCCTGTACACTATGCCGGCCACTTGGTTATGGCGTTCCATGTATGCCTTGCCTGCTAGCATCTTGCACCCTGCTGTTATGTGCTGGATTGTCTCTGGGGCATCTTTACACAGCCTGCACCTGGGGTCTTGCCTGGTGTGATAGACCCCAGCCTCTATGGATCTTGTGCTCAGAGCTTGTTCTTGTGCTGCCATGATTAGTGCCTCTGTGCTGTCTTTCAGTCCGGCTTTGTCCAGCCACTGGTAGGATTTCTGGATATCAGCCACCTCCTCTATCTGCCGGTGGTACATACCGTGCAGGGGCCTGTCCTTCCATGATGGTTCCTCGTCTCCCTCCTCTTTCTTGGGTTTCTGCTGCCTGAGGTATTCACTGAGCACTCGGTCAGTTGGGGCCATCTTCCCAATGTATTCTTGGATGTTCGTTGTCTCATCCTGGACTGTGGTGCTGACACTCACCAGTCCCAGGCCCCCTTCCTTCCGCTTAGCGTACAGCCTCAGGGTGCTGGACTTGGGGTGAAACCCTCCATGCATGGTAAGGAGCTTTCTTGTCTTTATGTCAGTGGCTTCTATCTCCTCCTTTGGCCAGCCTATTACCCCAGCAGGGTACCTGATCACGGGCAGGGCGTACGTGTTGATGGCCCGGATCTTGTTCTTACCATTCAGCTGACTCCTCAGGACTTGCCTGACCCTCTGCAGGTACTTGGTGGTTGCAGCTTTTCTAGCGGCCTCTTCATGGTTCCCATTCGCCTGCGGGATCCCCAGGTACTTGTAACTGTCCTCTATGTCTGCAATGTTGCCTTCTGGTAGTTCAATCCCCTCAGTTCTGACTACCTTCCCTCTCTTTGTTACCATCCGACTACACTTCTCCAGTCCGAATGACATTCCAATGTCATTGCTGTATAGCCTGGTATTGTGGATCAGTGAATCGATGTCTCGTTCACTCTTGGCATACAGCTTGATGTCATCCATGTACAGGAGGTGGCTGACAACTGCTTCGTTCCGTAGTCGGTATCCGTAGCCAGTCTTGTTAATGATCTCACTGAGGGGGTTCAGGCCTATGCAGAACAGCAGTGGGGACAGAGCATCTCCTTGGTAGATCCCGCACTTGATGGTGACTTGTGCTATGGGCTTGGAGTTGGCCTCTAGTGTTGTACGCCACATCCCCATTGAGTTCCTGATGAAGGCTCTTAGTGTCCCATTGATCTTGTACAATTCTAGGCATTCCAGTATCCAGCTGTGGGGCATTGAGTCATAGGCCTTCTTGTAATCAATCCAGGCAGTGCACAGGTTGGTCAGTCTGGTCTTGCAGTCTCGGCTGACTGTTCTGTCTACCAGTAGCTGGTGTTTTGCGCCTCTGGTATTCTTGCCAATCCCTTTCTGTGTCCCGCTCATGTATTGACCCATGTGCCTGTTCATCTTAGCCGATATGATGCCTGACAGGAGCTTCCATGTAGTACTGAGGCAGGTTATTGGTCGGTAGTTGGAGGGGACCGGTCCCTTCTTGGGGTCCTTGAGGATCAGGACCGTCCGACCTTCGGTTAGCCATTCCGGGTGTCTCTCGTTAACTAGCAGCTGGTTCATTTGTGCTGCCAGATGCTCGTGGAGTGCAGTTAGCTTCTTTAGCCAGTAGGCGTGAACCATGTCGGGCCCTGGTGCTGTCCAACTCTTCATACTGGAGACCCTTTCTTGGATATCTGCCACTGTGATGGTTACTGGACCCTGTTCAGGGAGGTCGCTGTGGTCTGCCCTCAGATCCACTAGCCACTGAGCATTGCCGTTATGGGTTGCGTCCTTCTCCCATATGCTCTTCCAGTATTGCTCTGTCTCCAGCCTTGGTGGTGCTGTTCCCTTGCCACTGAGAGTACACCTTTGCTGGTTCTGTGGAGAACAGCTGGTTTATTCTCCTGCCTTCTATCTCTCTGGTGTACCTCCTCAAGCGGCTGGCCAAGGCTGTGAGTCTTTGCTTGGCAGTTTCCAAGGCCTCAGGTATGGACAGCTTGCTGTATTTCTTATGCACCTTCTTTGTCGCACCTTTCTGCAACTCCGTTAGTTGCTACTTTGATCTTGCCCTCTAGCCTCCTTCTCCATGGAGGGTACTGCCCCTTGTGGCTGTTCAACTTGTAGCCAAGCATCTCACTGATCACTGCTGCCGTATTGTAGATCAGCTTGTTAGTGTCGGTAATCGTGGTTGTAGGTATCGTCCATAGTGCTGCATTAACATCATCTAGCAGACCTTCTGAGGGTACTTCACGTAATCTTGTTAACCGACTACGGGGGATACAGGTTTCAAGCTTGGCCATGATCCTATTTTTCAGGTCAGTTCCTCTCGCACTCAACGATCCTTCTCCTATCCCACTTGGGGCTATGTACCCAATCTCGGGTGGGGGTGATGATATCTCCCCCCTGACCTGGCGTCCTGACTCCTCCTTGCCATAGTATTTGTGTTGTACCTCGTCAATCTCTAGCTGTGAGAGCAGTCCCTTCTTTCGAATGTTGGAACACTGAGCTACTAGTTGTTTCGCCGTCATTGTGGATGTTGGATATCGAAGAATCCATAGGTCCCGCAACCACCGTGCCACCGTGCTGCCCTTATATATATATATATATATAATATATATATATATATATAGATATATATATATATATATATATATATATATATATATATATATATATATATATATATATAGGGGCAGCACGGTGGCTAGCATTGTTGCCGCACAGCAAGAAGGTCCTGAGTTCAATTCCACCATCAGGCCGGGGTCTTTCTGTGTGGAGTTTGCATGTTCTCCCCGTGTTTGCGTGGGTTCTCTCCGGGTACTCCGGCTTCCTCCCACTGTCCAAAGACATGCAACTTGTGGGGATAGGTTAATTGGATAATCCAAATTGCCACTAGGTGTGAATGTGAGTGTGAATGGTTGTCTGTCCCTATGTGTTAGCCCTGCGACAGACTGGCGACCTGTCCAGGGTGTACCCTGCCTCTCGCCCTATGACAGCTGGGATAGGCTCCAGCACCCCCCGCGACCCTGAAAAGGATAAGCGGTAGCGAATGGATGGATGGATGGATATATATATATACTTCAAAAACGCAGATTATGTGGACTCTGACCCTCTCTGTTACTTTACGTAGCTAATATTTCATTGTAATGAATAATTTTTAAATAATATGATAAAACACTAATATACTGTATTTTCCGCACTATAAGGCACACTTAAAATCCTTTAAGTTTCTCAGAAATCGACAGTGCGCCTTATAATCCGGTGCGCCTTATGTAGGAATTCTGGTTGTGCTTACTGATCTCGAACTGATTTTATGTAGTACACGGCGCTCAAAACTCTGTCAAAAAAGTGTTAGTACGACTTTGGTAAGCTACGAAGCCACACCGCTTGATGGATTGTTGGAGCATTTGCACTTTGCTGTATGCAAACTAAAAAATTTGTTTGGTGGTTTCACTCCCAATAACCTTCCACTTTACATCTACCTGCATGTGTTTTTAATGTGTGTGAGGTATAGAATACAAACAGAAAGAGAAATTTAAAGATTTAAAGGATATGAGTTCCACATAAAACTACACATTAATGTTAGCATAGGTCATGCAACAATGCAAAAATGAACAAAGGCCAGTTCAATGTGTTAAAAGATTAATGTCTAATATGGCTGAAAGAGAAAAGCAGTTGGAAATTACAAAGTATATTAATAATTAATCTCTCTCAAACAATATATAGAGCTATTTTTCTTCAGTCCTCTTCCAGTTTCTTCTCCTAACCTCTACATTTGTTAATTTCATAATATAAAAGAAATGAATTTTAGGAGTGTTTTTAGTGATCCGAGCCGAAAGAGCCGGTTCTCTAAAAAGAGCCGGAAATCCCATCACTAAAATGAATCACTGGCTGTCTCCCAATTCAGGGTCTGCAGCCTTAAAGTACGCAGCCTCAACGATCCTCAAGGGCCGCGTACTCAAAGACCGCTAAGGCCGGAAGTGCGAGGCTTGTGTAATGGGACGGTCTAGCCTCCGTTGCGCTGATACTGTTGTTTGTCAATAAAGTAAAAAAAAAAAAAAGCCTCCGTTGCGGTGCCCAGGTTGCCTAGCAACCATGATACTAACCACTGGAAACGTGTCATAGCTGTGTTTGACAGAAATGAAGGAGAAAATCTTTTGTTCATTTGTTTGTTTGTTTCTACATGAGCTTGGATGATTCTCTGTCAGCTATTGAACGGCGTATATTTTGAAGTAAAGGCTTTAAAACCAAGTTAGTACAAACGTCACTAATGTCACATAACTTTGCCGACATGTGGCCAACAGTAATGTTTTAATGTTCTTCGTTATTAAACATTTGCGCATAAATAAGAGACATAATATTCAGTACTTAAAGTCTACTCCTCGGCCGCCCCTCATCCGCCGTTTTTTTCTGCAAATTTATCCACACCCATCGCCACGCTATGCATTCTGGGATATGTTGGGCCATGAAGTCTACACTGCCACAGCCTTAAAATTCAGGGAAATGAAGGACGCATTTGAGGGCCGCATTTCGAGCAGCATTTGAAATGGGACAGCCTTCGGCGCGCCGCTGTGACGTAATTGGCCTTGAAGTCCATACTTTAAGGCTGCAGACCCTGAATTGGGAGACAGCCACTCACTCACTCAACCCCTCCCTCCTGGCTCACAGCTTCTTCTTCTTCTTCTTGGTTGGCAACCAAAGTTAAGGAGCATTACCGCCCCCTGGCTCACAGCTCAGTGGACATTTAGATGAGAAAATATAGGCTGTGTCCCAATTCAGGGTCTGCACGCTTGAAGTACGCGCACTACGCGTACTACGTACAGTGTGTACTATAAGTACGAGAACTGGGGAAGTGAGAGGTTTGTGAAATGGGACGTTTTAGCCTTCATTGCGCTGTTCAGGTTGCCTAGCAACCACGATACTAACCACGAGAAACGTTACATACAGCATTGTGTGACATAAATGAAGGAGAAAAAATGTTTCGTTGGTCATTCATTTTTGTCATGACATCACTTTAGTTGAGTATCTGAGGCTGAGACCGCGGGACTGTAAAAGATGATTGTTGGGCTTCATTTCTGTACTGAACAGTCATTTCAAGATTAGTTAGTAAATAACAACTAGCTAACGTTGTTCATGAGACTAAAATCATCTCACTGTGGTAATGTAAATATAATATGGCCAATATTATATGTATTGTCAGATTATTATGATATATACATGTGTATATATATATATATATATATACATATATATATATATATATATATATATATATATATATATTTATATATATATATTTATATATATATATATATATATATATATATATACATACATATATATATATATATATATATATATATATATATATATATATATATATATATATATATATATATACATATATATATATATATATATATATATATATATATATGTATATTACACACACAGCAGTACTACTAATCCAAAATACTTAAAGCTTCATAGAACTGAAACAAACATTTATTTTTAGCTCCATTCTGCTGCTGATACATACTTTAGGTTTCTGAACATTAAACTTGTTTCTGCCTTTCATAGTGTTTAACTTGAAGGCCCTGAGTACTTTCTCCAACACTGAAAACACTGGACTGATATAATTATTTGAACATTACCTAATAAGACTGATTCAGGACAGACAATTAGTTATTTTAAACATTTCTAGCAGTCCTTCACAAACAGGGAACAGCCGAGTGGGGGAAAACGGTTAGACATGAACAGGTTGGTGGTGTACCTGGGGCTTCTGTTTAAGACTATGCTTCCTCCGCTGGCAAAAGCATCTGTGTCCTTCTGCTGAGCAGCCTCTGAGCTGGGCTGGTTTCCAGGCCTTATGATGGTGTGTTGCGATGGTCCAGAATCTCAAGATCCAGGTCCTGCCCCGCCATTTTTACTCTGAGGGTAACCTGGTGAAGATTAGGGCTGGGTATCGTCACTGATTTCTAGAATCGATTCAATTCCGATTCACAAGGTCCCGAATCGATTCGATCCACGATTCGATTTAATCCGATTCGATTCGAATCTGGGAAATTTTGACAGTCCGAAATATTATAATTCAGATCAGTACATTTACATATTTTTGTATCTATTAAAAGGAAGCTGACACACGCAAGACTTTATCAAAGGTGTGAGCATCACAGCAGAGGCCTTTGTGTCAAAGTAGCTGAAGATAAAACAGAAAAACATGAAGGTGATTTTCCTGGCCTGGGATTTTATAAAAATAACCTGCAGTACATCAAAAACGAAAGAAAACCATTAATCAACACATGAACATTACCTCTGAAGTTACAGCGGTTTTATTAGAGACACAGCTGAGCGTTTTGCATTTTGCTTAATTTTAAAATGTTTAAATTTGTTCAATATTGAACGGCAGAAATTAGGTTTACTTTTCGGAAGTAAGTAAAAGGGAAAAAAAACGTCAGCCGACAGCGCTGTAAACAACGGTAGACTTGTGCGTAACAAGCAAGCGAATAATGCAGAAAAGAGAGAGAGAGAGAGAGCTGTGCATGAAGTGTGATTTTTATCCTGAAAAGTCAGCAAAAGTCAGAGGGAATTCATGACGATGTTTATGTGAAGCATAGTTTGGATCTTCTTTTGCTGCTGGTTCGGTCAATATTGTTTGGAGAGAGATAAAACTAACAGCCATATGATCAGCGCAAAAAGGGCGTAAACACACAGCGCGGACCCGCGGATCAGAATCAGCGAGCTGTCGGCTTTCAGCCCCGACCGTCAGCTGAGAAAGGCGACATCTCACTGATTCTGATCCGCGGGTCCGCGCTGTGTGTTTACGTCTTTGTGCGGAAGCCGTGTACCTGCTCTCATTTACTGTCTTAGCTGTTTGGTGGTTGTTGAAATTTTGTGATCTTTCACCTGAGATTCTGGCATTTCGGGCAAAATAAATTAATATTAAAAAATCGATTCAGGATTTTAATGAATCGATTTTACGTTATCCAAGCCAGAATCGATTTTAATCGATAAATCGATTATAAAAACCCACCCCTAGTGAAGATGTTTTGTGCTGGAAATTCCACAGTCGACTAAATCTCACAAACTCACCGGACGTATACTGTGGTCCATTTTCTGAAACAATAATGTCCGAGATGCCCTGTCTGGCAAGGTGAGCCTTTAACTTTCTAATCACTGTGGTGGACTTAGTGTCCGGGAGATAGTCAATTTCCCCAGAAGTTTGAATAGTAGTCCACTGTGATAAGGTAGTCCTTGTTGTGGAATATAAACAGGTCTGTGCCCACCTTAGCCCATGGTCTAGTTGGGATCTCATGTGGGACCAAAGTCTCTTTCTGCTGTCTGTAGTCAACTGACCTGCAGATGTCACACTTAGTCACATAAGTCTTAATTTGTTCGTTCATGTCTGGCCAATACACACACTCTCTGGCTCTCTTTAGACAACCTTCTACGCCTAGGTGTGTCGAGTGTAGTCTACCTATGATCTCCTATCTCTTGGTATTCAGGACAACAACACGCCTCTAAGCACAAGTCCATCCTGACTACTTAGTTCATCCTGGAATGAGAAGTATGGTTTGATGTCACTGTCAATGTCTCTTTTGTCAGTCGGCCAACCTCTGTGCATTGTATCAATGAGGATCCTTAGTGCT
This sequence comes from Astatotilapia calliptera, assembly GCF_964374335.1. Classification (NCBI taxonomy): domain Eukaryota; kingdom Metazoa; phylum Chordata; class Actinopteri; order Cichliformes; family Cichlidae; genus Astatotilapia; species Astatotilapia calliptera. The sequence continues at coordinate 22,601,444 of NC_137443.1, read as the reverse complement.
TTGCCCTCTTGTATAGCAGTCCTTATCCTGTTTAGTATGTCAGGTGAGATGGGTGCATGAGTGACCATGTTAATGCTCTCTATTTCCTCCTCTATGGAGCCCTGCGGTGAGCACTCTGGAAGACATACCGTACTCAACGTGTCTGCTAATAACATGTCTTTCCCTGGCACATACACCACATCTAAGTCGTATTTCTGAATGTGCATAAGCATCCTTTGCAACCGTTTGGGTGCACTCAACAACGGTTTTCTTACAATGGTCTCTAAGGGTTTGTGATCACTCTATACTACCACTTTACGACCATATGTGTACTGATGAAACTTCTCCATACTGAAAACTACAGCCAAAAGCTCTTTTTCGATCTGGGCATAACCTTGCTCTGTACGTGTAAGTGCTCTAGTCGCAAAAGCCACAGGCTTATCCTTTTTCATGAGCGCTGCACCTAACCCTTTGTCAGAAGCGTCACATTGTACTGTCAGCTCTTCCTCTGGGCAGTAATACTTCAGGACTGGAGCCTGTGCTATAGTCTGTTTCAGTCTCTGGAATGCGTCCTCATGTCGAGTCATCCATTTCCACTCACTGTCTTTGTGTGTCAGTTGTCTCAGTATGTCACAGTGGTCGGACAGATGTGGACAAAACCTGCTAAGTAGTTCACTATACCTAACAGTCTCTGTACTGCCTTCACGTAGGTCTGGGCATTTACTCTATAGCCCTAACCTTCTCTGGGTCTATTTTCAGACCATTGCGTGTCAGCTATTGCCCAATGTACATAGTCTAGTGATGGTAAATTCGATTCTTTTTACTAAATCGAGTTTCAACGAGTCACTCACCAAAGTGAATCGAGTTTTTTGAGTCATTTGAGTCACTGAGTCAGTTGACCAGAGAGTGCAAAAAATGTACATTTTCACTCAAACTTAATTTGTTTCTCTTTTCATGTAAATCCTACTGCTAAGATGAGTGATTGAAAAAGAAAATCAACTATTTTTATAGAGCAAAGAAGAGCAAAAAAAAAAAGATTTCTAAAGGGAACATCTATTTTATTTATTTTTTATTTTATTTTATTAGTATTTTCCTCAAATGTGTCAAATATATGGCTGTATCCCAATTCAGGGTCTGCAGCCTTAAAGGCCGCATTTTAAGGCCAATTACGTCACAGCAACGCGACGAAGGCTGCTTGAAATGCGGCCCTCAAATGCGTCCTTCATTTCCTTGAATTTTAAGGATGTGGCAGTGTAGAATTCATGGCCCAATATATCCCAGACTTCATAGCGCGGCGGTGGGTGTGGATAATTTTGCAGAAAAAACCGGTGGAAGCGGAGCGGCCGAAGAGTAAACTTTTAAAAGTAAGTATGACTATTATGTAACTTACTTATGTGCAAATGTTTAATAATGAAGAACATTAAAATATTACTGTTGGCCACATGTCGGCAAAGTTATGTAACATTAGCGATGTTTGTACTTTCAGCGTTAACTTGGTTTTAAAGCCTTTACTTTAAAATATACCCTGTTCAATATTTGACCTTAATCTTACAGAGAATGTGATGATTTTATGGACAATTAAAGTCAGTCATATATCCACAAACAGAACAAGCTGAAAGTGTCATGGTCCTGGGCCATGTTGGCCCAGTGTTCTTAGTTTCCTTGTATGTTTGTATTTTGTTCCTTATTTAGACCATGTTTTCTGAGTTGCCCTGTTGTGTTGTTCCCTAAGTGTTTTCCCTTCATGGCTTTTACCCCCTGTGTGCCCCTCTGTGTATCTGTGAGCCCTCGTCTCTCCATGTTTTATTCCATGTTTCCCCTGCCCTTTATGTCTAAGTTCTCCCCGTGCTCTCTCTCCCCCCATGTGTGCCCCTCTATGTATTTATGAGCCCTCGTCCCCTTTCGTGTTTATTCCGTGTCTCCCCTGCCTGTTACGTTGGTGTTCTACTCGTGCTCTCTCTCCTCCTGTCTGAACCTCTGTACTTCCTGTTTCACCTCTCCCGTCAGTGTTCAGTTCACCCCGCCCTGTCTCGTTATGATTATCAGTGTCACCTGTGTTCCCCGTGTGTTCCCACTTCCCTCGTTAACCCTCTGTGTATTTCTGTCTGCGTCTCCCTCTGTTCAGCGTGACGTCGTCCCTCATGCCGTGTGTGGATCTCCCTGTGTCTCTCTGTGAGTTCTTAGTTTGTAGTTTTCCCAGTTTAGTTTTGTATTTCCTATGTTCTGCCTCTTCAGCAATAAAGCTGCCTTTTGAGTTTATTCCCTCGTGCCTGTGAGTCCTGCATTTTGGGTCCTACTCCTGCCTGCCACACGGCGATTCATGACAGTACGACGTCACCAGTAATGGATCCAGCGGACTCACCGTGGAAGCGGAGCTCCCGTTTTGACGGGACTCGGCTAGCGCTTGGAGGGCCTCCGTGCTGCCGCTCCTCACTAGCTGCTTACCCTTCGGTCCACTCACCTGCTTCCTCTCCGCGGACGCCCAGGTCTCGCAGAAAACGCTCCAGCCGGTCCCGGGAGGATTACTACGAGCCTGCAAGCAATCAGCTCACGCCTGCACAAGCCTTCTACAAGATGTTAGGGATTATTATCGTGCCGCCCGACTCACCCAGCGTTTCCACTTCACAGCAGGAGCCTGGGACTCTTCTCGACCAACCGCCTAGGGTGAGTGACAAAGTCCCCCTACATTCGCCTTCTGCGTCGAGGGATAAACGTACCGTTTCCCCCAAGGCCGCTAACGTCGGCTTCATGAACTCTAGATCTTCTGTTCCTCCTGTTCCAGAAAATGACAGTATTTATTTCGAGAGCGATCGTTTCCACTTTGGTTCAAAAGACTGTGCTTCTGATGCTCCTTCGGACCCAGGAGTTAAGACTGTTTCATCTGGAACTGTTTATTCTGGAGCTATGTTTATTCAGTCAGCTGCCCGTCCGCTTTCAGCTCAGTCCCCTGCTCAGCAGCCGTCTGTAGCTCAGTCTCCAGTGTCACCTGCTCAGCAGCCACCTGTAGCTCAGTGTCCTGTGTTTCCTGCTCAGAAGCCGCCTGTAGCCCAGACACCAACTCCACCACCACCATTTTCGCCCCAAGCTCTGTTAGCCGCCCGGCCCGAAGCTCCGTTAGCCGCCCGGCCCGAAGCTCCGTTAGCCGCCCGGCCCGAAGCTCTGTTAGCCGCCCGGCCCGAAGCTCAGTCGCCACCTCCACCACATTCAGCCTCGCTTCCCATAGCACAGTCACATCCACAGCCTGACTTACTACAAACCTTATTTCAATCCTTAGCCCAATCAATAGCTCAGTTGGTAGAGGAATCATCAGCCTTATCGACAGCTCAGTTAGCTCCCTCGCAGCCCTTCACAGCTCAGTTAGCTCCCTCGCAGCCCTTCACAGCTCAGTTAGCTCCCTCGCAGCCCTTCACAGCTCAGTTAGCTCCCTCGCAGCCCTTCACAGCTCAGTTAGCTCCCTCGCAGCCCTTCACAGCCCCGTTAGCTCCCTCGCAGCCACCCTCGGTTCAGTTAGCTCCCTCGCAGCCACCCTCGGTTCAGTTAGCTCCCTCGCAGCCACCCTCAGTTCAGTCTCCTGTGTCCCCGCTAGCTCAGCCATTAACTCCACCACAAGCTCCATTTTCACCTCTACCATCGCTTCAGTCATCAGTTCGGTCTGCCACTCAGTCGCCCTTAGCTCCATCATCCACACTACCACCTGTTTCTCTTCCACCACAACCGTCACTACACCCAGCCACTCAGGCTGCTACTCAGTCAGTCATTCAACCCATAGCCCTGCCGTTACCATACCCCGTAGCTGAGCCACTAGCCGTCCGACCCACAGCCACTTCAGCCACTCCTTCACCCGTTACACCTCCACTACAACCATCACTGCAGTCTCCAGTGTCCCCAGTGCAGTCTCCAGTGTCCCCAGTGCAGTCTCCAGTGTCCCCAGTGCCGCATCCCTTAGCACAGTCATCCACTCAATCACCAGCTCCACTTTCCCCTCAACTATCACTACCACCTCTAGCTCAATCTCCTGTGCACTCACCTCTGGTTCATTCTCCTGTGAAGTCATCTACTCCACTGCCTACTCCACTCTCACCACCTCCGTTACAACAGACATCAGTTCAGTCCCCTGTGCAGTTATCTACTTCACCACCATCAGTAGCTCAGCTCCCACTCTCATCCGCCTCTCCAGTAGCTCAGCTCGCACCTGAACCATTGGCCCAGTCCCCGATAGCGATACGGTCTTCTGTTCGGCTTAACATTCAGCCAGGGGTCCCAAACCTCTCTAGCTCTACATCAGCTCCTGCTGGAAGCTCGGATGAGCTCATCCAGGACTCCGTGGCTCCCACGCCGCCATCTACTTCGTCCGCTGGGGGTTCCAGTGAGCCCGGCCAGCACCTCCTTGTCTCCGCTGGAGGGTCCGAGGGGCCTGTTCAGCCTCCTGTCTCCGCTGGAGGGTCCGAGGGGCCCGTTCAGCCTCCTGTCTCCGCTGGAGGGTCCGAGGGGCCCGTTCAGCCTCCTGTCTCCGCTGGAGGGTCCGAGGGGCCCGTTCAGCCTCCTGTCTCCGCTGGAGGGCCCGAGGAGCCTGTCCAGCCGCCATCTGCGACCGCTTCGTCATCGCCTGGGCCAGCCTCAGCCTCTGCTTCTGCTACGCCTGGCCCGGCCTCAGAGCCTTCGTCTGCTGCAGCCTCCTCAGAGCCTTCGTCTGCTGCAGCCTCCTCAGAGCCTTCGTCTGCTGCAGCCTCAGCCTGTGCTTCGCCTGGTCCCGTCTCGACTGGTCCTGTGCCCACCGGGCCTCGGCCAGTACACCTGACACTGGAGAGCCGCCGCCGCTGCCTTCCGCGCGGCCGGCCCCCTGAACTGCACCGCCTTCGCCTGGGTGGCCGCCGTCGCCTTCCGCACGGCCGGCCCCCGGACCCTCTTCTCCTGGGTGGCCGCCGTCGCCTTCCGCACGGTCGGCCCCCGGACCAGCGCTGTCATCGTCGCCGCCGCCTCCCGCGCGGTCGGCCTCCTGAACTGCTCCGTCGTCTCCTTCACCGCCGCCGTTGCCTTGCGCACGGCCGGCCTCCTGAACTGTTTCCACGTCGCCGCCGTTGCCTTGCGCACGGCCGGCCTCCTGAACTGTTTCCGCGTCTCCGCCGTTGCCTTCCGCACGGTCGGCCTCCTGAACTGTTTCCACGTCGCCGCCGTTGCCTTGCGCACGGCCGGCCTCCTGAACTGTTTCCGCGTCTCCGCCGTTGCCTTCCGCATGGTCGGCCCCCTGAACTGCTCTGTGTTTGGGTTATTTTCTTGGGCTCCGGTGTTTGCTGTGCTCTTCTTTTGTTTTCTGTTCCGGGCCCTCCGTCCTGAGCCCCCGCCGCCCGCCCTGGGTTGTTTTCTGTTTGGGTTTGTTTTTCTGTGTTTGGGCTGTCTGGAGCCAGCCCTTGAGGGGGGGGTACTGTCATGGTCCTGGGCCATGTTGGCCCAGTGTTCTTAGTTTCCTTGTATGTTTGTATTTTGTTCCTTATTTAGACCATGTTTTCTGAGTTGCCCTGTTGTGTTGTTCCCTAAGTGTTTTCCCTTCATGGCTTTTACCCCCTGTGTGCCCCTCTGTGTATCTGTGAGCCCTCGTCTCTCCATGTTTTATTCCATGTTTCCCCTGCCCTTTATGTCTAAGTTCTCCCCGTGCTCTCTCTCCCCCCATGTGTGCCCCTCTATGTATTTATGAGCCCTCGTCCCCTTTCGTGTTTATTCCGTGTCTCCCCTGCCTGTTACGTTGGTGTTCTACTCGTGCTCTCTCTCCTCCTGTCTGAACCTCTGTACTTCCTGTTTCACCTCTCCTGTCAGTGTTCAGTTCACCCCGCCCTGTCTCGTTATGATTATCAGTGTCACCTGTGTTCCCCGTGTGTTCCCACTTCCCTCGTTAACCCTCTGTGTATTTCTGTCTGCGTCTCCCTCTGTTCAGCGTGACGTCGTCCCTCATGCCGTGTGTGGATCTCCCTGTGTCTCTCTGTGAGTTCTTAGTTTGTAGTTTTCCCAGTTTAGTTTTGTATTTCCTATGTTCTGCCTCTTCAGCAATAAAGCTGCCTTTTGAGTTTATTCCCTCGTGCCTGTGAGTCCTGCATTTTGGGTCCTACTCCTGCCTGCCGCACGGCGATTCATGACAGAAAGTCAGTGATGCCGCTCGGCTTGCAGTCCTGAATATCACGGCACAAGCAGGATTCACTGCACTGTTAATGTTAGCTATGTTATATTGCTGCCTCTGTTCGGTGGTGTCGAGCCAAACGGACTTTAACGTGTGTTTGAACGACCTGATGGTGTGACAGGTTGAAGGACTACTGCATATAAAACTGTTCAATTAATACTAATTCATATCAGTTGATATAAGGACGAAAATAATGTAAATATGGTAAGAAAATGGTTAAGAGTTTATTATTTTTCATGTTATATTAATGGCTTTCATGTTACTTAAGAGAACTACAATCTATACATCAGTGATCGGCTAGTAAGCCTTTTCTGGGATCAATTAGTAGTGTCTCTATTCTCCACTAGGGGGCTTTCACATGTTCTCCTCACTGCAATAAACTACTGCATGAGAGACGCAAGTCATAATCACTCTCGTGATTCTTTCCCCCCTGTTTTCAGGTAAAAGTGTTTAAAAGTTGATATATCTCCAATGTGTACACTGTTAAGATATTTAAGAGGTAATCCTTCATTGTGTTGTAAGCGTTAGAAGCATTATATTACAGTTTTGTGCACATATACGTGGCGGTTTTGAGCCTCAGTTTTGTACTGTGTAATGGCCATTAAGATAACTGCAGGAGCTAAAAACGCCGCAATTGTCAGCCATTTTGTCAGGAAACCTGCTCAAGTATATGTATAGTAAGGACTTTAGTATTTCGGTTTATTATTTAGTGTTTTTCTTCCACCATGTGACATTTAGCAGTACAGAATGTGAAACGTTTCTGCTCATTTTCACTGCAATAAACTACTGCATGAGAGACGCAAGTCATAATCACTCTCGTGATTCTTTTCCCCCTGTTTTCAGGGGTGTAACAATGGTTCACTCGTTAAACTGAAAGAAAGATGCTGTAATCACAGGAGTCGCACATGTGTCCACTGTACCATCTGGGAACTCTTCTTGTTACATAAGTTACACTTGTGTTTGAATCCTTATCACACATTTGATTTCCATGTGTGACAACTGCTAACCAGATTCTTACTCTGGATGGCACTACCTTGGCCTCCACTGGGAGGAACCTTGGAGTCCATTTTTGAACATTTTTGTCTCAGAGTGATGCTGAAAAACTAGTTCATGCATTTATTACTTGGGCTACTTGGACTACTGTAATTCATTATTATCAGGATGTCCTAAAAACTCCCTGAAAAGCCTTCAGCTAATCCAAAATGCTGCAGCAAGAGTACTGACAGGGACTAGAAAGAGAGAGCATATTTCTCCTGTTTTGGCTTCCCTTCATTGGCTTCCTGTTAAATCCAGAATTGAATTCAAAATCCTGCTCCTCACATACAAGGTCTTAAATAATCAGGCCCCATCTTATCTTAATGACCTTGTAGTACCATATCACCCCATTAGAGCACTTCGCTCTCGCTCTGCAGGCCTACTTGTTGTTCCTAGAGTATTTAAAAGTAGAATGGGAGGGAGAGCCTTCAGTTTTCAGGCCCCTCTTCTGTGGAACCAGCTTCCAGTTTGGATTCGGGAGACAGACACTATCTCTACTTTTAAGATTAGGCTTAAAACTTTCCTTTTTGGTAAAGCATATAGTTAGGGCTGGACCAGGTGACCCTGGATCCTCCCTTAGTTATGCTGCAATAGATGTAGGCTGCCGGGGGATTCCCATGATGCATTGAGTTTCTCCTTTCCAGTGACCTTTCTCACTCACTATGTGTTAATCGACCTCTCTGCATTGAATCATATCTGTTATTAACCTCTGTCTCTCTTCCACAGCATGTCTTTTATCCTGTCTTCCTTCTCTCACCCCAACCAGTCGCAGCAGATGGCCGCCCCTCCCTGAGCCTGGTTCTGCCGGAGGTTTCTTCCTGTTAAAAGGGAGTTTTTCCTTCCCAAAGTGCCAAAGTGCTTGCTCATAGGGGGTCATATGATTGTTGGGTTTTTCTCTGCATCTATGAAGCGCCTTGAGGCGACTTTTGTTGTGATTTGGCGCTATATAAATAAAATTGAATTGAATTGAATTGAAATTGAACCAGGACGAGCCTGCTAAGGACAAAAGTCATTCCAGCCCTGCGGGAGTTGGAGATGAAACAGAAGCACCAAAAAGTGTGCTATGACCGATCAGCAAGAGACATGGACTCTTTGAAGCTAGGGAACAGTGTCAGAGTTCAGCCTTTTGACCGCCATTCCACTTGGAGCAGGGGAGTGGTGATTGGGACTGTTGACCCGAGGTCCTATGAGGTGCAGTTGGACTCTGGAAGTGTCCTGAGGAGGAATCGGACGCACCTGAGACATGCAGGCATGATAGATCAAGAAAACGCTATGACAGACACTGGGGTGCTGAGCAGCTCAGTGACAGCTCAGTCAGAAACTCGTGAGCAGCAGATCAAGACTGACGAGGTTTCAGGGGGTGTCAGGACAAGGTCAGGCCGAAACGTGGTTCAGCCACTTGGGTACAAGGACTATGTTACATAATGAGGACTTGACAGCCTGTATTGTTTGAGGGGAAGAGTTGTGTATTCGGTGGAAATTGATGTTCACTATAGTTTGCAGAAATGTACGTTTGAATAGTGAAATGCTTTTGTATTCTTTGAGTGTTTCATATTGTTTTGTCCCTCAGTAAGAAGAAGGACAAATCAAAACAAAAAACAAGGACTTCTGATGTTTTAAAATAAAAAAAATAAATAAAAAAAAGAGAAGGGATGTAATAATGTGAATTATTGTTTGCAGGACGATTCATTCCACAACGGATTGTGTTGCTGCACAGACGTTTTAGAGTGTGACACAAGTAACGAGTGTTGGGCCAGATCGTTAGGCTGTATGTTATTGTTTACATGGCAGAGGGCCAATCTGAGTCGCATGTCTTGTTAATAAACCTTACCCCTGTTGGGTAGGAAACAGATATTCTGGAGTCTGTTGTGAATGAGACCAGAATATAACATCCGCCTCCTGATAGTCAACCTCCACCGGCCCAGGACTCACAGAGGCGGGGCAATGGGAGGGACACTGGGGGAGTGGCCAGCAGTAAATCAGCAAACGGGTGTGGGAGGGGACCCAGCCCACGGCCTGCCTATCTGGTCTCCACTACAGTGGCAGCTACGTTAACCCGAGCTGCGTGAGTGGCGAGATAGTCTTGATATGCTAGAGAACACACAATTCAGGAAGAAGACAAATTAATTTGTTTTATATAATGAAATTATCTTTCCTCGAAAACAAATGCAATGTTAATAGAAGAAACTGGAAGACTGAAGAGAAATAGCTCCATGTGTTGTGTGAGAATATTTAATTTGTAATTTCCATCAGCTTTTTGCTTCTTCTTTAACCATACTAGACATTTGTCTTTTGATACATTGGATTGCCTTTCTTAATTTTTGCAATGTTGCATGTCCCGTGCTAACGTTATTAAGTAGTTTTGTGTGGAACTGATATCCTTTAAATCTCTCCTTCTGTTTGTATTTTATACATCACGCTCCTCCAGGTTTGACCAAGACTTAGAAAGCAAACACAGGTAGATGTAAAGCCAAAGGTTATTGGAAGTGAGCACACCAAACAAATGTTTTAGTTTGCATACAGCAAAGTGTAACCATTGCTTTCTTCTCATTAGAGAACCAAATGAAGTCATCATTCATACTGTCATGCCATTACCATGATGGAAAACAACACATGAATGAGAATTTGAAAGACAATTAAAAACCATAAAAAGACCATTAAAGAATAATATAGCTTCAAACTGTTCCCATAATTTAATTTTAAACACACAGGGGAAATTAATATACCTGTACTGTAAACACAATTATAGATTGTAAGAGTAATATTTTTAAAGGTATTTTCCCTTGTCTGCCTTTCCATCTCCTTTTCTTCTTTTTCTGTTTTTAATGTATTTTCTTTTGTGTGTCTGTGACAAAATGTGAGGACTGTATATAATTGTTTTTAATTTAATTTTTATCCTTTTGTTACAATCATAACATTTATCAAAACATGTTCTACATTTTCCTATTACATAGATTTACTATTTACAGTGAGGTTTATAAAGTAGGATAGTTTAAAAAAAGAATTCAGTCAAAGCCCTGTCAAGCCCAGCAGTTTCTGAAACCTCACATGTGGCATTTGCACTGTTACATAACCACCTGCCTGAATACAAAATGAGGAATTAGTTTTGGATGTGCCCTGCCATACACAACATGCAGAGACTTGGTCAGTTACTGGGTACTGCAAACCAAACAATTTTGTTGCACTACGCACTAAATATAGTATTAGCTGGAAACTTTCATTCCTTATTGACTTTCCTATTCGGATGCTGCAGGTTTGGAAACATTGCTCAAAATGTTGGTTCAAAACATCCACTTCACCTGACCGCAAATAATTGAAGTTTTGGTGTGTTTCTCCCCGGGATAACTTTTTTCACTCCAGTTTAGAGATGGCTCACCTGCTGCTTCTAGGTTTGATTTACAGTATGTGGGAGAAAACTGACACAGCAAACTCCCAAAAAGGTTTTAAAAAAGCATCAGCTGCAGCAACCATAGCACAGGACCATATTATATATTCACTATGTTCACTCTTTTATATACTGACAAAAAAATACATAAAAAAATACATAAACAAAAATACAATCGCAGTCACGCTAAGGAAGCCGACCCAGCCCCAAAAGTCACTACCCTGGAAAAATGAAAATCTGTAGCTTAAGTTTTTGTCTGTAAATGGTCTAATTGCTTCTGAAAATCCACTAAATTAAAAGTCCACAGGCCTCATGTGAAAGAGTGCACAACTGTATCACATGGTATGATAAACGATGCCATGACTGTATACAATGTTATGAAAAGTTAAATGAAAGTATTTGCCCCATCCTAATTTCTAACCCTAACCCATTCATCATACTTACATGTCATCAAAAACATTTAATATTAGACAAAAACAACCTGAAAATAATATCAAAATCCATTTTTTTTAAATGATGAGTTCTTTTATTAAGAGAAAAGAAGCATTTCAAATCCTACTTGGCCCTGAGTGAAACAAGAAATGTGGTTGTACCAGTTAGTAGATTTATTGTTGTTGTGCACATGTATCAAAGACCAAAGAATTGATTGTGGATTTTAGGAGGACCAGGAAACCAGTGACCCCTGTTTCAATCCAGGTGGTCGAATTGGATATTGTGGAGGACTATGAATACCTTGAAATACACAAAGACAATAAATTGAACTTGGTTAAAGACACCACTGCACTTTACAGGAAGGGCCAGAGTGGTCTCTGTTTTCTGAGGCGGCTGAGGTCCTTCAACATCTGTCAGACAACGCTCAGGACTTTCTGAGTCTGTTGTGGCCGGTGCCGTCCTCTATGCTGTTGCATGCTGGGGCAGCAGGTTGAAGGTCACAGATGCCAACAGACTCACTAAACTGATCTGCAAGCCCAATAATGTTGTGTGGATGGAGATGGACTCCCTTAAGGTGGTGTCAGAGAAGCAGATGTTGTCCAAAATAAGGACAATGCTGGACAATACCTCCCATCTACTCCATGACATTCCGGCTATTCACAGGAGCACGTTCAGTGCATTACATTACAAATGCACACAGAAAATCATTCCTGCCTGCGGCTATAAAATTCCTCTATCTAGTTTTCAGTACACACTGCAGTAGTTGCACACAATTAGTATCTGCACATCCTCTATAGTTACAATAACAAAATAATACAGCCTTACACTTTACAGTACAATTTTAATTGTATATATAAATTTTTCTTATATGTTTAAAATGTATTATATTTTTACATGTTTCTTCCCACAGCCAAAGACATTCAGTGAGTGGGGTTAGGTTAAATGGTTAAACCTAAATTGCCCAAAGGTGTGAATGTGAATGCAAATTGTTGACTGTTTCTATGTGTTAACCCTATGACAGACTGGGGACCTGTCCAGGGTGTTTCGCCCTGTGTAGCTCGGATAGGGTCCAGCGCCCACCTCATTTAAATGAGCTTTTTGTATATATTAGAGCTGTTTTTTATATTTAGTAACTTTGCAATAAGTTGTGTTGTTTTATTTAGTTTAGTCAGTTACTGTTCTTATTGTCTTGAAGTAACGGAAACCACATATTTTCCTCAGGGATTAATAAAGTATTCTGATATCACTTTTGACAGCAAGAAACAAAATCAAGCATTTGAATAACTGGCAATGAGTCTTTCACATCACTGTAGAGGAATTCTGACCCATTCTTCTTTACAGAATTGTTTTAATTCATCCACATTGGAGAGGTTTTGTACATGAATGGCCTGTTTAAGGCCAAACCATCTCAGTCTGGTTTAAGTGACTTCTAAGTCACAAAACCTTCATTTCTTTATTTCTTTATTTAGCCATTCAAAGGTGCAAAAACTAGAGAGAAATCTTAAAAAAAAGACTAAGTCTGAACCTTTATATTTGTTTTCCAGAAAAGAAAAGAAACATCATTGGTTAAATGTGCTGTTTGAAAATTACTGGCAGGTGACTTTGGCATTCTCCCACAATAAAAATTAGATAATTAAGCATTAAGCATAAAAATACAAATAAACAAATGAGATAAATAATCTACTACTATCTAATATCCAAAGTAAATAGAAGGAAATTCAAATGAATATTACAAAGCTCAGTAACAAATAAAATGTAGTCTCTCCTCACAGTCATGAGCGTCCCAAACAGCCTTGTTCCCTCCTGTCACCTGTAAGGCTCCACACTTTATCTTGGCATGTGGACATGATGGTTTTCCTTCTTCACCCCAGGCCTCATAGTCCATCTCCTGTCCGTCCACCCACAGCCAGTCCCCAGCCAGAAAGCGCAATCCAGTCCAGACATGTTCAGTGGTGTTATGTTTGCTCAGCTCTTTCTGAATGAGCAGCATCTCAGTTTCAGATGCCACACTGGCCAGGTCATCATGGTGCTCCCTGCAGTACTCCAGAGCTTCCTCCCAAGTCTTTTCCTGCTTCACCACTGCTGGACTGTAGCAGAAGAAGGTTATTTTATATAATAGGCTTGCATCATACCACTTGCTTTCCCACATACAGCCATAGTCTTCACGACCCAGAAGATAGTCATCAGGCTGACCTGGTTCCCACAAATACCAGGTTGGTGCTCCACCTCCTGACCACAGCCATTCTTTTCGGTTTGAGGAATTTCTTACCAGTCCTATCCAGATAAAGTCATTGACATTGCTGGAGAGCTGCTGAAGTTTGTCATTATCCTTCTCATTACTGACAGGGGCCAGGTCTGTGTAATTCTGCTGACAGTAAATCTGAGCTTGACGCCAATCCATTTTCTGGTCAATGTAAACGTACTTGGAAAAAGTTGCAGACAAGCTGAGCAGTAGCAGGATGAAGATGAAGATTTGATCCATAGTTGATTTACTCCAAAAAGTTCGTCAGAGTGGTGGGGATCCAAACAGTTTGGAAAATATATGCTGGAGATGTGAGTTTTACCTTTCAAAACCTATTTGCATGACAGGACTGCCCTTTCATTGTCAGTACCTGTTAGTATTCAGGAACACACACCTTATGCTCACTTGTTCAAGTAGCTGATAACTCACCAAAAACTCAAAATAGACCAATTTTGATATCTCAAACACATCAAAACTTGAATGAAATTTCTATTTCATATACGAAACTTGAAAATGTATGAACATTTATTATCACAATTTTCAAAAAGCAGAAGATTAGAGGACAGTTAAAGATACTAACTAATATTAATATTAACATATATTTGAATCTGGTTCTCCAAATCCAACAATTTTCATTTTGAACTTAATTTATTGCTCTCAATCCTAGAGCTATAAATTATTTCCTCCAACATCATTATATAGAGAAGGGAGCCGGAGATCGACAGACGGATTGGGGCTGCAGCTGCAGTATTGCGGACGCTGCACCGGTCCGTCGTGGTGAAGAGGGAGCTGAGTGTAAAAGCGAAGCTCTCAATTTACCGGTCGATCTACGTCCCTACCCTCACCTATAGCCACGAGCTGTGGGTAGTGACCGAAAGAACGAGATCGCGGATACAAGCGGCAGAAATGAGCTTCCTCCGAAGGGTGGCTGGCCTCTCCCTTAGAGATAGGGTGAGAAGTTCGGCCATCCGGGAGGGGCTCAGAGTAGAGCAGCTGCTGCTCCACATCGAAAGGAGCCAGCTGAGGTGGTTCGGGCATCTGACAAGGATGCCCCCTGGGCGCCTCCTGGGTGAGGTATTCCAGGCATGTCCCACCGGGAGGAGGCCCCGGGGCAGACCCAGGACACGCTGGAGAGATTATATCTCTCGGCTGGCCTGGGAACGCCTTGGTATTCCCCCGGATAAGCTGGAGGAGGTGGCTGGGGAGAGGGAGGTCTGGGCCTCTTTGCTTAGGCTGCTGCCCCCGCGACCCGGCCCCGGACAAAGCGGATGAAGCTGGATGGATGGATGGATCATTATATAGTAGTGGGCGACTGATATAGCTTTACAGCCAACCCGTTCTCACTCCCAAAGCGTAACATTTTACGCTAGGTGACAAATCGTCACCATATTACGTTTTCGGCTACCCACCACGTTCCTAAATGACGACCTCGGAAAAAAGAGGAAATATGAGAACCGTCTGGACTGAATCTACACATGTTCGCTCTTTTTCTTCAAATCGCTTAGAAACACGCTATTTAACATCATTAAAGTCCTGGTTAAAGCCAGGAATAAGGTTATGGTCAGGGCTAGGGATAAGGTTAGGTTTAGGACTGGAATACAGGGCTGGAACGTCTATTACCGCCGGAGCGTCATTGCACTGGATTCCAGCCATAAGAACACCGAAGGTCTCCTTTCGCGTTCCTCAGGAACGCCGCGGGACGTGACAAAACGTCGACATGTTACGCCTCGGGAGTGAAAACGCTCTGTTACAGCCGGGCCACAACTGCTTCTCTGGGCTACCTTTACAGAAGTGCTGCTGCTTTGCCTTTTTATGTTCTTTGTGCTTTGTCTTTTTTTTTTTTGCCAACTATCTTCTTTTGTTTAGGTTTTCTTCTGCCCATTTCAGTAACTGGCAGGGAATTAATTAGCTTGAGTCACTTTTTGTCTTATGCACAACTAACTTGTTTGAATGTTTGATCTTTGCACATTCCTCTGGCTTTTTTAGGTTTAGGTTTTTAGATTAGCGTTTAAGCGCTGGGAAGTTATCTGCTCAGAAGAGAAAATGTAATTTGTTTTGTGTTTGTACATTTGGTTTCTCAACGTTTTATTTGTAAATTCTCATTTTTTGTGTTACACCCCTTTTAGGAGGCCATTTTTCTAGCTGCAGATAACCAGTGTTTTTCTGCAGTAGTGCTAACCACAGAGGGTGTGTATTTGATTTTTGTTTTGGATACATTAATAATTCGTTTTCTTTTACTCGGAAGCTGAAGAGCTAAAGTGGAGGTGACTGGGCGTTGTCCAGTTTCCCTTATGTGAGGAGAAAACTCTTAGGAGGCAAGAAACACAGACTCAAAGATTTTACATGTACATGGGCGATGCCCCGACACGATCCGATCTGCACCAACGTGTGCACTATGTGTGTGTCACAGAGGAATCACTCTAGTTTATACTCGAACAACAATAGGCGTGGCATGTATAGAATTCAATAACAACTCCTTAAAAGGAAAAACCGTTAGCTTATCTGTTGAAACAGGAGGTAGCTGTTTAGCTGTCACAGCACTTATTTTCTGCACACAATGTCTCACTTCCCTTTCCTGCAGTTGTACAACTCATAAGCTCTTCTTCCTTTAAATGAAGCTACAAATAAACATAACACAAAACTCAAAATCTCCCAACACCTTACAATTGTAAAAGGTTTTAAGCTCCCACTTGCCACACCAGCATTCTAGTGTGTGTGTGTATGACATCATTGCTTCCTCACTCTTTTCCACATTTTCCCCTTCGTGTTGCCACATATTCATGATATATTTATTAACCGTACATACTAACATTCAGAAGGTGAAAGCTTACATATTAAACCTTTTGAGTTTAAAGTAACTGCTGTTAGGCAGCTAAAAGTGTTTAGGTGTGTTGAAGAAAAACCCTATGCCAAGTTAATAACTTTGACTCACAATAACTGTATTTTATCAAACAAATGAGGCTCACAGGGTGCTAAATTTGGCAGTTTTCTTTCAGAAGTCCCAGACTTCAAGATGGCGCCGAGTATGGCAGCCTCGTCGTGAGCTCCCCCATGCAACAGCTTTTTTCTGTGTTTAATTTTACTTTTCCTTCATTTTTTCGCGAGTAGCACATGTCTCCTTGACCGACAAACCTTACTGGACATAAAAGACGGTCTTTCTTATAACTTTCCGGAGTTCAAGTTTTGCAACACGGACGCTCCGTTTGCAGACCCCCATTCATCTCACCTGAGACGCCTTTGTTCTCTGGCCCTGGAGGCCGCAAACGCCGACGCAGAGGGAGAAGATCTGGCGTTCTGGTTCGACTGAGACGGCGCACTAACAGACCACCGTTACCCAGTTTATTACTGGCTAATATGCAGTCTCTGGAGAACAAGCTGTGCGAGCTTCGGGCACGGATCTCATTCCAGCGAGAGATGCGGGACTGCTGCGTGATCTGCCTCACAGAAACCTGGCTATCGGACAAGGTACCGGACTCCGCAATACAACTACCGGGGTTCTCTGTGCACCGCGCGGACAGGTCACAGGATCTTACTGGGAAAAGCAGAGGCGGTGGTGTATGTTTCATGATCAACAACAGCTGGTGTGATTATGCGAACGTGCACCCGGTCAAATCCTTCTGCGCACCGGACCTGGAGTACCTGATGATTAAGTGCCGGCCATTCTGGCTACCGAGGGAATTTACAGCAGTGATTATTACGGCTGTTTACATTCCCCCACAAGCCGACACTGACGAATCACTCAGGGAACTGTACAGCGCGATTAGCAGTGAGGAAACCGCACACCCAGAGGCAGCTTTTATCACGACAGGGGACTTTAATAAGGGAAACCTGAAGAAAGTCTCACCAAAACTCCACCAACACATCCATTTCAACACTCGTGGAGACCGGCTACTTGACCACTGCTACACCTCTTTCCGGGATGCGTACAAAGCCCTCCTCCGCGCCCCATTCGGCCAATCAGATCACCGCTCCATCCTGCTCCTGCCCGCCTACAGGCAGAAGCTGAAACAGGAAGCTCCAACTCGGAGGGCGGTGCACCGTTGGACCGACCAATCGGAGTCTGTGCTGCGGGACTGTTTTGATCACGCGGACTGGGAAATGTTTCACGTGGCTGCTAGGGACATTGACGAGTACACAGACTCAGTCTGCGGATTTATCAGGAAATGCGTGGAAGATGTCGTCCCATCCAGAACAGTTAAATCCTTCCCAAATCAAAAACCCTGGATTAACGGAGATGTTCGCGCGGCACTGGTGGCACGGAGCACCGCCTTTGCTTCCGCGAACACATCGGACAACAAACACGCACATTACCAACTCCGGAAGACGATCAAAGCAGCCAAACGTGAGTACAGGGACAGGGTGGAGCAACAGTTTGACAACCCTCGGAGTATGTGGCAGGGACTAAACACGATCACAGACTTTAGAGGGAAAACCAGCACACCGCAGACCACGGCCTCTCTGTGTGAGGATCTAAACGTATTCTATGCTAGATTTGACACAGCGAACACCATGAGACCGGACAGTGTGCGCACCGCGGATGACGTCAGTGCGCACACTGTGTCTGAGGAGGATGTGCGGAAGTGCTTCAGGAAGGTGAACGCGCGCAAAGCTGCGCGGATCAGCTGGCTGGAGTGTTCACACACATCTTCAACCTTTCCCTCTCTCTGTCTGTAGTCCCAGCCTGCTTCAAAATGGCCACCATCGTCCCTGTACCCAAATCCTCCACCATCTCTTCACTGAACGACTGGCGACCTGTAGCCCTGACCCCCATCGTAAGCAAATGCTTCGAGAAGCTGGTCAGGGACTTCATCTGCTCTGCACTACCCGACTCACTGGACCCTCTACAGTTCGCATACCGCCACAACAGGTCCACTGATGATGCCATAGCCCTGACACTACATACTGCCCTGTCACACCTGGAGAAGAGAGACACGTATGTGAGAATGCTGTTTGTAGATTACAGCTCAGCATTCAATACCATCGTTCCCTCGAAGCTGGACAGGAAATTGCAGGATCTAGGACTGAGCAGCTCCCTCAAAGCTGGATCCTTAGCTTCCTGTCTGACAGACGCCAAGTGGTCAGACTGGGCAGCATCACCTCATCCCCCATCACACTGAACACTGGTGCTCCACAGGGGTGTGTACTGAGCCCTCTCCTGTATTCACTCTACACCTACGACTGCACGGCCACTAACAACTCCAACATCATTGTGAAGTTTGCGGACAACACTATAGTGGTGGGTCTTATCACCAATGGTGATGAGACGGCCTACAAGGAGGAGGTCAGCGCCCTGACCCACTGGTGTCAAGACAACCATCTCACCCTCAACGTCGCAAAGACAAAGGAGTTGATAGTGGACTTCCGGAGGTGCAGAGAAGTACACACCCCCATCACCATCAACGGCGCTGCTGTGGAGAGAGTGAGCAGCTTCCGGTTCCTTGGTGTACATCTGGCTGAGGATCTTACGTGGTCAGTACACATAAACAAAACAGTGAAGAAGGCGCAGCAGCGCCTCTTCTTTCTCAGGAGACAGAAAAGATTTGGCATGAACCCCCGCATCCTCAGGACCTTCTATCACTGTGCCATTGAGAGCATCCTCACTGGATGCATCACCACCTGGTATGGCAACAGCACCGCCTACAACTGCAAAGCTCTCCAGCGAGTAGTGCGGTGCTCTGAATGGATAATTGGAGGTGAGCTTCCCTCCCTCCAAGACATCTACAGGAAGCGCTGCCTGAGGAAAGCGGGGAGGATCATCAAGGACTCCAGTCACCCCAGCCATAAACTGTTCAGACTACTTCCCTCAGGAAGGAGGTTCTGCAGCATCCGGTCCCGTACCAGCAGACTGAGAGACAGCTTCTTCCACCAGGCCATCAGACTGCTGAACACGTCATAGACACCTCACCTTCACTACTGGAACTTCAACATTATGCACTCCATACTGTACAGTAATGCCACTGTTTTGCACATGTCTCAACTCTGTATATTTTTATAGATTTTATTTATTGTTTACTCTATTTAATTTGTAAAATATGTGTACACACACACACACACGTAGAAAATATTTAGTATACACATCCAGAAATGCATATACTATTATATATTGTACATATATTTATTAGTTTCAGATGTAGCCATTCTTGTATTTTGCTTGTTTACGTTATTGTATTTTGCACAACTCTGTTGCATGTGAAGCTCGGACACAAGCATTTCACTCACATGTACTGTACCAATGTACCTGCACATGTGATGTGACAATAAAAGTGATTTGATTTGATTTGATTTTGATTTGACTTAGAAACACTTTGAACCCATTGTAGCATTCCAGCCGGACTTTATTCAGACGGTGCACTCAATGATCATTACGGATGGACCATGGTGGGGTATTCCAACCCATTTATTCACAAGTTAGCATAGGCACATCGTAAGAGCTGTAATCATGACATAAAACAAAATAAACATTCACTTGATATAACCACGTTTCCGTTATGCTAATTAATTCACAGAAAAGGCACAGGAGGTGCTAGCATCAGCCTGCTAGATCACTCATAAACTTATTAATAATCGAGTAATACATTTACAAATTGTCCGAAATGCAAACAAGTACAACACACAAACATACCTGTTCGCCTTCCAGCTAGATGCTAATTTGAAGATGGATGGAAAACGATAACCTTCTCATTAACCTTTTCTGCGGCAAGCAGTAGCAGTACGATCTTCCTTCCCGGAAGTTGCCCGTTCCGAATTTCAAAATAAGAGTCTAATCTATATTATAAGGTATAATTCGTTCAGGGATTTAACTGTTTGAAAAATATCAAATAAACAAATAATCTGGGTCATTTACACCCATACTGTGGAAAGCTTTCCAACACCCGAGCACCACACCACCATAGTGGTGAAAAAAAAACAAGCATATTGGGCCAAGCTAAACAAATTTTTAATTTCCATAAGGCAAAACTGAAATGTTGCTGGCTTCACATCAGACAAACAAATCACTGTATTCAGGAACAAGACAAAGTCATTTTACATATTGTTATGTTTTCCTAATGGAAAAAACAAATGTAGAAGTCAGGAAAAGTAGTTCAAAGAGGACTGAAGTCCTACACTGAACTGGCCTTTGCTCTCTTTTGCATTCTTTCATTGTTTGTGCTGTGATTATTGTGTAATTTTGTTTGGAACTGCTATCAGCAAAAGTACTAAAAACTGTCTGTGTCAGATTTGTCCAAGACTTGTCCTTCAGAATTGGAGCTGAGATTTGTCAGCAGGTTCACTGGCAGTTCCAGGCCAGGCAGGTGACACAACTGATAACAACGGTCATGCCTTCCTTATTTCAGTAGAGTGCCAGAAAAGAGGAATACGAGAGCGGAGTCTGAGCCGTGTGAAGGAGTAGTGAGCTGGAGAAAAGCAGAGACTGAAATTGCAGTCTGAAAAGACAAATGTAAGAAAAGCAATTTATACGGAACCAAAGTCCATATGTGTATGTCATGGCAAAGGCAGATCACATGAAGCCCCATACAGCGGCTCATTTGAAAGTACTAACCTCTGCTGGTCATTCTTTGTATAGCAGCCCTGTTGTAGTAATACATGCGGGTACATACTGGTGAATATGTAAAAATAATGATGTAGAATACCCTTATGAGAGCTGGAGCCTATCCCAGCTACCATAGGGCGAGAGGCAGGTTACATCCTGCATCTTGCATATGACATAGAGCTAACAGAGACACATAACCATTCACACTCACATCTAAAAGGCAATTTAGAATCACTAGTTAACCCAACCCAACTAACTGCATGTCGTAGAACTGTGGGAGGAATCCAGAGAACCTGGAGAGAAACCTGGAACAAACTCCACACAGAAAGACCCCGGCCAGATGATGGAGGGGAACTCATGACCTTCTTGCAGTGTGAGATGTAACATCACTACTGAAAAGTGTTACAGTGATACACTTCAGTCACAATTAACATAATTTGAAAAGCCTTGTGGAAATGTAATTAAAGTTATCAGTTATAGCGGTTTTGATGCTTTTAAAATAATTCAAATGCACCACAGGTTTATAATTTCATGACTGAACAGCAAGTGGCTTTAATAGTTTTAGCCTGTGCTGCCCTCTAGTGTACAGGATGGCATAATGCCTCCAGTTTTTGCTTTCCAAGCCTTCAGTTGCTGATTCTAATGATGGCAAACACGGTAGGTTATTTTCAGCTCTTTAACTAGCTCTGATGCCCATACCTGCATTAGAACATCACAGCAAGCTCATTTTTACTCACTCTTGCTGTGTGTGTGTGTGTGTGTGTGTGTGTGTGTGTGTGTGTGTGTGTGTGTGTGTGTGTGTGTGTGTGTGTGTGTGTGTCAGTGTATGTATTTTGATGCAGATTTGCCTTCTTGCATGTGTTGTACTATCATTATTGTGTAGTTTTGCATAGAACTCATATGACTGAAGATCCTTTAAATCCCTTTGTTTGTGTTCTTTAGCTCACTCTCCTCCAGGTTTGACTGAGACTCATTTTGTGCGAACACCATATATTTTTATCTACATATACTTTTTGTCCATTAACATTATTAAAGATTCCCCAGTCATAGATGGAATCATTTGACAACTGTGAAGGAAGTTAATCATAGCTTTCAAATGTAGCAGCTTTAGGTTTTTCCAGATCCATTATTTTTTACTGTAGCTGACTGAGAACAGTGACTGATCAGACTTTAAGCACCGGATCCAAATAGCCAGGAGTCTACCATAGATGACAGGATCTAAGTTGCAGACTCTGCAAAGGTGCTCTGGAGAATATGTAGCACACAGTAGTAGGATGTAAGCAAGCTGGCATAGCACACACTAAGAAGCACAACCCAAATGGCTTCAAGAATGTGCAGGAATATCTATGCCACATATGGATTAGGACAACAGGTTGAGAAAAGAGTTAAAGTCCTGTGGGACTTCAAGTTCCAGACAGACAAGCATCTTCTGGCCAACAAAAAAGACGTAGTGGTGGCAGACAGGGAGAAGAGAACACTGCAAATGTGATGGTGAGTGTGTGATGGAGCTGAGATTTCTTGTTTAATCCCCATGGATGCTGTCACACTTAACCAAGCTGTGTTTCTATTGTTGCCATAATGCGGCATTTCAGGAATAAATTTTTCTGGTTTTAAAGATTACATTAAATTTGCACAAACGTTAATTTCCAGTCTTTTATGAGGACATGATTTTAAGGGCTATTAAATCATGCAGGCAACACTTTTAAGCATCAAAATGAGAGTTATTACGTGCACATTTATACAATTTCTCACCTGTTTCAATTTTTTTTGTTGGTTTTCAGTCTAATCAATTGCAGCCTCTTACATGTTGTTGAGACCTGTTAGACATTAAAGCATGTTATGGACATGGCTTTAATGTCTGCTTTTTCAGAAAATAAGGTTTTCATGTTATGTAAGTTCTGTAAGATGACTGTATGTCTGCATTCATGATTATAAATTTTACCAAATAACACAGAAAAGAACACAGCAAAAATAGCAAAAATAAAACAATGAAAAAATATATTGTAAAAAGAAGCCAAATGCCTGACGAAATGTCTGTTTTCAGTAGAGCTCCATCACACTCACTCACTTTCTCTTCTCTCATCCAACATTTGCTAGCTTATATTGGATCCTAGTTTTGATCAGAATCAAAGATGATTCAAAATTTGGTTGTACACTTTTGTGACCTTGTGTCACGGCTCATGAGGCAAGCCGTATGGAATTATTAACATGTGCAAAAAAATTAAGGAACCAAGATGCGGCAGCTCAGATGCAAGTGAGTTCATTCGTCAAATGTAGATACAAACAGAGATGGCTAGGCTGAGCATGAAACTAAGCAAACCTAAACTGGGAAAACTAACAGAATCAACCAGAAACAGATGCAGGGAGACACGGGGAGACAATTATCGATGACGGAGGAAGATACACAGATGAACCAGTAACGAGGACGAGGTAACACACACTATAAATACACACACCAGGAATCAGGGGCTGGGAAACAGTAGGGGGACGAGGCAGGGGAAACGTAAACAGAACGCACTGACATCAGACAGGAACCTTCAAAGTAAAACAGGAACACATACACACAAAAACACAGTCTAAGAAAAGCGGACTTGACATAGGAATACAGAGGCAGAAAAGACTAAACACTAAACTGAGGAAGAACAGAACCAAAACCCAAAGAAATAGAAAACCAGAACCAAAATACATCACAACAATAGAAAACA
Source organism: Astatotilapia calliptera (assembly GCF_964374335.1). Classification (NCBI taxonomy): domain Eukaryota; kingdom Metazoa; phylum Chordata; class Actinopteri; order Cichliformes; family Cichlidae; genus Astatotilapia; species Astatotilapia calliptera. The sequence goes on along the minus strand of NC_137443.1, from coordinate 22,577,966 downwards.
CAAAACGCTGGGTCAAAAGACCCAGGATCATGACACCTTGTATCTGGAAGAGCAATTATAAATAAGCCTTACTTACTAAATGCTTGTAAATGTTAACAAAGAACTAAGCAAAAATTGTAAAATAAATTAAACAAAAGTGGACTTAATATTGGTCCAGTAGAGTAGAGTGTAGTCGACATCGTTCGACTACACGATGTATGCCTGGGGATGTTACCGTAGTAGACAGAATTTTGCATCCAGTCATCGTGGCAGTGTCATGCAAAATGTTCTTTTGCTGGGTGGAATGATTGTACAGCGAAAATCTTCACTGACAAAAACATGGGTGCACAAGTTTTCATTTATTTTGGATTTTCTGTAATCTAGGTCAAGGTCAAGGTTCTTTATTTGTCACATGCATAGTTATACAAGTATAACACACAGTGAAATGTAGCCTGACACGCTCCTCGACATGTGCAAAAAAATTGGGGGGGGGGGGGGGGGGGGTGTAGAGGAAAAACATTATATATATATATATGTAGTATATACATTGGGTGAATGTGCAGTAGTAGCAGCAAGCAGGTGAATTCTGTACATTAATATGAATAGACATCTAATCTACAAAGTGTCATGGGTACACATAAAGGGATCAAATATATAGTCTCACTCACTTAAAACTTTTAATAAGTGGTACACCTTGGTGCTCTTTCTCCTTTAAGTGTGTGGTTACCGCACTTTACATTTCAGAGGCAGGATCCTCTTGGTCCCCTCCCTCCGGCCTGGCACATATGATAATCAACAGTAATGTTTAGAAACTGGCTGGTTCAGCCACCCACTACTACATGAAGTACCAGTGTTTCCTTTTTCTTTTCGTTTTTTTTTTTTTTCAACAATACATTATTTTTACATTCTTTTTTAGGACAACTTGGTCCACACAGTTTGTCTTCATCATACATCTACATTTGGGTCCTCATCACTCCACAACTCAGCTGTTCAATAAAGAAATTATGAATTACATCAATCTACCTTTATAAACATAAATGAAGTAGATTATTTCGATTTCGATTGTTATTTATTTTAATTAAGATTAAAAAAAATTAGTCTTTATCGGTCAGTGAGGTAACATTGAAGTGTCAGCTGCAATTACCCAACATCACTTGGACTATATAAACACATGCAAGAGATCAGTTAGCATATATTCATGCCAGAGGATGAGCCACAGGGAGGCACAAGTTAGTCTTTAGTCTGTAACTGCCCTGCAACTGTTTTTCCGGTAGAAGCACATCCAACATGCACCAGCAGCTTATGTAAACAATATATTCTAATGTGTTTTTTAGTAGAGCAGTAATGAACTGTTGTCAGATTTTTTTTATTTGAGAAAAAAAAATACCACAGTTTTACACTAGTGGTGTGCGACACTGCAGATATTGGTATCGATCCAATACCAGGTAAATATAAGGCCAGTATTGCCAATACCAAAACATATGCTGATACTTAAAATCTATAAAGGCAGCTTATGTAGGGGAGAGCAGTGTATCATGATTTAGAACATGAGGCATCGTAACTTTGCAAATTCTGAACACATTTCAATAACCATGAAATCACTGTGATTCTACAATAATGAGCCAATTCAATAAAAACACCTTTTTTTCTCCTTTTTAGCTTTTTCTGCCTTTTGAAACTAAGGGTTTTTGTTTTTTGAAAACCTGAACTGTAAATGTGCCGTCTCTAAAGCACAACTTACTGTATGTTGTTTAAATGTGCTGTTGGTTACAAATAAAACAAACCTGACAAATTCAGACGTTTTTTATAGTGCATAGTTGATGTATAATTTTTTTCATTTAACAAAAACAAAGTTATGATACAATTCAGTGTGAAAAGAGTCTCAAAATGTGATCTGTGAATATCAGGCGATTTATGCATTTAATGGCTTTTAAGTGAGTGAAAAGATTGTGAACAGTATCTTTAGAGATTTATCCAGACAGGAAAGCATAGCTAAAATGATTTGATTTATGAACTTGTGTATAGAACTGTGATTATTGAGTCAGATTTTTATATACAAATTTCTAAATAGTTTTGCTTCTGTTCAGATTGCCTGTATTTGTGTATGGATTGGAGCATGCATTTGTTACTAAATTTGCAAATTTATTAGTTAGTTTAGTTTACACTTATCGATCACATCATATGTGCTTTTAAACCTTTCAGAATAATTCCATTCCATCACAGTGGGGCATTCTCAAAATGTAACACGAGACTGCTTGTGTTGGGTCTGTCTAGCACAGGCCCACCGCTGGAACGAGACAATTTAAAAACACAGCAAAAGCATTGAACACCAAGTAGGCAAAGTTCTTCGTGTTACTCATGCATGAGGGAGACCTGCCTGGAGCCAAGTGTCGTTCCACCACTTGACCTCCGTCAGACTCTCAGCCAGGTTCCCCATAGCACCTTTTATTGTGGTTACATGAATATGCATAGGTTCATTCAAAAGGCACTTAGCCTAACAGATATAGCCACGTTTATCCTACCATAAAACAATAAGACAAGGTACGACTTCTTCCCATGCTCCCAGGATGTAGGTGTGCACACAAAGTTTGCAGACTATTAAGGATCAAACCTCTACCAATCTAAGACTAATTATAAAACTCTAAGCATATATAAGTAGATATTTCTAAGCATAAATGACAATCAACAATACAAAACCTAACAGCCTGTCTATTATGAGTGTTTTTCTTTGTGTGCAAGAAAAGCTATAAAAGCTAGAATGATGAACAGGATCTGGAGATTATTTTCAGTAACTTTTCTTATTTTTAAAACTTTTTACTCACTGAAACAAGAAATGAAGAAACACAATGTTTGTTAAATAATTGAAAGCTGACTTTGCCATTCCCACAAGATAGAAATGAAAGAAATACACATGAAGAAGATGTAGGTGACAAATAACACAATTGTTTTGATTCAAAACTTTATCAATCACAGAAATGTATGATTAATGCAAATGAATTTTGCACAGTAAATAGGCTCAGTAGCAAATAAACTGTAGTCTCTCCTCACAGTCATGAGCGTCCCAAACAGCCTTGTTCCCTCCTGTCACCTGTAAGGCTCCACACTTTATCTTAGCATGTGGACATGATGGTTTTCCTTCTTCACCCCAGGCCTCATAGTCCATCTCCTGCCCATCCACCCACAGCCAGTCCCCAGCCAGAAAGCGCAATCCAGTCCAGATGTGATCAGTGGTGTTATGTTTGCTCAACTCTTTCTGGATCAGCAGCATCTCAGTCTCAGACGCCACACTGGCCAGGTCATCATGGTGCTCCCTGCAGGGATAGCTCAGTAGGTAAAGTGGTCGCCCCATGATCGGAAGGTCGGCGGTTCGAATCCACTTAACGGCTACCCTGAGGTACCCCTGAGCAAGGTACCGTCCCTACACACTGCTCCCCGGGCGCCTGCTTAGTGGGCTGCCCACTGCTTCACTGAGTGAATGGGTCAAATGCAGAGAAAAACAAGTAATTTCCCCATGGGGATCAATAAAGTATCCATTATTATTATTATTATTATTATTACTCCAGAGCTTCCTCCCAAGTCTTTTTCTCCTTCACCACAATGGCACCGTAACAGAAGAAGGTTTTTCGATGCTGTAGATTTTCATCATTCCACATTTTATTCCACACACAGCCACCATCTTCATTCCCGTTAAAGTCATTAGGTTCACCTGGTTTCCAGAAACACGTGGATGCCACTCCACCTCCTGACCATAGCCATTGCATTCTGTTTGAGCTATTTCTCACGAGTCCTATCCAGATAAAGTCATTGACATTGCTGGAGCGCTGCTGAAGTTTGTTGGCATCCTTGTCGTTACTGACAGGGGCTAGGTCTGTGTAGTGCTGTCGACAGTAAGTCTGAGCTTCAAGCCAATTCATTTTGTCATTAACGTGAATGTACTTTGTAAAAGTTCCAAACAATCCCATCAGGAATAGGATGCAGGTGAAGATCTGATCCATTGTTGAATTTCTCTAAAGGGTTCAGCAGAGAAATGAGGATCCAAAGAGGTTTTGTAAGATATTTGCTGGAGATGTGAGCTTTGCATGTCAAAGCATATTTACATGTCAGGGCGGCCCTTTTATCCATGCTGTAGTACAACACAAGTTGAATGAAACGGTCACTTCAGATGTGGAGGTTGAAAATTTGTGATTATTGATCATCTGAATTTCATTGAGCAAAAAATTTGAAAGAACCTGAATAAAAGTATAAAATTAATCTGTTTCATCAACTGACTCAATAGGAATGTATCTTTTATTTTAACCTTCAGCTACACACACACATGTCACAAGGAGGACATATTGGTAATATAGCTGTTTTAGGTTTTTTTTCAGTTTACCCAAAGTTAACAATACTTGGAAACCATTCATATGCTTAAAGAAATCCAAGGTTAATAGGAGAAGCTAGACAAACATCTTTTTTGCATAAGACAAACTGACGTGTTGTTGGTTCCCATTACACAAACAAATCACAGTTTTCGGGAACAAGGCAAAGTATTTTTCCATATTGTCATGTCAACCTTCTGGGAAACAAATGAACAGGTCAAGAAAATAAATTAAAAGAGGACTGAAAATGGTCCTTATATTTTTTGAGAGGGATTTAATTAGTTGGGTTTTTCTTGTATTTTCCTATTTTTCTCCTTTCTCTATTCTTTCTTGTATTCTGCATATTTCAGATCTGCCTTTCTATACATAATATAAATAACCCACAGCAGACCCCATGACAACTTCATGCTTTTCAGCATTTTTCAACAGTATTATTTCATCCTGAGGCTACGTCCACAGGTACTTTTGAAAACGCAGACTTTTCAATGCGTTTGGGCCTTTCGTCCACACATTTTTGATCACTCAAATCTTTTGAATTGAATGTCCACCCCTGCTAGGGTGGATATTTTGTTTCGAAGACTCAGTTTTTGCGCTTACGTGTGGACGAGGAAAACAGAGATTTAGTCACGAACGTGAAAGGTGTGCGTCGTTTTTGATGTCACACTGCGCCACAATATTGTTCACAAGAAATTTCTCCAAAAAAACAAAAAACAAACTGTTGCTGTTAATCTTACTATCTGCAGTTTTTACACGCTTACATATACAGTCAGTATCAGTTGCTGTTCACACTCTGGCTGCAGCTTTGCAGCTCACAGCCACACGTACCAACAACAGCAATAACCAGGATTCAGTGCAGACTTGTTATGCCGGCGAGGCGTGATTGCAGGGCCCTATTTCAGGAAGCCGGTTTAGAAAACTCAGATTGAAAAACGATACTCAGGGTTGAGTAACCCCGAACTGTCCAACTCGGAATATTCGGTTTCAGAAAGGCTGATAACAATTAGTTCAGTCAACGGGGAGTTGCTTTAACCCCAAGTTAAGCGCGCGCACGAGGATACATAAAGCCCTGATTAGTAAAGCACAGATTAAGCGAGTCACCATGGAGACGGAGGGAAAGAAGGCGCGGTCAATGTATTTTACAGCGCTTGAGGCCGAAATTCTGATGGCAGCATATGCCGATAACATCCAAATTCCGCGGAAAAAAAGTAACGCAGCCTCAGCTGCAAAAGAAAGGGAGCATGCATGGCAAAACATAGCCGACAGAGTCAATGCGTGAGTGTTAATTTAAACATTGATCTAGGGATTTCCACCCATTTAACACGTTATTTTATTATATTTTATTTTATTTTTTATTTTATACATTTTATTTCGTGATGTGATTTGAGCGCAGGTGCAACCCAACAGGCCCCAAACGTTCCTGGCAGCAAGTAAAAATGAAATATAAAAATATAGTCCAAACAGGTAAGGTGTAATTGTATTATGAGCCATAGTGCTTGGTCTGTTTGTCCGATGTAAATCAATTGCAGTTAGAGGCTACATTAATTTCCCCTCTGTAAGCACTTATTGAAATTATCTGAGCACATTACAAGTACATATTTGCTTACTCTGTATGCTCAAATGTGACCCGTTATAGCCAACAGAAAAAAAGCGGAGGCCCGAAAAACAGGTGGGGGTCCTCCACCACCACCACTCACAGAGGCTGAGCAGTTGGCTTCCACATTTGTGATAATGTTGGCAGCATCACATATGATCTTCACAGTGCAGAGAACACAAATTAGCATCCATTACTATAATGAAATAATTTGTTAGTTTGAAATGCTACAGGGAACTATGTACCTGTACATTAATGCTGTGGAAAGACTTCCTGTTCACATAGTCTCCTTCATTTACTGAAGGAGCAATGATTGGAATGTGAGTGCCATCTATACAGCCAATCACGCCTGGGAACCGTGAGAATAAATGTAAAATTTAAGTAGTAGTTCAAATATCACCACATCATGGATTAAGTTTCGTTCATCCTGATACCTGCAATTTTGTGGCATCCCTCTTTGATAAATCTTGTGGGTCTATGACCGGGGAACACCACAAACGAGTACACGAGACGTTTCAGTGCAACTGTAACATTCCTGACTGCCCGACAGACGGTAGCCTTGGAAACGTGCTCAGCGTCACCAATATTATACAGAAAGCTCCCGTTTGCAAAAAACCAAAGTGCAATACAAATAATATGTACAGAACTGAGAGGATGTCCGCGATGTGTCACATGAGCAATATTAAGCCTGAGGATGTTATTCAAATAAATTATAGATTGTGCTGAAAAACGGTAACATTCACACAGAAAATCATCAGGAAATGATAAAATGTCCGAACGCGCTCTAATCACTCTCTCCCGGCGGAGAGCTCTGCGGAGAATTTGGGCTTCAACATCTACTGGCTCTTCAAGGAAGGGGCACGCCATGTCTGACACTTCCTACAGTCAGGTTTCCGGAGAAAGTCAGGGTTAGTTGAAGTAAACCTGCTAGGGGGCAGGTTAGCTTCACGGAGTGTGTCGTCATAGTAACTCACTCAGAATGAATCTAAACTCGCTTTGTGAAACCGAAAACCCAGAGTTTTCGTTAACTCAGGGTATACTTACTCAGAGTTTGCACTAAACCGGCTTCCTGAAATAGGGCCCAGGTGCATCCATCTCCCATGCCACGGCATCGTAGACCACGCCCCACCATAATATAACTTTTTTCATTCTTGCATGGCTTGTGGTGTCACTGCTGTGTAGTTTTTTTCTATGGACCATATTTTAGAAATGATTGTCAAAAAAAATATTCTCTGTTTGTATCCCCCAGCTCGCTTTTCATTCAGTTACTTCCCAAGACGCATCCTCCAACTTTTGTAAGTCAAAGTGATCAGATTTTATTATGTCATGATATATCATATCATGCACATTTGTAAACCTTCTGAGACTAACCCCCCTCCTAAAGCTTCTTCAATATGTGCGCCTTCACTCTGATGGATTAAGCTCAATATCGTGTGAAATGTTTTTTACTCAGTGGCGATTTACTTGAGTTCAGTTCAGTTTTATTTATACAGCGCCAAGTCACAACAATAGTTGTCTCAAGTTGGTTTACAGTGCAAAATAAAGACTCTAACAATCAGAGGACACTTAGCGACAGTAGGGAGGAAAAACTCTCTTTTAACAGGAAGGAACCTCTGAAGAGGTTTCTCTTCTTTCCAGAGGATCATCGGCTGTGCTCTTCCCTCCCTAGAGGAGCTGTACAGATCCCGCTACCACAGAAAAGCCTGTAGCATCCTGAAGGACACATCCCACCCGCACATCACCTGTTCCAGCTGTTAACCTTAGGATTGGTGTACAGGACAATTAAGGCCCAAACAGCACATACACCAGGGCTGTTACATTAATGAATATACTCAGGGGATAAACCACTGTGAAAAATACAAACTTAACTGTGCAATATTCTTTAACTATGCAATGTTTCCAAGGACTATTTCACTGTGCGACAACCACATTTTTCACTGTTCACGCTTACATACAGCCTTGTGTATATACTACAGGTGGGCCATGTATATGGATACACTGTAATAACATGGGAATGGTTTGTGATATTAAAGTCCTGTTTGTGGCACATTAGTTTATGTGAGGGGGCAAACTCCTCAAGATGGGTGGTGACCATGGTGGCCAATTAGAAGTCGGCCATCTTGGATACAACTTTTGTTTTTTCAATAGAGATTGACAGACCACGTGACTTTCGCGCATTGCATTGTGGGTACATGTGGCAACAACATCAAGACACTGCATCAAACACTAGCATTTCCAGCACCGGTAATCATTAATTCTGCGGTTTTAATCCCTACTTTCATTTTATTTGCCCCAAAAACAGTTATGTACAAAACAACGGAGAACACGGCAGGTCCGTACAAAGACAGACTTGACGAAAAGGCAAAAAAAAAAAAGTACGAGGAAAAAAATCAAAGGAGTGAAAGGGTCAGACCCATACGAGCATACAGAGTGGAGTAAGGACGATAGCGTGCTGCCCAACTTTCATCACGCACATATTTATTATTATATGATCCTGAGTGAAGTGTGAGTCCCTACACTCACAAAATGTTTAATAACTTCAGATCCCTGCAACAAGCCCAGGTCCAGTTTACTTGATTTGGACTATTCCATTTCACCGCTGTTGTTACATTTTTTTTCTTCATCTCCTGTACAGGCCAACGCAATCTATTTGTTGTTTCAGGTTGTAGTATTACACAACATTTTCAGATCTAATAGAAAAAAAGAGTGTTTTGTAATTAATTCAATGTTTCTGTATTTATAAATGGCATTATGTGAATGTGTGTGAATGTGTGTGTGAATGGGTGGATGACTGGATATGTAAAGTGCTTTGGGGTCCTTAGGGACTAGTAAAGCGCTATATAAATACAGGCCATTTACCATTTTTACCATTATTGTTTCACTCTATTATAGAATCTTACAAGAAAGAGGCAAAATTGTATTCCATCATGCTTTGTTAGCAGCTTTGGTGAAAAACAAATCAACAATGAAAAAAAAAAACATATTCAAAAACAGTTATTCATCACTTGTTTCAATACAACACTTGGGAACATATAAGCGTGACTTTTCGGTTTTCGTGGCTGTTTTGATATCGCTCTCTCTCTCTTAACCAATCGCTGTGGTAGCAGCTTTAAACTTGGTATGACCCAGGTTGATAGAGGGCGCCCAGTCTGGATCGCATTCCAGCATTTTGTAGGCTGGTTTTTCTATAAAACACATCAAAAAATTGGCAAACATTAGCCCGCAAAGCCACAGTGAACAAAGCAGCATAGCGCGACGAATTCAATTCAAATCAATATAAGACTTATTTGTAACCTACATCAGCAATTATGTTACGATAAATTACGTAATAACTACAACAGAAAACTTACCTTTGTGGAAATGTTTGGAGCAGACTAACATGTGAGCAGTGTTGGGGAGTAACGGAATACATGTACCGCCGTTACGTATTTAAAATACAAAATATGAGTAACTGTATTCCGTTACAGTTACCGTTTAAAAAGGTGGTATTCAGAATACAGTTACTTTGTTGAAATAAATGGATTACACTGCGGTACTTTCCTGTTTCATTTCGTCGCGGGTCAGGACTGTTTGGGTTTTGTTTGACAGCTACGTTCTGTTGTTCCAGGCGGCAGCGTTACGGTTGCCATGGTTACAGGGCGACGCTCTCTCTCTCTCTGCGACTGTGTGTTTCCTGGGTGAGAGAGCGCCTTTTCGTTGTTGTTGTGCTAAGCTAACAGGCAGAATGCTACAAGCATAGCTCTAAAGAATGTAGCATCATGGGCAGTGTAGTCCGTGTTGCAGGGAGAATGGACTGCCATACACGTTATGGGTCTGTGAGCGCGAGGAGGGAGAAAAAGGGGAGTGGAAAGGTATGAGTTGTCATCAAGGAAAAACGGGAGCTGGAAGCATGTAAATATAATAATAACCACTTCAGCCAAGAAGAGTGCCTGACGAGCCCAGTTGTAAGTAAGCTATTAAAACTCGACTGTACACCGTGTTCGTGTTTTCCTCCGAAAACAATAAGTTCCGTTGGAGCAGCCTTTCAACGCCTCTCTCTGTCTCTCGCAAGAAAAGTTGACCCACACAACAAAGTAAAGCTATTTTTCGGCCACGAGCCGACAGGGACCCCGCCGTATTAGTCAGAGGTCCCTTTACTACAGTTCGGAGTCGCGGACCTTCAGTAATAGTAATAAATCACACAGCAATAGTACATTCACGTTGTTGTAAAAAGCATGATAATATATTAAGTAATCCAAAGTATTCAGAATACGTTACTGTCATTGAGTAACGTAACGGAATACGTTACAGAATACATTTTGGGGCATGTATTCTGTATTCTGTAATGGAATACATTTTAAAAGTAACCTTCCCAACACTGCATGTGAGCTGGAGTGTTCTGAAACGTTATATTTGGTCTTCGAATTGCTGCAATCCAGGCCATCCGTCGGTTCTTTGTTACTTCAGAAACGTGGCTTAAACAATTTCTCTTCCACGACGTAATCCGATAACAACTGATCTCTTTACCCGTCTGCTTCCCGTGGCTGTCATGCGACCGGCTATTGCAGTTAATAATACAACAGCTTCTTGCCATTTTTTGTGTTTCTTTTTATTGCTGTGTGACTGTTTTCATGTGAAAGCCTGCAGTGCTCTAGTACCGCTTGCCACCCATTCCCAGAATCCTTTGCGGTTATCAAAGTCAAAGTCAAAGTCAACTTTATTTGTCGATTCTGCCACATGTACAGGACATACAGAGAATAGAAATTGCGTTACTCTCAATCCCTAGATAAATAGCAAATGAACATTTAAATATATTTAAATATAAAAGTGATTAAAAATGCAAGTAAAATAATTAAAAAGTAAAAATTTAAATAAATACAATTTTACATATAACAAGAAAGCTATACAATATACAATATAATGGGTAAGTGACATTGAGTGTAAACCAGGCAGAGTAGTGCAAATAGGCAAATAGTGCAAATGGAGATTTAGTAGTGTACGGTAAGAGAAAGTGTAACAACAAAGTCTTATGAGGTAATGGCAGTCCAATGCTCCCCAAAGTGACTGGTAACTGGTGCAGGCCAGTGAGTGAGTCAGAGAGTGTGTGTGTTTGTGTGTGTGTGACAGAGTTCAGTGAGACCGTGGAGGAGAGATGGGAGAGGGGGCAGAATCGGGAGGGAGTTAAGCTTCCTGACAGCCTGATGGATGAAGCTGTCCTTCAGCCTGCTGGTCCTGGCCTGGAGACTCCGCAGTCTCCTCCCCGACGGCAGCAGCTTGAAGAAGCTTTGCATTGGGTGCGTGGGATCAGCCGCTATGCAAAGGGCTTTTTTAGTGAGACGGGTGCTGTAAATGTCCTGGAGGGAGGGGAGAGAGACACCAATGATCCTCTCTGCAGCTCTATGCCCCTGAATGACGTCACATTTTCAATCTCTATAGGAAGAGGGCCATGTGACACGTCAAACTTATTGGTAATGTCACAAGAAAAACAATGGTGGTCTTGCTTTCAACATAACTTTATTCTTTCATGAGTTATTTACAAGTTTCTCTTTGTTCACAGCCATTGGCATGTCGAAGAGGTTAACACGTGAGGAGCGGATCGAAATCGTGTTGATATCTGGTGAATGCAGTAACCGGGTCATTGCAGCAGATTTCAATGCAAGACACCCTACGAGATAGGGCAGGGTATTGTCACTGATTTCTAGAATCGATTCGATTCCAATTCACAAGGTTCTGAATCGATTCGATCCACGATTCGATTGGATTGGATTCAATTTAATTCGATTTGAATCTGGGAAATTTTGCCTCCGACAGTCAGAAATATTAAAATTCAGATCAGTAAATTTACATCTTTTTGTATCTATAAAAAGGAAGCTGAACCTCGCAAGACTTTATCAAAGGTGTAAGCGTCACACCAGATGCCTTTGTGTCAAAGTAGCTGAAGATAAAACACAGAAAAACATGAAGGTGATTTTCCTTTTATTAGAGACACGGCTAAGCGTTTTGCATAATTTTTAAAAATGTTAAATTTGTTCAGTAGCGTATTGAATGGCAGAAATTAGGTTTTCTTTTCAGAAGTAAAAGGAAAAAAAACAGCGGCCGACAGCGCTGTAAACAACAGTAGACTTGTGCGTAATTGTGATGTGCGGATCGATCCTGAAATATCGATTCCTCCAATACCAATCATTTATGTTCTAGAATCGATTCTCACATTAAAATATCGATATTTTAGTACTTTAGAGCAAATTTGTAGTTTGTAGTGGGTGGCTGTAGCTCAGGTGGTAGAGCAGGTCATCTACTGATCGGAAGGTTGGTGGTTCGATTCCCGGCTTCCCCTAGTCTGCATGCCAAATATCCTTGGGCAAGATACTAACCTGAAATTGCTCTCCGATGCATTCATCGGAGTATGAATGTGTGTGAATGTCAGTTGTGCTTGTGTGAATGGGTGAATGCACAAGTTGTGTAAAGCGCTTTGAGTGCTCAGAAGAGTGGAAAAGCGCTATATAAGAACTAGCCCATTTACCATTTTATCATTAACAGGAACACAGTGGAAAGAAAGTATAACATATTGTAATGACCTGGCTGGGGTTGTTAGCCAGATGCATTCTGGGTATTGTGTTGTCTGTGTTTTCTATCGTTCTGCTAGTTCCTATGTATTTGATTCGCGTGTCAGCCAACCATGCCAATTCAACCCACTCCACAGAACACACATCAACTTCACTGTGGCTTACATTAACATAACACTGACACAACATGCGAATCAAACACATAGGAACTAGCAGAACGATAGAAAACACAGACAACACAATACCCAGAATGCATCTGGCTAACAACCCCAGCCAGGTCATTACAATATATATTCGGATTGTCTACATTCAAAGGAACTACTTCCTCTTCCGCCTTTCATAGTCATGTGCGAAATATGTGCCTTGGCGTGCGCACTCACAACAATGGCTGAGCGTAATTGTGTGAACGTATTTTATCTCCACAAAAAGCTGAGACGTGGTTTGCGATACATGTGGCAAAGAAGTGCTCCAAGAGTGAGGTGCTGTGGGCATACTAGGGAGACATTCAAAAGGGCTGTTGGGGGGGGGGGGATACATTTTACAGGGTTTATTTATCGGATAAAATACGTTAAATGTCCCCGTTATTATTGGCCGGCCCGGAAACAGCGGGGGTGTCCAAATTCAGAGGCTGCTTCCACCTGAGGACCCGGAAAGCCGGGTAGTACGTCACGAGCTCCCTCAGTGGAGTGAAACTCTGCTGTCGGCTCCTTGCTATCTAAAATATAACCGGGCGCTGGCGTAAACTCTTCTGTTTAATCTTTTTCTGTTTGACGTTTATTCAGCTGTGTGAAAACCCCGGAGGAACCCTCCCGAGGGATTAATACAGTTAAATTGAATTGAATCTAATCTAATAACTTTAATCTCAGCCAAACCGATTTACTCACGGACAAATAAAACACTGAAAAAGCCAAACAATAACATTTTTAAGTTATCAAAGTGACTTATATATCATGTTTAACCCGAGTGGTGAAAGACCGCGGGGGTTTGAAAACGATGTGTCGGTCGGCTCAGATATTTGAAGTTTACACAGCTACATTCTCACCTGAAAATATGTTAAAAAAAATTTTTGCGACCCAGAAAGAGAAATAAGAGTAATATTAAAACTAAGTCGCTGCCGCCATTGTTGGAAACTGGAATTGGCTGCGATATGGTTTTTTAATTTTGTTGTCCGGGTGGAAAATCTGGAAAAATTCGGGAGAATGGTGGCTCCGGGAGATTTTCGGGAGGGGCACTGAAATTCGGGATTCTCCCAGAAAAATCAGCAGGGTTGGCATGTATGGTTGTGGCAACATCGCTAACCTTGTCAAACACCTCAGAGTAAATCATATCACAGAATATGAGGCGCGTATGTTGAGATGAACTGAAGAGGAGGAGAGGGACAGGTGCTGCTAGGGCGAGACAGACGTTTGTCATGGAGTCCTTTAGTGCTGCAGGCAGGCAAGGTGTTCAAATAGACTTCAGGTTTTTTATTTCTATATGATGAACTCTGCATTATTAAGTGATAAGAACAAGTAATCTGATGTCCTGTAATCATTATGACGCTATAATTTGAGATACAATAAATAAAATACGTTTTTGTACAAAGTATTGTATTGGATCAGTATCGTCAATGCCACCCTGAATATTACTTGGTATCGGATCGGAAAGGAAATCAGTGGTATCGCACATCACTTGTGCGTAACAAGCAAGCGAATAATGCAGAAAACAGATTTTTAGACGGGAAACTGTTCTTGAAGTACACTGAGAAAGAGAGAGTGAGCTGTGCATGAAGTGTGATTTTATTGTGGTGGAAGCAAAACAGCAAAAGTCAGAGGGAATTCATGACGATGTTTACGTGAAGCATAGTTTGGATCTTTCAGCCCCGACCGTGTCCGTGCTTTTGGGTGAGATAGGCGACATCTCACTGATTCTGATCCGCGGGTCCACGCTGTGTGTTTACTCCTTTGAGCAGAATCCGTGTACCTGCTCTCATTTACTGTTTTAGCTGTTTGGTCGTTGTCAAAATTTTCTGAGGTTTCACCTGAGATTCTGGTTTTTAAGGCAAAACAAATTTATATTAAAAAATCGATTCAGGATTTTAATGAATCAATATCACGTTATCCAAGCCAGAATCGATTGTAATCGATAAATCGATTATCAAAACCCACCCCTACTACAAGACCACCCATCTCCCATGCTACAGTCAGCAAACTGCTTGCTAAGTTTCGTGAAACTGGTTCAGTGTTGGATTTGCCAAAATGTGGACGCAATAAAACTGTTACTAATGAAGAAACATCAGTGGCTGTCCTAGCTTCATTCAGCAAGAGCCCACAGCATAGCACTCGCCGCATGTCACTGGAGAGTGGCAGTAGTCGAACATCCCTTCGGCAGATATTAGCTACTCACAAATGGCACCCTTACAAACTCCAACTACTGTAGCATCTTTTAAAGGCATTAGAAAGCTGCTGATATTCTACCTAATCTTGTGATCATTGCACTAGCCGTAGCTCAGCCGCAACAAGAAGTGGTCATTCCTATATTCAAAGATCACCTCTTCCGAAAGAAGCGAAACCTACTAACAAGGTTATTCACATGGTGTGGAACAACTGAAGATGATGGAGACCAACTACCAGATACTAAAAATATTTCCAAAACACTTTTACAAGAGTTTGAGCTAATATATTTCAAATACTGGGGGAAAAAAATTACCATCTGCTGTTAGTGGCAATTCTTTTGAGGCTGATGAAAAGGAGTGTGCGAGCACTTATTCATGCTGTGCTCTCACATGCTGCAGAAAAGTCCCACTACAAACCACCTGTTCCACACCACAACTTACTCTTTGACAACATGTTGTCTGACGTCAGGATCAAAGACCTGCATATAGATGAAAAATAAATTAAATAGGATTGATGAGGCCATTTACCAAGCGCTCCATAGCAAAACATTTTGTAAATAAAAACATTTACTAATGTTACTGAATGACCGGGACCCAGTACCGGGAAACAGATCCATATAATTAAAAGCACTTGATCGAGTCTATGCAGACTCCAGCCCTGAGTGCGGCTGAAAAGGTTAAAAAAAACAGGTCTTCTGTGGAAATCTGTATCGAGAACTTGGTGAAGCATGTCATTCAAAATGCTGACTCGTCCTGCTCTTCTGAAAAAGCCGATGCCATCTGGCCTAGAATTAAAAAAATTCAAATCCCTGCTGAAAATGGTAAATTCTCACTAATATGGTGTACAAGTCTCTCATTGAGAAATGGAAAGACCCAGATGTCATACTGACATTAGACCACAGATACGTTTAATAGCTCATTATTAAGGTCTTCAAAGAGTATGCCATCACTATATTGGAAAGTCAAACTTTCATCAGAAGCTTCTTTTCCTCTGTGGGTCAAGCTTAGGGGTCACACACAGACAAAACAAATGAATCCATCAGGATTGCCTGTAAATATTTATTTCAAATTATTTGGACCATGTAAGTGTATTAGTTGACATCAAAGTGAGCCTTTAAATTGCCTAACAACAAACAATTCAAACAAGGCAATTTATTTCACATCCAGTGAATCATTTTAAAAACCCCAAGACCGGTTTGAGGCAGATGGCCACCCCTCACTGAGCCTGGTTCTGCCAGAGGTTTCTCTCTCACTCATTCACACACCGGTCATGGCAAGCTACATTGTAGCCACAGCTGCCCGGGGCTCACTGACAGAGGCGTGGCTGCTGGACACTGGCCATGTTCACCCCGATAATAAGAAAAGTCTACAGCTTGTTGAATATTTTATTTATTTTTGTGTAAACATCAAATGTATGTCATGTCTATCATATCTATCAGTCACACAGATGGATAGATCACAGGGGGCTGTGGGTGATGAATTAATTATAAACATTTTTGCTTCTCTATTGAGGCATGCAAATAATCAACTGTAAATGAGTTTATAAATATATTAGACAAAAATACTCTTACACAGTAAATGTGTTTGGGACATCTTTAAACAGGTATTCTGTATTTAAACATTTACATATATCATATATTGATCAATGGTCATGACAATTTGCATTTTAATGACAAGGAAACTGACCTCACAGCCCATTTTTCTTCAGTGGTGTTAGTTCCAGTCATTATGCAAACCCGCTGTTTATAGAGTTGAGGAAACCTTTTCTGTCACTTGGATGAGTGACGAAACGTTTCTCCCACTGAAAACGCTACGTCCAGATGAACAGAATCAACTTTTCGGGATTAGTAAGAAAAAGTAAATAAATTTAGTAATTACAACCAGGTGACTTTTGTAATCTAAGATATTTGTTGCTTAAAGATTGGAGATTGGAATGTTGCTGGAAATGTTATTAATAATATGTAGCTGTGTAAGTTACATTAAGTATAGCAGAGATGAATTTGATATTAAGCTGATGATGCTTAGATTCATTGACTGAATTCCACCTCCATACTATCTAGTAAAAAGACAGCATAAAGAGTGTACTGTCAGTGTAGAGGATGGAACAGGACAACTCATGAAACATCTGCTTACATTTTGTTACCTTCAGTTGTGTAACTCCACAAACAGCAGTAAACCTCGGAGCAGCAGCAGCCAAGATCAGGTGATCAAAAATAAATCAATCAATCAATCAAATCAATTGAAATTGTGACACTAAACTGATTTTGGATTTTGGAAAAGAAATGATGAAACAGTATTTATAATATGATGGAAAGGTGACTTTGTCATGCTCACACGATCGAAATGAAACTAGATTAGACATCAAGAGGGAAAATACAATTAAATAAAATATATAAAACACAGATTTGTGCTAACCGTAGGTAAATAAAGGCTAATTCAAATGAAGTTGGCAAAGTAAACTACTTTAGTAGCAAACAAAATGTAGTCTGTCCTCACAGTCACGAGCCTTCCAAGCACCCTTATTGGCTCCTGTCACCTGTAGGGCTCCACACTTCATATTGGGTTGTGGACACATTGGTTTTCCCCCTTGACCCCAGGCCTCGTAGTCCATCTCCTGCCCATCCACCCAGAGCCAGTCCCCAGGCAGGAAACGCAAGCCAATCCAGACGATTTCAGTGGTGTTAAGTGTGTTCAGCTCTTTCTGGATCAGCAGCTTCTCGGTCTCAGATGCCACACTGGCCAGGTCCTTGTAGCGCTCTCTGCAGTACTCCAAGGCTTCCTCCCAAGTCTTTTCCTCCATCACCACTTCTGCACTGTAGCAGAAGAAGGTTGTTTGATACAATAGGGTTGCATCGTACCACTTGCTTTCCTGCATACAGCCACGATCTTCATTACCCTGACAGTTGTCAGGTTGATTTTCCGCCCAGAAATTCCTGGACACCACTTCACCTCCTGACCATCTCCAGTTCTCATTACCTGGCAAATTTCTCACCAGTCCTATCCAGATATGGTGAGTGACATTTCTGGAGAGCTGCTTTAGTTTGTTGACATCCTTCTCAGTACTTACAGGGGCCAGGTCTGTGTAGTTCTGCCGACAGTAACTCTGAGCTTCAAGCCAATCCATTTTCTGGTCAACATAAATGTACTTGGTAAGCGTTCCAGACAAATTCAGCAAGAGCAGGATGAAGGTGAAGAGTTGATCCATTGTTGTCTTCTTTAGAAGAATCTTTCATAGCAATGAGGAGCCCAAGACGTTTGTAAGATATATGCTGGAGATGTGAGCATGTCATAAAGTATTTGCATAACAGGACATCCCTTTTATTCTAAGAACCTATTTGCTTTCAGCAGTAGGGACACAGGCTTCTGACTTATACTTGTTCAAGCAGCTCATGTATTTATTAGTCATTGTAAAATGAAACTGTCACGGTCTGGCGAGAGCAGACTGTATGTATTGTGAAGAGTGGACCCAAAATGCAGACACCAAGGAACTTGGATCAAAACTTGAGTATCAACAAAAAGCGAGCCGTTTAATGAGGCTGGCAGAAAAGGTACAAATAAAGGGCAAGGCAAACAGAAATAAAACTAACATTAACCTAAACTGGGAGAACTAAACAAACAACATGGAAAAACCTGGACATGAAACCTAGAAACATGGCATGGAGAACATGGCGTGAACAACAGACGACCTGACAATCACACACTGAAAACAGAGGACTTAAATACACAGGAGGTGATTAGGGGAAGTGGAGACACATGAGGAAACAGCTGGCACACATGAACATAATGACGTCACAGTGGGAGAGTAAAACTGAACATGATGAACACAGAACACCAGACCTCTTCACAATAAAACAGGAAACATAATGAGACATAGACATGACAACCCGAACTTGACAACGTAAGACACAGACATGAAACGCATGAAGAGCAGGGGAGATTTAACATGGTTGGAAACACGAGGGGAAAATAATAACTAGAAACACTTAGGCATAATAATACAAACTTGATAACAAATAAACTTAGGAAACCTGATAAGCTTAAACATACACTATGAACATCAAAAGAACTGAAACTCAAAACACTGGGTCATAAGACCCAGGACCGTGACAGAAACTGGACTAAGGTGGATTTTTAAAGTACAAAACAATTTAAATGAAACTTTCATCTCATAAATTAAATTAAAGTTTTTGAATCTGGTTAAATCTTTTATTTTAACTTCAACTAATTAAACTACTTCTAGAGGTACACATATTTTCTCCTCCCATTTACGTATAATTATCTCAAAAGTGTACAAAGTTGTAAATATAAAACATTCATAATAGCGTGAAAGTTCTACTTACTTTACTACTACATATTATAGCATCTTGTCAAATCCATGAAAGTGAAAGCTTGTTTAAATATAAGCAATTTAATTCGAGTTCAAATTAGTTACTGTTAAATGTATTCAGCTATAGTTAAAGAAAGAGATTCTAGGTCAGGTTATTTACTTTATTTCATATTAACTGAGCCTAACCATAAAAATGAGTGACTCAGTTTATTTCATGATCATTGTACTTAAACACACTAATGAGAACCATGAGAACCAAGGAGATTACTTTGGGAAATAGTTTTCTTTCAGGGATCCCCAAAAACACTGAAAATATACTGTGGACAGCCAAGCCACAAACCACACCCAACCACAACACATACACAAGATGAAAAAAACCACAAGGTTATCGGGAGAAGTTAAACAAATTTTTATTTTCCATAAGGCAAAAATGAAATGTTGCTTGGTTCACATCAGACAAGAAAATCATAATATTCAGGAAGAAGGCAAAGTCATTTTTCATACCACTGCGTCAGCCCCCTTGGAAAACAAATGAAGAGGTCAAGAAAGCAAATTCAAAGAGGAATGAATAAATATGTAATACAAATGGTTTATTTGTTTGTTTTTCTGAACTGCTTTTTGTTCTGCTTTCAACATTTTTGCTTTAATTCTGTATATTGCATCTTTGTCTTTTTATATGTAGAAGTGGCCAGTGGTCTCATTATACTGTAAACGTCAAATGTTTTCACCCATTAAATACTTTTTGAGGATAGTGAAGATTACATCGCAGAGTTTGTATCTAGGGGTCCAAATGATTGGACTCTGAATGGTACTCATGGCCATTGATTATTGTCATTGATCAATGATCATTGGTCACTGATGAATGGTCTTTAATCGGTGGTCTTGAAAATTTGCATATTAATGATCAAGAAGCTTGCCTCACACCCCATTGTTCAGCAGTGGTGCTGGTTTCAGTGATTATGCAAATGCATTGTTTATAAGGTTGGGGAAACCTGCATTTAGCTGAGACTGAAGAAGTCACTTGGATGAGTGATGAAATGGTTCTCCCACTGAAAACATTATGTCCAGTAGTGATGGGAATTCCGGCTCTTTTTAGAGAACTGTACGGTGGCCCTGAGAGGCCAAACAGACTGCAACTTCAGACAACACCTGCAAAAAGAAAAACGCTGGAAAACACACAAAACACAACAGAAATAGGAAAAAACACAATGGAAATTTTTCTGGGGAGACAACCCGACGGACCAGTTGCACGAACCAAAACATGCTAACAAGTGCGCTGGGACTGGGAGACACTTCAAAAAAGTGGAGGAGAGGTAAATGTGTTGTAATTATAGGATTCCAATAATACTACAGATATCTGGAATATAAATACATGTTTTAGTTCATGCAAGTGGTGTGTATTTGTGAGCATTTAAACACTGCAGAGAGTACAATTAACAGTATTTTGTCTAAGTCCCCCATTGTAGAAATTCATTTCACCGAAACAATAACGTGGTGCACAGTGTGACATTAAAAAAGCGCATACCTTTGACGCTGCGTTTTCTCCGTTTTCCTCGTCCACACGTAAATGCAAAAACTGAGTTTTCGAAAATATCCACCCTGGCAGGCGTTTTTAAAAATCTCAGTTTTCAGTGACCGAAAACGCCGTTTACGTGTGGACAAAGGTGCAAACGCATAGAAAAATCTCAGTTTTTAAAAATACCCGGGTACGTGTGGACGTAGCCTTAGAGCCTGAGTACCTGGCCTTCTTTCAGGTACTAGGTGGCGCGCAGGAGAGTATTCAACACGAGAGGACTTCAATGCTCACCTGGGCAATGACCGTATGACCTAGAGGGATGTGACTGCCCAATCTGAACCCAAATGGTGGTGACAGGTTAATCAGATTTTGAAGTTGCTTTAGGCACTTTGTGATCAACAAACAAATTATATTTTGTTTCAGAAGGCAAAGTAGTTTTTCATAGTAACTAATTAAAACCATTAACCTAAATACTGAGAACAGACTTTACATCGTTTTCAGACCCCTGTGGTCTTTCGCTACTCAGGTTAAACATGATATACAAGTCACTTAGATAACTTAAAAATATAATTGTTTGGCTTTTTTCAGCGTTTTATTTCTTTCTAAGTAAATCGCTTTGGCTGAGATTAAAGTTATAGTTTTCACATCTGAATAAACGTCAAACAGAAAACTGGTTAAACAGAAGTGTGAGGTTGTCGAGAATTTACTCCAGTGTCGTGTTATTTATTAGCGAGAAAGGAGCAGATGACTTAGTCTATTAAACTCCACCGAGACAGCTGGTAATGCAAATCTGAAGGCTAGACCGTCCCATTTCACAGCCTCGCACTTCCGGCCTTCTCGGTCTTCGAAGGAGCCGGCCCACGCAAACCACGAAGGCTGGGTCTCCCGAAGTGTGCGGCCTATGAATTTGGACATAGCTTTTGTGTGTGTGAGTAAGAGAGATAGTGAGAATGTAAAATATTATCTGTTAATGATATAGTTGACATGATGTTGCATACTCTATGCTATTAATTTTAAAACTGAAGTGCTGCTAATTGAACAGTATGTGCTGTAATGCATTAATACAATGTACCAGAATAGAACAGAATGGAATAATACAGTGAACAGGAGCAATGAGAAGTATGCAATGTAATGATGAGCACTCCTAAAGATCTGCAGAAAGGTTCACAGAATCATTTTCCCACTGAATCGACAGGGTAACTCAAAGCCATCAGGTACCATTCTGAGCAGTAGAGGGCAGCGCAGACTGTCTATTGACATCATGTATAGATGCTGCGCAATGGAAGTATTATCTTTCCTATGTATTGAGATAAAAATAATGGAGTCAAACTAACTTACAACAACCTAGAAATTTGTATAGAATGTTCTTCCCACAAACAAAGCTTCAGGTATTTCATTGGTGACTTTTATGTTGCAACAAGTCTTTAGTAGACTATAGCATAATGGTAAATGGCCTGTATTTGTATAGCACTTTACTTAGACCCTAAGGACCCCAAAGCGCTTTACACTACATTCAGTCATCCACCCATTGACACACCGGTCATGGCAAGCTACATTGTAGCCAGGGACCCAATACCACTGACGAATGTTCTGTAAATATTTATTTCAAATTATTTGGACCATGTAAGTGTATTAGTTGACATCAAAGTGAGCCTTTAAATTGCCTAACAACAAACAATTCAAACAAGGCAATTTATTTCACATCCAGTGAATCATTTTAAAAACCCCAAGACCGGTTTGAGGCAGATGGCCACCCCTCACTGAGCCTGGTTCTGCCAGAGGTTTCTCTCTCACTCATTCACACACCGGTCATGGCAAGCTACATTGTAGCCACAGCTGCCCGGGGCTCACTGACAGAGGCGTGGCTGCTGGACACTGGCCATGTTCACCCCGATAATAAGAAAAGTCTACAGCTTGTTGAATATTTTATTTATTTTTGTGTAAACATCAAATGTATGTCATGTCTATCATATCTATCAGTCACACAGATGGATAGATCACAGGGGGCTGTGGGTGATGAATTAATTATAAACATTTTTGCTTCTCTATTGAGGCATGCAAATAATCAACTGTAAATGAGTTTATAAATATATTAGACAAAAATACTCTTACACAGTAAATGTGTTTGGGACATCTTTAAACAGGTATTCTGTATTTAAACATTTACATATATCATATATTGATCAATGGTCATGACAATTTGCATTTTAATGACAAGGAAACTGACCTCACAGCCCATTTTTCTCCAGTGGTGTTAGTTCCAGTCATTATGCAAACCCGCTGTTTATAGAGTTGAGGAAACCTTTTCTGTCACTTGGATGAGTGACGAAACGTTTCTCCCACTGAAAACGCTACGTCCAGATGAACAGAATCAACTTTTCGGGATTAGTAAGAAAAAGTAAATAAATTTAGTAATTACAACCAGGTGACTTTTGTAATCTAAGATATTTGTTGCTTAAAGATTGGAGATTGGAATGTTGCTGGAAATGTTATTAATAATATGTAGCTGTGTAAGTTACATTAAGTATAGCAGAGATGAATTTGATATTAAGCTGATGATGCTTAGATTCATTGACTGAATTCCACCTCCATACTATCTAGTAAAAAGACAGCATAAAGAGTGTACTGTCAGTGTAGAGGATGGAACAGGACAACTCATGAAACATCTGCTTACATTTTGTTACCTTCAGTTGTGTAACTCCACAAACAGCAGTAAACCTCGGAGCAGCAGCAGCCAAGATCAGGTGATCAAAAATAAATCAATCAATCAATCAAATCAATTGAAATTGTGACACTAAACTGATTTTGGATTTTGGAAAAGAAATGATGAAACAGTATTTATAATATGATGGAAAGGTGACTTTGTCATGCTCACACGATCGAAATGAAACTAGATTAGACATCAAGAGGGAAAATACAATTAAATAAAATATATAAAACACAGATTTGTGCTAACCGTAGGTAAATAAAGGCTAATTCAAATGAAGTTGGCAAAGTAAACTACTTCAGTAGCAAACAAAATGTAGTCTGTCCTCACAGTCACGAGCCTTCCAAGCACCCTTATTGGCTCCTGTCACCTGTAGGGCTCCACACTTCATATTGGGTTGTGGACACATTGGTTTTCCCCCTTGACCCCAGGCCTCGTAGTCCATCTCCTGCCCATCCACCCAGAGCCAGTCCCCAGGCAGGAAACGCAAGCCAATCCAGACGATTTCAGTGGTGTTAAGTGTGTTCAGCTCTTTCTGGATCAGCAGCTTCTCGGTCTCAGATGCCACACTGGCCAGGTCCTTGTAGCGCTCTCTGCAGTACTCCAAGGCTTCCTCCCAAGTCTTTTCCTCCATCACCACTTCTGCACTGTAGCAGAAGAAGGTTGTTTGATACAATAGGGTTGCATCGTACCACTTGCTTTCCTGCATACAGCCACGATCTTCATTACCCTGACAGTTGTCAGGTTGATTTTCCGCCCAGAAATTCCTGGACACCACTTCACCTCCTGACCATCTCCAGTTCTCATTACCTGGCAAATTTCTCACCAGTCCTATCCAGATATGGTGAGTGACATTTCCGGAGAGCTGCTTTAGTTTGTTGACATCCTTCTCAGTACTTACAGGGGCCAGGTCTGTGTAGTTCTGCCGACAGTAACTCTGAGCTTCAAGCCAATCCATTTTCTGGTCAACATAAATGTACTTGGTAAGCGTTCCAGACAAATTCAGCAAGAGCAGGATGAAGGTGAAGAGTTGATCCATTGTTGTCTTCTTTAGAAGAATCTTTCATAGCAATGAGGAGCCCAAGACGTTTGTAAAATATATGCTGGATTTGTCAACTTTGCCATTCAAAAATATTTGCATATCAGGATGGCCCTTTTATTCTGAGAACTCGTTTGTTCTCAGCAGCAGAGACACGCACCTACTGCTCACATGTACTTCTTCAAGTAGCTGATTTATCAATTTATTAATCACCATAAACTAAACAGTGCAATAAAAGTTGGACGAAATCTTCAGCTCAAATGTCCTATGATGGCTCCTGAGTCGTTGAGCCAGTGTGTTGAGTTTATTCTCTTATGTTTTCAGTCCAGAGTTTTTGTATTAATATCCAGTGGTTCTTTTAAATTATGTTTTGGATAATTTTTGGATTTCTTTGTTATTATTTAGTCATTGAGCTTCAGTTACTGTCTGTTTTATATTTGTATTCTGCTTTGGGTTTTTAGTTTTTTTCTCTTCCTGCTTTCCTCAGCCTCCTTCTGTGTTTGCTGTATCCAGTTAAGTTTCCCTCTGAGTAGTTGTTATGTTTTGTCACTTCTTGTGTTATTTTGCATCATCTCATGTATTTTGTGTTCAGTTTGGCTTCTTCTTGCAGTGTTCTTTCGTCCTAAATACCCCATATAAACATTTAAACACTCAGTTTCCTTCTGTTCCTTGCCCTGCTCTCTCACACTGTATGCTCCTTGTTTTTTCTTTAATCCCTCAGTTTTGCATCTCTGGCTGTGTCTTAGCTTTGCTTGTATTTTTACATGAGCTTCAGCAATAAAGCTGTCATTTGAGTTCACCACTTGTCTTCAGAGTACTGCATAGCGAGTCCTAAATCTGCCTCCTGTAGCATATTTTGTTTCATTTGGAGCTTCAAAAAAAAAAAAATCGGTTAGTGATAGAAAGATATAAGGCAGTTGAATGTGAGGCAGCTAAATGTTAAGGTTGAAGAAAAAGATTGTAGGTCAATTTATTTAGTTTATTTAACATTAATTGGGCCTAATCACAAATATGAGGTTCACAGGGGGTTATTTATTTGTTTTCTTGATGGATGCCAGATTTAAAACACTTTGAACCTTTACATAAGCTGAAAGAAAGACCAAGGTTGTTTGAACAAGGTAAACAAATTTTTAATTTGCAAAAGGCAAAACTGAAGTGTTGCTGGCTTCGCACAAACAAATTAGTTTTCAGGAAGAAGTCGAAGTCATTTCTCATATTATCACGTCATCCTACTTGAAAAATAAATGAAAAGGTTTAGAAGAGAAATTGTACGATGACTGAAAAAAAAATCTTAAATTGTATGAGAGGGATAAGAATTTGTTTTACTTTGTTTTGTTGGGTTTTTTTGTCTTTTTATTCCTAATTCTTTCTTTAATTCTCCTACTGCTACTCTGCCTGTTAGTACCTTGAATTAGCATATAGCACGACAGGCTGCTGGAGCGTCCCAGCACAGACAGACTATCTTTCAATATTTTTCACTGTATGCTGTGACTTTGTAGCTGTTCCCATTGTAACAGCTGCTCACCGTACTGCTTCTCCCTGATCCCAGCACACTATTACATAAATAGGAGAAGCAGAATTATAACATTCACATCAGCCAGCCTCTCCTGGTACTTTCCACTGTACCCTCAAGCCCTCCTCTCTCTGCAGCTTACCCATGATCATACCACACCTTACTGCCACATGGCATTTGTTCATTTTTGTATTTTGGCATGGCTTGTACTGCCCTTATTGTGTAGTTTTGTGTAAACCTCATATCATAAAAAACTTCATAGTTCTTCCTCCAGACATTTCCAAGACTCCTTGTTTGCATCTGAAGTCCTTTGCATTGGAAGTTGAATCTTTGTCAGTAGAGTGATCTTTGCAGCTTGTAAACATCAAATATTCTTAGATGCATTTCATGCAGGATTTCTTAATGATATTTGAAACTCTTTAAACACAATTTGCATTATTTTGACATCCTTGAAGGAACTTAATTGCAGTTGTAGTTAAAAGCATCAAAACTGTTATTCAAGTAAAGTAGTTTTGATGCTTTTAAAGTCCAGTGCAGCACATTAGTTTGTTATTTCATGACTGAGCAGCACATGGCTTTTAGTTTTTGTTTCTGGTGCCCTTTATTTCACAGAGTTGCATATAGTTGTGTTTGTGGTTGATGTTTTGCACTTGTGAAATTATTACAGATTTATTTACATTAAGGTAAAGTCTAAGTTAAATGTGTAAGGTCTTCAGCTAAGGTTGTGATGAGGTTGAACCTAATCCCACAAGATATAAAAAGAATTTGAAAAAAATATGCACGAGCTGACAAAAATCCAAAGTTTATCATGACAAGGTAAACACCATTTTTAATTGGTGTAGCTGGGTACAAATCAAACAAAACAAACAAAGTGCAGAGGTCAAGAGAAGAAATTGAAGGGTATGAAATATGAAAATATGAAAAATATGTCTTTATATGGTGTGTGAGAGGGATACAATTGATATTTTTTACAATTTTTTCTCAATTGCAGTTTTATTTTCCCTTCACCATTCTTACTTTCATTCTTCACAAGTCTGTTTTCTTCATCTTATCTTCTGCTTATTTGGGTAGAATTACATTGCAAATCTAGAAACGTGTTCAATACATTTTCAGATAGTATTTGTGTCCGTTCGTATTCATGCTTGCCTCAAACCTCAAACTATAAATCCAAAAATATAAATTGTCCATGATAGCTAAGAGATGTTGTAACAGTGGGCTCGTCACATTTACAAAGCAAGTCTGAAGCATAGACACTGAACTGCTACCTGACACAGTCTGTTATGTTCTCCACTCTGTGACTAGTAAAATCCAGACACAGCATCCCCATCCCCCTCTTCCTTGTTTCTGGTGACTTTAATCATGCCTCTCTGGACCCAATGTTACCATCATTTACCCAGTATGTTACGTACCTCACCAGAAGCGGCCATGTGGGAATTACTTTGTGATGACGGTGAAGACATTGGTGGTCTGGTGGATTAGCTACAGTCCATACCAACCAGGATTGTATGGTGTTTCATAAGCAATAAACTAAGGATCCCTCCTGACATCGAGGCTGTGTTCATGAAACGTGATTTAAAAATGTTTAGATTAAGTAAGTTGAGCTCTTGGAATGTTTTAATCCTTCACAATTTTGTCATTTTATTCCAATCCTATTCAATAACCTTTACCCCACTACTACTCTTAAATACTAAGTTGTCTTCATATTACATAATGTTCAACAAAGTCTAGAGTCTGGTTAAAGTAAAAAATTGAATGGATTTACAACAACTGCCGTCCTCCTATCTTTATCCGGGTTGCAGGATTAAAATTCTGGAAAATCATTAGTCTTCATTTGATTTGCCAAATGTTGGTCATAATACAAAATTATGTGGGGCTCTTGTCAGTAGGGGCATACAAAGTGATTAGGTTACAATGAATAACTAAATACTAAATGGTATCTCAGTACAGTAACGATAACTCCTGTCTCTGGATATAAATTAAGAGCATGAAACAGTTAAAAAAATAATCATGTGCAGGCGATCAAGGAAGCCAGCTGCTGTAATAAGATAACAGTAGATCTGTTATATACACATGAAAATGAAAGAAGCAAGACTGGACTGAACAAGTGTTCAGTGAAGTTGAGTTTAGGAATGAAGGCAGGGAAATCCACCTGCTAGCTCACCAATTCCAGAGGTAATCTCTGATAAACAATCTCTCTTTGGATGATGCAAATTTGGAGATGGCACCAGGGCTCACTACAAATAATGTTGCATTTGTTTTTATGGAACATATGCTTGAAGTCACCCTATGGCATAGGTCCTATCCTAATCAGTCAAACATGGCATAATTAGAGAAGAAACCAACTGACCGCTGCAGCAGGATCAATGCTCACAGTTGCTGCAAAGTAGGCACCAGTCAAGTATCTGATTGTTAGCGCC
Source organism: Astatotilapia calliptera (assembly GCF_964374335.1). Taxonomy (NCBI): domain Eukaryota; kingdom Metazoa; phylum Chordata; class Actinopteri; order Cichliformes; family Cichlidae; genus Astatotilapia; species Astatotilapia calliptera. The sequence goes on along the minus strand of NC_137443.1, from coordinate 22,549,603 downwards.
TGGAGTACCAGAAGCTCAAAACAAGAGTCAACAGCAGAATAAGCTGTTTGGCACTGGCAGAGAAGAATTGGCAGGTTTGTTCATGAGTGCAACCCACAAATGCATTTTCCTTTCAAAAGTGGTTTAAGGGGAACTAAGCAGGCTTTCCGATAGTATAAGATTTACTGCAAGAAACAATGTTACCATAAAGAAATAATCAACCAAACACAAATTTCCCTACTATTCGGGCAATGTTCATGTTTAAAACATGTACTTATGCTGTAATATCTGTGTGCGGTATATGTAGAAGCTGGTCCTGGTCCCTTGGTCTTTAACTCTTTGTTTTGAGTTTTGTGGGTTTGTGTTTTTTTGTGTGTGTTTTGAGAAGTGGTTTATGTTTAGTTTCTTTTAATGTTTTGTGAGAATTTCTGATCCCTGTTTTGGTCAATATTAGAGATGGCACGATACCACTTTTTTATGTCCGATACCGATACCGATATCATAAATTTGGATATCTGCCGATACCGATATGAATCCGATATAGTGTTTTTTAATCAACAAAACTGTTTTTTAAAATATCTTGCTGCATTTTGCAAGTCTGCAAGTTCATACTCAAGTTTAAAACAACAACTACACTAAAGCTATTCTGTTATACCTGTATACAAAAAAAATATTTCATAGTTCAGCAATACTGATCAATCTAATAAACTTAGACCTACACCATCCTCCCTATTCTGGTATTTTAAAGAGTACTTGGCGTAAATATTAAGCAACCTAACTAATAGGGTTCCAACTCCCAGCAACAACAAAAATAAATAAATAAAAAATAGGGAACCACCCCTCACGCTCCACCTCATGATGCTTAATCAACGTAATCAACCTTAATTTGATGCAGTGTGAAAAAAAATGCACAGAAATCAATTATTTTTCAAGAAATATTAAATAGATTCAACATCTTTCTTCAACAAAATTGCAGACTGCACAGATGGTACCTTCCCAAAGGAAAATGTACTATAGCTTACTAGGATATATATATTAGACTTAATAGTCACTATATACAGTAATTGACTTCTATTCATTTTACATCAAATTAAAACTTTGGGTGTCAGATAATTATTTATTAAAAGCTAGACATTTTAAATGAGAATAAGAAAGAAAAGTATGTCTTTGTGCCCCCTTTTCCCAGTTAATGCCCTATCGGCCCCCCTGGCTAAACTTTGCTAGATCCGCCCCTGCACAGTTACCAGCGTCAGCTACGTAGAAAAAGATCCTGGTGTAGAAAGTAATATTAAATAAATTGTAACAACAGCTTATCAAGCTTAAACGTGCTGCTGTTGTTCAGCCGCTGGTTTGCTCTTTCTGGCGCAAAGTGGACCAAAAACAAACGAGAGACAGACCAGAAAAGCCGATCAGCTGATTTAAGCAGTTTCACGATTGAAGTAGCAGCAGGAGAGCGAGAGGCAGTCGCTCGTTAAGCTTAACATGGGAATGCTTTACAAACATTCAGAGATGGACTTACACACTTGCTTTACTTCTCTCGGGGATAACTTTGTCGGAGATGAAATGCCAGGTTGCTAGCGAAGCTCCAAATGCTATCCAGACCACTGACAGGTCCCGCATGCCACAGCTGCTCTATCACGTGATGCATACTGCTCCGACGTTCTGAGGCGAGTTACGGGGTGTTGCAAGTTTTGTGAGGTGCTTTCGTGATATTTAATGGATCGGATTACATTTTTTATTTTTCTCCGATATCCGATCCAGTAATTTAGGTCAGTATCGGACCGATACCGATACGTAATATCGGATCGGTCCATCTCTAGTCAATATTTTATTCTTTGTGACTCCAGTTTAGTTACAGATGACTTAAAGTTTTTAGATCCTTTCCTATTACATTCGTCTCCTCTTGTTTTGTCCTTTGATGTTTTCCATGTGAAAACAGTGTTCTTCTCGGGATCCTGGCTCTCTCGACCCAGTGTTTTGAGTTTTCTTGTGTCTTTGTGATTTTGTGTTGTGGATTTATGTTCAAAGTTCACTTTGTTAGTTATAGTTCGTCCTACAGTGTTTAGTGTTCTAGTTTAGGTTTCCTGTATTCTCTGTTTAGTTCGCTGAATATTTAATAGGTTTCCCTCATATATTTGCCCTCTGTGTCTCCCTCTGTGTGTCTGTGTTCATGTTGTGATGTTAGTTCTGGTGCCATGTTCCCACTCCTTGTGTTCTGTGTTTTCCTCATCCCGTCATGTGCTCCTCCATCTCCTCTTTCTCCCTCCACTCTGTGTCTGTGTACTTCCTGTTTTACTTTGAAGGTCTGTGTCTCATGTTAATGTATTTTGCTTTGCTTCCTTGTCTCCTTTGCTCCTGTGAGTATATAAGTCTTGCGTTTTCTCCTGTTTTTGTGCTGGCTTGTCTGTGTCTCTCTTTCTCTGTCTCCCTATGGATTCAGGTTTCAGCTAAGTTTAATTAGTTTCTGCCTATGCCATCTCTGATCCTGTTTTTCTTGATGGGTGAATTGTCATACTGCATATATCTTCAATCACTATAAAAAGGGAAACAAGACTTTTGGTTTGAATATAAATGTTTGTATTTTTCTTTTAAATGTGTGCAAGAAAAACTAGAATAAATAAAAAAAATTATGAACAAAATCAAGAAATTATTTTGAACTACTTTTATTATTAGTTTTTATTTATTTTGAATTAACATCCACATTGTTTCTAAATGTATTTTGTTTACACAACAAAATATTACAACATAGTTTGCTTAAAGTAATTGCAACTGAAATACACAAGATACACAAGAGATAAATTAGACAATTACAAGATTCAAGATGTAAAATACAAATAAACAAACGAGAGAGATAATCAAACAGCACTAACCACAGTAGTCAGAGTGTATTTCAAATGAACTTTGCACAGTAAACTAGCTCAGTAGCAAATAAAATGTAGTCTCTCCTCACAGTCATGAGCGTCCCAAACAGCCTTACTCCCTTCTGTCACCTTCAAGGCTCCACACTTAATCTTAGCATGTGGACATGATGGTTTTCCTTCTTCATCCCAGGCCTCATAGTCCATCTCCTGCCCATCGACCCACAGCCAGTCCCGAGCCAGGAAACGCAAGCCAATCCAGACGTGATCAGTGGTGTTATGTTTGCTCAACTCTTTCTGGATCAGCAGCATCTCAGTCTCAGATGCCACACTGGCCAGGTCATCGTGGTGCTCCCTGCAGTACTCCAGAGCTTCCTCCCAAGTCTTTTTCTCAGTCACCACTGCTGCACTGTAGCAGAAGAAGGTTATTTTATACCATAGGCCTCCATCGTACCACTTGCTTTTCCACATATAGCCATAGTCTTCATTATCGTTAAAGTCGTTAGGTTCACCTGGTTTCCAGGAAAATCTGGATACTGCTCCACCTCCTGACCACAGCCATTGCATTCTGTTTGAGCAATTTCTCACGAGTCCTATCCAGATATAGTGATTGACATTGCTGGAGAGCTGCTGAAGTTTGTTGGCATCCTTGTCATTACTGACAGGGGCCAGGTCTGTGTAGTGCTGCCGACAGTAAGTCTGAGCTTGAGGCCAATTCATTTTGTCATTAACGTGAATGTACTTTGTAAAAGTTCCAAACAATCCCATCAGGAATAGGATGCAGGTGAAGATCTGATCCATTGTTGTCTCGTTTTGAAGGGTTCTGCAGAGCAATGAGGATCCACAGAGGTTTTGTAAGATATATGCTGGAGATGTGAGCTTTGCCTGTCAAAAAGCATTTGTATATTAGGACAGCCCTTTGATTCTCGGCGCCTGTAGTTCCTGCTACCTATTCAGTAGCAGGAACACAAAACTACTTTACATCTTGTACTTTTCCAAGCAGCAGATGAATCAAATTATTAATAACTAAAAACTTAACTGGTACCAATTTAGAATTCTAAAGTGTAACATTTATTTCTCACAGATATTGTGGCCTCCTTTGAGTAATATGTTTTTTTTTTTTTTAAAAAGATGGTTGCATTTTGTAAATTAATCTTCTTAGCAGATTGGCATTTGACTTCAAACTTTTCTTTAAATCACCATAAATGCAAATTAAAAAGAAACAAATGATTTAGGATTTGCACATGATCTGGTTATTTAGTTAAAAAGAAGAACTTTATGCTAAAAACAAACAAAACAGACACTAAGGGAACAAACTGTGTTCCATGAAACATCATAAACTTTAAAATGATAAAGTTTAGGAAGTACAGTACTGTGCAAAAGTTTTAGGCAGGTATGAAAAAATGGTGTAAACAAATAATGCTTTCAGAAATATGAATGATTTTTTATTGGCCCCAAATGTATTCTGCAGCAGGACAACGACCCCACATATCCCAGAATTCATAGCGCGGCGGTGGGTGTGGATAATTTTGCCGGAAAAAAAAACGGCGGATGAGGGCCGCCTGAAGAGCAAACTTTAAGTAAGTACTGAATATTATGTCACTTGCAAATGTTTAATAACGAAGAACATTAAAACATTACTGTTGGCCACATGTCGGCAAAGTTACGTGACATTAGTGACGTTTGTACTAACTTGGTTTTAAAGCCTTTACTTTAAAATATACGCCGTTCAATAGCTGAGCTTAATCCTACAGAGAATGATCAAAGCTCATGTAGAAACAAACAAACAAATGAACAAAAGATTTTCTCCTTCATTTCTGTCAAACAAAGCTGTATGAAACCTTTCCAGCTGTTAGTATCATGATTGCTAGGCAACCTGGGCAGCACGATGGAGGCTAGACCGTCCCATTTCGCAAACCTCGCTCTTCCGGCCTTAGCGGCCTTTGAGTACGCGGCCCTTGTGGACCGTTAAGGCTGCGTACTTTAAACCCTGAATTGGGATACAGCCCTTTTCTCCACTTGAACTGTCAGATCAGCAAACCTGGCCTGATGACAGTTTGCCATGTAGTCATGATTCCAGCAATAACAGGCATTTATCCACCTGCAGTCCCCAGTGATGTCTAATAGAAAGTTTGCTCTTACAGCAAAAATAAATGGAGTATCACTCGTCTGCCTCTCACTGGCATGCTGTTTCCATGGAGAAACACATACATAAAACCTGTAGGTATAGTGGGTTATTTTGGTTTGCAAGTGATAAACTCGCCTTATCAGGGCTGCTCTTTTTTTTTTTTTTTAAGTATGTTTATTGAGATTTTTTGATATAAGGAAAAAAAGAGACACAAAAAAAGACAAAAAAACAACAGACAACACAACAGCAAGGGCTAAAACACACAAATAAGACAAAAGATTACACTGCAAAGACAAAAATACTACTTCAACACTGGCAATAAACAGAAATAAAACGCTAAGGGGGTAGTCGATCAAACAGGACTTTGTTTTAATACATGGTCTAAAAATGGCTGCCACACATCAAAGAAATTACTAAGTTTGTCCGCTAATGTGTACCTAATTCTCTCCATATGCAGTAGAGCAGTCAGTTCTGTTAGCCACATTTTGAATTGAGGTACAATATCCGACTTCCAGACAGCCCAATAATAAAACTGAAACAATAGCAAAGCAAATTCACCCTTAGGTTTAGACTTACATAGATGAACTTTTTATATCCTGTGAGTTTTAAAGCCCCAAACAAATGGTAATACTACTGAGTCGATCACTTTAAAAAATTGCTTATTCAAAAAAATAGGTAAGTTTAAAAATAAATATAGAAATTTAGGAAGGGAATGGCTGCTCATTTTTGACCCACTAATTTGTTTTATCCATGGCTACAACAGCTCAGGATCAGTCAACAACATCAGCCTCTACAATTAACCACTAGGGTCAATCAGAGCCCACTTAGACAGTATCAAGTTTAGTCTTCCCACAGCTGGCTGTTGACTTAAGATCAATTACATATGCACATACATTTAAAAAGACTAAAAACCTTTTTTGTTTTGTTTTGTTTATATTTCTGACGTTTTCATTGCCTTAAAAAAATGTAAACCTACACAATTTTGTTTGGTTTTTATCTTCCTGTTGAATTATTTTATCTTTATGGTCTGTTTCCTTGTAATAGGGGAAAGACAGAATATCAACCAAATTCTAGAAAAACAACACATTTAAATAAAAGTTTTAATTTTTTTTGCATGTCAGTGAAATTTGTACTTGATACCCAAGAAAAAAACAAATTAGTACTTTCCTGGTAAATACATCAAGATGAAATCTTAGTTAACTTAAGTTAGAGTTTGAATTAGTTGCCATTAGGCATTCCATTTATTTATTCAATAATAATTCATACTCATACATATGAGGTTTACAATGAGGTCTTTTTAATAAGAAGTTTGAAAAACTCTTTAAAACCACAAGCTAATAAAAACAAAAACAACCCAAGGTTGTTGGGACAAGTAAATCAAATTTTCAGTTTGTATAAGGGAAAACTTGACATGACACTGGCTTCACATTAGACAAGCAAATTGCAGATATCAGGAAGTCATCTTTTATAGTAGCACCTGCTTCAAGATTTTACTAAATCATTGTATTTTGAAAAACACAAGAGGTCAACAAATTGAAAGGAAAACTGAAGAAAATTTTATTTTTACATTTAGTGTGAAAGGGATTTTCTTTCCCAGTTTTTTCTCCTTACAGCATTCATTCTATAAGTCTTCATATTTCTTATTTCTTATTATTATTTTGGGAGACACATGTTGGAAATCCTCCAGTGTTTCATTGTTGTATACTTGCTCTGTGTTCTGGTGATACTGCTTGTATCACCAGAACACATTTTGTAATTTTTTAAGTTACATAGTTTTATCAGAATTCATTCAAAACTTCTTTACAGACAGAATGAAGTGCTCAAAAGCTACCAACAAATGGTACTGTTCCATACCACCATCTTCAACTCCCTGATGTATCCTTCGAGCAGCTCATCTCAGACTGCCATCTTCCTGATGCATTTACAGATGCTCTCTCTTTCATCCTCCATTGAAATGTACTAATCCTCTGCCTCTCTCTTTTCATTGCTTACAAATCCTCAGGGTGCTGGACTTTGAGTGGAGCCTATTGTTCCAGCTCGGTATCTGATGACTGGTAGGGCATTGTATCTTATTCGTACCATAGAACTGGCTTCTCAGCACCCCTCTGGAGGTATCTGGCTGTGGCTGACCTTCCATCTTTATCGTGGTTACTTCTGTCTGGTATATCTGTTATTCTGCTGTCTGGTAGTTCTGCGTCTTTAGACCAGATCACCTTCTCTTTGCAACCATTCAGCCACACTCATAGTGTGTGTGTAGCTTTTACAAATATCTGCGGATGTCTGGCTTGTATCCATAACATATGTTATACTTTCTTTAACCAAGCCAAGTTTTTTACTTTAAATCAGAATTAGACTTAATACCACATTTACCCCCTCTCATCAGAAGGCAGAAATTTTGATAACTGGTGCCCTATAGGGGGTCCAAGATTCACAAACACTTTGAAAACATACACAAACATAGACAGATGTAAAGCCCAGGGTTGGAAGAGAGCAGCAAGCAAATTTTTTTAATTTGCCTAAGGCAAAACATAAGAGATGCTTTGCTTTACGTCAGACAGCCAAATCATATTCATTGTTCCTACTGTCTTATCGTCTTACAATGGAAATCACCTGAAAAAAAATGTATACACACACACACACACACACACACACACACACACACACACACACACACACACACACACACACACACACACACACACACACACACACACACACCATCTTCTTTAGATTATCTCTACCTTTTATCTCTTTAGGCATGTTCATGATTAAATATAAAGAAAGGTTTGGAAGATATCCAGGGGTAGACATACGAGACTGTGATTCAGCAGTATTTTTGATTTTGGAGGGTTTTTTGGACATTGGACCACCACACAAACATGTTAAATATTAACGTATTTATGCTTTATGCCAGATACATGAGTAAAGACAGACTCTCACTGCAAGTGACAGGCCAAATGACAGCTCCTGGAATTGAGAGCTTTGGCCTCAGAAAGCAAATCAAAGAAAACAAATCTCCAACATAACCCCAAATAGACGTACACATTCTGGGCTAACAAGCCTTAAATCTATCCCTTCCAAGACAAATTCTGAATGTCAGTCAGAATCTAAAAGCTTCATGTTCGAACTGTTACCCTCCACTGCCTCAAACGGTTAGAGCATTTATCAGTGTCACATACCTCCTTTATATTTGATAATGATGATTGTTGTGAGTACTTCTAATGTTCCCTGTCAGGGGAGCAAATCACAAGATTACCTACATCATCCCTGAAGTGAGCAGTCTCCAAGCATGAGGGACATTGCCTGTGCCCATGACATGTGAATTAGTACCTGACAACATGGGAGTCATTCTGAAGCGATGTTTTCCTGACAAACAGGAAAGGCCACAACGCAAACACCTGACGTTGAAATGCAGTTACGGAATGAACAAGTCTACACACAGAAAATGGCCTGAAAAAGTCTTTGAATGTACCTGGCAGGCCCACATAAAACCCAATAACTGCAAACTCTTAAAAAACTCTTATTGAGAAATATATAATACATAATATATAATATATATGTTATATAACTCTGTGTTACCTGAAAGAATTACAAATGATCACAAACACTCTGGAGGCATTGCTAGCATATTAGTAAACTGTTGACGGGTAACAAACAAACAATAAAAAAAATTCCCAAACTGTGGGCCAGGGCCCCCTGGCCCAATAATGGTATTGCAAGTGGGCCTCAGTAATAACTCAAATTCAATATGAATTTCACTCAGAGTGCAACTCCCATTTAAGGGTATACTAAAACCGTCTTTTTGCTAGAATAAGCACAAATGATCTGTGAAGACAATATTAAATTATTAATAAAATTTTGATTATGCTTGTGTTTAGGCTAATCCTTACACCGTCTTTTTAGTGACATTAATGCAAAACTAATGAATACATTAATGCAATTAGTTTTAGATTAATATAATTAATTAATTAATTGGGCTAAGGCCCAAATACCAAACACCCTCAAACCTGGCCCAGGCTACGTAAAGGAATCCTTGATGTCTTTTATTTATTTATTTATTTATTTATGTAGTATATTTAGCTTGGGAGACCCTACCAAGGGCAAGCTTCCCTCAACAACATGACCTTTGTTACTAGGATCAAAGGAACGCACAACCACCTCCACAGTGACAAGGTGGTGATTCACAGAGGGGTATTTTCCATCAATAGTAGGAATTTGTTTTTTGATTTGGCATAAACACATCATCTCTGGTTCACTGAATCACTTTTCCACTAAAGCAACAGACAAAACTCAAAAACAAAATGTACAATGGTGAGCACTAGAGTGTAGCAGAGACCAACATCAAAGACACTTTCTGCTCAGTCAGCTACAGTATGCCATCATGTAGTGATGCTGTGCACTGAAAGTATTTAAGAAAATAGGTCAAGGCTCATATACTTAATGATAGCCTGCAAGATTTTTAAAACAATCTAAATATAATCCGAGAACAGACAAACTAAAGGAAGCTGAGGATATCTGATGTTTGCAAACTACCATCAAATTTGCCCAATGAATTAAAAAAAACAAAACAAAACAAGACCCATGTTCTTCAAGGGTCAGGGGGTATGGGTTTAGCCTTCAGTTTTCAGCCGCTAATTACAATCTCCCTGTCTATATCAGTAAAATCAATCTGCCTCCACACAATACAGGTCAGGCCATGTTAGGTGTTAGGGTTGAAAATTATTAAACAGATTACAAAATTATTAAATAAAGCTCTTTTATTATTTTTTTATGCACAATGCAAATGTGCTCATAAACGTGTTGGTCCTCCGTGTTTGAGGGTAAAAAGCTTTGTCCGGTGCTATGTCTGGATTTTAAAAACTGAAGGGTAGACGTAGAGCGCACAGGGTTTTTCAGCATGCTTACACATCACACTTGAAATTAAAGTAAATAAAATCTTTTAAACAACAGACATTTCTCCCTACTTCCTTGTGAAAAAATTTGAACACGACATAAGCTAGACTATTGACAAATAGCATCTTCAGGAACCCCGGGTGGTCCGTGTGAGTTATTTTTGTTTTACTGAATTTATTTGATTTACTTTTTCTTTTGATTTTATTGACCTATTATTGCTAGTATGAATCACCCATCATTGTTACCAATTTGCTGGAAATCTTAATAATCTCTAATTTTCCTGGGGATTTTAGCACCAGCATTGTGAAACTCTGATGCCTTACTGGCTACATCATCTCACCAAAGGACAGATGACAGCGTGTGCCATGGCACTGCATCTGTCCTTCCACAATGTACAGCAGGGGTCGCCAACCTTTCTGATGATGAGTGCCATCCAAAATTTTGTCAGAAGTCAATGTGCCATATGATTGCATTAGCAATAAACGTAATACCGCTCTATATCAACAGTTACACACTATATAGAACAACTTTATAGGATTATATTTGTTCGCAGATGTAGCCAGCTATCAGCGAATATTTATCAGCTATTTTGAAACAAAAAAGGACACTTTTTATCCATATCAAGAACTCCATAATAGCAAAAAAAAAAAAAAAAAAAAATGCAAATGCTATTTATGGTCTCCACACAACAATGATAAGAAAAATAAACTGGGCCAATATGGCATGTTTGTTAATACAGAGATATGTATGTTAATGTGAACTCTGGTCTCCCACTCAGAGACACAGGTCTCCGAGTGTCCAGCATTCAGACCTGAGGACACTCTCCGTGTGAGAGAAAATCTGCTCACACAGATATGTAGAGCCAAATACTGTCAATAAGGCCTCTGCAATGTTCTGAAGACAGTTAAACTTGTATGCAGAGGTGGGTAGTAACTAGTTACATTTAATCCGTTATATTTACTTGAGTAAGTTTTTGAAAAAAATGTACTTTTAAAGTAGCTTTTTTGCACGATACTTTTTACTTTTACTTGAGTACATTTGTGAAGAAGAAATGGTACTTTTACATTTGCAAAATTCGACGCTTTACTTTTAAAAAATAATTAGTTTAACACATTAGATAACATGCCGCCAGTAGAGTTTCCGGTAACTTTTTTACCAATCAGATGTGGCCATGCAGTCACATGACCAGTCTGAAACTGTGGCGGGCAGAGCGGCCCAAGCGTTTCAAAGTGGCGGACACACGGAAAGAAGAAACATGAAAAATTGAAGAGGATGAACACCCTTGGCCTCATATACAAAGAATGCTTAGCTTAAAAGCAGTACAAAAGAACAGCCATGTCTTCAGTGTCGGTGTCTTCAGTGAGAGCCAAAACAAACCTACTTTTCAGCGTGAAAAAAACTCAGCTCGTGTAACCTGAGCTATATCACGTTATAACGTGATATAGCATGACAAATATATTGTTCTAACAATACACCTTTCACGTTTGAATAATATAATATCACGTTATTACAATATACATAATTATCACGTTCGTACAATATAAATATTATATAGGCTACATCGCAGCTCCAGTCACGGCTTCCATCACTGTCTTTCTCGTCTTTTCCCAGAGTAACAGCCAAACATTGGCTAGCACTGCTTAGCCTTGCACGCGTTCTTATTTTAAACTTAATCTGGAATTCATTGCAAACTGTTTGTGCGGGATATGAATAACAAGATTTTGTTTTTCTACAAGAGTTAGTAAAAAACATCAACAATATGATCAAATCTTCTTGCCAAACATCCACAGCTTGGCAGTGTATACAGCACTATAATGACCAGACCTAATTCTTTTGAAAACCATACATCTTTCCACAGGTCTCAACTTCATCAGACATCACCTAGACTCAGAGCTGGATGAGGCCAGCACAGACAGCGGCCTAACCAACGAAGATGATGGATCCATGGGGTCAGGAAAGCCAGAAGCAGGGCTGGAGAGGTACCTTTCATGACCATTCACTGGAGGTATGGATCTATTGCATGGCTTTCCTCACATCAAGAAGCTGTCCATCAAAATCAATACAGCTCTTCCTGCATCTGGAGCTTGTGAAGGACTTCTCAGTCATGCAGGACTCCTGTTCACTGCTGAACAGTTAGAGCTTCACAGAAAGAACCTTGAGAGCAAACTGCTGCTGAAGCTTAACCATCCCTTCACTGAGTAAAGAAATGGCACATTTTTGCTAAATATGCAGAAATAAATGCACACCCATACAATTTTATGGTAAACTGAGCTGCCTTGTATGAACACATGTTGAAGATGCCTTGTTCTAATGTTTTCTCTGAGACTGCTGCCATTTGGAACAAAAATGAATATAAAGTTTACAGCATATCTTGTCACTGGAAATTGTTTGCACTGTTTATATATTTATATTATTTACTGTAGGCATTGGTAAAAAAAGCTTTATGTTGAGGAAAAATGAAATCTGGAAATTAGAATTGTTGTGCCTTATTTTGTTGATGATTTTACATATATTCCTTTTGAAAATACTAAAATTTGTATATTTATTTATTTTTGTTTGTCTGATAGCATTTATTTAAAAAGTAAATCGGACATTTCAAACAGTTACTCACTACTTGAGTAGTCTTTTCACCAAGTACTTTTTTACTCTTACTTGAGTAACTTTTTTTAAGACTACTTTTCACTTTTACTTGAGTAATAATAGTTTAAAGTAATACTTTTTTCGCATCGCTTGAAAAACCTGCCAGCTAGCAGCGTCCCCCTCCCCGGTAGGTGAAGTTAGTTTTAGCCAATTACAAGTTGAATCTGGTAGTTGGGGTTGTTAGCTAAGATACAGTCATTAAGAAGTGGCACAACTAATGTGTCTATGTGAGCTAAATTGCGATGTGCACCGCTGGCCCGGCCATTTATTTTTTAATGCACCTTCTCAGATTAATTCACTGCGTGTCGTGCTCAGGGCTGGACTGTGACAAAAAAATCAGCCGGGGCATTTTAACTAGAGACCAGCCCACCAGGTATTATAGGAAAAGCCATAAAGCCTTTGAATGAAAACAAACGCTGTTGTGATAGTGATGTACACCGTCTTGTTGGTATATGTATGATTTCTATACATTTTACATCAAATAAAACTTTGGTTGTAAGATTCAGATAATTATTTATTAAAAGCGAGACATTTTAAATAAGAATAAGAAGGAAAAGTATTTCTTTGTGCCCCCCTTTCCCTGTTAGTGCCCTCCTGTGTAACACGCAGACACTAAAGCGGTTGCGCCATAATGTCATGCTGCAAAAGAAAAAAAAGGACGATTCTTTTAAATACAAGGGGGAGTAAGCGAGTCAGATACCAAGGCACAGAGATGTACGGAGCCCCTCTGATGACATGGTCCAAAAAATTAATAAATTGTGGCCACAAAATACTACTTCGTGCCCTTGAAATGGGTATAACGTGCCCACGAAATACTTATTTGTGACCACGAATTGGGTATAACGTGGCAACGAATTACGCATTTGTGGCAACGAAATAGATAACGTGCGCACATCATATTGACACAATTCCTGGACAGCTGCATAGAGACATAAGCATAAGAGTAGGCTAAACCTATACACCATGGACAGACAGTATGATTGAGTTTTATTTTACGCTGGGAATGAGCTACAAATGCATTTTGAAAAGCCTGGCAATGCAAGGAACCATCATTACGGAGAGACATTTAAACAGGATATTGAGACCCCAGTTGCTTTACAGACATAAGTACGACTTGGACACCAGGAACACCAGGATAGATTTTATTGTCTACCAACTGCAAGGGCCTGGGAAGGATCACGGTTATATATTAAATACAATCTTCTACGTTCACTAAATTCCCTCTAATGTTAGTATGCCACATGTTCATTATGGGTCCACCAGCAGTCCAGGAATTCCTTCTTTAGAGTGGAGTCCACACCAGCCTTGTCTTCGGCAGATGAGGAGGAGCCTCCTATCCTCTTGTCTTTCCACTGGGCCCATCACATCCCTGCCCAGCTTGCATTCTGCACCCGAGTCCGTCCTGCGATGCCACCACAGCTCCCCTTGCGTCGGCACCCTGTAAAATAACAAATAGGGGCCAGAACAATGGTCCCAAGAGGGCCCTGGCTTATAGCCATGGCGACCCTCTCCCAACCCGGCTGCACCCAGTAAACGACAGTGGAGACCCTACTCACAAATGCTGCCACTCACACGTGTTGTCTCCTACTGTCTTTGTAAGTGAATTGAGGGTCATACACAGCTAGTTACAGCTAAATTACAATAATTTGAAATTCTTTATTGCCAGTTATGTGGAACCTAAAGAAAGGTCCTGTTGTAACTTAAAAATCAACTTTTTTAACTTTTTCAACTCTTTTAAAAAAAGATTTCTTTAATACAGTGGAACCTCGACTTACGAATACCCCATTTAACGAAAAATTCAACTTACGAAGGGAGTTAACGCCAATATTTCTGCCTGTGTTACTGCAAAATGCCCGCGTAACGAAAGCCCAGAATGCCTACAATGCCCACAATGCCTTCCGAATCATGTGACAACCCCCTTGGCTTTCGTACTTGCACTTCGCTGTTCCACTTGAACCGATGTATTGTTGTTACAGTTAACAATTAGCCTATGGCCTATCGTTCACTCAAAAGGCACAATGGGTGCTTTGACTTACGAAAATTTTCGACTTATAAAAGACCCTCGGGAACGAATTAATTTCACAAGTCGGGGTTCCATTGTACATGAAAACCAGACGTTCGTATTAAAGGAGAAAATTTAAACTGTAGAAATCTCAATAATAATAAAAAAAACAAGTTTTAAATATTTTAATAACAATGAATGAAAGAAGTAATAATGTTGTGTGGGGAAAATTAGGCACAGAGCTGGGTCGCCACGTCACATCGGCCGATCTGTCTCCAGGTTAGGCGTCGCACCCCCACAATTAGGCAGCGGGTCCCTCTTTTCACATGGCCTCCACACATTCCTCCTCATATCTGGGGCCTCTCTCCTCCCAGTGCTCAGCTAGCCTGCTTTTGAAAGGTCTTTGCACAGCTGATAGGCCACCTCTGGACACACCCATGCCTCAGCAGGTGATCCCTATCAGCTAATTTGTCCCATGTGCAGCCAGTCCACAGTGATTAAAACCATGCAATATAAATATCAACATACAAACATGCAAAAGAAACAATAAAATCATGCAAATAAAAAATGCACTCATAAATAGACACTAAAAATTAGAATAAAACCAATGTACAAGATAAATACAGATTTCCACTGTGTGACACCTGCCTCCTGGCAACACTTTGCTAGACCCGCCCCTGCACAGTTACCAGCTGTCAGCTACTTAGAAAAGGATCCTGGTGTAATTTTTCTCTCAGAAACAGTTCATAACTTCCCTTCAACTCATTCATGTCACCTAAAAGGTAAACCTGTTTCTCCATCACCTGTTCAGCTCTGATGATTCAGTAAGGACATCTCCTGGTTTGTTTCCCTCTCACCACATATCCAAACCGACATCATGACCAGCAGGTTTACAGTTGTGACTCCAGCAAACATCAGCTGATACGAGAAATTAATATGAAATCAATTCTAACAAAAGCTGATCAAGCTTAAACGTGCTGCTGTTTTTTAGCGCGACATCCGCTGGTTTCCTCTTTCTGGCGCAAAGTGGGCGAGAAATAAACCAGAGAGAAAAGCCGATCAGCTGATCATTGATCAGTTTCATGATTGAAGTAGCAACAGGAGAGGGAAGGGGGAGAATGAGAGAAGAAGAGACAGCTGCAGCGTAAAGACACAGAATAAATCCAGCTTTGTGTCTTTTTCATTCTAACTGAAGTCCGGGACAAACTTTTCAGCTCAATACGAAACGCGTAATATTTTCTCCGAATACGGGACGATTCCGTATTTTGCAGGACGGTTGGCAACTCTACTAACTAACCTTATAAATAAAATAAAGTTCACTATCAGTAACATCATAGCACCCACCCAGCTGTATAGAAACTCCGTCATACTAGCTAGTACGCAGTACGAGTTATTGTAACTGACTGTAAAAAGTCAGCACAATGATAAACGATAAACTCCACCTAAACTTGGTTTATATCTGACCCAGACAGACTGCAGGTCATAACTTCTTACCTGAAGTTCCAGCGTCCGTCAGCCCATAAAAACGAAAAATCACCGGGCCAGTCCAGCTATGCTCGTGCCATCGGTTAACCCTTCGCGTGCCACCTCCTGTGGTGCTGAACAGAATAAGTGGAAGAAAAATGCATAGATGTGTCTTTGTTGGTTTTTCAGCATTTTTTGTGGAGCACTTTGTGATATTTATCTTGAAAACAACTAGATAAATAAAATCATGTAAGAACAAAAAACTCACAAAACACGTGATATGTGGTTATTTATTTATTTATTTAGATAGTTAGGTGGTTACATATCCATAGGTTACATCCAGAAAGTGACTTCTTATATTGACAGCTTTGTAGTGAGAATCTTGCTTGAACAGATTTTCACTGTGGTAAAGCTTACATTGCAACAAACTGATATCTTCTAATTTCTTCCAATAATTTTTTCCCAAAAAGCAGTTATCTTTGACCCTATGTATTTTACTGTCATTACCAAAATTAGCAACAGTCATTTCTTAATAATTGGTAAAGACATGATTGTCCACATTTCCCTGCATATAACTGCACGTTCTTTGAGGTGCATTTATATTGCATGTTACACAAACAGTGGTCTTGTAAAATCGACCAGCCTGTGTATACACAGTTTTTTTCTTCACTGCCTTTGTTTGTAAATTTCATTTTCATTTTTATGGTTTATCTTTATGCAAAATGAAAGTAAATAAAATATACTGATCCATTCCTCAGTAAGTTGAAACAGGTCAACGGCACACAGTTGCACACAAAGGTAGTTATATAAAGTGTCCAGCAGGTGTCAGACTCAGACCCAGACACAGCCAGCGTCCAACAAGGTAGAGCGTCAAACCTTGCTGGACCTTTTGTAGCCCATATATTGTACCATTATATCTTTATCTTTTATCTATCCATTGCTTACTATTGACATCAAAACGGACATATCAAAAAAGCATTTTTAATGAAATAGCGAAGATCTCAAAACTCTGAGCAAACTGCGGTCTCTTGTAAAAATCTAGTGGCTTTTGTGCAGAGATAAGCAGCTTTTGTACACATAGGTATTTGGACTCTCTGCACCACTGTTGCTTTTTGTTGCTTTTTAAAAGTCTAGCATAATTAAACGCTGTCACCAGAGATGACGTGTGTTGCTTTGCAAACTTCACAGAGATTCTGTGATTGAACAGCCACTGCAAGTAACACATTCCACAGTTGGCCAACTTCAAAATGTGTCCAGTGTCAAACATACGAGCTTGTGTGACCTGTCACTGCTAAATCATTTTTTATGCAGTTTAGCAATAAATTAACAACCTGTTTGCTCAATGGTGTTTGTTCTGTGCTACATTAAAAATGCTGCTTGAATGTACACCAGTTTCATGTACAGTTTGATGTATAGTTTGAACTATAATCCTACAGGTATCACAGACATAAGGAATTAATCGATACTAGCATGTGTAAGGATGGAAAATTTTAACATATCACTCAAATCTAATAAAAATAGATGTTCTTTTAGTGCATGCTACAAAAAACAAAACAGGAAATTGTGTCATGTGTTCTAAATGTCAGAAAGAGAAATTGGTTTCCTGGGACCTCCCCCAACTAAGCAAGAAATTTAATGATGATATTTGACTTGGATTTTATTTTAACTGGGTTTTTATTTTTAAATCTGCCATAATTTGTAGTGTGATTCTTTCCTTTGCCTGAGAAAATCACACACTGTGTTTTTAATAGGCCTAACTGATTCACTAACCGAGCACTTACTATGAGACACCTACTTCTTCTAGAGTTACACTGGTTTGCCTTTCAGATATTGTAGTGAGAGTAAAAGAAAAACTGAAAAAGCAGCCTACTCATCCATCTGTTTACCATGATTATTTCTATTTACAGTAAAAGAACCAAATTCTGTCACAACATAGTTCAATATCTGTTTAC
Organism: Astatotilapia calliptera; assembly: GCF_964374335.1. Classification (NCBI taxonomy): domain Eukaryota; kingdom Metazoa; phylum Chordata; class Actinopteri; order Cichliformes; family Cichlidae; genus Astatotilapia; species Astatotilapia calliptera. The sequence goes on along the minus strand of NC_137443.1, from coordinate 22,531,687 downwards.
TCATCATGAAGCACAACAATTAAAACATTTTGGGAACTGAGTGAAATGAGAGTTTATTATTTTAAAAGATAATCTACCAAAACCAAAAGATTAGCATTATATCAAAAGAAAGAAAGGACAAAAAGCTGACCTGAGTGCAAATAATAGTACTAAACTTAATTCCTCCATCTTCAGCCTGACTTTTTATTAATTTTGAAATATATCTCGTTTGTATTTACTTATGACATTTTATCTACCGGAGTTTGCTTTCTGTGTTTATTGTTTTGATGTTTTCAAATCTATTCAGCACTCTTTAATTTGATCAAGTGTCCCTTTACCATAGAAAGAAAGAAAAGAATCAAGGAGCAAAACAGAAATTGCAAATGGAAATGAACAACCAAAGTATAGCAACCACAATTATTAAAGGGTAATTCAAATTAATTTTGCAAACTTGCTCAATAGCAAATAAAATTAAGTTTTTTCTCACAGTTATGAGCCCCCCAGACACCTCCACTATTATATAGAGTTGCCTTATCTCTCCACAAAGTATTTGCTAAAAAATGATAAACACTTCCAATGACAGACGTGCCAGAAGAAGCCGAGGTTGTGTCACTGGCCGACCATTCCATTGCCTGTAAGGCGGCACACTCTGCACTCTGGACTTCTGGACATGTTGGTTTTACCCCTTGACCCCAAGATTCGTAGCGCAGCTCCTGGCCGTCCACCCACAGCCAGTCTTTAAAGAAGAAATGCAATCCAATCCAGAAGGGACCTGTGGTGTTTTGCTTTTTCAGTTCTCTCTGTATCAGCAACATCTCGGTCACTGATGCCACACTGGCGAGGTCACTGTAGGTCTTTCTGCAGTACTCCAGAGCTTCCTCCCAAGTCTTTTTCTCATTCACCACTTTTGGACTGTAGCAGAAGAAGGCTATACTGTCAGCTTCTTTTCCATCACTCAGTCCATTTTCATCGATATAGCCATTGGTATCTGACGCGCCATTGTCGGGTTGCTTATTTGCCCAAGGAACCTCCATTGGTCCACCTCCTGACCAGGTCCAATTATTTGTGCCTAAAATTCTTTGCAGTCCTACCCAGACACGGCCTGAGGGTCTCATCTTCTGAAGTTTGTTCAAGTCCTGTTCATTACTAACAGGGGCCAGGTCTGTGTACTTTTCCCGGCAGTAATTCTGAGCGGCATTCCAAGTCTTCTGATCTTCGATGTAAATGTACTTACTCTTACTAAAAGTCCCAGACAAATTCAACAGGAACAGGATGTAAGTGAAGAGTCTGTCCATTGTGCTCTTGGATTTAAAAAGATTTGGGAAATCTGTTGTGGAGCTGTCACCTTTTATGCTTGTCCTTCAGACATGCATTTGCATATAGGTCGGCCCTTTCATTCTCTTAACCACACAATAATCACAAGCTGAGTGAGAAAACACAGCTGCTTTAACGTTCTTCTTTTTTTGACAGCCCATAAAACTGCTTACAGGGCCCCGAACCTGTCCCAGCATTAAATAAACAAGTAAAATAGGTAGCTAAGGCTGTATAAAAAAAGACTTAAAGCATTTTAAGTAAATTCACAGAAATTATTTTTAACCACACAAATATTTCCTGACATGTTGGTAGTTGGTGTTGTTATAGGGGTTCCAGAGTTAGGAAACATACACAGACAGACATAAATCTAAAGGTTCTTGGAAGAGGACGCCCTAAACAAATTTAAGAATTTGCTTAAGGCAAAGCACAAGGGATGGGTGGCAAACAAACAAACCATATTATTCTGCAGTGAGAGCAGGTCGTTTTTTTATATTGTCATAGCATTTCACTGGAAAATAAATAAAGAGATAAAGAGAAATTATTTAAGGAGAAATTGAAGCCATATCACTTCAGTTCAAGTTAACTTTACATATATATATATATATATATATATATATAGTTATTTAGTTATTTAGTTATTTATTTATCTATAAAAGAATATATTTTGTACATACTGGACAGGTCACCACCAGTCTGTTGCAGGGCAAAGACAGACAGACAGAACACCATTGTGACAAAACAACTACACCTGTGGCCAATTTAGATGCCCAAATATGTGTTTTTGATTTTATTTTGATACTATATTAATTTCAGATCAATTTAATTTCAGTTATATAGATTAAAGATTCAAAGTGTTCATTGTCATATTTACAAAGAAAAGCATTTCTCTGTACAATGAAATTCTTTCTCTGCTGTCCACACACAGATGCCTGTTAATATGTACAGATAGAACTAGAACAGATAAATACAAATAGTATGAACAAATAAATTGAGACAAAAAAAATAAATACATTTGTGTGCAAAAGAGCTCTGAGCTTAATATGCTGGTTCGATATGTAAAATGACCTGATCTGCAAAAATTATTATTACTGTTAAAACAGGTCAGCTGTTCAAGAGTCTGATAGCAAACAAATCAACAGTTGCCTAAAGGTGCAGAAATATAGAAATATAACAATACAGAAAATTCCCAGATTACAGACAGGATGATGGTGAAACAGCACAGGTAAGACTCAGCGACTTAGCCTCCCTTTTTATTTTTTATCTATTAACATATCAGCACTAATGGTGAGGTATATTTCCCAAAGTTGTTAGGACAAGAAAAATAAACAAATTTAGAATTTTCTTAGGGTAAAGCATAAGTGCTGCCTTACTTCACAGTAGATATGCAAAACGCATGTTTGTATAGCAAGTCAAATGAGTATTTCAGTGTCTTTCTTGGGAAACAATCAAAGATCATGAGAATAAATTTAGAAAGGAGAATAGGAAATACAGCTTTACATTTTTCACACTGATAAGATTTTGAACAAAATACAGTGTTTAAATACATTTGTGTGTAGTAGCAGCATTTAATTTAAGTTGCCTTACCTTTTTTCTTGTGGTTGCTTTTTTTAAGTTCTGTTATTACTACACTTTCATGAGTTTTTTCTTTTTTCCCTATTTCCTATTTTCATGATTGTCTTTTCACTTTTACATTACTGTCTAAATTAACTTTCATTTTATTCAGTAAAAGGACTAGATGTTACAATCCCTGACAATGACATACGCAAGTTTTTGGGAGCTAGACACCTGAGGACCAGGTTGTGTCTCCATGTGTATCTGCCCTGAGTAAGGCTAGTCCTACAACCAACTAAGATGTTCTTGAGTGTGGCTGGGACTGTAAACAGGGGGCAGGCTGGGTCTTTTCCGAACCTCTAGCATGTCTGGCTGTTTCCTCCTGTCGACGCACCTTCTCCACTACCCTTTTTTGAAGTTACAGATGCCTGTTGCCACAGAGGTGTTACTGCTCCAAGACCAAATCCTCCTGTGCCCTGTTGGATGTGACCAACCACGTCATGTTGCCGAAGAGCAGATTTGGCCTGTAGCTTAGATGTGGCTGGAGTCCACTTCCTCCCTTGCTAGGGTGGGAGCAGTGCCTCTTAAGCCTCGCTTTTGCACATTTAAACCCCTCTACCTGGCAATGACAGTATCCCGTCGCTATAGAGTGCAATGCTGCTGAGGCATTTGAGAAGTCCGAGCCACTTCTTAACGTAGGAGCTCACTAGCCTCTTTAGTCGATTGCATGATTAAGTGAGACCTCATACATTGTCAATGGCCACAGTAGTCTGCGTAATAACCTAAATTGAAAGCACCAGAGCTTCAGTTTTCCTGGGAGTGCAGTGTTGTTAATCCGCTGGAGATCATTAGCCAAGTTCTGCCTTAGTTGTTCTAGTTGCCAAGTATCATTGAGGTCTGCATTATACCACCGTCCCAGGCTCTTTATGGGCTTCTGTAATACTGTTGGAATTTGTTCTCCACTGATATAGAATTGATTGGCTGTCAGTTTTCCTTTTATGATGGAGATGCTGCGAGATTTACTTGGCTTAAACTCCATTCTTGCCCATTCGATGTTTTCCTGGAGCTTCTGTAGCAATCGCCTAGTACATGGTTTTGTTGTTGCAATGATGGTCATGTCATCCATGTAGGCTCTAATGGGAGGAAGACGAAGGCCACTCTAAGCTGAGCGCGTGAGCAGTCGCGCACTGCTCACATGGTCTCACAGAAAATCTGCGCTGCGCACACAAAAAAATCCAGTCTGAATTGGAATTAAAGTAAATACATGTATTTATTTTATTTTGCTGATTTTCTGTGCGTGGAGACTGTGTTAGCAGTGCGCAATTTCTCACGTGCTCAGCTTAGAGGGAACAGTGCTCTTGAGTCTCTCACCTACCACTACCCACCGAGATGCCCGCATGACCAACTCCATTGCCATGATAAATGCCAGAGGGGAAATCTTGCAGCCTGTCATTAACTCCAATTCCCAGGTGCTGCTAAGCTGGTCACCAGGACATAAACACTCCACGGCTGAAGATTTATTTAAAGCACATAAAATGCATTTTATTGAAGAAAAGAAACAATGCGTGGGGTTGGAGAGTCCAGTCTTGAAATCATATGGACAGTCTCTTTAGGTTGGAAGAGAATCTGTGTTTCCTGAACTGTAGGACAGCATTATATAACTTCTTGTATGTGTCGAACAGCATGCCAGACACAGCAGTGCACATAGTCGTGTAGTAATGTCAACTAAAGTATAAAACTTGTAATTCAGCATTAATGTTTTCATATTAGTTGTCACACTGGCATTCCAATCCAAGAGTTAATGTCACTCCTCGCACTATGTTTCAAATATTTTTTATTAGACGGAAGAACAAATTAGATGCACTTATGCCTCATTTTTTTGTTTTTCAGTACCTCCATAATAATAACAATAATAGTAAGTGTGCCTTGCATAGGGAACTTAATGATAGAGATGGTACTACTAATAATAGTTGAAATAGTAACAATTATAATAATAGGGGTGGCCATGTGGTTAGCACTATTGTCTCACATCAAGAAAGTCTTGAGTTGAATTCCACCATCGGGGTCTTTAGTCCAAAGACATGCAGCTATGAGGATATTATTATTAACCTATCAACCATTATTAACCTATCATTAATAACCTATCCTCACTAGCTGAGTGAGCTATCACTCATGCCATGTTGTGACGTCAGCCAGTGACGTATGAAATATAAACATGAGCTAGATACATGAACATGCCCGGAACAGAATCATGAAATACACCCATACTCAGGAACTACAACATAATTAACTTATTCTTTCATAGAAACAAATAAGTCCAAAACCATACTCAACAACCTGTGTCAGCAGTGCATGGACCATGACACCGAACCATTGAGCTACCTTTTCTTCTAAACATCTTACACTTTGTTACGATCCAATGTTGTCAGTGTTTTGTGTTAGGCGTGACTGTTATGTGTTTCCTGTTTTACTTTGAAGGTCTGTCTTATCTCTGTGTTAAGTTTACGCTTCCTTGTCTAGTCAGTTCTGATTTGCCCCAGCTGTGTTTCCCTCCTGTTGTCCATTCCCTGATTGCTCCCTCTATGTATTTAAGCCCTGTGTTTCAGTTTGTCATGGTTGTGATCTCCTCCCGTGTTGTAAATAGTTTGTCGTATATAGATGTAAATACTAGGGGTGCAACGATACACAAAATTCACGGTTCGGTTCGATACTTTGGTGTCACGGTTCGATAATTTTTCGATACAAAAAAAATATTCATGCCTTTTTAATTTGTCATTTATTAAAATTATAAATATATATTTTAACTCAAAAGTACAGTTTTTAAATTTAATGTTGCTGAAACAAAAGTAATTAAAAAAATAAATATATCTCAGTGCTCTCAAAATTTCAAAATCCCTGGTAGCCCATCGGGCAGGGACTCTTCAGTTTTTGGTAGCCCAAAATAAATGTAAGTAGCCCGAATAAAAAAGAGAGCAATTTTTTGATTGATGTTGTGTTTCCTTTACAATATTATACATTAAAGTATAATATTGTAAAGGAAACAAAACATTAATCAAAAAATTGTTGAAAAACAAATTACAATTGAATCAGTCTGTGTCAGATCCTGAATATGAAATTTCCACTGAAGTCACGGGTAAGAGACAAGTGGAACCAAGATCTAGGCCATTTGCTTTTTGAAGTTTGCAAAGACTGCTAAATTGTGCCAGTGGTAGTTCACTCTTTGCAACATAGTACGCTGTTCTAAACAGATTTTTCAGGTTTATTTTTAGTATGTTATTTGCAATTGGTGTTTGTTCTGGGAAAGGTATTGCAGACTCAGCAATAATGCATTTCTTGCATTTCTCATGGGTTCTAATGGGGGCCTTTCTTAAAATGACTGGTCCCAGTAACAAAGGCACTTGTCAACTCAGAGATCGAGAGAGAGAAAACCAACAACACACCCAGCAGAACATTATGTTATTTACACAGGTGCACATAAGTGGTCCGCATGTGCGCATTCGCTGTCAAAATAAAAGACGCGCACCAGATAAGAAGTTGCAACACGCGTTTGCGTCCATGTAAAAAGCACTGTTTTTGTCCGCTAGAGTGGGCACATTCCGCACCACATCTCTGTGCGTTCATCATTTGTTTGAAGCCAGCTCACCTCCTGCAACCACTTTTCTGAGAATACGTGCTTCTTTTGTGGTTCGGACTCCTTCTGACATTTGTTTGGAGGTGGAGGAACTCCAAAGTAATTGCTTAAAGGAGCTTGCTTCTTTGACATCTTTAAGAGTTCTAAACAAATGTCTGTCCTCCTCCAGAAAATCGTATGTACGCAAACACGCGTTGCAACTTCATATCTTGTGCGCGTTTTTTTTATTTTATTTTGACAACGAATGCGCACCTGTGGACCACTTATGTGCAGCCCCGGTTATATAGCTCGTCATATTGCAGCCACAGAAATTCTTTTGTCCATGAAACCATAAAGCTGCACTTTCTTTTTGCCTTATAGTCTGATTTGTCATAACTTTTCCGTTTTGTGGTAAGCTTTTCTTTGGCTGTCACTTCTTCACCCTGACCTGTCTTATTTGACTCAGCAGAACTAAAATATATATCCTGCTGCTTTTACACGCGCACTCACATAAGCTCAGCGATTCTCTGCGCGATCAACCTCTCACATGTTTAAGCTTGCTGCGGGAGATTTCACTTCACTCACCAATCAGTGCTGTCGCTCTCTATACACAGTTCGCGCGATTGCAAAGTGAAAGCAAAAAACAAGCGCAAATTCAAAAGCGATTTCAATATGTCACATATTGACAGTGGCTCACCGATGCCAATGACATAATTACCCAGCTACATTTCCGAAAGAATGCAAAAGCATTGACATATATTTTTCCTTCCTACAATAGCCCGACGGGCAGGGCAGAGATAGATTTTGGTAGCCCGACTGGAAAAATCGCTAGCCCCGGGACGTCGGGCTAGCGATATTGCAAGCCCTGTATCTGATTGAGGAATCACTCATCCTTGGAAAAGAGAGTTTATTACAGAGAAATGGCTCTTTCCAAAATAAAAGCAATACTATACGCTTCTTCTGGGCTATATTCTCAGCAGCATATTGTAGCGGGTCAGGGCTGTTCGGGGCAGCGTTCTTCTGCAGATGTCAATAAACGGCTGTGCTCCCTGGCTAGCTCACGGGAAGCAAGACCAAACGACACCTCTGTCTCCTCCTTGTCTGAGCTCGCCACATTGGTGTCAGAAGTGGGATGATGGTGGCACCCCATGTTCTGACCCGAGTGACTTTCCCCCCGCCGGTCGTGACCGGCCGGTGCGCCAAAAGAAGGCACCTGGACATTTGCAGGACTTTGTGTGGGGTAATGGGGTCGTCGGGGACGACTGACCCCTTAGGTGGGGGCTATGTAGCGGGTCAGGGCTGTTCGGGGTTCTGTTTGTACAGTTATGTTTTGTTTATGTTGCCATAGTGACGGGTGACGCCCTCTCGCTGCGACGGTGTGTCCTTCCGGGGTCAGAGGGCGCCCTGTGTGTTGTTGTTGTTGCTGTGCGGTTGCCGCGCTGAGCAGTTAGCTAGCGGCAGTGTTCTTCTGCAGATGTCAATAAACGGCTGTGCTCCCTGGCTAGCTCACGGGAAGCAAGACCAAACGACACCTCCGTCTCCTCCTTGTCTGAGCTCGCCACAATATTAAACATATCAGGTCCCCATAAGGAGAATCATGTGCTAACGGCTGTCTAAATGACTCAGGTAAAGTTTGTAGCATGCATGCTTGTTGTTTTTGTCTGCTTCCACTTGTCTTTGCACTAGGATGATGTCGGCGTAAATGTGCAGTCATATTCGTTGTGTTCCCACTAGTGCTGTCAGCGTTAATCTCGTTGAAATGACGTTAACGCCACAACACGGCAAATCTCCGTTAACGAGCTACCCCTGATGCGTGGGGCTAGACGGCCAACACGTTAACGAGCTAACTGCGCTAACACACTAGTTCCCACCCATGTAATTGAGCATTGCGTGGCACATCCAACATACTGTTTTACTTTAGTCCATGACGCGCTTACCTTCAGGGTCATACGTTACATGAAAACCAAAATAATTCCAAACGCCAGATCTGAATGAGGGTGGGGAGGTTCAGTTTGCCATGTTGTAAGGAGAGCTTAACTTCTGTCTCGCTAGCTTGCCCTGCGCTCTTCCTTCTGACAATGCTGTCTGTGTTGAAAGCTCAGTGGATCTGCGCTCGACAGTGCAGCCTAGGCGGAGTAGTCGAACGCAGATTCACTGAGCGCTCAACACAGACAGCATCGTCAGAAGGAAAGTTGATAAAATAAATTACAAATTTTGTATTGTTCGATACATATGCGTACCGAACCGAAAGCACTGTATCGAACGGTTCAATATCGATACGAGTATCGTTGCACCCCTAGTAAATAGTTGTCGATACTTTTTTTTTTTTACTTGGTAGCTGTAGGGGTGAGAAGCCATTTTTCTTTGGGAACCTTTTCTCCTGTTTTTGGTTAGGGAGGCAGGTAAGACACCTTTAATTTTCGTTTGGGGTTTTCTGTGAAGGTAAGCCAGCTGCATTTCATTTCTAGAGTTTATGTTTGTTGTTTTGGCCATGCTCACCCTGATGCCTGCTACCTTTTGGGACTCAATAAACTGACTGGCTGTTGTGAAATCCGTGGTAGCTGTTTTTTGTTGGTTCGTCCTCCTTGAGAGCAGGGAGTGTGGGGGCATTTTTCCTTATTTTTATTTTCCTTATGTTGCACGCCAGTTTTCCCTGGGCTGGGGTGTAACAGCTTAAATGATGCCCTTTTCAGTGCAATCTGGAAATACAGAAGAACTTATGAAGGTCAATGACAACAAGCACAACAACCAAATTTTTAAAATTTGCTTAAGGAAAAGCACGAGGGTTGATTAGGTTCACAGGACACAAACAAATTATATTGTTGGTTGACAGGACAAAGTTGTTTTCATGTTACATCATCATACTTGGAGAACAAATGAAGATGACAAGAGAATAAATTTAAGTTTCATCCTGTCAAAATGTTTATCATGCACTGACTGAACTAGTCTCTGGGCATCCCACAAATAAGTTTAATAAGTCCAAGAAGCAAATATGAAAATAATAATAACAAGAGGAACCTAATAAACAGAAGAACTAACATGGCAACTTAGAATGAGCTTTTGGATCACTAGATGAACCTAACCTAAATAATGAAAACAAAATACAAGGACTAACAAATCTTAGCTAATAATAGCAACAACAAAAAGTTAACATATCTTCAATACTTCTATAAGAACTCAACAATACATGAACTCAAAATGCTTGGTCAGAGACCCAGCCCATGACACCATCCCAGCCACTCTTTTTGTTTGTACAAGCAAGCAAGACCATGCTACTTAACTCAAAGTCCACCTTTTTCCATCTCAGTTCTTGCAACAAACAAACCAGGAATACTGGTCCAGTCCTATAACTGTTGTAAATTAACATTCTCAATAACCCTTCCACAGCAAGTTCTGATGATCACAAATTTGGGTCCTAACTAACAATTAGGTATGTTTTCAAAACTCCAATTGACTGGAAGTCGACAAATGACCAAGATTCTCAAGGTCATGAACAGCAACTTCTCAGTTATTTCCATGACTATACATTTGTGCTGACAGGACTACTCGTTCTCCTTATAGTGTACAGACTCATTTACATTTTACATCAAGGTGATGCTCCTTGCTCCTTGTGTGTCTACTTCACCTTTGTCCAAGTCCCATGAACAACTACTTATTTGAAGACTGGGGATTAGGAAGTAGACTGGTTTACAAACACTTCCACCTTTGGATGCAGTGGTGGGTCCTGATCTTGCTTAGTAGCAAATAAAATCCTAGTCATAAACCCTGAAACACTGGTACATGGATCCCTTGTAAACGTAACCCACCCGAGGTTTACAGAATACTGGAATGTAGGTAGGACCATTTCAGTATTCTGAAAGTCAAGCAGCCAAGCCTATCCTAGCAGCCATAGGGACACTCTGAACAAGTCTCCAGTCTGCCCCCGGGCTAACACAATGAGTAGGACAACCATCCGTACTCACATTCACACCTAGCAACAATTTAGATTGACCTATTTACTGACACAAAAATAACAGGAGGACAGAGGCTCACATACCATTAGGGGAGATTAGAAGAGGGCATGGCAGAGAACAGAGGGAACTGACGAGACAGAAGAAGCAAAACTGAACAAATATAGATGAGCCAGGAGACTATCAGAATAAAACAGGAAGAAACACACACTGACACTCAGATGGCTATGTAGACTTGACACTGGGACTGGGGATAAACAGACATGGAGACCTGAAGGGAGAAAACAGACACACGTACATGAAAGAATAATGCATATACGTATACTCAGGAACTACAACATAATTAACTTATTCTTTCATAGAAACAAATAAGTCCAAAACCATACTCAACAACCTGTGCCAGCGGTGCATGGACCATGACACTGAACCATTGAGCTACATTTTCTTCTAAACATCTTACACTTAAATGATGCCCTTTTCAGTGCAATCTGGAAATACAGAAGAACTGATGAAGCCCAAGGTCAATGACAACAAGCACAACAACCAAATTTTTAAAATTTGCTTAAGGAAAAGCACGAGGGTTGATTAGGTTCACAGGACACAAACAAATTATATTGTTGGTTGACAGGACAAAGTTGTTTTCATGTTACATCATCATACTTGGAGAACAAATGAAGATGACAAGAGAATAAATTTAAGTTTCATCCTGTCAAAATGTTTATCATGCACTGACTGAACTAGTCTCTGGGCATCCCACAAATAAGTTTAATAAGTCCAAGAAGCAAATATGAAAATAATAATAACAGAAAAAAAGTTTTTTTTTCTCAAAGCATTGTTAGTTTTGTGATTAATGTCATCTGAAGAAAACAAATACCATTATTATTTTTGCAGGGTTACATTTAATCCAACATACTCTTTAGTAGTAGAGCTCTTTAGCCTCCAGCCTCTGAGGGTGAGCCCAACCACACAAGGATTCTCATTTCTGCCTCCTCTATTTGCATTCTTATTCTTTTAGTCACCACCCACTCTTTTTGTTAGCCCGGCAACTTGTGCAAGGATAGGCTTCAGCCTCCCTAAACCAGAATTTAATAAATAAAAGAAAATGGATGGGCAAGTCAAAGCAGAAATAGAAAAACAAAAAATGACATCATTGGGAACAAACTCATCGACAAACTCACAGATTTATTAGCTTTCAAACTCCAAAAAGTCAGCTGTTGACAGTGTTTGAATAAGATTCATCATTCCCGTATGTAGATTTACAGATAAATCATAAAAAAAATCAAACAATCAATAAATCAAAGTGAGCCACTGCAGATGATGCTCTGTGAGGCAAGCCAAAAAATAAGTGTGTCATTCAAGCAGACTGTTTATTAGGAATGTAGTGGTTTGTTAAATAAATGCACAAGCAGCCAGCCCAGAGATATAATTTGTCCAGCATTCCCTGGGTCTGTCCTGTGATATTCTCCAGGGAGAAAACATCTCACCAAGTCCATTCAACCAAGACCAAAACCAGCTCCACAATCAGCTTGGTCATTCAAGAGGGACCCCTTGTCTGTATCACTTTCTCTCCCTGGTGGTAGAATCAAAAGTGATGCCAACACAATGTTTATGGAAACTGTCACTAATGAAGTGCTTTTTTTTTGTTCTTTTAGCACTGGATTTTCTTTAGGTGACTGTATCCCATAATCTTGGTAACCTACCTACTGTCATTATGATATGGAGAACACAATAACAACTAAATCGAATCCTTTGCAAATAATTGACAGTAAATTGTCTTCAAAAAGCAAAGACATCTAATGCTGAAGCTAAAAGATTGCTTTTTGTTTGTTTTTGAAAAATATAATAATATTTTTGGTTCTATGTCAACAACATATCCCAAATAAAGTTTACAGCATGCTTCACTCTGTGGCATCATCTGCTTATTTAACAAAATCTAGTTAGCATTGGAAATTCTTGTTAATACAAGATTTAAGCTACTCAACTGTTCAAGGCCTCATTGATTGTATATTTTGTTTCGTGTGTTTTTTTTTGTTTTTGTTTTTATGAGTGACAGTTTTGGGTTGTTGGTCAAGATGCGAATAAAATGCAGACTTTCCATTTTAACTCAGCTCGCCTTCCAGACCTTCACTGACCCTCTCCTCAAATCATCACAAGCTCCTCCTGTAACGTAAGCCATTCACACCTCTAAAACTTCATTCACATCTGCGTAAGTGCCAGTTCCCCACTAATTCAACTCTCCTCTGTTCACAGTTCACTGCATTAGATCATCACGCCATGATTAACAGGGAGGATTAACAAGCAGCCACGAGTCCCTTGCTGAAATCAACCTTGCATTCAGCTTTCAAATCGATGCAAGTCATATACAGCAGAAAATAAATAAAATCAAAGACTCAGTGGTGCTGTTGCTCTTAAATCTATTTTAACCTGTTTAGCAGGAGTGGGGCTGGCGGAGTTTACCCTGGTGCAGGTGTGCCGCAGCGGTCATGTAAGTGGAAGGATCTGGGAGTTTCTCAGTAAATTTCACATTCCTGCACACATGTGCAACTGCAGTTCCAAAAAGCTTTCAGACACTGTGTAAAATGTAAATAAAAACTTTTGGTGCTGGTGCATTGTATTTAATGTTTTTTTAATTTTATAACTGGGTTTAAAGGCTGAAATCTTTTTTGTAACATATTATGAGATTTAGCTGTTTGTTTGAGATAAGATAAAAGAAAACGTTAAATGACGAAGCCCCAAAAGTTGTTTCTGTTCATCTGGACGTAGCGTTGTCAGTGAGAGAAATGTTTTGTCACTCATCCAAGTGACTTCTTCAGTCTCAGCTGACTGCAGGTTTCCCCAATCTTATAAACAGTACCTTTTCACAATGACTGAAACTAGCCGGCTGAATGAAAAATGGGCTCTGAGGTCAGTTCCTTGATCATTTATATGCAAATTGTCATGACCATTGATCAACAACCACTGATCAATGGCCATGAGGGAATGATTGCAATCACAGCATTGTAAGATGGTGAAAGTTGTACCCTTAGGCCCCCTCCTTGATTCAGAGATGGTCTTTCCCGTTTCACGTAAATGGCCTCCTTGACTCTGCACTCAAACTAGCGTTCCTCCTGCCCAGGATGTGCACATCCTCATCACTGAAAGAGTGTCCACTGGCCTGTAGGTGTGATTAGACTGTGAAGTCCAGGTCTGACAAGTTAGCTCTTCTGTGTTGTGCCATCCGCTTTGGTTTTCCCAATGTATAAATCATCGCAATCCTCCTGGCACTTAACAGCGTACACTATGTTACTCTGTGTTGGGGGACTCGATCCTTTGGGTGGAACAAATTTGGCGCAGCGTGTTTTGGGGTTTAAAAGCCACAGAGGTGCGGTGTTTAGAAAAAAATGCGTCTCAACTGCTCCTATACTCCTGACACTAGAGATGGCACGATACCACTTTTTAATGTCTGATATCGGTTCCGATATCATAAATTTGGATATCTGCCGATACCGATATGAATTCGATATAGCGCATTTTGTAATCAATAAAACAGTTTTTTTATAAATATCTTGCTGCATTTTGTATAAGTTTATACTCAAGTTTTAAAAAACAAGAGACTGAAGCTATTCTGTTATACCTGTATGCAAAAAATACACTGCACCCAAAACATTTTATAGTTCAGCAACACTGATCAATCTAATAAATTTAAACCTACACCAACCTCCCTATTCTGGCTTTTTATAGAGTACTTACCTACCTAACTAATAGGGTTGCCAACTCCCAGCAAAAATATTAGGGAACCACCGTCCGCCCTTAATCGATGTAATCACCTTTAATTTAATGCAAGTGTAAAACAAATGCACAGAAATCAATTATTTTTCTACAATAATTAAATAGATTCAACATCTTTCTTCAACAGAATTACAGACTACACAGATGGTACCTTCCCAAAGGAAAAAGTACTATAGCTTACTAGGGTGTATATTAGACTTATTAGTTACTATATGCAATAATGGATTTCTATACATTTAATCAGATGACCACTTTTGTTGTAAGATTCAGATAATTATTTATTCAAAGTTTTTAAATGACATAACAAAGAAAAAAAATTTCTTTGTGCCCCCCTTTCCCTGTTAATGCCCCCGACAAAACTTTGCTAGACCCGCCCCTGCACAGTTACCAGCCGTCAGCTACGTAGAAAAAGGATCCTGGTGTTATTTGTCTCTCAGAAACAGTTCATAACTTCCCTTCAACTCATTCATGTCACCTAAAAGGTAAACCTGTTTCTCCATCACCTGTTCAGCTCTGATGATTCAGTAAGGACATCTCCTGGTTTCATCTTCATGTTTCCCTCTCATCACATATTCAAACACATATCATGACCAGCAGCTTTTAAAGCTGTGGCTCCAGCAAACCTCAGCTGATACTAGAAAGTAATATTAAATAAATTCTAACAACAGCTCATCAAGCTTTTTTTTTTTTTTTGTGTCCCGTTTGGATCTTTAGCCATCAGAATTGTTGTCTTAAGGCCAAGAAAGATGCCAAGCGGATTTATTTTACCAAGTGGATCATCATGGCCTTGCCATATTGGTCCATTTGATTGACCTTTATTATAATTATGAATTTATTTTATTTTCAGTTGCTACAAACGGGACAGACATGACTGGGGGATAGGACAGGGAGAAAGAATGAAAGAAAGAGAGGGAGAGAAAGAAAACCAAAGGGGAGAAGAGACGGTGAGAAGGGGGGGAAGAAAGAAAAAACAAAACAAAACACCTGGGTCACCTGTATGGAGAAAAAAAACAGAAGAGAAAGCAAACAACAAAGAGCAACATAATTTAAAAAACGGCACCATCACAATAAACTAGCTAGCAGTAGATATCAGTAGATACTAGAGATGGACCGATCCGATATTCAGTATCGGTATCGGTCCGATATTGACGTAAGTTACTGGATCGGATATCGGAGAGAAATTTAAAATTTTTTATCCGATCCAGTGAATATCACAAAAGCACCTCAAAAACTCGCTAACATGGTATAACCCAGGTCATGACCTTAGCACGTCAGAGCAGTATGCGTCACGTGATCGAGCGGTTATCGTGTGGGAGAGCTCAGAGCCATCATGTCAGCAGTGTGGATTTATTTCAAACTAAAAGACGAAAAAATCAAGACTGCCGAATGCAACTTATGCGATGCAAGTGTTTCGCGGGGTGGTAGCAGTGTGGGGAATTTTAACACCACAAACATGATTAAACACTTACAGAAACACCACGCAAAGGAGTACGCGGAATTTAGCCTGGCCTCCAAAGCTAAGCAGAAAAGTGTACCATATCAACAAACGCTTTTGGAAAATATTCAGAGACGTGAGAAATTCCCTCCGGAAAGCAATAGAGCGAAGCTGATAACGGAGAAAATAGTTGAATTTGTTGTGCTTGATGACCAGCCCCTTTCCGTTGTGGAAAATGATGGTTTTCGACGCTTAATTGAGCATTTAGAGCCTCGCTACATGCTGCCAAACTGGCATTTCATCTCGGAGGAAGCTATCCCAGGCAAGTACAAACAGGTGCGCAAGTTCATCTCCGAAAGTTTGGAAATAATTCCCACGTTAAGCATGACGACTGATATCTGGAGCTCGGACGTTTGTCCGTTGTCCCTGCTAAGCTTGACTGTACACTGGATAGACTCGAGTTTTACAATGCAAAAAGCAGTGTTGCAGGCCAAAGAGTTTCGTGGTTCACACACAGGAGTCTGTGTCTCCATGTGTATCTGCCCTGAGTAAGGCTAGTCCTACAACCAACTAAGATGTTCTTGAGTGTGGCTGGGACTGTAAACAGGGGGCAGGCTGGGTCTTTTCCGAACCTCTAGCATGTCTGGCTGTTTCCTCCTGTCGACGCACCTTCTCCACTACCCTTTTTTGAAGTTACAGATGCCTGTTGCCACAGAGGTGTTACTGCTCCAAGACCAAATCCTCCTGTGCCCTGTTGGATGTGACCAACCACGTCATGTTGCCGAAGAGCAGATTTGGCCTGTAGCTTAGATGTGGCTGGAGTCCACTTCCTCCCTTGCTAGGGTGGGAGCAGTGCCTCTTAAGCCTCGCTTTTGCACATTTAAACCCCTCTACCTGGCAATGACAGTATCCCGTCGCTATAGAGTGCAATGCTGCTGAGGCATTTGAGAAGTCCGAGCCACTTCTTAACGTAGGAGCTCACTAGCCTCTTTAGTCGATTGCATGATTAAGTGAGACCTCATACATTGTCAATGGCCACAGTAGTCTGCGTAATAACCTAAATTGAAAGCACCAGAGCTTCAGTTTTCCTGGGAGTGCAGTGTTGTTAATCCGCTGGAGATCATTAGCCAAGTTCTGCCTTAGTTGTTCTAGTTGCCAAGTATCATTGAGGTCTGCATTATACCACCGTCCCAGGCTCTTTATGGGCTTCTGTAATACTGTTGGAATTTGTTCTCCACTGATATAGAATTGATTGGCTGTCAGTTTTCCTTTTATGATGGAGATGCTGCGAGATTTACTTGGCTTAAACTCCATTCTTGCCCATTCGATGTTTTCCTGGAGCTTCTGTAGCAATCGCCTAGTACATGGTTTTGTTGTTGCAATGATGGTCATGTCATCCATGTAGGCTCTAATGGGAGGAAGACGAAGGCCACTCTAAGCTGAGCGCGTGAGCAGTCGCGCACTGCTCACATGGTCTCACAGAAAATCTGCGCTGCGCACACAAAAAAATCCAGTCTGAATTGGAATTAAAGTAAATACATGTATTTATTTTATTTTGCTGATTTTCTGTGCGTGGAGACTGTGTTAGCAGTGCGCAATTTCTCACGTGCTCAGCTTAGAGGGAACAGTGCTCTTGAGTCTCTCACCTACCACTACCCACCGAGATGCCCGCATGACCAACTCCATTGCCATGATAAATGCCAGAGGGGAAATCTTGCAGCCTGTCATTAACTCCAATTCCCAGGTGCTGCTAAGCTGGTCACCAGGACATAAACACTCCACGGCTGAAGATTTATTTAAAGCACATAAAATGCATTTTATTGAAGAAAAGAAACAATGCGTGGGGTTGGAGAGTCCAGTCTTGAAATCATATGGACAGTCTCTTTAGGTTGGAAGAGAATCTGTGTTTCCTGAACTGTAGGACAGCATTACAGTGGGGCAAAAAAGTATTTAGTCAGCCACCGATTGTGCAAGTTCCCCCACTTAAAATGATGACAGAGGTCAGTAATTTGCACCAGAGGTACACTTCAACTGTGAGAGGCAGAATGTGAAAAAAAAATCCATGAGTCCACATGGTAGGATTTGTAAAGAATTTATTCGTAAATCAGGGTGGAAAATAAGTATTTGGTCACCTCAAACAAGGAAAATCTCTGGCTCTCACAGACCTGTAACGTCTTCTGTAAGAAGCTTTTCTGTCCCCCACTCGTTACCTGTATGAATGGCACCTGTTTGAACTCATCATCTGTATAAAAGACACCTGTCCACAGCCTCAAACAGTCAGACTCCAAACTCCGCCATGGCCAAGACCAAAGAGCTTTCGAAGGACACCAGGAAAAGTATTGTAGACCTGCACCAGACTGGGAAGAGTGAATCTACAATAGGCAAGCAGCTTGGTGTGAAAAAATCAACTGTGGGAGCAATCATCAGAAAATGGAAGACATACAAGACCACTGATAATCTCCCTCGATCTGGGGCTCCACGCAAGATCTCATCCCGTGGGGTCAAAATGATCATGAGAACGGTGAGCAAAGATCCCAGAACCACACGGGGGGACCTGGTGAATGACCTGCAGAGAGCTGGGACCAAAGTAACAAAGGTCACCATCAGTAACACACTACAACGGCAGGGAATCAAATCCCGCAGTGCCAGACGTGTTCCGCTGCTGAAGCCAGTGCATGTCCAGGCCCGTCTGAAGTTTGCCAGAGAGCACATGGATGATACAGCAGAGGATTGGGAGAATGTCATGTGGTCAGATGAAACCAAAGTAGAACTTTTTGGTATAAACTCAACTCGTCGTGTTTGGAGGAAGAAGAATACTGAGTTGCATCCCAAGAACACCATACCTACTGTGAAGCATGGGGGTGGAAACATCATGCTATGGGGCTGTTTTTCTGCCAAGGGGACAGGACGACTGATCCGTGTTAAGGACAGAATGAATGGGGCCATGTATCGTGAGATTTTGAGCCAAAACCTCCTTCCATCAGTGAGAACTTTGAAGATGAAACGAGGCTGGGTCTTCCAACATGACAATGATCCAAAACACACCGCCCGGGCAACAAAGGAGTGGCTCCGTAAGAAGCATTTGAAAGTCCTGGAGTGGCCTAGCCAGTCTCCAGACCTCAACCCCATAGAAAATCTGTGGCGGGAGTTGAAAGTCCGTGTTGCTCGGCGACAGCCCCAAAACATCACTGCTCTCGAGAAGATCTGCATGGAGGAATGGGCCAAAATACCAGCTACTGTGTGTGCAAACCTGGGGCCCGTTCTTCGTACGTCGCTTACTACATCCAAGATCAAATGACACATCCAAAATCAAATCATCGCGCTAACCGTGAGCTCGCTAATCCGGTTCCCCGAACACACCTGCTGTTGACGATTAGTACAGCTGGACGCAGTAATGTGACATCACTGGGTGTCGTAAAAGGGGCTACGCATCGATAGTAGAAACATTGATCGGCAACCCTCTGATTGGTCGGCGAAAATGTCGACGGAGCGCGCTCGGCTCGGTATTTTTCGGCAGCAGAGCAAGAACTCTTGAGTGAGGGATTTCAGGAGTTTCAGAGTTTAATCAGAACGCAAGGGAACACTGCAAAGGCTGCAAAAGCAAGGAGCGAGGGCTGGCAGGAAGTTGCTGACAAATTAAACTCGTAAGTAATTTAATAATAACAATAATAATGGAGTGGATTGATATAGCGCTTTTCAAGGCACCCAAAGCGCTTTACAATGCCACTATTCAGTCACTCTCACATTCACACACTGGTGGAGGCAGCTACAGTTGTAGCCACAGCTGCCCTGGGGCAGACTGACAGAAGCCAGGCTGCCATATCGCGCCATCGGCCCCTCTGGCCAACACCAGTAGGCGGTAGGGTAGATTTATTATATTACACTATATTATCCAATATTATATTACATTATATTATATTGTTATATTATATCCTCTTTCACATTAGAGCCACGACAGGACCCACTAGAACATGGGAACAGGTAAAAGTGAAATATAAGAATATCCTACAGAATGGTAATATTTATCACTTATATTGCTTTTAGTCTCTTGGAAAGAGACCCTGGAATAATCTGTTTGTTTATAACAGCAACCAAGAAAAGGGCAGAGGAAAAAAACACAGGTGGTGGTCCTGCACCCCCTCGTCAACAAGTTGGTTAAGTGAATAATACCCTCACGGGAAAATCGATATCTCTCTATGAGCACACTGTCGCGCTGAGCTAAAGGATCCTGTCTATCCCGCAATATACGCTGAATTCTGAGGACTCTCCTTATCAATCTTGCACCTTCCGCAATGGGTGGCTCGCGTATACGGACAGGACATGGCTGCGACAGGCTTCCCAAATCCACCTTCGCTTTTAAAGCCGTGGTCTCTCATCTTGATTACACGAAGTAATTTACAATTGCTACTCTGAAATATGAATTAAATCTGTAATAATCACATACATGTAATAGAATGTTAATAGTACATTTCCCTTTTTTAGGAAATGACCTGTGTGAAATCAATAAATGGATCAAGTGCTGCATTGTCTTTAGTTACATTGATGTTATTTATTTATGGTGAAACAGTGGTGGAATATCGCTGTTGCTTTCGTATGATGACGCGGACATACCTGCGTGGCCGCGATCTAATCCTGTTTACATAAAGTAAACCTGCTCCCGAGCAGGTTTACGCTTACGGCTCTGTTGCTATGACAGCAAGTCCCGGATGAGCTTCGGGGAACCGACTGATCCAGGATCACGCGAAATCGTCAACAATCTAATCCGGCTAACCTACTTAGCGAGGTACGAAGAACGGGCCCCTGGTAAAGACCTATAGTAAACGTTTGACCTCTGTTATTGCCAACAAAGGTTATGTTACAAAGTATTGAGTTGTATTTTTGTTATTGACCAAATACTTATTTTCCACCCTGATTTACGAATAAATTCTTTACAAATCCTATCATGTGGATTCATGGATTTTTTTTTTTCACATTCTGTCTCTCACAGTTGAAGTGTACCTCTGGTGCAAATTACTGACCTCTGTCATCATTTTAGGTGGGGGAACTTGCACAATCGGTGGCTGACTAAATACTTTTTTTGCCCCACTGTATTCTGCAGAGTATGATCTGCCTGCCACACTTAGTGCACAGCAGTGGGGGTTACTGGAAAAGGTCCTGACAGCTCTAGCTCCCTTTGAGGAGTTAACAAAGGAGGTAAGCGCATCATCCTCATCTGCATCTGATGTCATCCCTATTGTCTGCGTCCTTAAGCGCGTGCTCTCCTGAGAAAACGAGGCCGACGATGGAATAAAGAAAATGAAAGGCACTCTTCTCGAAGCAGTTAACAGACGCTTCAGAGACGTGGAATCCGAGCCACTATACACAGTTGCAACACTGCTGGATCCAAGATATAAAGACAGGTATGTAAGGCTTCACTCATGTTATTTTAACAGATCAACTTGTTGTGTGTGTGTGTGTGTGTGTGTGTGTGTGTGTGTGTGTGTGTGTGTGTGTGTGTGTGTATAAGTGATAGTGCATTAGAGAGAGTGTGTCAGAAAATGGTGAGGACATTCTAGATTAGTTGTGATAGACTTGTCATTCAGTCAGGACACCACCATTGCGCATTATAACGTATTGTCTGATTCAGAGTAGTACAGCAAAGTATGTTGAGGTCTTTATAATGGGCATGGAATAAAAAGCAAGAATGAGGAATGATAGTTTAATCACACTGCTGAATGCTACTAATGATAAATTTAATGATTGTTTAATATTCAAGTTTGGACTTTTTTCATTTCAGGTACTTCACGAGTGTAGAAACCTCAAAACAAGCTAAGGATGCTTTGATGGCAGAGGTGAGGAAGATGGAGTTTTTGAGAACTACATTAAACTCCTCAGAGCCAGCAGAGGGGACATCAGCAGTCTTGGAGCCAGCAAAGAAGACTCCATGGGTGGAATCTTCCAGCCAAAGCAGACTTGAAAGTGTTTTTGATGAAATCCTGAAGGAAAACACTCAAGATCCTGTTCCTCAGTTAGCCACGACAAGTGCACGTATTGAAGTGCAAACTTACCTTAGTGAGCCAACCATTCAACGCTCAGATAATCCACTGCTGTACTGGCAAGCCAACAAACTTAGATTTCCCACTCTGGTTTCTACAGCAGCTAAATTTCTCTGTGCACCTACCACAAGTATTGAGAGTGAGAGACTCTTCAGTACAGCCTCCATTATCATTAATGAAAGGAGAAGCAGGCTGACAGCTGAGAAGGTTGAAATGTTGATCTTTCTGAAGAAGAACCTACCTCTCATGTTAAAGTGAAAAAAAAAAGTTACAACTGCATTATTACAAGAATGTTGTTTGCTCTGCTAAAATTGCACCTTTTTTCAGTACCAAAGGGGTTTTGAAATTTGTATAAAGTTGCACTTTTATTTACTTGAATTTTACTTTAAATACTTCAAGATTTAAAGTTCTGCATAATGTTGCACTTTTATTTTGATGAATGTTACTTTAAATACTTCGAGATTTAAAGTTCTGCATAATGTTGCACTTTTATTTTGATGAATGTTACTTTAAATACTTCGAGATTTAAAGTTCTGCATTATGTTGCGCACTTTCAGGATGGATATTTTGATAGTGGTGACAGCTAAACAGTGCTAAAGTTTAAATAAAGAGATATGCATTGTTGAAGTGAGCAATATTTTGGGTGCAGTCTTTTTCTTGCATGCAAGTATAAGAGAATAGCTTTAGTGTTTTGTCTTTTTAAATTTGACTTTGAACTTATACAAAAACAGTTTAAAAAATAGATATATCGGATTTATATCGGTATCGGCAGATATCCAAATTTATGATATCGGTATCGGTATCGGACATAAAAAAGTGGTATCGTGCCATCCCTAGTAGATACTAAATAATAAACGATATTGTGCAGCACGCAAGATAGACAGCGCACAATGTGCTTTGAGGCAGCAGCCAAGAAAGCTGAAGTCCGCGTCTGTGAATACCCGTGTGTACACCTGTGTGCATACCTGTGTGGATCAGCATGCTTGCATTCCAAAGGTTTCTCCATGTAACGATCTGCTAGGGAGTGTGGGGGGGCCACAGCCCCGTCCTCCAGGGTATGAAGCAGGTATGGAGGAGATCAAAACTCCAGACATCCAGAGGCCCCCAGAACACAACAGACCAAGGAAGACCAACAGAGGGGCAGCCGCACCACTGTCCCAGTAAGAGCTGAGGAGAGTCCCAGATGAGGGCTCACTCAGCAGCCGCGGAGCAGAAGCCAGGGGGAGTTGCAGTGACGCGCCCGTGAGCTCCGCCGGCAGCCAGCTGTGCCTGAGTGACCGAGCCCCAGGCCGAGAGGCCGGGGGCACCCCACCTCCGAAGTGGCCCGAGCGAGCCCCAGGCTCCAGGCCCCGATAAGCGGCCGCCAAGGAGTGAGCCGGTGTGTACCCGGACGCCCACCCCCAGACCCAAAGAACCACCAACACACCGACACCTGAGGGAGTCCGCCACTGGCAGGGGAAGTGGTGGTAGGGGGAGATAGGCCTCCAAACCTTGGAGGGCCTGAGATGTCCCCAGAGAGGTGGCGTCTGACACCCAACCTGACATATAGACACAGAAATACAGGCACACACAGACACAAACATCCATTCCCACCCTCATGCTCTCATATGCACTCACTCCACACTCAGCCAACGTGGAGACAGACGTAAAGAGACGCTGTACACACGATCACACTCCCCAAGCGTACTCTACGAACCGGGTCTAGGTACCCTTGCCCCTGGAGGGGGGAACTGCACCCAGACCCAGGTGGTGTTACCCACCTGGGTCTGTAACAGCTCATCAAGCTTAAACGTGCTGCTGTTGTTTATCCGCTGGTCTCCTCTTTCTAGCGCAAAGTGGGCGATAAACAAACAAGAAAGACGGGACTTGCGACAGAAAAGCCGATCAGCTGATCAGTTTCATGTTTGAAGTAATAACAGGAGAGGGAGGGGGAGTGAATGAGAGAAGAAGATGCAACTGCGCAGCAAAGACAGAATAACTCCAGCTTTGTGTCTACTTTTTAATTCTAACTGAAGTACGAGACAAATCGCTTCCTTTTCACTTCAATATGGAACTGCGATGGCCAGTCCATCTGTGGCTCAATATATCAGTTGTTAACTTAACGTGGAAATACTATGCAAACATTCGGGGATGAACTTACACACTTGTTTTACTTCTCTGGGATAGTTTTCGCTGAGATGAAATGCCGCGGTTAGGAAGCATGTAGCGAGGCTCCAAATGCTCCAACAGACCACCGACAGGTCTCGCAGACAACAGTTGCTCTATCACGTGACACATACTGCTCCGATGCGCCGAGCTGGGTTACGCCAAGTAGCATGTTTTGTGAAGTGATTCTGTGATACTTCGGATCGGATTACATTTTTTATTTCTCTCCGATATCCGATCCAGTAATTTAGGTCAGTATCGGACCGATACCGATACGTAATATCGGATCGGTCCATCTCTACCTGACACATAAGGGATCACTAACGTTTGTCGCTAAGGGAGCAGTTGTTCTTCTCTCCTGGATCGGCTGGAACTTTTTTTAGCCGCCTTCCCAGCTTTGACAAATGTCCAGCTGGCATAACCACATTTACTCAGAGCCTTCTTGATGTGATGTTCTTCTGCTTCCCTGTTCGCTCTATTTTGTACCATCCTGATCACACCCAGTTTGTGCTCTAGCAGATGATCAAACCTTAACCTCCTAATACCCGAACTCTTTCATAGCATGCATTTTTAATTTCTCTTGGCTTTTGTGGCTGTTTGGGACCTGATGAATTTAAAAACAAAGAATTACCAGATTTTTTTTTTTACCTGATTTTTTGATTATGAGAAAAATGAGATTCAAATAGGACAATTGTTTTAAATTTCAATAGAACAGTGGCAGTATAATGTCCTCGTAAGTGGATATCAGGCCCTTGTAGAGCAAAATCTCGTATTTTGGTCTAGACAACCCAAAATGTGATGTCCACATATTTGGACGCCAGGTCCTAGGAGGTTAAATACTGTTCCGTATGTGTAGGTTTATGGTACACATCAATTTTTCAATGTCCCCCATTACTGATGGAAATCTCACAGTCTTAGAAGGCTAACCTGCCACTTTCCTTATCCTCCCTGGTGGACATGATGTATTTGTCTAACTAGTTAATGTGATCAGTGAATTGTGGTCCATCCTGAAATTTGACTTCCACCCAGGTGTCATCCACATATCAGAACCAATGACTTGTGGTCTAAGGAGCTTGGAAAGAAAAGTGTCTGCACTTCTTTAAGTTGCTTGAAGACGTTTCACCTCTCATCCAAGAAGCTTCTTCAGTTCAAGGTCACCTTCACCCGTCTTCACACCTTGGCTTGTGTGAATAGGTAGAGGATCATTAGCGGGTCCATTGTTCCTCTTGAGGTTACACATCCACAGGGCTTAAATCTGGGACTCTCCACCACTTGACCCTTGAACTGAAGAAACAATGCCCTGGATGACTGAGAAGCTTCACAGACAATGACTTGGTGGTGTTACAGGGTAGAAAAACAAAGCCCTCTTTCTTAACAACTCAAAATCAAAACTCCCATGTGCCTACTTTGTGTAAATGTTGAAACGTGATAGGCTTGTGTGACCTTAGATTCACCAGCTGTCCCCACCTTTCTTCCTCCAGTGTTATTTGAATGTCAAATTGTTTCATGGCTTTGTTTACCCTGTAATCCTTTGGTGGCAAAAAAGATCATTTATCTACCTCAATTCCTCTTAAGTATTTGCATTTAAACAGACATGCCTTAACGTGCCTTGGCAACACTCCACTTTCTGTGACTCATAATAAAGCAACTGAACAAAGAAAGTAAGAAAAGTGGGACCCACATGAACAAACATAATAAACGAATCAAAATTACTTCGTGTGCATGCTTCATTCTACTCCAATGTAGTGTACAATTTTATTTCATGGGGGGGGGGGGGCATTTGGGGGGGTTACTAAAACATTGGGGTGGCACACAGAAAACAGAATTTCCAGTTTTATTATGCTGTTGTCAAATATAGGTTACTTATAATATATAGCAAAAACGAAAGAAAGAAAAGAATTATATCCCTAATTAATGTTTTTCTGTTAAAGCTGATATCACTGAAAATGGGTACATATGAAAACCGAATAAGAAATCCATAATAATCTTTTTGAAATAAGAAGTTAATGTTTTCAATTCATAGTAGGGTGACTTCCTCTCTCTTGTGCTCACATTTCTTTAAATTATTTTGCCAGGAGGTGGGGCACTGGGGGAACCAGCAAATCTTGGGAGTGCCCCTGGGCTGAAAACGCTGGAGACTATAATCATAACTATAATATTAATAACTATGCCAATAATAATAATGAGACAAAAGTTCAGATTAGCTTTCACTGGCAGAGACAGCTCTTAAAGTAAATTAATAAAAGATGCTCAAATTGCAGACTCTTATAGATTGGAAAAGTCAAATTATTATTGTATATGTTGTGTGCTAATGGTCTGAATTTAATCATTAAATTATTGCTATCAGATCCCTAAGATGCTGACTACATGGCATAAATGAAACAAGTGCTTTTGTATAGGTAGCTGCTGTTCACATCTGTGCAAACACAGGTGTTTGGTTCAATAAATTCCTGCACCTACTTCCCATTTCCTAAAATATAATGTAAAATATAAAGAAATGTGAGGTGGCTCAAAACATTTAAAAAACACTGTATCTGTAAATTTTAACCAGACAGAAAAACGTTTAAACACTTTAAAAACACAAGAAAAAAAATGGTTACTAAAATCATCTGCCTGTTGATTTCTTTGCATTTCCTGATGTTTCCTTCTTCCAGGGTCCCAAACAAAGGTAACAAAAAATATTATTTCTCGAGGAAACGAATAAAAGAGATTTATTTTTATTTTTAATAAGCTTAAGATTGTTTAACTTGATAAGACAGAAATAGGAAAAAATACACCAGAGATTAAAATATGATAAATATCCAAGCTAACATGGTCCCAGTACTTGGGTCTAACTATATTTTCAACAGTTATGCTGCACAATTAACATTTAAACAGACACATTTTTACAACTGAGTATAAATGAACTTTGATATTGCTGCAGGAGAAATAACAATTACATTTTTCTTTTTGTTTTGCTTGTTTTTGATTTAATCAACATAGACATTTTTTATTTACATATCAAAACAAAAAGTTGAAATAGAATTCTTTCAAAAAAAATCTAGCTTACATAATTTTTTGACAGGATAGAAATGAAACAGGCAATATAAATAACCAAACTGTACTAACTACAATAAACAAAAATGTTATTAAAATTCATTTTGCAAAGTAAACAACTTCAGTAGCAAATAAAATTGAGTCTCTCCACACAATCATGCGCCTCCCAAACACCTTGAGTCCCTCCTGTCACTTGTAGGGCTCCACACTTCATCTTGGGGTGCGGACACAATGGTTTTCCCCCATCACCCCAGGCCTCGTAGCCCATCTCTTGTTTGTCCACCCACAGCCACTCTCTGGACAAGAAGCGCAAGCCAATCCAGACATGTTCAGTGGTGTTATGTTTCTTCAGCTCTTTCTGGATCAGCATCATCTCGGTCTCTGATGCCACACTGGCCAGGTCGTTATGGTGCTCCCTGCAGTACTTTAGTGCTTCCTCCCAAGTTTTTTTTTTAGTTGCCACCATGGCCAGTAGCAGAAAAAGTGTTCCTTACCACCTCCGTCTGAATCATGCCACCTGTTTTTCTCAGTATAGCCATAATTGTCATTACTCTTATTGTCAGGTTGTTTAATTTCCCAGAAAAACCTGGACACCTCTCCACCTCCTGACCACAACCATTTGTTTTTGTCTGAGGACCTCCTTATCAGTCCTATCCAGATCTTTTCATTTGTGCCACCGGAGAGCTCCTGAAGTATGTGGATGTCGCGCTCATTATTAACAGGAGCCAGGTCTGTATGGTGCTGGCAACAGTAATCTAAAGCCTCTTTCCAGCTGTATTTCTCCTCAATGTAAACATACTTGGTAAAAGTTCCAGACAAGCTCAGCAGGAGCAGGATGCAGGAAAAATTGGATTCATTGCTGTCTTGCTTCAAAGAGTTCTCAAGAGCAACAAAGATACAGAGAGGTTTGATGATATCTGCTGGAGCTTTGACTTTTTATGTTTGTCTGTCAAAACGTATTTGCATAGGGCAGTACTTTCATTCACTGAATCAGTCAGCATCCAGTACAGCTGTTGCACAGTTGCTGTTTCCTTTTACTTTATTACCATTTTTTTTAAATAACATGTATTTTCTTTTGAAATCAGCTGACTGAAAAAATGACGAAAACAGTTCATTGTTCTCTACACTGCAGCAGGTATAAAAACTTCTAGTCAAAATGCAGGCAAACAAGTTTGTAAATGTGTGCACATAATATTAGGAAATAAAGATTACTTGATGATTAAACATAAATTAAATGTTTAGCCTAATTGTTTCTTCAAGAAATTTTACTTTAAGTAGATTTTTAGATTCAGGTCATTTTTCTTGCTTTTCTGGTTAATATGGAAGTGAATGCCAAATGACCTATGGCATCGCCTGCAGTTACAAAAGACTCTAAGCAAAGTAAATTACCTTCATTTATAATTACAAAAAAAAAACCACTCACAAAAATGTCTCTTAACAAGGTTGACATGCTTCGGTGATTTTGTTGATGGTGACCTTTGGCGGACTCCTAGATTTAAAAACAAGGTATGATGAGTGGAAACCCAGAGCAGATGTAAACAGATGTAATCTACTGGAACAGAGCATGCTAAACAAATTATTGATTTGTTTAAAGTACAACAACCATTTCGTCCAAACCAGGTCTCAGCAGACCGAGTGGCTCAATTTTTTGCATTACTAGATGAGGACTTTTTTCAATGAGCCATATTTTCACAGAAACCTGATAAAAGAAGGAAAAACAAAATGTAACAATCATATAGATATTCAAAATAATATAAATAAATTTACAGTATATTGTCTGAACCAAGCTCATATATGAAAAAGGTTGGTTACTAAGATACTAAGGTCACTTGAACACATAAAAAAGGAAGAACTTCAGGTACTCAAGAGTCTCTGTATACAGCTCAGCAGCTACAGACACGGCACAAGAATAACCGGCTTTAACAAAGTCAAAGGACAAACATGGCTTTGTTTCTGCAATCAGAATAATGTGCAAATAACTTAAACACAATAGAATAACGAGTCAAGTTCCCATCAAAAAACCTGATCTCCAGGGCAAGACATAAATTTCGGATCTCATTAGACTGATGGATGGAAAGATAGATATGTCAACTTGGTGTTATGATTGTGCTAATTCATTAAAAACAATGAAGAACACAGCTCTGAAACAGAATATTTATAACAATGAAATACACGAAAACAAAGTCTTATGGACACAGAAACACAAGACTGAAAGCAAGGAAAATATGTTCCTGAATTTATTTACCTGCACACATGCATACAGATGGCGTAAATACAAATGTGAAACCTATTTATTTTGTTTCCAGGTAAACACAAACTAATACATTTTAAAACATCATCAGTGATTAGCATAAATGTAAATATTATAAAGGCACAGTGTTATTGCTAAGCACTTGTATGCCATAAACGAATGCAGAAAAGCAATAACACTGTGGCTTAACAATAACAATAGATTTGATATTGGCGGGTTTTAATGTTTGTCGTTAGTTTTTTTCTTTTCTTTTTTTCTCAAGACACTAAAATAGCTAAAAACTAAATTAATTAAAAATAATAAATAAACACATGATGTTTTGTTTTAACAGAAGAAAAGAATATAATAATAATGCAAATCATTTGTGAAAACAATCAAATATTCTCAGTCTTGTAAGAATCAGCTCAAGTACCACAATCAGGGAAATAGTAACCCATGAAGTACAGTTTGAAGATTATTGTGCTCTTGCTGTTCTTTCTATGAACTGCAGAAGGTCACCAGCTGTTTTACTAGGGCAGCAAAAACACTTTGGTTATACCAGCCATCATCTCACTTCCTGTACGGAGATCCAGTCATCTGTATTTCTAACACTCAACTTAATGCTGTTTTGCTAGTTAGAAAGCACAAATACATCTATCACCTCCATTGATCCGGAAACCAAGTTTCATGTCAGGAAATATTGCTTTGCTTCTGGTTTGCTTCAGATCCTGTCCGATCATAAAATATTCAACTACCAAGTGTCTACTGAAGTGCAAGGTTTACAGAGCTGTGTTCATATTATTTCTCATATAGGGTTTTGTGACATGGTGCTGTGGAGATACAGAAATTATTTTACTGCTACCATATATTCTTTATCATTAACATTGCATTAAACAGTTTATTAAAGCTACTGGTATCATATTAACCTTTTTATTACAGGTGCAGCTATAATCATTGTATACACATTTGCATGTTCTGCTCATTAAAAGAGTCGATTAATTGATTAGTTACTGTAACTGATGCATATTATGTTCATTTGTGACGCAGAAGGGGTTGAACCCTGACATGAATAAAACCATTCTCAATTGAGCTGTTCGGTGAAGATCGATGCTGGTGTTGCAGTATACATCTTCCCACGCATGTACTCAATAAATCATTGTTTGACTGCACTCTTCTGGGCCTCTGTTTGTTTGTTCCATTGCTCAACATTTTCGAATTCGGACAGTGCTCATACCAGAAGCTTGGGCAGTTTGACCAAATGCAGCAGCATCATTTGTTTTCAGTCACTTGGAAAGACAAGCTCTCTAACACTGAAGTTTTGTCCTGTGTAGGAAAGCCAACAGTGTACCCAATGGCCCTGACTGCTCAGCTGTGTTGTGGTCATGATGCTTGATGGCAAACTGCCCAAGGATTTACCCTATGGTCAATGATCCAGTTGGGCTCGCAAATGCAAGTGCTACAAACGTGCTTTAAAGCCCCAGATTGATCCCCTAATATTATAGAAGCTGGCCTCATAGTGCATTCATTAAAGATATGCCATCAAAGCAGATGTGGAGCGTTGAAAAGAAAAACAAGATACTACAATGAAGCACCATAGAAAATGTCAAGTAAACTAGCATGCCTGCAGCAGACAGAACAGCCCGTGATTTCAGTCAGTGGGGACAACATTCTTGTATTTCCTGTGAGGCAGAACCACCACCACAGGAGAGAGAAATGGCTTCTGCGAAACCTTAAATGATACACTGGCTTAGAAAACATTTGACAGTAGTAAGTGTCTGGTAGCATGAATCTAGAGTGGGTCAAGTGGAATGCAAACAAATTTCCTACAGAAACATGTCATGACAAGAAGCACCCTGGGTCTCTATTATGGTTAGTGGTCTGCACTTCACACAGTTGATTCCAATGTGAACACACACGTCAAAGACCAGAACAGTTTTGTTAGAAATTTCCCCCCAAATTAACATTTTGTTCCTGTGCTGCACTCCTTAGAGACTGTTTTAATATTTCAGCACAGAAAAACAAATTTTGCACTTGCGAAAATTTTAATTTGTTATTTTAATTGTTTCCTATCTTATTATCATTCCTAACTTATAAAAGTTCCATGTTAACTAAAAGAAAGGCAGGCAGGGCCATTTACAACCACAGAACTGGACTTAAAAGAAATTTTATTCTGTATTTTTGTAATTTTGGGTAGTTCCTGTGTTCGTCAATAGGAATATGACAGCAATATAAAATCCATGTATACTTGTTAAAAAATTTGTGTAGATATGCCTTCACCTTCCACTCAATTAAATGTTTACTGGCTGGAGTTTAGATATAAGGAAGAGATGCAACTGGTGTCTCGAGGAAATGCAAAATGCAAAGCACCCACTCTGCTGATGTTAAAAGGAAGTGAAAACAAAAACATGAAAATATAAGTGAGTGATCAGCACCCTGCAGTGGTCAGAGAGAGAAACTAACAAACCCTCTTCTCATATCCATTGTCTGCTCCTTAACAGGTTCAGGTCATAGGGTCAGCGCTCCTCCATGGTCTCACTGAACTCTGTCACACACACACACACACACACACACACACACACACACACACACACACACACACACACACACACTCTGACTCACTCACTGGCCTGCACCAGTTACCAGTCACTTTGTGGAGCATTGGACTGCCACTACCTCATAAGACTTTGTTGTTATACTATCTCTTACTGTACATTACTAAATCTCCATTTGCACTATTTGCCTATTTGCACTACTCTGCCTGGTTTACACTCATTGTCATTTACCCTTACCTGAATACTGTATATTGTATATTGTATAGC
This sequence comes from Astatotilapia calliptera, assembly GCF_964374335.1. Lineage (NCBI taxonomy): Eukaryota > Metazoa > Chordata > Actinopteri > Cichliformes > Cichlidae > Astatotilapia > Astatotilapia calliptera. The sequence continues at coordinate 22,499,815 of NC_137443.1, read as the reverse complement.
TTTCTTGTTAATTTGTATTGTATTTATTTAAATTTTTACTTTTTAATTATTTTATTTGCATTTTTTAATCACTCTCTTATATTTAAATGTTCATTGCTATTTCATCTAGGGTTTGAGAGTAACGAAATTTCTATTCTCTGTATGACCTGTACATGTGGCAGAATTGACAAATAAAGTTGACTTTGACTTTGACTAGAGAACAGATATCTCTCTCTCTGCTGCCACTTTCCCTAGACTCAGCTTCCATTGAAGAAGGCATGTCAACAGGATTGAGGACTTCTTCAGAATGTTCCCATCTCCAGCAAGACTCCTCTGACAATGAGAGAGAGCAGAAAACTACCAACTATGTAACTCCACGGTCCAGTGTTTTCTGTACTAAGAAGAGAGTAATCTGGCTGCCATTTACCGGTTTTTTCAGACCATAAAGCACACTGGATTATAAGGTGCACTGTCGATGAACAGGTCTGTTTTCATACATAAGGTGCACCGTATTATAAAGTGCATTAATACATACATCACCTGTGTATGAATGGGTGGATGACTGGATGTGTAAAGCGCTTTGGGGTCCTTAGGGACTAGTAAAGCGCTATACAAATACAGGCCATTTACCGCTTAATGTATGTTCTTTAAAATACAGCGTGTTTTTTTTAAAAATATTATAATTATAATAATGCATAATTATGTGGACATGCATATTAGATCATTTTTTAGTGAAATATAATCCCTCCAGAAAGGCAGGAAAAGCCCGGAAACTTACCTTAAACTAAATATGTTCCCTGAAACGGTGACAGAGCTACAGACCCATGACAGCCTTACACAGGTAGCCAGCAGCTATGACCAGCACTACTTGTGCAGTTAATAAAAGGACAGGTAATGTTTGTCACGCTGTTGCACACACAGTACGCTCATTTGTTTCAGTTCGTCAGTTGCAACAAGACAACTTACCAACGTGTACGTAATAAGCTAATATTCCTGGGTACTATACACTACAGTGTGCGCTGTACACCTACTTACTGGTTTTGTCGCATCAGTCTGTGTCTCTGAATTAACTTGTGTTTCTCTTACAGCTCCGGACCGCAACAAATGCGCGTGCTCTTTGTGAGCTCGTTCCCGGCTCGTAACCAGCGCGTTCTGCTGTCAAGGGCGATCATTGGTTAAATGTGATCATGTGACTGATGCAAGCCAGATCCTTTCATTTAGCAAAACTGTGATTAATAGTTAAATATTATTGTTGAGGGGCACAGACAGGACTCCGCATGCACACACATTAAAAAAAAAAAAAAAATTTTTTTTAAAAGTTGCCTCAACAAAAGGGCACTTTGAGCACCCGTCAGGAAAGGGGCGTGTGCTCAAGCCCCTCTAGCCACCCCCCCGCACGTGCCTGCCTTATAGTCTGGAAAATACGGTATAGCGATGTGTCGGTCGTGAACGAAATGGCTCTTAGAGCCGGATCTTTGAAGTGAACGACACGAGCCGGCTACCTATTGGGAGCCGTGTTTTTTTTTTCCCTTTCTTTCACCCTCTCTCTTGCACTTTTTTTTCCACTTCACTCCGCACACAAGCCTTGTGCTTGTGCTGGGTGGAGGGGCGGTAGTTACACTCGCAGTAGCACAGGAACAGAGCGGGAGGGAAAGAGAATGTGCATCTTCTTTTTGTTTTCATATTTTAATTTATATTTAATTGTGTTGTCGTTTGTAGTGTTTTGTGTTGTTTCACTTTAAATTTGTTTAGAAGGAAAAAGCTGAAAATGTAATTAGCTAAAAGATGAAATGTAAATAGTTGTTTTTTGTATTATATGATTGATTTATTACTTTTTATGTGGAGTGAATAAATAACAGTATATTTACGGTGGCCCCTAGAGACAAAGCACGTAAAAACTCAGAAGCACGTACAAACTCCAAAACACATACAAAACGCAACAGAAGTGCTCCAAGATGCTAGGGGCAGTGTTGAGCTTTTGTTACTTAGTGGCTACACAAGCCAGGAAGTACCAGATTTGATGTGTGGTGGTACCAGGTAAATGAACATTTTTTTTAATTATTTGAATATATACGAGTGTTTGTGTATAAATACACGAACAATACACATATGCTTTTAATTGTGTAATTTAAGTGATCTAGGTAGCTCTGCTTTGGAAGTTCAGTTAACTCTAGAAAGGTGTTTTGGAGTTTGTACGTGCTTTCTCTCTAGGGGCCACCATATATATTTATATATAAACATTTATAAATAAAACCACTGTTTGTTTGTTTTTTACATTAGTAATTCCTTTTGTGCATAATTTTATATTGTTGTTAATAATAAATTAATTAAAGCAACAAAACGACCTGAAGAGCCGGTTGGGAGCCGAAAGAGACGGTTCTCTAAAAAGAGCCGGAAATCCCATCACTAATACGGTAAATAGACTCTCTTCCCAGAATCTGGTGGTTGTGATAAAGCCTGGGGGCAACTCATAGCTAGCTGATCACAGTCTAAAGAAAATAAAGATGGTGCCAAATGTTAGAAGTCAGCAAACACATAGGACTATCATTTCTGACAGTGCTACCTCTAGCAGCTCTTTTGTGTTCTATGAGCTGCACCTTCCCTTTTCTTTTCTTTTCTTTCATCCTTTTGTGATGTATTTATTTTTTTCTATCCTTCCTTCAGCAAATTTCTTCCAGTTTTGTTTACTAATATTGGCATTTGATTATCTGATTTAATTAATTTTTTAACTATACACAGATGCATACCCATTTATTTATTTTTATTTTGGCATACACATGTATGAATGCACAGGTGTGTACATGCATATGCACGGATGTTATTATCAGTATTCCATTATAATTATAATTTTTCAGCGGTGATTTATCCTCTGGCATTTTTGCTGTAATTTCCCACAATGAACTCCCAAGGCTAGATCTTCTGAAGTTCTCTGCCCATCACAGAAAACTAGAGGAAGAACAACTCATTTTGTTGGCATGGTGTTTGTATCGTTCTTTTTCTTCTCTCTCCTCCCCTCCTTGATGTCCACACTGTATGATTTGACTGTGTATTTCTATACTAAGCCTCACCCTTCTGCGCTCTCTCTCTGTGTAACCTTTATTCAAATGGTTTGAAGCAAACTTCAGTCATTCATTACAATGATTACATTATCTTCTTTTCTATGTTGTACTTTAACATGATCATCCATTAAATCCACCACATGTTAATATATTTTTCTGTATGTCTCACTTAGTTAACCCGAGAATCACTGCAAAATATGTAATAGACAAGTGAGTGTCCATTTTACACTTTACTTCTCCATGTACACACATGCAGAAGTTTTATGTAACAGCAGAGGGAGATATTGTATTTCGAGGCAACATGAAAATAATCACAGACAAGCATTTAAACAGACATTATAAATAGGGCTAGATATTGTCACTTATTTCTATAACTGATTTGATTCCGATGGTCCAGATTCGATTCGATTCTCAATTCAATTTCGATTCAATTTTGACTCAGACAGTCAGAAATATAATAATTCTGATCATTTATCATTACATATTTTATAAACAAAGCTGACACTTTGCCAGATGTGCAAGCATCACAGCAGATCCTTTTATGTCAAAGTAGCTGAGGATAAAACACAGAAAAACATGACTGAGATTTTCCAGGCCTGGCTTTTTAAAGCAGATAACCCCTTAAAAATATTCTGCAGTAGATAAAAAATGGAAGTTTGCCAGGGTCAAAGGTGAATCATGCCAAAAAAATATAGGCATTAAAAGAATTTAATTGATTAGAGTACATTGCTCATTCATTATATTGATAAGTCAGATTGAATAGACTACATACCTAGCTATACATATAATTATTAGTGCTGTCAGCATGACATTAACGCCATAACCGCATTAATGAGGACAATCTCCGTTAGCAAGTTATCGTGGATCGCCACGTGCGTGGGGCTGCACAGCGTCAACGTGTTAGCACGGTTAGCTCGTTAACGCGTTGTTTTAAACCTCTGTATTATTTAACATCCAGTTTTTTTTATTTTACTTTTGGATAAAGTAGAGCCGGAGGAATTCAATCTCTTTGAGAAGCAGAACTAATCACACAACTATGGTCACTGCAAATTGTGTGGGTTCACTCTGCATGCAAACAAAAGGATAATCTCAAACGGCATCACATTGAAAAAAAATATTGTTATTATTTCATTTTACAGAGTTGAACTCCAATGCTACCAGACTTCTGTCAAGAAATTCACATCAAGGAGCAAAATGAACAATGAACAAAGGACACTACCAAGCAACTATAGTAACAAAAATGAATATTTAAAATTGATTTTGCAAAGCATATTTCCTCAGTAGCAAACAAAATTAAGTTTCTCTTCACAGTCATGAGCCCCCCAAACACCCTCAGTCCCTTCTGTCACCTGTATGGCTGCACACTCCATCCTGGGATCAGGACATGCTGGTTTCCCCCCTTCATCCCAGGCCTCGTAGTCCATCTCCTGCCTATCCACCCACAGCCAGCCTGCCTGTCCAACCAGAGAGAAGAAATGCAAACCAATCCAGACATGTTCAGCGGGATTATGTTTTTTCAGTTCTCTCTGGATAAGCAGCATCTCGGTCTCAGATGCCACACTGGCCAGGTCATCGTGGTGCTCCCTGCAGTACTCTAGAGCTTCCTCCCAAGTCTTTTGCTCCTCCACTACTACTGCGCGGTAGCAGAAGAATGCTTTGTGTTCCTGTGAGTTTGCATCATTCCACCCGTTTTTCTGCAGACAGCCACTGTCTTCAACACCGAAACAGTCGTTAGGCTCACCTGGTGACCAGAAACATGTGGTAGTCACTCCACCCCCTGACCACAGCCATTGCTCCCTGTTGGAGCAATTTCTTTCCGCTCCTATCCAGATACATGGCCAGGATGTACTATTGAGAATACCAGAGAGCTGCTGAAGTTTGAGATTATCCTGTTCATTACTGACAGGAGCCAGGTCTGTGTATTGCTGCCGACAGTGTGTCAGAGCATCCTGCCAATTCTTTTCATCTTCAATATAAACATACTTGGTAAAAATTCCAGAGAAGCTCAGCAGGATGCACATGAAGAATAGATCCATTGTTTACTTGTTTTAAAGTATTTTGCTCTAATGATAAAGGTTAAAAGAGGAGGGATGGTACTTGTCAAAGCTGTGAGCCTTTCGTATTTGTCACAAAATATTTGCATTGAGGCGGCCCTTCCCTTCACTGAACCTATAGTATTTAGCAGCCATGTGACAAATCACACGTGCTGTTCATTTGTATTTTAGCTTTGGTCAATTCATGTTTATATTGTCCTCTTGTGAGTAGAATTGCAACAAGAATCTAACAAATACAGTGTGATTAATTCGTCATAAGAAAGTAAACAAGCAAGATTTTTTGAATTCTGAAGTGGATCTAAACTTGAATGACCATTTTGGTCTGCTGGGGCGGCAGCATCTCTGCTGGGGACAGGAAGAGACTGAACAGGGTGATCCGAAGGGCCAGCTCTGTTCTAGGATGCCCTCTGGACCCAGTGGAGGTGGTGAGTGACAGGAGAATGGCGGCTAAGCTGTCATCCCTGTTGGACAACGTCTCCCACCCCATGCAGCAGACTGTGACAGCACTGAGCAGCTCCTTCAGTGGGAGACTGCGGCACCCACGGTGTGGGACGGAGAGATTTCGCAGGTCTTTCCTCCCCACTGCTGTCAGACTCCATAATAAAGACTTTAACTGATCAAGCACACACATCCATACATATGCAATAATACTAAGTGCAATAATCCTTTCTGTCATCGTTGTATTTTTACTCAGTTGTATATAGTATTTGTATTTGTATTCTATTTTTATCTTATTGTATATTTATTTTATTTTATTCTACTGTATATAGTATTTTATTCTATTCTGTACAGCTGTGTACTGTATTTATTCTTATTGTATTCTAATTTTTGCCTCATAACTTTTGCACTGTCCACTTCCTGCTGTGACAAAACAAATTTCCCACGTGTGGGACTAATAAAGGTTATCTTATCTTATCTTATCTTATGTCTGGTTCTTGTTTGTGAACATTTTCACGTTCTGTATTTCTGTATTAGTATGCATTGACACCTCATCTGATCTTCTAAAATTAGAAAAAAGAAACAAATTAAGAACCCAATTAAGTAGTCTGCAGGGGTCTTTTATTTAAATAATGGATGAACTTGGTCACTACAGGATATCTGGTTCTGGATCATTAAAGATGAAAATCAAGATTAGTTTCATTTTTCTCATCTGAGGTTGATAGTTGTTTGAGGTAAAAAAAAAAACTAAAAAAAAAACGGAAACAGCAGGGACAGGCTTGGGGCGTCGGAGGATGCCCTAGAAACATCTTCCTTGGCGGGCTCAACCTGGGGTTGTGGTCACGACCTGGTTACGGGCTCTGGTGGCTCTTAGATGATGGTTTCCTCATGGCTGCATGCAGCGGGGCTGGGGGAGGGTCTGTGCTGACAGACGAAAGGTTACTGATCTAGCTGCCCCTGGGTGGGCCTGTGGCGAGCATTCTGCTGTGTCGCCGAGGTTGTGGGCGGGTGGGTGCATGGGGGCTCAGCCCTGGCGTGAGGAGCCAACTGGGGGGCTCTTCAACTCGAGGGGAGGCTGTTACATCCTTGAAGAAGTCCTCTGGTCTCCAGGAGTTCACTCTGCAGGTGGGGGAGAGATATAGGAGAGGAGCATAATGAACTTAACCTGGGTGTCTATTGTCTTGTGTAGTCTGGGAGATGAGTGGCCTCTCATCCTGTAAAGAGTTCATGCAGAGCCATCCATATTTTCTGCTAACAAACAAAGCAAAAAAAAAAAAAACAATCATAAACATAAGATTATTTGCAGAGGTTCACATTGTCGGAGGTTCACTGGGATTTCCTGGACTGAAAATACCGAACAAAGTTTTCATTTGCTTTAAGGCAACATGCAAGTGTTGCTTGGCCTTACGTCAGACAAACAAGTCATATTTTTGTATGATAACATAAAACTAATCACAAACATAAGATTAGTTTCACAGTTTTCCTCACACAATAAAGCCCAGGCTTTGTTGCACAGAAGACACTAAACAAATTTTTAATTTGCTTAAGGCAAAATGTAAGACAAACAAATCATATTTTTGTATGCCAAGTGGAAGCAGTTTTTCATATTGTTACGTCATCGTGCCTGGAATGAAAATTTCAAGAAAACAAAAATACAAAGTACATGTTTAAAGGTGGAGGGAGCACACTTTGAGACAGACATGACTGTGACCTAGTCTCATTATAATGTATATATACATATGTATATGTATATACATTTGTATATATACATATATATAAAAAAATAAAATAAAACGCCCCTGCGGGCGGTTTATCCTTCAAGCTCGGGTCCTCTACCAGAGGCCTGGGAGCTTGAGGGTCCTGAGCAGTATCTTAGCTGTTCCCAGGACTGCGCTCTTCTGGACAGAGATCTCCGATGTTATTCCAGGGATCTGCTGGAGCCACTCGCCTAGCTTGGGAGTCACCGCACCTAGTGCCCCGATTACCACGGGGACCACCATTACCTTCACCCTCCACATCCTCTCGAGTTTTTCTCTGAGCCCTTGGTATTTCTCCAGCTTCTCGTGTTCCTTCTTGCTGACAGCACTACTGGGAACACAACGAATATGACTGCACATTTACTCCGACATCATCCTAGTGCAAAGACAAGTGGAAGCAGACAAAAACAACAAGCAGGCATGCTACAAACTTTACCCGAGTCATTTAGACAGCCGTTAGCACATGATTCTCCTTATGGGGACCTGATATGTTTAATATGCTGCTGAGAATATAGCCCAGAAGAAGCGTATAGTATAGCTTTTATTTTGGAAAGAGACATTTCTCTGTAATAAACTCTCTTTTCCAAAGATGAGTGATTCCTCAATCAGATATATTTATTTTTTTACTTTGTTGTTTCAGCAACATTAAATTTAAAAACTGTACTTTTGAGTTAAAATATATTTTTATAATTTTAATAAATGACAAATTAAAAAGGCATGAACATTTTTTGTACTGAAAAAATATCGAACCGTGACACCAAAGTATCGAACCAAACCGAACCGTGAATTTTGTGTATCGTTGCACCCCTAACACACATATATATATATACATTAGCGGTTTTAGATACGGGCGATACGGGCGGTTGCCCGGGGCGGCATCGTGGTGGTAGGCAGCATCACGGGCATCGGCAAAAAAAAAATGCTCGTACTCATGCTCCCCCGACTTCAACCAGCACATATTGGGAATGGTACAGGCACCGATCGGTTTTCTATCGCCCATTTGCTGGGAGTAAGGACGCCCTTCGTTTGCGAGGTGCGCCTGCTGCTTGCGGCGCAGACAGGAGAGGGCGGGGCGGCGGGGGATTTTCTGACCGGCTGGAGCAGCATCTAATAACCAACTCGCAAAGTAAAACAAAATAAAAACAAACCAACAAACACGAAAACACCAGACATTATAATACAGACTTATAATCAGAAGAAATCTGGATTCTCAGGTACTCAAGCATTATACGGATCAGGAGGGTGGATGGGTGGTCTTGGATGCATGTCTACAGGGGCAGAAAGTGATACTGGTCAATAGAGCTGGGCGATATGAGATTTTTTCATATCACGATATGTTTTTTACATTTCAGGCGATAACGATATCTATCACGATATAAGCCAAATAACTATATTTGTAAGATTTAAATGTGCCGTTGCTCACAAGTAAAATGTGAAATAATCAGCAGCTTTTTTTATTTAAATATTTATTTCCCATAATAAGTTCAACAGGGTAGATGTACTTAAGGAACATGAGACTTTTTCAGATAAATAAAGGCAAATATTGCAAACTACACAAAAGGCAGCCGCTAAAGCGTTTAAGTTTCAAAATAGAACAAACGAAACAGACTAAATTGTCAATTCCACTTAGAAACAAAGTATTAATTCTAAAAATAAATCTTAGTTTGTGTTACAGAAGAACAGACAAAACTGACTAACTTTTGTCAATATCAAATAAACTGAGAACTAAAAGGAAATTCTCAATCTCTCCTTGTTGTATAGCTGAGCTTTTCAAACAGTTTTAACGGTTACTTTAGTCTGACAAAAGCCGAATGACGAATTAGCGCTTCCAGTCAGAGACTGAGGCTACGTCCACACGTACACGGGTATTTTTGAAAACGGAGATTTTCCGTTTTCGTTTTAAAAAAGAATCCCGTCCACACATAAAGGCAGAAATGAAGGAAAACGCTGCTATGAACATGCCAAAGCAGCAGGTGGCGCTAGATTCCTAACCGTGCAGAAATATTGGCCAATCAGAAGTCTAGAAGCCTCGGTTGGAAAAAGTAAACAAAGCTGGGGCATAGAAGCAGAACAGAGTCGTATGTGTGGACGGACAGTAACTGTGTGTATATGTAAGCATTTAAACACTGCAGAGAGTAGAATTAACAGTATTGTAGAAATTCATTTCACCGAAACAATAACGTGGCGCACAGTGTGACGCATGCACCAGTTCATTGTATTTCCAGACTTGCTTTCGGCACAATTTACAGTGCACGCTACTCTGTTTTTTGTCAGACTTGAAATAGCCGAAATACCTTCACACTACGGAACTTCTATGGCTCTTCCGTTCGACAATCTCTCCGGCGTTGGAACCATTATCTGTTTTCTCTTCGGTCACGCTCGGTTGATTTTTCTAGTCGGCACACTCATTTCCTCCATTACCCGCTGGCTGCTTCCCAAACAAACACACGTGCGGCTTGGCACTTGTGCTGTACGTTACAAGTCACGCGACGTGACGCTGCGGCTGTCATTGGTTCGGCTCTGCGCTACTTAATTTGGATTGGCTGATCTTTTTTTTTTTTTTTTTTTTTTTAAGAGGACAAGAGCGGCGAGGTCTATCGCGATAGCTTAATTTCTCTATCGAGTAAAAGTTATATCGCGATACATATCGTTATCGTTCTATCGCCCAGCTCTACTGGTCAACATATATGCCCCAAATTCTCCTCAACCACAATTTTTTCACGAAGTCTGTAACACTGTGTGGAATATTGGTAATACAAATATTGTAAGTGGAGGGGATTTTAACCAGGTCAGGGATGTGTTTTTGGATAAATCCTCCCGTCCTAGACCAAGTAAGGACCCTGTTAAGTGCTGCTGTAGACGTTGTGTCAGAGAAACTGAGCCTGGTGGATATATGGAGACTTCTTCGTCCTCAAGAAAGAGACTATACTTTCTTTTCGCATCCTCACTCAACCTACTTTCTGGTGTCTCGCCCTCTGGTGATTCAAACCGTTGGGTCCTCCAGTGGTAACATTGCAGTAATGGATCATGCTCCCATTGACCTTGTTCTTTCTAGCAATGATAATGTTAAACCTTCACCCAGGTGGCGTCTGAACAACTCACTATTGAAGGATAAGGGTCATTGCGAATGTATAAGGGAAATGTGAGTGTAACGAGGGCTCTATTGACGATGTTGGAATGACCTGGGATGCTTTTAAGGCTTACCTGAGAGGGCGCCTTATCCAGTATAGCTCCCCGATTAAAAAAGCTCAGAGGGACAATCTGATGAACAGGATGAAGCTGGAACAGAATATCAAGGAGCTCGAAAAACAGCACATGCTGCACCCAGAGAGGGAAATGTGGAACAAATTAATTAAACTTAAATTTGAGATGAACAGCATACTGCAGAAAAAAGCAGAATATGCAATGTTTTGCCTGAATCAAAAGTATTTTGAACAAGGGGAGAGAACAGGTAAAATGCTGGTGCACAGGGTTAAGCAGATAAAATCTAGCAACCTTATACCATCTATTTTTGATAATAATACTAATAATAATAATAATAAGTTGACCACCTGTAAAAAAGAAATTAATGATGCTTTTACTAAATTCTGTCAGGAGCTGTGCACCTCCAATGGAGGAACAGAGGTTGTCAGATTTCTTTTCTTCTATTAAAATTCCCAACCTGTCCGAAGACCAAAGAACTGTATTAGAAGGAAAGGTCACACTAGCTGAAGTTAAGCAGGCAATTGGTAGTCTTAGATTGGGCAAATCTCCAGGCAATGACGGATTTCCTTCAGATTTTTATGAGGTGTTTATGGACGAATTAGCTCCAAGACTACTGCCAGTGTATCAAGATGCGCTTCAAAAGGGGAGATTACCACTTAGTATGCAATCGGCAGTGATCACGTTATTACACAAAAAAGGGAAAGACCCACAGTATTGTGGGAATTACCGCCCAATTTCATTAACCAACGTGGACGAAAAGATTATCTCCAAGATACTAGCTTTGAGGCTTGAGAACGTACTTCCTTGCTTGGTGCATAGGGATCAGGTCAGTTTCGTGAAAAACAGATGTTCTGCAGATAACTTAAGTAGGATATTGCATATATTCTGGAAGGACTAATTTAGATCTTTCTCCTTAGACTCAGAGAAGGCCTTCGATAAAGTTGAATATCCCTTTCTGTTTTATACGTTGAAGAGATTTGGTTTTGGTCCCATTTTCAGGCGGTGGATTCTGATGATGTACATAGATGCAATGGCTACAGTCACTACCAATGGGATAATGTCATCCTCCTTTTCGTTAAGTCGGGGCACTAGACAAGGTTCACCCTTAACACCTCTCATTTTCGCCCTGTTTTTGGAGCCTCTGGCTATTGCTCTACGTGAATGTAAGCAGATCAGAGGGGTGGATTTGGGTCAAGAAGAACATAGAACTTGTTTGTACGCAGATGACATTTTATTGATTGCAAGTAACCCAGAATGAGCGGTTCCTGCAATCTCCTTGATTATTGATTCTTTGTCTGCAATCTCTGGCTACACCATAAATTGGTCGAAGTCCGAAGCTATGCCCATTTCTAAACTGTGTCCTCCAGCCATTAGGAGCTCATGGCAGTTCAAGTGGATGCTCGAGGGTTTGACCTACTTAGGGATTAAATTGACTCCTGGTGTAGATAACATAATGCAAGTAAATATCTCCCCAGTGATTCAAAATATTCGCCCACTTTTGGAGAATTAGGTCAAAATGAATCTGTCCCTTTTGGGCAGAATTAACCTGGTAAAGATGATCATTGCTCCTAAACTCCAGTACTTTCTCCATATGTTACCTATAGCAGTCCTGCATAACGCTTTATAATACATGTGTGGAGGGTTTTGTGTGGGCAGGCAAAAACCCATCCTTTAATCGGTCCACATTATATGCTGCAAAAAGATAGCGGCGTGTTGGCATTATCCAAGATGGTCTGGCATCATTAAGTATTCTCTCTTTCTCAGTTAGTTAAGATAAATAACTCCCCTACGGAGAAGCTGTCATGGGTTGCGATTGAGGAAAGTCTTGTGGCTCCTACCTCTTTAGAGGCCTTCCTCACTCAGAGAGGAAGACCAGTACCGTTTAAAGATCCAGTGTTGGCTTTTATACAAGAGACCTGGTTTAGAGCTCACCAATTTATCAACACTAGCCCCTTTCTCACCTCTAGAGCCTTTATCTGGTATAATAAGAAATTATTAATTGGTAAGAAACCGTTTCATGTACAGTATTAACATAAATGTTGCCATTTGATGCATTGTACCAGAGCTTAAAGCTAATTTGCATCTGCACTCTACTATTGTGATATTTTGCGGATTACATGCAAAAGATCACAACAGCAGAATATGAAAAGTAAGTCACATAATATAGTTAAATTCTGCTCAACAAACCACTAACATATTAAAATGCTATTAATATGTTAGTGGTTTGTTGAGCTCGTGCTAGGTATGGTTTCCTTATATTGCTGTTTCTTCAAGAACACCACACATTGACTGTAAAAGATCGACATAGCCTCAAGGCCTATAAAGTGAAGGCAGTGTAAAAGTGTCCAAAGCTGCCTTCCTCCTCAGGACAAAAACAACAGACACAGCCAGTTAAGACAGAGTCAGTCTATCACTATCAATCATGGATCGGCCTCCCCAGAGCCCGGACCTCAACATTATTGAAGCAGTGTGGGATCATGTTGACAGAGAACTGAACAAAAGGCAGAAACATCCAAAGAAGCCTGGAGAACTATTCCTGTAGACTACTTAAAGAAATGATGAGAAAGCTGCCTAAGTGAGTTTAGACTGTGCTGAAGAATAAAGAATAAATATTGACTTCCAAGCTCATTAAAATTGTATAAACTGTGTGTTTCCTTGATACAAGAAATGACTGCACCTATTTACCATTTCCTTGTAAAATATAAATGGAGAGGTGGCTTAAAACTGTATCGTTCTTTGGCATTTCCTTATGTTTGCATCTTCTTGGGTCTCATAAACAGGTAGCAAAACATATTTGAGGATGACAAGGCAAAAGGTTTGCCAGCGGTCTCATCCCTGTTACCTTGACACAATGTTTCCCTCTATAGCAAAAGAAAAAAGAGAATTTCATTTTTAGAAGTTCATTTTTAACTAGTTTATTACTTTAGCTTTACATTTTCTTAACCTGATAAGACAGAAGAACAAAAAACACCAGTGAGTAAAATTCAAATAAAGAAATTTGCTGAACATGGTCCCAATACTTGCAGAGCAAACAAAATTTTATACACGTCTTCTGCACAGCCAACATTTCAACAGGCACACTTGCGCAAATAACTATGAATTAACTTTGTTACTGCTGCGGGAGAAAGAACAAGTTTTGTTTTGTTTGTTTTTTCATTTCATCAACATTTTAGTTTTATACCATTAAAGCATTAAAACAAAAATATGAAATAAATGATTTCAAAATAAAAAAGAGGCCTTACATAATCATTTGACCAGATAGACATGAAACAAGTGAGATAAAAAAAAAAAACTCCACTAACTGCAATAAATGAAGGCTATTCAAATAAATTTTGCAAAGTAAACTAGTTCAGTAGCAAATAAAACTGGGTCTCTTTTCACAATCATGAGTTGCCCAAAACACTTCCTCCTGCACACTTCATCTTGGCGTCCGGACACCAGGGTTTTCCCCTTCACCCCAGGCCTCGTAGTCCATCACCTGTCTGTCCATCCACAACCAGTCTCTGGACAAGAAGCGCAAACCAATCCAGATGTGTTCAGTTGTGTTATGTTTCGGTAGCTCTCTCTGATTCAGCAGCATCTCGGTCTCAGATGCCACGCTGGCCAGATCATCGTGGTGCACCCTGCAGTACTCTAGAGCTTCCTCCCAAGTCCTGCTCTCACTTAACACTTCCACACTTACCACCATTGCAGAAGAAGGTAGAAATGGGTGTTCTTTTAACGTCATGCCATTTCTCTTTATGAGTACAGCTGTAATTTTAATTTGTTCTATTTTCAGGTTTATCTAATGCCCAGAAAAACTTGGAAACCTCCCCTCCTCCTGACCAAAATCATTTGTCAGTGGAGCTCCTTGCCAGTCCTATCCAGATTTTGACACTGACATTGCTGAGCTCCCGAAGTTTGCTGATGTCATGTTCATGTTTGGCAGGGGCCAGGTCTAGTTCTTCTGACAGTAACTCTGAGCTTCAAGCCAAAGCATCTTCTCATCAATGTGAACATACTTGCAAAAAGTTTTAGAATAGCTTAGCAGAAGCAGGATGCACCTGAAGATTCGAACCATTGTGGTTTTGCATGTAAAGCAATAAAGATCTAAAGAGGTGTGTTGGTGTATGATGGATCTGTGAGTCTTTTTGTCTGTCAGAAAGTATTTGCATATTTTCATAAAAAATTGTAGTGATTTATTTATATACTACATTTGTACACAGTATCCATTCGCATGCAACTCCTCATAAGAACCGATTCTAAAATAGGAAAGCTCAGCAATTCAAAATGTAAACCCATGTTAGTTTTTTCCCCCTTTTTTATGTAAAAGAGTCAAGTAATGCTTTTCTTTGAGGAAGTAAAAGTTGTGGTAATTTAATCAGGTCAGCTTATTGCAGGTTGGTTGTCTAAAAATCCTATACAATTTTACGTGCTAACAATAAAATTGTAAATTATTATTACAATTTTATTGTTAGCACGTAAAATTGTAATTTTGTTACAAGGTCTTCCCTTAGGGCTGCTGTGAAAGTCCCTTTAGAAAGATGGATTACGACACCCTTATCTTTTTTTTTTAACTTGCTTTGGGAAATTATAGTTCTTCTTTCACTTCACACTGGAAAAACAAATCAGATGTGTAATCTTTCTGACTGTCTGAATCAAAATCGAATCAAATTGAATAGAATCCGGGAACCATGAACTATAACAAGTTAAGTCAAGAGGCTTTATTGTCATTCCAACCATGTGCAGTGGTACAGTAAACAGTGAAACGAGACAATGTTCCACCAAGACCATAATGCTACATACAACATAGACAATAAACACAGGACTATATTAAGTCCAATGTGCAAAAAGTGCAAAAAACCAAGACAAAGACAGTGCAACACCAGACAGAACAGAATGATACAGATACAAGATGGTGCAGACACAACAGTGCAATAGAAATGTGGAAAAGACTGAGAATTGTGCAAAAAGTAACTTGGTTTATGAAGGTGTGCGTGTGTGTTTGTGTGTGTCAGTCCAGTCACTGAGTGTTCAGGAGTCTGATGGTTTGGGGGAAGAAATTGTTTTGCAGTCTGGCAGTGAGGGCCCGAATACTCCGGTACTTCCTGCCAGAAGGCAGCAGGGTGAAGAGTATGTGTGAGGGGTGCGTGGGGGCCTCCACAATCCTTCAAACTTCAAATCAATTTGAGCCAAAAGAGTAAAACATGAAAGGCAGATATCTTCTATTAATCACCAGAAGATGTTGCATAAAAATAGATGACATGTGCCAAAGTCAGGTGTTTAACCCTTGTATGGTGTTCGGGTCTGTGAGACCCGTTTTCAGTTTTTCTCAAAAGAAAAATTTAACAATTAATTATTTTTTCAACCTGAAATTCATTGGCTTTGGCTTATTTTCTGTGAAGAACATAAATCTGAACAAATTTTCGATGACCACATACTGTACCTCCCCCCACGCATTTACATTACATACAAGGTGTTCGGGTCCACTGGACCCAGGTCTAATAAAAGTGTTGAAAGTGTAGGTCCTGTGTTCCCACACTCTGTCCTCCTCCTTTCTGGTGCTGCTGATAGTGTTTTCTTCCCCTCCTGCTCTCGCACAAAGTTGCAACATTGTTGAAAATTCAACTATCAACACCGTCTGCTCTGACATTCCCGCACACTTTACCCTCTTTCTTGAGGGATCCAAATTTTATTTTCTCATACCCTGTCCCTCCTGCAAATTAGGGGCATAATACTATAAATAAGACTTTGCCAGTGTGGTTCTTTATCACAACTGATCAAGATGGCAAAAGATTATCTGCTGCGAGGGCCATGCAATTGATTTTGGAAGAGAGAGGAGCTTTGGATGATGATGTTGACAAAGAGGTTTCAGAATATTTCACATTTCTGAAAATTCAGAGTCTGACAGTGACTTTGAAGAAGAGGATGAGGTTGAGCACCATTTAGTAACAAAACGAAGACGAGTACCCCATCAGCAGCCAGCTCCAGGACCAGAACAAGCCCACCAGACAGCAAGTGAAGAAATATGGATGTCAATAAATGGTGAAATTGAATGGTCTTCTTGCCCAAGAAATGAGCCACCCTACAGAGCTGTTACTGTGATAAGCCAGGGCCAACACGGCTGACTCATGTGCAGGACATCAAGTCTTCATTTGAGCTTTTCATCCCAGATTCCATCCAGAAAATTATTCTGGTCTGGTTTGCAGACCGATACCGATACGTAATATCGGATCGGTCCATCTCTAGTTTGCAGTAATCTAGAATGAAGGTGTGTTTTTGGAGAGAGGTGGAAGGAGATTGACCAAATTGATCTACAGGCCTACTTTGGGGTTCTTATCCTTGCAGGAGTTTTCAGGTCCAAAGGGGAATCCACAGAATCTTGTGGGATGCAGAAACCGGCACGAACCTTTCCGTGCATCAATGTCTCTGGAAAACTTCAACAAAATTTCCAGGATTATCCGTTTTGATAACCGAGATGACAGACCAGCTCAACGGCAGAGAGACAAGCTAGCTGCCATCAG
This sequence comes from Astatotilapia calliptera, assembly GCF_964374335.1. NCBI lineage: Eukaryota > Metazoa > Chordata > Actinopteri > Cichliformes > Cichlidae > Astatotilapia > Astatotilapia calliptera. The sequence goes on along the minus strand of NC_137443.1, from coordinate 22,482,821 downwards.
GACAGTGTGGGATAAGTGGGTGCACCACCTCCCCCTGTTTTACAACCCTGGGCCTAATGTCACCATTGATGAGCAGCTGATGTCATTTAGTTGTGAAACATGTTGCTTCACGTGTAAATGTGTTGTGTCTTTCCACTCACTTCACTTGATTATAACTGATTTATTTTTTTATAACATTTTATAAAAAAAAAAAAAAAAACGAGAAGCACATTAATTCATAAATGTGATCTAACAAAGGTAAAGGGAAAAAATTAACCATGTTTGCTGTTCATATGTCTTGTAATTAGGATGAAGTAAACATCTGTTGAGTAATTTAACATAAAATTGTTTGATAGAGTTAATTTGGAAAGCCAAAACTCTAGCGGGTCCACCAGACCCATGAACACTGGCTGAGTAACAAAAATATGAACACCACACAAGGGTTAAAGTGGGACAGTGGTTTTTTTTTTATTGTTTTGCTACAACACCAAAACAACTGCAGGTGTCCCTGAGTTGTGGCTGCAGAACTTCAGCATCTAGCTAGCCCTACTGAATAAGAGCAAGCATAAAAGGAGGAACATGTTGTGGCAGGTAATTTCCAATGCAACTTTTCTATCAGCTCAACAGACATCAGCAAACACACAAACTGTTTGTGTGCAGTTTGTTGCACAGTGTGTTGCTAGCTAAAGGTCCAGCTGCTGCATTTCAAAAGAACAGAAAAGAAGCTCTGGTGCTCATGGTCAGAGTAAGGTTACATCAGAAGTGTAGCAGAGATGAGTTTGCATTTAAGCTGATGATGCTTAGATTAATTTACTGAATTACAATTTTATGCCAACTATATACTTTCTATATAAAGGCAGTATACACAGCATAGTTTCAGTGTAGGGGATGTAAATCCACAAGGAGAAACAGGTCAGCTGATCACATCATGTTCACTAAGAAAACCTACTGAAGCTCACATTATAAATTTTTGTCAGTTGTGATTATTTTTCTTGTGCTGAGACACGATACAGATCTTAGTGTTTTATGACGAGCTGAATTCCACTGTAACCTCTCTATTCTCATTCTACTGTTTAGGTGTGGAGGCAAAGTGTCATGAACCGCAGTGCATGCACACAAGCAGGATCCAAGAGCAGACTCAATGCACCTAATGCGAGCAAGAACAGTCTTTATTGTTTTAACAAAGGGTGACCCGGAAAAACCAAGGAAGCGAAAATGTGGAACTGAAGAAAACCAAGAAGACAAACGACACAGGGAAGCCGTAATCGGGACCGTGGGAGGCTGCAACACAAAGGGGAGAAAATTACTAGAGAGACACAACAGAACAGGGCTTTAGTAAGTGGCTTACGATCAGAGTGGGACCGTGGGACTCGGAAGGGGGAAAGTGTGTCTGTGGCTAGCGAATCCGAGGAGGCAGGGATGAGGTCAGATGACACACTTAGTGATCCGAGCAGGCTGGAGGACAGGCAGGTGGCAGATACAGATGCCGGATCGTAACCTAGGCACACGAAGGCAGAATTAACGTAGTTCACGTAACGCATATATACAAAGCTTTTTGCGAGGAGCGTAGTTACCACGGAGGGGTGACTAACGGACTGGCTTGGAGCATCCGTCAGCGCAGGGTTAAATAGTGCTCCAGGTATCCATGGGATGCAGGTGTGATGGTGATGACCCAGCCCAGGGGTGTGGCCACCAGGGCATCCCACACACTCCTCAGACACAGGGCCACGGACCATGACACAAAGTCACCCACTACAATGTAAGCAACACAATTTTGTTTTTTAATTCTCTTTCACTGCTTGTGTCCCACATAAACGATTCAAACTAAGTTAATTTGTTAGAATTAGAATATTAATTAGAATAATTTTTATATTCTATTCTACTAATATAATTTTATTATTATATTAATATAGCACAAGGTTCAGTTACCTTTGTACATTTCAAAGCCTGTATTTTTTTCACTTTTACTGGAGTAAAAACCATATGTTCCTGTACGTCTTAAAAAAAATACATAAAAGAAATTTAAAAAAAATAAAACAGGACTTTTGCCACTTCTGCTAAGCCAATTCTTGTCAAATTGTCACATTTGATAACATGTCACATTTTATCAAAATCTAAAGGTGGTGATGATTGTTAGGTTTGTAGCTTGAACCTATTCGCTGGAACGTTGAAGACAATATAATTACACAGCAAGCAAGACACGAGTAGGCAAAGTTCTTCATGTTTCTCGTGCACGGCAGAGAACCGGACAAACGCCGTTCCTTCGCTTGACCCCAGTTGCTCTCGTCCGCTCCCCGTAACACTGATCTTTTATTGAGGTTACATGAATAAGCAAAGGTTCATTAACATATGACGTCTACATACAAACAAAAAGTACCTTGCCTGTGTGTGACCCCATAAATGACTTCCCTAAACCTGCTGGTCTGGAAGTCCAACAGTTCATCTAAACAAAAGGCACTTAGCCTAAAACAGATATAGCCACGTTTATCCTACCATAAAACAATAAGACAAGGTACGACCTCTTCCCATGCTCCCAGGATGCACACCAAGCCTTTGCAGCCTGCTAAAGATCACACATCCTATCACTACACAATTGATTATACACCTCTAAGCATATATGGTTAAATATTTCTAAACATAAATGACAATCAACAATACAAACCCTAACAATGATATTTTAATATCTGGAGTTCCTGGCTGTATTTGTACATCTTTTTGTCAACACAAACAAGGATGTTCCTCATAGATATAGTATATATCTCTGTCGTCAAACCTCATCAACAATCCATGCAAAAAGTCAGTAGAATGCCAGACAGCTCATGTTGAGAAATCAGTTTTGCCCCGGTTCTTTTTTATTCCTCGAGCATCCAGAGACGGCACTGGACTCAGTAGTCATTTTCACAAAAGCTTTATTCATCTTTACTCATCTTTATTTATCCTCATTTAAGCATGCATTCTTCTAGAAGGGAAGACTTGCCAGGCCAGTGCCCCTCTGCAAAATCTTCACTCCTTTGTCTGTGAAACACAGTTTTGTAGGAGCGACCTCATCATAAAACCTCCCATGGTGAGCTGCAAACTCTGTGTCTGTGGCTATGTGCACAAGCACGTAAATGCCTGTGTGTGCACGTACCCGTATGTCTATGTAAGTGCACATGAGTGAGTGTGCGTGTGGATGTGTGTGCGTAACAGTTAAAACACTATGTGCGTATATCTCTATGTACGTGCCTTCCTGAGGGTCATAAAAGTCCATCTCCCTTCCAAACCAAAGTTATTTAGTTACAAACTTTGAGACTCCCACCCAGGCATGCCCTGAGGAATTTCCACTCAGCATTAACTCCTCTTTGTCTTACACAGTTCAACTGGGGGAGGGTCTCCTAAAATCTACTCCTAAGTTCATGACACAGTCAGGTCTTTATTTATATCCAGGGCAGTGTCACTGTCTCACAATTCTATAGCCTATCTAACACATTCCTAAACTCTAAAATAAGCTAAACATTCCTACACTCTGCACACTGCAATATGTGTGGATTCACTCTGCATGCAAATATGAGAGTAGTCTCAAAATGTGAGAAACATCACTGTGAACAACAAAAAATCTGGAGTTTAATTTACTAACTTCAGGTTACACAGTTAAACACACATATGAAGTGGTGAAACCCAGTGCTTCCAAGATTCAAGGAAATTTGTCAATAAAGAAACCAAAAAATTGCACATCAAAGAGCAAAATATCAATAATATCAAAGGTGACAATGAACAAACACCATCTATACCAACCTTAATAAATAATTCAAATGAATTTTATAAAGTAAATTCAAACTGTAATCTCTCTTCACAATCACGAGCCTCCCAAACATGCAGTCCCTTCTGTGACTTGTATGGCTGCACACTTCATCTTTGAGTGTGGACATGTTGGTTCCCCTCACCTCACACCAGGCCTCATAGCCCATCTCCTGCCCATCATCTACCAATAGCCAGTCCCCAGGCAAGAAACACAAGCTAATCCAGCTGAGTTCAGTGGTGTTATGTTTCTTCAGTTCTCTCTGGATCAGCAGCATTTCAGTCTCAGACGCCACACTTGCCAGGTCATCATGGTGCTCCCTGCAGTAATCCAGAGCTTCCTCCCAAGTCAGTTCCTCCTCCACCACTATTGCACGGTAGCAGAAGAATGTGTTGATATTCTGTGGGTTTGCATCATTCCACCTGTTTATCCACACACAGCCACTGTCTTCAACACTGTGACAGTTGTTAGGTTTACCTGGTGCCCAGAAAAACATGGTAGCCGCTCGACCTCCTGACCAAAGCCATTTTTCTCTATCTGAGGAATTTCTCTTCAGTCCTATCCAGATACATCTATTGATACTACCAGAGAGCTGCTCAAGTTTGAGATTATCATGTTCATTACTGACAGGAGCCAGGTCTGTGTATTGCTGCCAACAGTGTGTCAGAGCAAGCTGCCAATTTTTTGGCCGTTCAATGTAAAATTACTTGGTAAACATTACAGATAAACTCAGCAGAAACAGGATGCACATGAAGAGCAGATCCATCCTTAACTTGTTTTACAGAATTTTGCTGAAAAAAAAAAAGAGGTCTGATGATGCTTGTTAAAGCTGTGAGCCTTTTGAATTTCTCAGAAAACACTTGCATTGGGGCGGCTCTTAATTCACTGAACCTGTGGTATTCATGACCCATGGAAGAAATCGCAGGTGCTGCTCATATGTATTTTGATTTAGGTCAATTCATGTTTATATTGTCCTCTTGACTGGAGTTCATAAATACAATTATCAATACATAATTATCAGAAATTCAACAGGCTCATTTTAATTCATATTACATATCCTGCTTCTATTTGTAAACATTTTTCAAATCTGCATTTCTGTCAGGGTCGGACGGTGCCCCGACCGGTCGACCTGCCTGTGTGTGTGTGTGTTCTCCTCTCTCTCGCTCTGTTTTTCTTGACTCTGCTGCGATTGTTACGAGGTCGCGTGGCAACGAGAGACCTCCAACCCAGAAGCGCTGCCGCTCTGAGCTGCCTCACCTGAGACCGAGGCTGTATCCCAATTCAGGCAGCCTTAAAGTACGCAGCCTCAACGATCCTCAAGGGCCGCGTACTCAAAGACCACTAAGGCCGGAAGTGCGAGGCTTGCGAAATGGGACGGTCTAGCCTCTGTTGCGCTGCCCAGGTTGCCTAGCAACCATGATACTAACAGCTGGAAACGTTTCATACAGCTTTGTTTGACAGAAATGAAAGAGAAAATCTTATGTTCATTTGTTTGTTTGTTTCTACATGAGCTTTGATCATTCTCTGTAAGATTAAGCTCAGCTATTAAACGGCGTATATTTTGAAGTAAAGGCTTTAAAACCAAGTTAGTACAAACGTCACTAATGTTACATAACTTTGCCGACATGTGGCCAACAGTAATGTTTTAATGTTCTTCGTTATTAAACATTTGCACATAAATAAGTGACATAATATTCAGTACTTACTTTTCACAGTTTACTCTTCGGCTGCTCCGCTTCTGCCGTCTGCGGCAGAATTATCCACACCGACTTCCGCGCTATGAATTGTGGGATATATGGGACCACGAAGTCTACACTGCCACAGCCTTAAAATTCAGGGAAATGAAGGATGCATTTCAGGGCCGCATTTCGAGCAGCCTTTGAATTGGGACAGCCTTCGGCGCGCCGCTGTGACGTAATCGGCCTTGAAATGCGTACTTTAAGGTTGCAGACCCTGAATTGGGATACAGCCCGATTCCTCGCCAGCTGCTGCCATCATCCACCATCGTTGGCAGGACTATTTAATGGTGTGGCTGAGCGGCAGACATCGCTGGAGTATTGCACCAAGCTCGGTAGCTAGCGGAGGGAAGCTAATCGTGTTTGTTTTTGCCTGCTCCCAGGAGGAGGAAGGAGAGACTTTACGGAGTTTCGGGAGTTTGTGGACACTGACGCACTGCCACGCATCACAGAGGAAAAAGGGGAGAGGATCACTAAAAGGATTTGAACTGTGGATAACTGTTGACTGGTTTTTCTTCACTGTAAATAAAAGCACTGTTCAACTTAAGCAAGAGGTCCGCATCTGGGTTCCCTAACTCACCTGCCTTGACAATTTCTGCATTGATATAGCTAAAAACATCATCTGAGTTTGTAAAATGAGTTATAAGAAACCAATGAAGAACCCAATTAGGCAGTCTTAGACTTAATGGATGAGTTTGGTCACTTCAGGGTATCTGGTTCTGGACTATTTCAAGCTGAACGTTAAGATTTGCTCCAGTCCGAGGCTGTGCCCCCCCCCCCCCCCCCCCACACACACACACACCCTCTAGCAGATCATTACATGAAGGAACCTTTTAAAAAAACCAAAAATACAAGCGCGTCCATGCTCACAGGTGTACACACGGGTGATCACACCCACAAACTACACCCTTTTTGGCTCCTACCTCAAAGCACACTGTGTTCTGTTGATCTTATGTGCTGCACAATAATGTTTAATATTTAGTATTTACTGTCATATTCCCATATATCATTGTGATGTTGTTTATTCTATTACTCTTGTTCTCTTCTGCTTGTTTTCTTTTTTCTTTCTCAGCAGGTGATCCAGGTGATTGATATTTGCTTTTTTTTTTCTTTTTTTTCCTGCTCATTCTGTTGGTTTTTGTCTTTTGCCCTTCTCCCCCGTCCCTCTTCTCAGCCGTTTCTCTTTCCCTCTTTCTTTCTCCCCTTCTTTCCTCCAGTCAGAGAAAACTGCACCCACCCCACCATCCACTCATCTTCCAGACTACATAAGACAATAAACACCCAGGCTGAGATCTTCCTCCACCTCTCCTGTATCTCCCCCTCCTGCAGAGAGAGCCCCTGAGGAGAGGAAAGCTCCTGCAAGATGTGACAATCTTCCCCACCAGTTGAAGAGCCCCCCAGGTGGCTCGATGCACCGGCGGCACCCTGCTCCAGGGCTGGGCCCCGGAGCAGGGTGTAATGAAAAAACAACTTATAAATAATTGTTTAGCTTGAATTCAAATAAAAGAATGATAGCAATATGTTAATGAATACAGTAACACAAGATGTGAAAAAGCATTTAAGACTATTGGTCACACATTGGTTCAAAATTTATATTAGAATACAACATAAGACATCTTGAAGTTTTTAATGAAATTGTACAGTGTTATCAGCAATTTACAAATGAAGAAGCAAAGCTTTATCATTTCTGCTTATGGCATAAATGCAGCGGTGTATGTCACACAGTGAATTAGCTAAATATGAAATGGTAATATAGTACCTTACAGTCCCATGCAGAGCTACAAGCAATGTGAGAACAGCAAGGCAAATAGTTTTGCAAACAGCCTCACCTTTCAAAGCACTGGTGAGAATAACACAGCAGACACTACAGGTACATTTTCACGCGGCCTGCAGAGAGGGTTTTATTAACATATGAAACCTACATCACTCTGAGGTAAAATCCTATCTAAGTTACTTTTCAAGAATGAAAACTTAGATAAGATGTGCAAGAATAGCCTTGGGGAAAAAACTGCAGTTGTATTTAAATATGTTTGCTATTTTTCACTTTCAAAAGGTCAATCTTCTAACAAGACAGAAATAAAACAAATGCACATCAAAGATATCAATCAGGTATTAGCCTGGAAATCAAAACTCACTACTAAGCTCAGTAGCAAATAAAACTGAGTCTCTCTTCACAGTCACGAGCCTCCCAAACATTATTACTTCTTGTCACCTGTACGGCTGCACACATGTGGACATGATGGTTTTCTGCCTTCACTCCAGGCCTTGTAGCCCATCTCCTGTCCGTCTACCCACAGCCAGTTCCCAGCCAGGAAATGCAATCCGATCCAGATGTGCTCAGTGGTAATGTGTTTCTTTAGCTCTTTCTGGATCAGCATCATCTCAGTCTGTGATGCCACGCTGGCCAGGTTGTTATGGTGCTTCTGTAGCAGGTTGAAAAAGCTACATGTTTATTTTTGTAAGAAAACCAATTACCCCCTTATTTTTTGTTTATTATTGTGACTTATTTTGACATTGTTATGTGTTGCCAGACCATGGTTATATTTCATTATGCCAGTAGATGGTGCTCTTGCACTGCTGTGGAACTACCAGAGAGACTCTAGCTATAGGCTTTGCGCATGCGCAGCTCAGAAATAAATGAGCTCCAGCCTGAGCAAGACGCTAACTTGGGTGTCCTCTCTATTAATCCACAGTCTGCTCATATTTGGCTACGCAGTGCTCTCTAGCCTGTGTGCCGCTTGCTGCCGGTCCAGATTCCCCTAGGTCTGGTGCCGGTAACAACTGGGGGCTCGTCCGGGATCGTCTAGTGGTGACGTGTGTGCCAAACGACCAGAACTGGTGTCCAAAGTCTCAGGGAAGGCTGCATTGAGTGCGTCATCCAGGGAGCCCAGGTCACAGTCAAAACGTCAAGATGGCCACTGTTACCCCACGGCGGTTGTTGATAGTAAAGATCCAGAAAAGACTTTGTGATTTGAGTGTGAGCCAGCTGCACACAGTTGTTTCTTCAGTGGAGGATGGCAGTATGACTCGCAATGTTGATGGCTTAAGTGAACCAGAACTGTATGACCTGATCGTTGGGTACATCAGAGGTGAAAAGTTGAGAGCGTTGGAGGATGAAGGTATGGCCCAGCTCTTGCTCCTCGACGACATCGTGAGTGACCTGCTGTCAACGGACGTCGGAGGGGCTGGAGATCATCTCGCCGTGCCGCTTGAGATGGAAGACATTCCTAACCAGCAGCAGGAGTGCCCCACTTCACCCCACACTGACCCCACACATCCTGACAGACACCTGGCTATGCCAGCTGACCACATCCCCACTCTACCATCACACCCTAACAAAGACTCTCACACACAGCCCATTCTACCACAGGACAGAGACATCTCCACCTTTCCCTCATCCATGCTAAGAGACACTGATACGCCCACCAAGAACTTCAACATCCCAGCTTCAGTGTCACCGGCACCTAGTGTCGCTGGGGTTTCCCCTGGCAGGGTGAGTCGTCCGTCCAGAGGATATGACCAAGTTTTGAATCTCAGTGATGTGGCAGCTTTGTTTTCAAGCAGAGAATTTAAGTTGCATGGTGGACAAATTTCAGATCTTGGCTCGGATATGTCCCACAGTAGTCTGTGCAAACAAATTGATGAGGGGTTACAAGAAGGGTTTACTGAGTGTGAAATAATCAGAACTGTGCTAAAGATAATGAAGCCTGGTACTCTCAAGGAAATCTTAACCAACAAAGATGATTTGACAGTTGATGGTTTGAAGATTCTCCGCTCTCATATTCGAGACAAGAATAGCGCTGAACTCTTTTAAGAGCTAAGTAATGCTAAGCAGCAAGACAAAGAGAGTGCACAGCAGTTTTTGTACAGAATTATAGGGTTAAAACAGCGTGTACTATTTGAGTCACGACAGCCTGGTGCAGACTTTAGCTATGACAAAAAGCTTGTGCAGGGCACATTTCTTCACACACTTTATCAAGGGTTCAATGAAAAAAACAACTATGTGAGACAAGACCTCAAACCTTTTCTTAATGACTTGCAGGTTAGTGACGACTTTTTGCTTGAACAGATTACAAAGTCCACCAGTGAGGAAGCTGAGAGACTGAGGCGACTGGGTACCACATCTAAAATTAGACCTGTGACTATAAGTGCCGCTCAGCTTGCTAACACTGACTTGACTGAACAAGCGAAGGTTGACACTGAGCTACAGACTAACCGTGCAGCTATTAGAGAACTGACTGCCCAAGTGTCTTCATTGACCAGACAGCTAACTAAAGTGGTGAGCTAGACTGATAGTGTGACATCTGGAGACTCCTGCTCGCCCCTGAACCGCCCTCCAACACCTCCAGCTGAGAACCGGGGCAGATGTGGTGATTGTGTACAGCAAGGCAAAGTGAGCTGCCCCCACTGTTTTACGTGTGGCCAGCCAGGACACCGGGCTATTGGCTGCCTGCGGCGTAAGGTGTCGGGAAACGGGGTGAGGTCACTGGAGAGGGGCTGCCAGTGACCGAACAAGCCGAGGAGTCCCCAGCACACACCAGTTTTGCTAAGACTTCAAGTGTGGTGAGATCAAATGCACCCAGTCCTGTACCACCAGTGAAACCCACTGCACAGCTTATTGGGAACAGATGTATGGTCTCATGTGCCATCAATGGAGTACCACTTAAGATGCTGCTTGATTCAGGGGCCCAAGTGATTATGGTATCAAGAGCGTGGATAGAGAAAAACATCCCCCACATTAAGATCAAGCCACTTGAGTCCCTCCTTTCAGACCAGCCTCTGGAAATAGCGGCAGCTAATGGTACAGACGTTCCATTTGATGGTTGGGCAGACACGGAACTTCAAATTCAGAGTGTGAACTATGGGCATGTCGCCATACAAGTGCCAGTGCTTATCAGTCAGCACAACCTTAACTGTCCTATTTTAGGCAGCAACGTAATAGCTGAAATCCTAAAAACCAATAAAGAACAGAGAGGTGGGGCTGACCTTTCTGCACTCCTCAAAGAAGCTTTAAGTGTCAGCAGCAGTGCAGTAGATGCTCTAGTTTCAGCACTTCAGATGCCCACCCCTGATGAAATAGATCCTGAGAGTAGTGTGAGAACAGGAAAAAAAGGTGTAATGATTCCTGCAGGACAGATTTGTGAAGTAAAGTGTAGAGTCAGAGAATGGCCAAGAGGTGGCCCAAAACTCTTCCAACCAAATCTAGAGAAAAGCTGCCCTGAGGGTTTGGAGTTGTTCCCAGCTTTGGTAGATGTCCCCAGTGGGTTGACAAAAATTGTTAAGATTCCCATTCAGAATCCTACCAAAACATGACATTCTCTCCAAAAGAACAGTCTTAGGTACTGTTGGGTAGATAGCTTGTACTGGAAGGACTGTAAGGTGCTTGTTCAGGTTTGCAGCTACCACTCCCCGGAGTGTCGGCCAGAACACTGCTCAAGGCCCGGATGAATGTTCAGAAGGGAGACAATGAAGACACTGAGGATAATGCAGACTCTTGTATTGACTTCACACAGTTGAAGGTAACAGGGATTGTCAGAGGAGCAGGTATTGCATACAGGTTTAGGTGCGTGGGCATGGGTGTGTGTGTGTGTGTGGTCTCTGAACGGAACAGAAAGAAAATGCTACATTACTAAAGTGTTCACAACAATATCTCCAGAGTACATCAACATAAACACAGGCGGGAAATAAACTAACATCCCCTTTAATACCATAGGCCATATATTACCCACGACTCACACATAGACCCCCTGAGAGAGCTAACCAGGTACACAGCTATACCCAACCACACGGCAGGAAAGTTAGCTTAGCTTAGCACCCGCTAGCGGCACAGACAGAAACATAGTCATTTCCCCCCTAACCTTGGTTACAGTCCCAAACACATCTTATTATCACATCCTCACACATCACCAACTTACGTTGCTCATTAACGCACACTTCTCACGGAATAACCAATTCTCTGCCGGTAATCTGGAGCAGAAAAGCTCAGGTGCTTTGCCCACGTTTCTCCCTGGACATAGTCTCTCATACAAAGCGGTGGGGTGACCTCTACTGGCCACTCTAAAAACTACAGGTGAACTAACAACTGAACAGAATAAAACCATAACTACGGGGCCTTTTGTACAGGTACATTGGAAGAGGTGACTGAAGTAAAACCTGTCAAGTATCTCTCTGCTGACGCAGGGTCATCAGCCCATACAAATGTAAAAGTGTGTTCAGTTCAGCTAGGTAACGGAAAGCACCAGACAGAAGTCAATGAAGGTCAGAGATGGCATCCACCTGTTGATTTGTCCTACCTGACAGAGGATGAACAAATGGTAGTTAGAGACATGTTGTATGAACAGTCAGATGTTTTTGCCCAAAGTGACTCTGACATTGGTTGCATCTCAAGCTTGCAGTTGAAAATTAATCTGAAAGACGGTATGCCTGTCCAGACATCCTACAATTCGGTCCCCAAACCTTTGTATAAAGAGGTAAAAGAATATATTCAGAATTTGCTGGACAATGGCTGGATCAGAAAGTCCACATCACCCTACTCATCTCCGGTGGTGTGTGTCCGAAAGAAAGACAAAAGCTTACGCTTGTGTATTGATTTTCGGGGCCTTAACCGTAAAACCATTGCTGACCGCCACCCACTACCACGCATCCAAGACCTGCTGGATAATTTGGGGGGCTATTCATGGTTTTCAATACTCGACCAGGGTAGTGCGTACCACCAGGGCTTTGTTGATGAAAGCTCAAGACACCTGACAGCATTCAGCAAGCCTTGGGGGTTGTACGAGTGGACCCGCCTCCCATTTGGCCTTACCAACGCCCCAGCAGCATTTCAGAGATGCATGGAGGGGGTCCTTGATGGTCTGAGGGATGAGTGCTGCTCACCATATTTAGATGATGTGCTTTGCTTTTCCAAGACATTTCATGACCATGTTGATGATCTGAGGCATGTGTTTTGCCGCCTGCGAGAGCATGGTGTGAATCTATGTCCCAAAAAATGTGAACTGTTTAAGCGTCAGGTCAGGTATGTTGGGCGCTTGGTGACCAGTGAAGGTGTCCAGATAGACCCAAAAGATCTCGAAGCAGTGGAACATTTGAGAGACAGAGAGCCAAAGAACGTGGGAGAGGTCAGAGCACTCCTAGTGTTACTAGGTTATTACAGGACGTTCATTCAGGACTTTTCTAGAATAGCGAGACCACTGTTTAAGCTTATTGAGAGTCCCAGTGATCCTAGCCTGCAATGTAGCTCAACTAGAGCCAAAATCAAGTTAAAGCGCACAAATGGTGGTCAGCTTCCTTCCAAAACACCAGTGCAATGGACAGCAGAACATCGTACTGTGGTGTCACGTCTGGTGGATATGTCAACCAGTCCACCTGTCCTGGCTTACCCAGATTTTAGTTTGCCCTTTGTGCTACACACAGATGCATCAAATGAAGGCCTGGGGGCTGTGCTTTATCAGCAACAGGGGGAAAAGCTCTGTGTCATTGCTTATGGTTCCAGGACACTCACGCCTGCTGAGAAAAATTACCATCTCCATTCTGGCAAGCTTGAATTCCTTGCCCTGAAGTGGGCAATTTGTGATAAATTTAGGGATTATCTCTACTATGCACCCACTTTCACAGTGTACACAGATAATAATCCCCTCCCGCTCTCCCGCTATCCATTGCCACTCCAGGAACACCTCATGGAGTATACTGAGACACTGTCCCCAGAAGTGGTTTCTGCAATCTGGCAAGGAGACAAAGCCATGAGAGACGGTGATGTACCATGGGTGGCTCCACTGCACTGTGTTGATGACACACCCCCTGAAGGTGCCCCTGTCATCACCCCAGAAAACATCAGGGCTGCGCAGAGGGAGGACCCCCCTATCTGTGAGGTGATAAACTTGAAAAAGAGTAGATGGAGTCCTAATAGTAAAGATAAGAGACAGCTAGGACAAGAGACACGTAGGCTAGTACATGAATGGAACAGACTTGTACTTGAGGAAGGAATACTGTACAGACAGACTGGACAAAGAAAACAGCTGATCCTACCCAGTAAGCTGAAGCAAACTGTACTGAAACACCTACATGATGATATTGGACATGTTGGTGCTGACAGAGTCATTCAGTTAGCAAGGGAGAGGTTTTACTGGCCTTTTATGCAGCGTGAAATTGAGGACTATGTCATTCGCCAGTGCCCTTGTATCAAACAGAAACGGCCAAGTGTCCCAGAGAGAGCACCAATGGGCTCGATAACAACCAGTGCCCCCTTTGAACTCATTTCGGTTGACTATTTACATCTAGAACCAAGTAAAGGTGGCTTTGAGTACATTTTAGTCTTGGTAGATCACTTTACCCGTTTTGCCCAAGCTTACCCGACTAAGAATAAATCTGGCAAAACAGCAGCTGAGAAAATCTTTCTTGACTTTATCCCGCGCTTCAGGTACCCTGAAAAGCTACATCATGACCAAGGCCGGGAGTTTGAGAACAACCTTTTCCAAAGACTCAAACAGCTGGCAGGAATAGGCCACTCTCGAACAACCCCCTACCACCCACAGGGAAATCCTGTTGAGCGTCTAAATAGAACACTTCTACAAATGCTACGGACTCTTCATGAGGAGAAAAAGGCAGAATGGAAGGATCATTTGCCCCATATAGTCCATGCATATAACTGCACAAGACATGAAGCAACGGGCTATTCACCTTTCTTCCTCCTTTATGGAAGAGCCCCACGCTTGCCTGTTGATCTGCTTTTTTATTTAAAACCTGAAAAAGAGTCACAGTCCAGACAGGAGTATGCACAAAGGTGGGCTGCACGCATGCAGGAAGCCTATAAAATTGCTTCAGAAAACAGTGCAAAGTCCTCTGCAAAGGGGAAAAAGCATTATGATCAGCACATCAAAGGCATTGCACTGCAACCAGGAGATCGAGTGCTTGTCAGAAACCTCTCCGAGCAGGGTGGTCCAGGCAAACTCAGTGCCCACTGGGAAAAGAAAATTCACAGAGTTGTTGAGAAGATTGGAGATGGACCTGTATATAGGGTACAATCAGAAACAGGAGACAAAACCTTTCGTGTCCTGCATCGAAACCTCCTGCTGCTTGTGACTGATTTGCCGGTAGAGCAAGATCAGCCGGGACGTCAGAAAAGACAAACACAAAGACGGGGAGAGACAAACCCCAATGAAACAGTGGAACATGAGTCTGATCATTCGGACGAAGAGGAAGGGTACTCATACAGCCTGAGAACGATACCTGTGTATCAGTGGAGGAGAGTTAACCCCAAAAGGCCTCAGCCGAGACCACACAGTGAACTGAGAGCTGTAGCTCCTGAGTTCCAGCCAATAAGACACGAAATGGAATCAGTGGAAGTGCAGCAGGGAAGTGCAGTCCCACCAGCTGTAAATACAGAACCAGCAGATTTCCCAATGCCTGTTGTTTCATCACCAACTGTGGAAACCCAGGAGGAACCTGCAACTGAGGATCTTATGGAGGACACAGGGTCGGAGAGCTGTGTGGATAACAGGGACCCTGCCCCAGAGACACCAGAATGGGATGTGCCACCAATACGGAGGTCGACCAGAGCTGTGAAACCAAGAGAGGTTTTTACATATAGCCAAATGGGACAGGCTTCATATCAGCTCTGGAGACCTGGAGCAAACATGATGCTTGCGTATGTTCCCTGCCACATGCCACTTTACCCAGCTGTTCCTGACTGTTATTACCCCACACCAGTATGGACATGTTAGACTGGTGACCAAAAGACCTTTTGGCATTACTCCTGGAACTGTAACAGTTTTGACTATTAGACTTTAAAGACTTTGGGCAAACGCCATGAAGTGTGTTAGTTTGGTTCCAGATGTCCGGAGCCATCTCTTAAAGCAGGGGAGAGTGTAGCAGGTTGAAAAAGCTACATGTTTATTTTTGTAAGAAAACCAATTACCCCCTTATTTTTTGTTTATTATTGTGACTTATTTTGACATTGTTATGTGTTGCCAGACCATGGTTATATTTCATTATGCCAGTAGATGGTGCTCTTGCACTGCTGTGGAACTACCAGAGAGACTCTAGCTATAGGCTCTGCGCATGCGCAGCTCAGAAATAAATGAGCTCCAGCCTGAGCAAGACGCTAACTTGGGTGTCCTCTCTATTAATCCACAGTCTGCTCATATTTGGCTACGCAGTGCTCTCTAGCCTGTGTGCCGCTTGCTGCCGGTCCAGATTCCCCTCTGGTGCCGGTAACACTTCCTGCAGTACTCCAGAGCTTCCTCCCAAGTCTATTCTTCCCTCACTACTTCAGCGCTGTAGCAGAAGAAGTGCAAGTGATCATCAGGATAATCACGCCACTTGTTGTTATAAATAACACCGTAGATTTGTTCCGGCTGATTGTCTGGTTGATCACTTGCCCAGAAAAAGCTAGATACCTCCGTGCCTCCGGACCACATCCATTTTTGACTTTCTGAGGAATTCTTCAATCCTATTCAGATATGGTCATTGGAATTGCCAAGTTTCCCAAGTTTGAGATTATCCTGTTCATTACTGACAGAGGCCAAGCCTGTGTGATGCTCCCGACAGAAACTCTGAGCTTCATTCCAGGACTTGTGTTTCTTAATGTAAACATACTTGCTAAAAGTTCCAAATAAGCTCAGCAGGAGCAGGATGCAGGTAACGATCTGATTCGTTGCTGTCTTGTTGGAAAGAGTTCTGGGGAGCGGTGAGATGTTTGAAAAATATTTGCTGGAGCTCTGAGCTATTTATCAGGATTTATTTGCATAGGGCGTTACTTTGATTTGCTTAAGGTATCAATAATTTGTTTATCCTTCAGATTTTTCTAGATTTCTGCACTAGTAGGACCTACAACCGAAAAAAAGAAAAATACAAGACAGTTAAACAAGAGTGATCTGTGACTGTATAACTCTGCAAGTGCTCAAAGTTCCTCCAGAATGAGTGAGTTCAGTCATGGGATTTAGATCTACATATCAGGATCTGGGTTATATTGAGAAATTTTATTTGGTGCCATCATTTATTCACAGCATTCAGGAAAGCCAGGGAGTTCGGAGTGGTTTGAGTGGGGAAATATGTCAAAAATCAAGAAGCAGTACTTTTTGCCGACACTGTTTTTCTTTTTCTATTCTATTGGCAGCCTCGCTTCTGTCAATCTGCCCCAGGGCAGCTGTGGCTACAACTGCAGCTTGCCTCCACCAGTGTGTGAATGTGAGAGTGAATGAATAGTGGAATTGTAAAGCGCTTTGGGCGCCTTGAAAAGCGCTATATAAATGCAATCCATTATTATTATTATCATTATTATTCCTCAATGATAGACCATGACGCTAGGATAAATGTGGCTTTAAAAGAAAACACTTGAAAAGAGACATTCTACCTGTTTTGAACTTTTCAAGATGGAATCTGTTTTTTTCTATGCCTGTAAGACTGATCTATCGCAAATAACCAACATTCAAAACAACCAGGAAGCATTAATATCGTGAAATGTTAAACATATAAAATAGTAGTTAGAGACGCTATTCTTTTACCTTATCAGAATCAGAACACTTTATTAATCTCAAAGGAAATTATGATTCTTCCTATGGGTTGGAGGGGAACATGATTTGTTGACCATTAGGGTGGAGTTGTATACCTCTCTGGGGATATTGAGTGGGCATGGTGTAACACATCTGTACTTTATCAATGGCATTTCAATGTAGTGTCATTTAAGCAACATTGAAATCATTATTATAAAGATGTTCTGTAAATCTGGTCAGTGCATAACTATTCTAATGACACAATTTGAACTGGAGCATTGGTTGAGCTGTATATATTGTTTTTGTTGTGTTTATCAGTAACAAGACTTTTTCACTATTTACAAAAACACTTTGACCATACATTAACCAAGTATTCTACAAACACTTAGATCTACCTTCCACATTCTTTGATAAGGTAACACATTGTTCCTTATTGTAGAGTCTTTGAATCCCTTGCAATTTTTGCACATTGTTACACATCTGGTGATCATCACTCATCATAATCTTTGTTGGGAAATTTTTGCAGCCCACCTACTGCCAAGCCAACTTTGTTTACAAAGCACTTTAAGAATAGCGAGCACTGGCCATCTCTCCATTTGTATCCCTGTAGCATGTTGGAGCAAAAGTCCTCTGTCAGCTTTTGCAACTGAAACCTCATGAGCAGCTTCATTTATTATGCGCCTGTTAAAAATATTTCACAGCCTCAGATAATAATTAGATTGTATGAGCAAACTTTGAGAGAGTTTAACAGTTGACTTTCAGTGCACGTGATCATTGTATGATAGCAAACTGTAAATGACAGCAGAAAGTGTCTCTGCTGCCCTCTACAGTAAGTGTTCAGAATGGTTCTGTCAGGGTTCCTGGGTGCTTGACCCAGTGTTTTCAGTTTGTTCATGTTCTCTGTTTATTTTCCACATGTTCACAGTTTCTGTTTTATTATGTTAGCCATCTGTCTGTGTGCGTTATGTTCTCTTCCACTTCCCGTGGATCATTAGTTAGATTAGTTCAGCTGTCTACTCACTGGTCTCTAATCATCATCGTATTTAAACCCTCAGTTCATTGTCTTGTCATTGTTGTCGACAGTTTTGCATCTGTGTTCCAATACAGTTCAGTCAGTCTTTCAGTTCACCCAGTAAGTTAGTTGTCCATCTCATGTTCTGTTCATCCTGCCCACATAATAAACACCAGCCTTCACCAAGCCACGAGTCCAGCGTTTGGGTCCTCTCTTCCTTCCTTCCACACTGTGACGCCCTGATAGGTTCCTGCAAGTGCTTCCACTAAATGCAAACAGTTAAGGTTGCACCTCCAGTTTTTTTTCTTTGCCCTCAATGTCAAAGATGGTTTCAACATCTTTTATTTCTTCTTTGCCATCTTTATCCTTGGAATTAGATTCTAATTCCAGTGGTGGAGACGAAACACCCGACCTCAACATTGTTTAACCTTTCTGTACTTCACTGCAACCTTTTTAATTTGGCATGCAGTTTCCCTCTGAATTTTTAAGTTCCTCAAACATAGTTTTGTAGATTCTATGTTATAACCCCTGAATGCTTCTCTCTCTACTCAAGCTATGCAAAGCATTGACAGGTATGGGTAAGTCTACTGCTAAACACGATGACTTGACCAGCATTTTGTACTTAATTTGGTTGTTGCCTGATATTAACATTGGTTTGACGATACTCTTTCACAGCACTTTACATTGTAAAGAACTCTGGACTGACATTGTGATTGTTTCAAACTCTGAGTAGAAGCTCTGATTAAAAACAAAAAAGCAAAAGTATATAAAAGAGTAATACCATGACAAGGTAATTGCACTTTCTGTCATTTAGCTCAAGTCATTTAGCTATGAATAAAATAAAATAATAACTAAGATTTTTTGAAAAGTGTGAGTGCATTCATAGTGTTACTTAAGTGCAGTTGCGTATGCAGTCATGCAATGTCCACAGAATATAAACTACGCATAGCAAAGCCTGTTAAAGGTGACTGAACAGTAGTAGTCTGTTGAAGTTCTCTTTGAAGGTATTGGTGTGGCTCTAAACCAGAGCGAGAGTGCACACAGCTGGGTGTGAACACAATGAGATGCAAAGTGCCGTGAGGCATAAACTAAACAGAAATCAAACAGAAGAAACATGCAAACAAGGCTAAAACAAGAGAAGATTCCAGTCCTCTTTAAAAGGCACAAAAATCTTCCATGATTTGATGGTAAAATATGCTCAAATCATAGCCTAGCCAGTTAACAGCAAGATCAATGGATTAAAGGAGGGGGCCTAAGGGTACATTTTTCAACATCTTACAATGCTGTGATTGCAGCCATTGCCCAACTCTCTCTGTGAACGGTACTCATGGCCATTGATCAGTGGGCTTTGATTAATGGTCATGAGAATTTGCATAATTATGATGAAGGAACTGACCTCCCAGCCCATTGTTCGCTCAGTGGGCTGGTTTCAGTCATTATGCAAATGTACTGTTTATAACAGGGGTGTCAAACTCAAATACACAGTGGGCCAAAATTCAAAACTGGAACAAAGTCGCGGGCTAACATTAATATTTATTGAAAAAAAAATCTTCCTCCAGATATAAGAATGAATCTTTTCTTATGGACTCAAATAAGTTTAGCTGGAAAACTGAATATGGAACAAGCAAAGCTTAATACTAAACAATATATATATTAGCTGTATAATACCAGTAGGCCAGCTCTAATAGTAATTTGGTATGGCTTCGCGGGCCAAATGTAATTAGGCTGCGGGCCAAATTTGGCCCGCGGGCCAGAGTTTGACACCTATGGTTTATAAGGTTGGAAGCCTGCACTGAGCTGAGACTGAAGAAGTCACTTGGATGAGTGACGAAACAGTCCTCCCACTGAAAACACTACGTCCAGATAAACAAAATCAACTTTTGGAGACTGAGGATTAAAAAGTACTTATTATAATAATAATGGAGTGGATTTATATAGTGCTTTTCAAGGCACCTAACGCGCTTTACAATGCCACTCTTCATTCACACACTGGTGGAGGCAAGCTACGGTTGTAGCCACAGCTGCCCTGGGGCAGATTGACAGAAGAGAGGCTGCCATATCGCGCCATCGGCCCCTCTGGCCAACACCAGTAGGGTAAAGTGCTTTGCCCAACAACACAACGACCAGGACACAGAGCCCGGGGATCGAACCGGCGACGTTCCGGTTACAGATACGCTTCCCAACCCCCTGAGCCACGGTCGCCCTCGTTGTTCATGAAGAAAGCAGAATGCTGTACAAGCTCAAGATTATGATGGTAAATGGTAAATGGCCTGTATTTATATAGCGCTTTACTAGTCCCTAAGGACCCCAAAGCGCTTTACATATCCAGTCATCCACCCATTCACACACACATTCACACACTGGTGATGGCAAGCTACATTGTAGCCACAGCCACCCTGGGGCGCACTGACAGAGGCGAGGCTGCCGGACACTGGCGCCACCGGGCCCTCTGACCACCACCAGTAGGCAACGGGTGAAGTGTCTTGCCCAAGGACACAACGACCGAGACTGTCCAAGCCGGGGCTCGAACCGGCAACCTTCCGATTACAAGGCGATCTATGTTACCTGATAAATGTGTGATTAAGGTTTTGTGTAATCAGTTCAGCTGAGACGAGTGATAATGGAGGGGATTTTACTCTGTCATCAAGGAGGAGCAAACTAGTTCCACTTTACCACAACAGTAAAATAAAAAAAGATGACATATTTTTTTAATGCTATGTGACCGGTTTACTAAGTGAGGCAAAATACTGTAATGACACAATCGCAGACATGGTCTACTAATAGTGGTCTGTAATTTATATAATGAGATACAGCCAGTTCACTTCAGTATAAAACAGCATTGTGCAGAGAGAATGCAAATTAGTGGCTCAATAATCGCGAGGAGGGAGTGTGAGGTAGAGCACTGCAGGCCTACTAACCAAAATAATGCAGTGTGAGCTCAGGTTTCACGCAAGTTTTCCTCTCAGATAGTTGAGAAGAGAATGAGTGTGCTTTTGACATAATAAATAACTTGCTGAGCACGGTGCAAAGGGTTCTGAGGATTAGGACTAGGTGTAGCGCATTTACCTGGTAATCCCCCACCCACTTTGCCTTGATCTCAATGAAGTTTTCATCTAGGAAAAGAGGTTAGGAATAGGGACTAGGAGGGACTTTTGGAATGTACCCATTGTCTCATCATTTCCCTCTCAAAAACCTGCTTCTTAGATGGAGCACCTGAAATCAGCAGGTCCTGATAGTATGGAACAATTTGTCCACAAGATGGAGCCACAGGTTCAGGCTTGGACTGGATGAGTGGTTTCCAAACAAGTAATGTCATGTACTTCCACTTCTGAATAATCTTTCTCACATCAGGATGATGGACTTCAAATTGTTTCAAAATTTCCTTACATCCCATCTCAGATTGATGGGCAGCAACAAATGCTTCTGGTAAGATTGCTGCTCCCTGCAGTATGCTTTTTCTCCTCCACCACTACTGTGCTGTAGTAGGAGAAGTGTAAGAAGAGAATTTGCATAAAGCAAAGCATAGGTCTTGCTCAATGTCACATTGGACAAACAAATTAGAGTAGAATTTTGCTTTAATGGTTAGCTTGGAAGTGCATTAAATACAAATTCAAACAAAACAAGTGATTTTGGACATTAGACATGAAAGATTTATCAGAGGCTCAGTATTAGCAAACTTAGCTACTTTGGACTTGCATATGAGAGCATGAGGGTGGGGATGGATGTTTGTATCTGTGTGTGCCTGTTTGTTTGTGTCTATATGTCAGGTCGGGTATCAGACGCCACCTCTCTGGGGACATCTCAGGCCCTCCAAGGTATGGAGGCCTATCTCCCCGACCACTCCCCCTGCCTGTGGCAGACGCCCTCAGACATCGGTGCATTGGTGGTTCTTTGTGTCCGGGGATGGGCATCCAGGTACACACCAGCTCACTCCTGGTGGCTGCTTGTCGGGGCCTGGGGCTCGCTCGGGCCACTTCGGGGGTGGGGTGCCCTCGGCCTCTCGACCTGGGGCTCGGTCACTCTGGCACAGCTGGCTCACGGGCACGTCACTGCAACCCCCCCCTGGCTTCTGCTCCGCGGCTGCTGAGTGACCCCTCATCTGGGGCTCTCCTCAGCTCTTTCTGGGACAGTGGCGCGGCTGCCCCTCTGTTAGTCTTCCTTGGTCTCTTGTGCTCTGAGGGCCTCTGGATGTCTGCAGCCTGGATCTCCTCCATACCTGCTTCATGCCCTGGAGGACGGGGCTGTGGCCCCCCACACCCTCTAGCAGATTATTACATGAAGGAACCTTTTAAATACAAGCGCGCTCATGCTCACAGGTGTGTCACCACATCATTTGCCTTGGTCTGTACGTGTGTCTGTGTCCGACTTCACAGAGTTTGATTCTAGGCTTCACTGTTTTATGCAACAAAAACTGAGTGAGTCTGTAAATAAACCACTCAATTACTGTACAATTGTTTTTCTATGTGTGCATGGATCTGTGAAAATAACACGGACAAACCTAAAACACAGGCACTTTGGTGAATTTCATCTACTTGCATTAAGGGCTTTGACCGTGCCTCAATCATCTCCACATCATGTTCATGTACTGTCATCATCACTGGAACCATATTAAAATGTAAATAAAATATCTGCACTCATTTGTTCATATCAGACAAAACTGAATTTTAAGTCATATCTTCTAAAGAACCTGGTCACAAAATTAAGTCCCTTGACCATCAAGGCACCTTTGGTTTTATTATTATAAGATAAGATAAGATAAGATAAGATAAGATAAGATAAGATAAGATAAGATAAGATAACCTTTATTAGTCCCACACGTGGGAAATTTGTTTTGTCATTATTAACCTTTATTTAACCAGGAAAAGTCCCATTGAGATTAAAAACCTCTTTTTCAAGGGAGTCCTGGCCAAGAGGCGACAACATGTTAAAATTACAAAGTTACATACATATTATAAGTAACAATTACATTTAAAAACATTTTTCTCTGGCTCTCTCAATCTGGACTTAAAAGCATTTAATGAAATAAGATCTGCTATCTTCCAGTCTTTTTGCATCATGTTCCATGTGAAAGGGGCAGCATAAGTAAAAGCCCTCTTTCCCAGTTCAGTTCTGGCAAATGGAACATTGAGCAAAAAAAGATCGCTTGAACGCAGGCTGTAAGAAACAGTACTCCTCCGTGTGAGCAGATCGCAAATGTAGGTGGGCATTTGTCCAAGCAGGGCCTTATAAATAAAGATGCACCAGTGAACAAACCTCCTGGAGGACAACGAAGGCCATCCCACTCGAGCGTACAGATCACAACAATGGGTCAAGGCCCTACAGTTTGTAATAAACCGTAAAGAGGCATGATATACTGAGTCAATCTTATGAAGACACTGGGCGGAAGCATTCATGTACAGCAGATCACCATAATCTAAAACAGATAAAAATGTGTCATTTACAAGACGCTTTTTTGTCTCAAAAGAAAAGCAAAATTTGTTTCGAAAGAAAAATCCCAATTTTAGTTTGAGTTTTTTCACAAGATTGTCTATGTGAGATTTAAAGGTCAGAGAATCATCAATTAAAAAGCCAAGATATTTATACGTATGCACCACTTCTATGAGGTTTCCCTCAAGAGTGGACACCAAAGGGACAGTTTGAGGAAATCTCTTCATGTTTGAAAACAACATTAGCTTTGTCTTTTCAGCATTGAGAACCAATTTAATATTGGTTCTCAATGCTGAATTGGTTAATATTTAAATTCTACAGCTCATCTGGGTTCTCGTCTAAATTTGCATTTTATTAGATGATAAGTACAGCACTTTGCAAAAGTCTTAAACCACCAATCATTTCTTTTGCTTGCAAGGAGTAAGACCTTCAGGACACTTTCAAGGACACTACTACAGTAACTGCTGTTTTGAATAAGTTCCTGGGTGCATAAAGGTAATAAAACATGCTTACAAGGCACAAGATTTGCCAGCAGTCCCACCCTTCTCAAACCAAGGCTTCCCTGTGTCCTTGAAGACTCATTACTTAAATACTTTTTTCTATTTAATTTCTGAGGCAAAAGAGAAAAAAGAATTTGATTCAAACTCATTTTTAACACTTTTATTATTATTGTTGTTGTTGTTGTTTACATTGTTTCACCAGCCACATAAGAGAGAAATAAAAATACAAATACACACCAGAGAGTAAAATTCAAGCAAACTAAAGTGGCCCAAATACTTATGGACCTAACTGAACGTCCTACACTTCTTCTGCCTAGCCAACATTTAAACAGATACATGTGCACACAAATATCATCATGTCAAAACAAAACAAAAAACAACAACTGAGTCGAAATGAACTTTGTTAGTGTTGCTGAAAAGAGATGAGTATAATTAGTAAGGTGTGTTTTTATTTTGCATCTTTATCAGTTTTATCAATATTGTAGTTTCTTATCATTTAGGGATTAATTTTACGTTTTTACAAGACACAAAATAAGTAGGAAACAACCAAACTCCGGTAAGCACAATAAACACACTACTTTAGTAGCAAATAAAATTGTGTCTCTCCGCGCAATCATGTGCCTCCCAGACACTCAGACTCCCTCCTCTCACCTGTAGGGCTCCACACTTCATCTTGGGGTGCGGGCACAGTGGTTTCCCCTCTTCACTCCAGGCCTCATAGTCCATCTCCTGTCCGTCCACCCACAGCCAGTCTCTGGACAAGAAGCGCAAGCCAATCCAGACGTTATTAGTTGTGTTATGTTTCCTCAGCTCTCTTTGGATCAGCATCGTCTCAGTCTCTGATGCCACACTGGCCAGGTCATTGTGGTGCTCCCTGCAGTACTCCAGAGCTTCCTCCCAAGTCTTTTCCTCCCCGACCACTATTGCTCTGTAGCAGAAGAAGGTTCTTGGATAGCTATATACACTGTGCCATCCATTATTGTCAATACTGCCATAATTTCTGCCTGTTTCATTTCGTGGTTCACCTGATGCCCAGGAAAACCTGGTCACCTCCCCTCCTCCTGACCACATCCACTTGTTTGTGTATGTGGAGCTCCTTTCCAGTCCAATTAGGATGTAGCCAATGTTATTCTTGATCTTCCTAAGTTCTGCAATATCACGTTCGTTATTGACAGGGGCCAGGTCTGTGTAGTACTGCCGGCAGTAAGATAAAGATGCATCCCGATACCACATCTTGTCAACGTGAACATACTTGCTCAAAGTTCCAGATGAGCTTAGCAGGAGCAGGATGCAGGTGCAGATTGGATGCATCGCTCTCTTGATTTCAAACGGGTTTTGAAAATGTATGTGCGTGAATTGACTTTTTATGCTCGCTCATGAGAAAATATTTGCATAGAGCGGCTCTTTCATTCTCTGAATCACACCCACACAACCATATACACTGGTCTTAGTCTAAGTAATTCCTTTCCAGTCCTGACCAGATACCGTCATTAGGTGAGGTCTATCTAACACGGCAACTCAAAACTTCACCCCAAGTCTTTTTGTCCTCAGTATAAACATACTTGAAAAAACTTCAACACATTCTCATTTGAGAAATACACTGAGCTACTCCTTGCCCCCAGTGCATTCATCCAATGCAAATCAATTTAGAACTTTATTTATAATGTTTGTGCAATAGAGGGGCAGACTTACAAATTTAGAAGGAAATCAAAAAAAATTTCCCTCACTTTATCCATGTAAATGTAGAGACGAGCTAGATATAGCCAATTTACCGCAAAAAAAAAAAAAAAAAAATCATTTGCATGGGATTTCCCTTTCGTCATCTGTTGTGATGAGCTTACAGGAACTATGTGAAAACCTGCAATTTCTGCTCATTTGTGTTTTTGTTAACCAAATCAGCATAAATCAGCACTTTAGAATTACATAATTCTAATAATACATTTACAGTACTATCCTGGGGTTCCCATTGTCTTCACTGTATTACAGACACTCTATAAATTTGACTATGAATGATTAACATGATTTCTTAAAATAATAATATAAAAGATAGAATTAGAAGGTCCATTACTTGGCATTTGTAGGAAAATGTTTTCAGATCAAAATGTAAAGTCACTGCCTGGGTGTGTTTGGATGAATGACAGAACAGAGCTGTCAAGGTGTGCTGTGGCAGCCAGGATGAAGGACCAAAACACAGGACTCGAAGTTTCTTATGCTCAAATTTCATACCAAATCTTGGATTTCCAGCAGCAACCCATCTTCCCTGCACTCAGTACGTAATTCAGAGGCATATTCTGACCAACCTGGCAGTGACACATGACTCACTGACCTTTTTTATTATTATTATTAGTCATTATTCAAGCAGCTCACGATCTTCTGGTACATCATAAATACTTCATTACTGTGCTCTATATGATCAAAATTAGCATTATCACACAAAAAAACATCCCTTTGTACATTAATATTGCTCAAACTTAGATTTCAGGCAGTACAACTTACTGACGGATAGATGTCAGAAACTGTCGAAGCAAACTTCCCTTTATTTCTACATTCTCAGAATTTAGTTCCATATAAACAGGAATGCGATCAGTTGTTGCCAAAGGATACAAAATCTCAACTTTAAGTAAGGATTCATGTGCATCAGCAGTGGATCCCAGGGCTATGGTCAAAGCTTGTGTGCACCACAGGCAGGGATCCTCACAAGGCTGTTCAACTTCTCCCTGACTCATGCCACAGTTCCCACCTGTCTGAAGGCCTCCACCATCATTCGTATCTCCAAAAAGACTAGTGGAGACAGCCTCAATGACTACACACCTGTAGCCCTCACATCTGTCACCATGAAGTATTTCAAGTGGATATTGTCTCTTCATTAATTTCATTAAAGGTACTGTTGAGACACTTATTTGGGGAAGTTGTTACACCACTCTAAATAGATTTTGAGGCAAAACAGGTTTTGTTTGGCTCTACATGGAACAAACAAATTAGATTTTGGGATGTATTGAATAAACTAGAGGAAACAAAATTTAGAGCACTTCATAATACTTGCTTGTAATTAGATTTTCACACATTGAAATATTGAGTTAATTTTATTTTTTAAATGTATTTTTTATTGTACTTTGAGGGTTAATAGCACAAAATTGTACAATTGTGTAGTGCAGAGATTTATGTGATTTCTGGTTATGCACTGAAACTTGTGATTTAATAATAACATGACCGAACCCCGCCTGGCTCCTCCTGTCCACTCAGGTCAGTCTCTTGCTTGGAAAACATATTCCCCTTGATAGGAAATGTTTTAATTACTGATTTTCAGTTGACCTCTTGTGTAATTTGTGATACCCCAGTCTTTCCTTCATGTTCCTCATCTTCACCAATGCCCTCTTGATAGCCACCCTTCCACTAAGAAAACACGCAAAAATATTATTTTATGTCCGTCAGCTTATCTTTGGTGTTCTTCTAATGACAGCGGAAGAGGAAGTTGAAGACTTTACTTGTTAGGTACATATTAGGTAAATCTCTCTTTATGCTTGTATTTCTTTTTTTTTTTCTTTTTTTTTTTTGCCTGTCCCGTTTGGCTCTTTTGCCATCAGAATTGTTGTCTAAAGGCAAAGAAAGATGCCCAACGGATTTACTTTACCAAATTGACCATCCCAGCCTTGCCATAATGGTCCATTTGATTCACCTTTTAATGTTTATTTTATTTTCACTTACTGAATACGGGACAGACTTGACTGGGGGAAAGAAGGGGAGAAAGAAAGAGGGAAAGAGAAACAGCGGAGAAGACGGACGGGGGAGAAGGGCAAAAGACAAAAACCAACAGAACGGGCAGAGAAAAAAAATGCATATATCAATCACCTGGATCACCTGCTGAGAAAGAAAAAAGAAAGCAAGCAGAAGAGAACAAGAGTAATAGAATAAACAACATCACAATGATATATGGGAATATGACAGTAAATACTAAATGTTAAACATTATTGTGCAGCACATAAGATCAACAGAACACAGTGTGCTTTGAGGTAGGAGCCAAAAAGGGTGTAGTTTGTGGGTGTGATCACCCGTGTGTACACCTGTGAGCATGGACGCGCTTGTTTTTTGTTTTTTAAAAGGTTCCTTCATGTAATAATCTGCTAGAGGGTGTGGGGGGGCCACAGCCCCGTCCTCCAGGGCGTGAAGCAGGTGTGTAGGAGATCAAAACTCCAGACATCCAGAGGCCCCCAGAACACAAGAGACCAAGGAAGACCAACAGAGGGGCAGCCGCGCCACTGTCCCAGAAAGAGCTGAGGAGAGTCCCAGATGAGGGCTCACTCAGCAGCCGCGGAGCAGAAGCCAGGGGGGGTTGCAGTGACGCGCCCGTGAGCTCCGCCGGCAGCCAGCCGCACCTGAGTGACCGAGCCCCAGGCCAAGAGGCCGGGGGCACCCCACCTCCGAAGTGGCCCGAGCGAGCCCCAGGCTCCAGGCCCCGATAAGCGGCTGCCAAGGAGTGAGCCGGTGTGTACCTGGATGCCCATCCCCAGACACAAAGAACCACCAGCGCACCGACACCTGAGGGGGTCCGCCACTGGCAGGGGAAGTGGTGGTAGGGGGAGATAGGCCTCCAAACCTTGGAGGGCCTGAGATGTCCCCAGAGAGGTGGCGCCTGACACCCAACCTGACATATAGACACAGACATACAGGCACACACAGATACAAACATCCATTCCCACCCTCATGCTCTCATATGCACTCACTCCACACTCAACCAACGTGGAGACAGACATAAAGAGACGCTGTACACACGATCACACTCCCCAAGCGTACTCTACGAACCGGGTCTAGGTACCCTTGCCCCTGGAGGGGGGAACTGCACCCAGACCCAGGTGGTGTTACCCTTTTCCCTGCGGTGGGGGGAGGCAGACCGCCCCGACACCGCAGCAGCAGGAAGGCCCCACACTCCAGACCGCAGTCGGACGGCCAACTCCTCCTCCTAGCCCCCCCCCGCTCCAGCAGGTCGCAGAGAATGGGGGTGAGAGAAGACTCCAAACCTCCCTCCACCCGCTCATTGTAGTGTTGATGCATGTGTGTTCTAAGGTGCATGCTTGTATTTCAATTCAATTCAATTCAATTTTATTTATATAGCGCCAAATCACAACAAAAGTCGCCTCAAGGCGCTTATTTCTGAATCTCGCTCTCCTCCAGGACTGGGCAAGACTCCTTTGTCAGTGTTGGAACTGAAACCTCATCAGGAGGATTGGGTAAGTTTACCAGCATCAGATATCCTCAGCTTAATTTATTCCATATCGGTTTAAAGAAGTGAAAAGACATTTCAGGATTAAAGATTTCAAATCATTCATAAGTAGATTATTTTAAAAAGCTTTAAATGTTCATTCATTCTCTGCCACTTATCCTTTTCAGGTTCACGGGGAGGCTGGAGCCTATCCCAGGTGTTTTAGGATGAGAGGCAGGGTACACCCTGGACGGTTCGCCAGTTTGTCGCAGGGCTAGCACATAGACACAGACAACCATTCGCACACATTGATACCTATGGGCAGAGTTTCCAATTACCTATCCCCACTAACTGCATGTCTTTGGACTGTGGGAGAAAGCTAGAGTATCTGAAGTGAACCCACGCAAACACAGGGAGAACATGCAAACTCCACACAGAAAGACCCCAGCCTGATAGTGGAATTGAACTCAGGACCTTCTTGCTATGAGGTAACAGCGCTAACCACCATGCCTAAACATATCCTAGTTAAATAGCAGCTATTGAACCTTTACTGAACCCTTCCAGTGCAGTGTTCTGTGTAAAGAACTGAAAGAACATTTCAGGATTAAAGATTTTAAATAATTCCTGGCTAGATCCTTAACAAGCTATAAATGAAATTATGTTCAGTATATGCGAATCACTGGTGTATGACAAGACATTGCAGACAAATAATTAATCTTGGGTCTGAACATTTTAGTCTCTGGTGCCCTCTGGTGCTCAGAATTGTTCCTGGAAACGCGTCCTCTCAAATCTAACCTCAAGAATAAAACCTCTTAGCACTTGCTTTGGACACAAATGAGCCTGCTTTGGGGCTTATTTAGAGCATTAGCATCCAAACTGGATCCTTATATTCACTGATAGTGGTCCTCTGATGATTCCACGGACCTGTTTGAAAAGTAAGGGGGTCATGCTTTCCAAACCTTCATTCCCTCTGTATGTACCATTGACTTTGTGGCTTCTTTTAAAAAACAGCTGATGTGGATCTAAACCAGTGCGAGATGAAGTGTAGTGGGCAGCTGTGCATGTGAGAAATGTGGAGTCCGTTGGCTGAGGTGGAAAATGGCAAAGTATGAATTTGTTTTTGAATGTATTTTTCTGAAAACACTTTACTTTTACTCATCACATTTTCTGCTGCTCCGTTTAGGGATCCCCGCAGCAGATCACCTTCATGACACCCTATCATCATCATCATCCTCTGTCACACCGACCCTCTGCACTGTAAACCTTCTCTGTCGCTTTCCTCTTTTCCTTCTGTCGGGCAGTTCCATATTCAGCATCCTTTGTACCATGTATCCACTATTCCTCTTCTGCACATGTCCACACCACCTCAGCCTTGTCTCTCTGACATTGTCTCCAAACTGCCAAACCTGAGATGTCCCTCTCTCAAGTTCATTTCTAATCCATCTTCAATAATAGTGAAACCTGCATTTTAGCAGGTTTCACTATTATCTTGTGGACCTTTGCCTTCACTCTTGCCACTGTTCTTCTGTCACAAATTATTCCTGGCACTTGTCTCCACCCACTCCACCCTGCCTCCACTCTCTTCTTCCATTCTCTTCAAATTTCATTTGACCAGATTCCACTAAATGTAACACTTTACATTGTACTTGTGTAAGAAAATGTCATGGAAATTTGAAATTAAATTAGAAATTAAAGTCAGTATTTTGGGCAGATAATCTTTTATTTTATTTTATTATTATTATTAATTTATTTATTTATTTATTTTGAAAGCTAGAGAGAGAGAGAGAGAGAGAGCGAGAGAGAGAGAGAGAGAGAGGGAGAGAGAGACTTTGCCCACAAGATGGAGACACTGATTCATGCTGGGACTCTTTCTTCAAGGAGTCACATGGATTTCCTTATCAGCATCTGTTCTCAGTAATGTATCTGTTGATAACACACTGGAAATGAGCAAGCACTTTCCCAGTGACCTGGACCTATGCACTGTTGCATGCACGATGTCCCAAAATGCACCTACTTCCTCTAATTTCATGCTGAGTCCTATTGCTGACCAACCCATTGGATTTGTGAAGTTTTGTTTTTGTTGGTTTGTCTGGTGTTTCTATTTATTTATGTTTCTCTTTTTCCTTTGTTATGTATTTTATTTTGGACCATAGCATTACAATGTTTGGTTTCTGTCTAGTCACCACCTGCCTTACTTCTTACACGCCAGTTAGTTGTGCTTTCAGCCGATTTTCTTTTTTCCTGTCAGTGAGTCTCCTCTGTGTGCATGTACCTCCAGTTGGTGACTGCCCACTGGCCAGTCTTTTTCCTGTTCAACTTTCTCATGTATGGACTCTGCCTCCTGCCTGCCATTTACTGGGTTTGCTTGCTTTTATGTTTCTGAATTAAAGTTTTAGACTTTACTTTCTGGGATGTTGATATGTTTGGCAATGGAAATTGTATAACAGCAGAACTGTAAGGTCCACAGACTGCATAAAATATGGTCACAAGTTGGTTTGTGAAGTCCTGTTGTGAAGACCCAAGCAGCTGTGAAAAGTGAGGGGTGCACCCGACTGTAAAACCTCAAGCTCATTGTCAAGTCATTAGTCAGCAAGCACATCCTGGATACTCTTCCTTTCTGATGCTAAGAATGCAGCTCAATGATTTGTTCAATACAACCCAAAATGAGTAGCTGGGCTCATGCATTCGCAAGGAAACTGTTTATGAAGGTTATAAATCCAATTTTGTCAAAGATTCAAAACATTTGTGCCAAATGTTGCTTTTCAGCTCCCATTTTTGTGTGTTAAACAGTCTAGTCCAGCTTTAGCAGCTATTTTTTTTACCTTAGGGCTTATTGCAGGATACACGTATGCATAACCAAGCAGCACTTGAATTTGCACAGTGAGACACTGAGCTTCAGAAGACAGACATGTTTCTTTGCTTTTACTGCTGTCTCAGTTGTCCACAAATGTGTCCAACCCCAGGGTCTGTTCAAGAGTGAGCAGATCCACGGTACCAAGAAAACCAAGTAAACAAAGGAGGTATATTCACATTGCAGAAATATGATTGACATATATTTCATACAGGGAGTGCAGAATTATTAGGCAAATGAGTATTTTGTCCACATCATCCTCTTCATGCATGTTGTCTTACTCCAAGCTGTATAGGCTCGAAAGCCTACTACCAATTAAGCATATTAGGTGATGTGCATCTCTGTAATGAGAAGGGGTGTTGTCTAATGACATCAACACCCTATATCAGGTGTGCATAATTATTAGGCAACATCCTTTCCTTTGGCAAAATGGGTCAAAAGAAGGACTTGACAGGCTCAGAAAAGTCAAAAATAGTGAGATATCTTGCAGAGGGATGCAGCAGTCTCAAAATTGCAAAGCTTCTGAAGCGTGATCATCGAACAATCAAGCGTTTCATTCAAAATAGTCAACAGGGTCGCAAGAAGCGTGTGGAAAAACCAAGGCGCAAAATAACTGCCCATGAACTGAGAAAAGTCAAGCGTGCAGCTGCCAAGATGCCACTTGCCACCAGTTTGACCATATTTCAGAGCTGCAACATCACTGGAGTGCCCAAAAGCACAAGGTGTGCAATACTCAGAGACATGGCCAAGGTAAGAAAGGCTGAAAGACGACCACCACTGAACAAGACACACAAGCTGAAACATCAAGACTGGGCCAAGAAATATCTCAAGACTGGTTTTTCTAAGGTTTTATGGACTGATGAAATGAGAGTGAGTCTTGATGGGCCAGATGGATGGGCCCGTGGCTGGATTGGTAAAGGGCAGAGAGCTCCAGTCTGACTCAGACGCCAGCAAGGTGGAGGTGGAGTACTGGTTTGGGCTGGTATCATCAAAGATGAGCTTGTGGGGCGTTTTCGGGTTGAGGATGGAGTCAAGCTCAACTCCCAGTCCTACTGCCAGTTTCTGGAAGACACCTTCTTCAAGCAGTGGTACAGGAAGAAGTCTGCATCCTTCAAGAAAAACATGATTTTCATGCAGGACAATGCTCCATC
Source organism: Astatotilapia calliptera (assembly GCF_964374335.1). NCBI lineage: Eukaryota > Metazoa > Chordata > Actinopteri > Cichliformes > Cichlidae > Astatotilapia > Astatotilapia calliptera. The sequence goes on along the minus strand of NC_137443.1, from coordinate 22,449,701 downwards.
ACACGCGTCCAAGTACTCCACAGCGTGGCTGGCAAGAAAGGGTATAAAAGAAGAAAAACTAATGACATGGCCTCCTTGTTCACCTGATCTGAACCCCATTGAGAACCTGTGGTCCATCATCAAATGTGAGATTTACAGGGAGGAAAAACAGTACACCTCTCTGAACAGTGTCTGGGAGGCTGTGGTTGCTGCTGCACGCAATGTTGATGGTGAACAGATCAAAACACTGACAGAATCCATGGATGGCAGGCTTTTGAGTGTCCTTGCAAAGAAAGGTGGCTATATTGGTCGCTGATTTGTTTTTGTTTTGTTTTTGAATGTCAGAAATGTATATTTGTGAATGTGGAGATGTTATATTGGTGTCACTGGTAAAAATAAATAATTGAAATGGGTATATATTTGTTTTTTGTTAAGTTGCCTAATAATTATGCACAGTAATAGTCACCTGCACACACAGATATCCCCCTAAAATAGCTAAAACTAAAAACAAACTAAAAACTACTTCCAAAAACATTCAGCTTTGATATTAATGAGTTTTTTGGGTTCATTGAGAACATGGTTGTTGTTCAATAATAAAATTATTCCTCAAAAATACAACTTGCCTAATAATTCTGCACTCCCTGTATGTGTGTCAACCCTGGAGGTAAATAAAAGCAGACATGTGATGCTAATGCTCTACAGCTGCAGGTTTGTCAGACTGCTAAGACTCCTCAGCTCCTCCTTGAGAGTCAGTGATTTATTTGTTCTTATTTATTCTGTCATTTCTTTACAAATTTCCATATTTCATTGTCACATTATTGCAATTTATACAGACTGTGCATTGAAGCTTTATTTAAAGCAAATAGGTACAGTGCACTTACAGTATGTTGATGTTATTTGGAGAGGAAAATAGGGACCACTTCATACTACCATAATGGGAACCATGAAGTATAACAAGTATTTATAGTTACTACTTTATACATAAACAATATGTGGCTCTATTCTAAAGTGCTACCAAAAGAAAATGAAAGATTGTCTAAATACATAATTTCCTTAGGGATTATTAAAGTACTCTGTTTCTGAAATAAAATTTTGCACTCACTGCCCACGCAGTAAGCCTTGCTAGAATTGGGTTGGACCTCCTTTTACCTTCAGAACTGCCTTAATTCCTCCTGGCACACATTCCACAAGGTGCTGAAATCATTCCTCAGGGATTTTGATTCATATTGGCGGGATAGCATCACATCCATGACGTGAATCTCCCAAAGGTGCTTTATTGCCTTGAGATCTGGTGACAGTGGAGGCCATTTGAGTACAAAGAGCTCCTTGTTATGTTCAAAAAACTGTTCGAGTTTTTTTTGAGCTTTGTGACATGATGCATTATCTTGCTGGAGGCAGCCATCGGAAGATAGGTAGACTGGTAGACTAATAGGTAGACTAATGAAGGGATGAACATGGTGAGCAACAATACTTGGGTAAGCATTCAAAGACTGCACATTTGGTACTAAGTAGCCCAGAGTGTACCAAGAAAATATCCAAGACACCATCACACCACCAGCAGCCTAAACTGTTGAAATCAGGTAGGATGATTCTATGCTTTCATGTTTTTTATTCCAAATTCTGACCCTATCATCTGAATGTGGCAGCACCAATCAAGATCAGAGCAGGCAACATTTTTCCAATCTTCTATTGCGAGCGTAAACTTCCTGTTCTTATTTGACAGTTGTGGTCTTCTGCTTCTACACCCCATCTGCTCGAAGGGTTGATGTGTTTTCAGAGGTGCTTACTGGATATCTCGTCTTTTTTAGACCATTCTCTGTAAACTCTAGAGATAGTTGTGAGAGAATATCCCAGTAAATCTGTTTCTGAACCAGCCCATCCAGCACCAACAACCATACCACACCACCATCAGTGACCTTTCTGATGCTCAGTTTGAACTTTGAACACCTAAATACACTGATTTGGTGGCAAAGGCTGCCTGGTTAGAGAATTATGCTAATGAGAAACTGAACTGGTGTGCCGAATTCAACAGCCAGTGAGTGTTTATTTACCTGTTAGCTCTGTTTCCATGAAAAAACAATATTCTCTGACCAACAGGCTTGTATGGTGAATGAATGTGCTGTGTGTTGTCAAAAGATTATCAGTTTTGTTTGTACTCATCATTAATATTGTACTGTGGTGGCTCCATTGCACCTAAAGAGGAAAAAAGCTGCGTGGGTGTTTATTTGGTGATTGTTATCTGATAAATGGGTGCAGACTGGGTACAGATAACTTGTGGGCGTTATTCTTTGAGGCTGTTGGATCAAGATAACAAAGAAAACTTTAGGTCATAGTTAAATTTGATAACCTGTCAAAACATGTACACTCACATGTAACCTCTTTTAATAAGTGTTTAAGATTTGAAGGCCCTCGTCACCTTTAGTTCCTGCTACGTAATTTTACTGTTGCCTCACTTTATTCCTTTTGTGACAGGGACAGTCATCTATCTCTCTCCATTCTTGATAATTATTTGCATTTTACCGCATATTACTTATTGAGCAGAGAGGCTGGTGACAAGGTAAGAACAGAGGTGATCGAGTGCAACAAGTTGAGTTAAAAGAGCAACATTATAAACCTCAAACTTGCTGGCAATGGCTGTGCTGTCCTATTTGTGCTAGAGTCATAGTTGGTTTGTTACACATGTGTGTTTCATACTGCAACATGTTTGCTGTCAAAAATTAAATTGTGAATGTTAAAATCTGCAGTTTTTCCAACAGATAGTTGAAAAAGGTCTAAAAGTGAGTTATTCAGCAGCTTTACAGCAGAAATATTAATGTTCACAAAATAAAAGTTTTGCTCTGTTTAGAAGACTATAATATATAAGTCACAATAACAGTGACAGGTGAATTTTAGGGCTTTGTTAAATTTTAAAAAGGCTTAAAGTTATACATCATTACTGGTTACTATTGCTTCTAGAAGTCACTGAATTGGCCTTTTTAATTCACTTTGTGGTGTTAGTGCTATTAGTGCTGTTAGTTTTATTTTTGAAGGACCTTTACTGCAATTATCTAACAAATAATGTGCAAATATAGTCATTTTCTCGTTCTGAAACCAACAGGGTCTTTGAAATTTGGCCATTCTAGCATCTGACTTACCGCCTCCCTGTGCCATAAGAAAATACACCTTACTCTAGTTTTTATTGTGGAGCTGCTTCTACATTTCTGGGGTGCCTCTCAAGCACACCTTGGCACATCTGGTGGAATCACAAACATTATCTCGAGTGAGCACATGGACTGGGCACCAGCAGCTGTATTACCAGGGTAATTCTAAAGAGTCAGTGATGCAGCTCTGAGCAGTAGCCCAGTCTGTTTGTTTGCCACAAGTCTAAGGCCCCACCTCACTAACTAGAGTTAGAGGCATGAGAAACGAAGGCGAGCAATGAAGTAACGTGATCAGAACCCTGTGAGGTTCTCATGGCTTCAGACGGTGTTCAAACTCAAAAATATGCATGACACATTCCCCCCTGACAAATTACATAGGCAGTGTCACTCCATGCTTCACCACAGCGCATTATGAGCTGGAAGTAAAGCACACACTCCCACTGAGTAAATCGTGGGACTCTTGGCTGGGTTCTGGCTGAGTTCATATACACTTTCCATTCAGTCTTAATGCGGACAGAGGTTAAGGTAACAGGCTGCAGATAGTAATCCTGTTCTTAGTCCTGTTCACATAATTGATTTGATTTGACACATTTATTTGAACAGGGAAACTTCCACTGACAGCAATGTCTCCTTTTTAAAGAGCTCCCCTGAGCAACAGAAGAGTTTTGCGTTTCAGTCAATTGTAACAGACACAAAACAAACACAACTGAAATCAAGGCAATAAAACTCTATTTGAGTTCAGACAGCAGATCAATTGCTCCGTGTTCAGCTTCCACTTTGATACTATTGATCTGGGTTTGATCAATGACCAAGTCATTGACTTAAAATCAAAACCAAATGCTTTTCTGTTAGGTCTTTAGAAGCGACTTTGAAAGCTGGGAGGTAAACCGCTGTTGAGGAAAGATATTTCAAGGTTATTACAATGAAGGTTTTCTATGCCAAAGATCAAAGATTAAGACAAAGATCTATTAAAGGTTTTTGGCCTGGGACTCACCATGTTTCACATCAAACACATCTGACAAAGCATTATTAAAGCATTTAGTGTAAGCATTTCTCCATCTCCTTGGGGTTTGAGTGATAAAACCTCCAGTTTTAAGAAATTGAATATAGATTAGGTCTTGGCATATACTAGAGTGGTGGTTTATTAAATTTACCTTTAAAGATTGATTGAATTAAACAATTATCTTGAAACCAAGGCTGAATTTTGAAGGTAAGTGTAATCCAGTTCAGGGCTTAACATTTATATTGTGCAGTAATGCGGACAAAGCCATTTTTAACCAGATGGCAGCACTGGATCCCCTAAGCAGCAGGTTGATGCACCCATTACATCATCTCTGAAACACAATACATACAATTTTGTACCAATTCATCAGGCCAAGATATTTTTCTACAGAATGAATAGAAGACATGTAGCCACCCTGATGTCCTGTTTTAAAGGGTCATGACTGAACTAGTGATTGAATCTTATCTGGAAACTATGTTGGGGCCCAGCTGTAGCTCTTTTTCTACTAATCAAAAAAGTTGGCGGTTCAATCCCTGGCTCTTCCACTCTGTATGGCAAAGTATTCTCAGGTAAGAAAATGCAAAGCACACAATTTCATGCCTAACTAAAATATGAACATGAACTTCTCAGCCTCTCACCAGCAGTGTTGGTTGTAATGCATTCCAAAGTAACGTGTTAAAGTAACATGTGAAATGCACACTACAGAAACATGCTGTCCTGGATGCATGTTTCTTTTGCAACTTCAGCTCTTTGCAAACATCTGCACAGATAGCATGCTAATGCAAAGCTAGCCAAGAACCCAGAGTGATTTTGAAGTTGAGTGCATGCTAACCTCAGTCCAGCAGCCAGAGCCTAAGCTTCAAAAGGTAACAAAGGTAGTGATAAGTAGTCAGTTTCAGTCAGTCTGGCACCATTGTAGCCTCCATTTCTGCCTGTTTCTACCATAGAATCACTGCAGGAAACACTTGTAACACCTTATGGGCTGATTTTTAGCTTTGCTCTGTGTTGCTCATTTTGTTTTCATACATAGAAAAAAAATGTGATTTGTGTTGCTTTGTAGAACTGGAGCATCAGGCTTATACTGATATCTGGTAATCTGTTTTTAGATCATTTTACAGAGTAACACAAAATTTATTTTTTAAGTAGTGTAACAAATTACCTTCTCTGGCAAGTAATTAACCTACTTCATTACTTTAAAAAAAAAATGTAGCAAGTAAAGCGTAACACTTTTTTTGAGTAATGACACCAACTCCGCTCCCTGGTAATCTGAGCCTAAAATATGCATGCATATGCATGGAAGTCTGCACAGCCTGTGAGAGGCATCTCAACCATGTATGACCTTCCCACAAAGAAACTCTGTCGTTTTGGAAAAATCTGACCCCTGAACATGCAGATATCACTGAACTGTAAATATTCAAACAAAGGAAAATTCCCTCTCCAGTCTTATCATATGGAAAAATCAACCTGCTTGTTTTGGTTTGCACTCCACCTCCTTCATGTTTTAACCTGGCATAGAGAATTGAGTCTGATTGTTTATTGAATCAAAAAGAGATTAAATGAAAATGACAGTGATAGGAGGTGTTCACATACTTGAGAGGCAGGTGGTAACTGCTAGTCATCCTTAATGCACAGCCTTACAAGAGATTATTAAAAGCTCATCAGTGATGCTTGTGAGCTGCTCATGCCAGTGATAGTCTTCTCTGGAGAAGCCTCGATTTAGCTCATTTGCAAAGAAAAACACTCCTAACTCATGTCATATCCGCAGTTTGACCGATTCACAGCTCCTGAGGGTTTCCTTAAGATAACAGCACTGGGTTCAGGCTTATTAAGGGTGGAAACTGGGCTTCTCCTACACTGGGCTTCATCTTACATCCACATGTTGGTCAGGAAGAGGCCGTCAAGCACTCAGCTCTGAAACAGGCCAGCTGTTCTCGAGCCAAAGCAGCAGAACAGGCCTGGGCTCTTGTCATGCCCTCGCAACAGCTCACTCCCTTTTAGCTTCACGTTTGTGTGAAGCTCTCTGGAACAATGACTATGTATCAGGGGGAACATCAGTGTTCATAGCCAGTTCAGCTGATAAAGGGTCGTTTTATGAGACTACTGACCTCAGTCATGCACAGATTTAGATTTGAAAGAAAATAAGGAATCAGGAAAAGGTCCATGCACTATTTGCAGTACTTTGTGCTTTAAATCTTTGAGTTTCAACAAGGCATGGAGACTTGTAACTTTGTAAGACTGATAGACATTTTGTGAAGATAACAACAATACTGTTTTATAGCAAAAAGCCTTCTGACTCCAGCATCGTGTCAATTGTATAGCTACGAAGATGGTATCAGCTATCTTGTCTACCTCCAAAGTGTTAACCATACTTGTCAGAAATTGATCAGAAATTGAAATAATGTTTCAGTTAATACATAAATTGAAGATGCTGTCTTAGCATCTTCTAGGATTTGGATGCTAGTGGGTTAGAACCAGACTAGATTGTTCACCTCCTGGCTTGCATAATGATCTTTTAACATTGAAGAAATTCTGTAGAATGTTCCATGTAGCCTGCAATTCTCATATAACATCATGAAGTATTCTGCTGAAAATACAACGTCTTAACCTTTATTTTAAAATCAGTCTTTTTTGAGCCTTTCACAGTCGCAGCAGCAGTTCAGTCTAACATGGCTTTTAGGGTACAAATATCAGACTAAGCTTACTGTTACGCCCCAGTCTAGGGGTACAGGAACGCAACATAAGTTTGAAAAGACTGCCCCGCCCTGGTCCCCAAAACCATACACAAAGGGAAACCAATTCCTTAGTGAATCGTGTTTTATTATCTACACTGCAAAAATGAAGCTCCAGGGTGAACAAAGGCCAAAATAACAAACAAAACAAGCTAAGTCAGGAGGAGGTGCTATCTAAAACCCTATGTGAAATCAAACATCAAACAAAAGACAAGCGCTACACCTAACTCCCTAACTGAAATAAACAGGAGAAAACAGTGCAAGGAAAAACAATACGGCAGCTCACCCCTTCTGTTGCAGTGCTATTTACAATGTGCTATGTACAATGAAAGCTAATATACACACTATATACAAAACTCAGAGAAGCCGCACAAATCACAAGCACAAAAGTCTCAAGTTTTGGAGGCCAGGGTCAGGTCTGCTGCTGCTGTCAGTGGCTGCCCCGGGACAACTGCTGGTGAGGGATTTGAAGAAGATCACATGGCCAGGGGACCAATCAGCAGCCGTCAGCTCATCCACTCCGGGACCTGCAAAGACTTAAAGGAACAGACAACAACAGCCACCAAAACAGATTATGGACAGGGCCATAACACTTACAGTATTGGTTTTCTAATTGTCTATCAACCTATTTTGCAGATCTATTACCAATAATTTAGGGCACAAAGGTGGAGTTTGAGTCTAGTGACCAAAAGATGAAATTACAGCAAGAATGAGCTTCTGCCTTCAGATGGCTGAATGTAGTCTTTGAGACAGCATGAGCAGCTCTGATATCTGGGTAAAGCCATTTGTAATGAAGAAGGCATTTGAGGTGGTTCTGGCTTCAAATCAGGATGTCTTCAGATTGTTGGGGGGGTTTAAAAACTTTTTTTTGGGCATACCTCGCTGAAATTATACCCTAAATTTGCTAAAGGGTTAATATTTCTCACCTGGCTTATGGATCATCTGAGGATTTATTAGAAAAAAACTGGTCAATGTTGTTGTTGCTGTAGTATGTCTAGATTACACTAGATAGCATGCTACCACTGGAACTACTGACTACTGGTGCTACTCAGAAAAGATGGATGGAAAAATAATTTTAAAAACCTGTCCATGTTTACACTGAGAAGATAAAGTATTGGAACCATTGCAGGAACAATGCCCGATAGTCTAGAAACAGGACAGCGTGGGGGTGGGCACCATCTCCAAATGATTACAGAGAGAAACAACACACAGTGTCATATATGTGAATACTCCCAAACTTGAGTCATGTTCGGGCGTAAGTGTTTCTTTTTATGATGTGGCCCCTGAGAAGCCTCGAGGCTTTGGAAAACGCCTGGGACCCAAGCTCTTCCAGTTTACTATGTATGGAGTTGTGCCAGCATAATTAGTTTCAGATGAACTTATTAAAAAGATTATTTTTCTTATAAAAAAAAGAATCAGAAGTGATGTTATTAATATGAAATGTATATAAGGCGTTCAGATCTTTTTTTTTCTTCTTTTTTTTAGATCATGTTTCTTAAATCTTTCCAATGCACAGAGAAGAAAAGGAAACCTTTTGCTTGAAGATTCAGCTGGCTGGAAAACGTCTTTTGAGGCAAACACATCCTCGCAGAGCAGGACTGATTTCTCCTCAAAAGTTGCCCAGTATCAAAATGTTGAGTGCACCAGACAGAAAACATGGGCGGTTTTAAATTCTGGATCAATGTGAAGCAGTCAGTGTCTTTCCAAAGTTAATAATTTCTTTCCTTTGAGGGCGTTTTACCTTTTTTTTTCTCAAAATGGCAATGATAATTACCACCGTGAATGAACATGACCACCACCATTTATTTCCTGTGTTTGACGGAGCACCGATTCCATTACACAACCATTATTTAGTCTATGAATTTTGCCAATGGCAATAAAAATCGAGACGATCTCCTCCACGATGGAACTTACACCCCTCAACACATTCATTCAGAGATGAGGCTGCCAGAAAACGGCAAAACTGCAAAAAGTGTCTCTATGAGCACACACTCTCCTCTTTGAGCATATTTAACATTTTTTCCTCCCATCTCAAATTGATTTGTTTGGAGAGACAAGTATGCATGCATGTGTTGTAAAGTCCTTAATCTGTAAACCACAAATATCAACCACCTTGTAAATCTCTTTTAGTTCAACATGGCAAGAATTCTTTCTGTGCAGTAGAAGTTCTGCTTTTAATAGGCTATCGAGCAGATTATTATGGATATATTTAGTGCGGCATGCATGTTTTTTGGGGGGGTTACATTTTTGGATTATATGTTTCCTTTCACAGTTTGTGAATTTCCTCACTTTTAAACTGTACATGGCAAGATGTATGTGTCTCATTTTTTGCTGTGTACTGAGTCAGTACTGCACATATGCAGATCTGCATATGTGCACATCCTCATATGTACCTTGAACTACTGTCTGATATTACAAATATCAGTGGTCAGTGAATATCATCTGAGTAGTTGAGGGAGTATGTATAGAAGTTGGATCCTGTTACTACTGTTGCCTTTATCTCTTGTGAACATTGTTTTGATATGTCAGTTGCAAATTAATTCCTGCCATAACCTGAAAAGACAGATTACAGTACACGCTGAACGCAGAACAATATTAGATTTCTGTCTTGACGTCATGATGCACATGAGGCGGAAAGGTGATTAAGCGCAAGGAGCCCGAGGCAGACTTCTGGGATCAGGAATGTCAACAACTGTGGCGTGTAGTGTCAGTGAAGTACATTGTAGAAACTGGCAGATTCCACTGACTTCCACCACTATCGCCCAACTACTTTGAACTGACATGAAGGTAAAACTCAACCACTCATTACAGCCAAGGTATGCATAAGAGCATCACTAAAAACGCAGCACAAGGACCCTTGAAGCAGATGATCTTCAGCAGCAGGTGCCACTCCTGTCAGCTAAGAACAGGAGGCTCACCTGGCTCACTGGTTCACCAAAATTGGAAAACAAAAAATTAGAAAAAGGGTGTGCTAACTGCCACAGTGATGTCACAGCAAGAATCCACTGACTGGGGCCTGTCTCTTTACCTGAAGTTTGCATGTTCTCTTTGTGCCTCCTTGGGCATATACTCCAGCTCAACAGCGACTCTGAATTGACTAAGTGGAAGAAAATAGGTGGATGTAAACATGCTGAACACCTGCTTTTAATGATAAGAGCTCTATTTTACTAACCTCTAACCGATACTAATTTTCATTGATAGAACTCAATAGTTTTTAACTGTTAAATAAACATTGCAAAAGTTATGTTAAATCTGCAATAGTATTTTTTAGTCTTTTATGTGAAAAAAAAAGACATTTTCACAACAAAAGGAAAATTGTGGCTACTCACAGATACAAGGTTTTCATCATATTTTACATTAGACATGTTAATTCAGTCTGTTTGTAAATTAATTATATTCATGTATTTTAAATAAAAGGAAAATTCTATCAAATTAATCAGAAAAACACTGCTAAATTATGGATTTTTATAGTGTGTGACCCAACAGGCCTACTTTGTGGTGCTGCGTGGGTGGTTTCCTGCTGTTCTCTCGCTGGCTAAGGTGCCACCCACTTTCTCCTATGGAGCCAATGTGCAGTTAACTCCATTCAGCAATCAGCAATAGCTATAAAAGTTGGGAAGAGGTGCTGGCCAGCCCTGCTAGGCCAACTTCAGAAGTATAGTGAGTTACCAGGAAGTAGCTGCCTTCTACTGCAAGTGAGAAGTGTTTTCGTTGGGTGATGCTCTAGTTCAGCTGTTTTTATTTCAATTTCACCACCATTTAAGATTTGCTGCCTCCGTTCTCTTGTTTTTGGCTTTCATAGTTACAGAGGGTTTGCTATCTGTTGTAATAAACCTTTTCAATAGAATCTTGTTTTATTCATTGATTTGCTTGTTTTGGAAAACCCAACATGACTCACTTCTATTCTCTGTCTATCCTTTTTATAGAAATAACAATCTTGAATATTGAATTTATTATGGAGATGCAATATGAAGAGATAATATTTCTTCATGCAAATTCAAATTGGATTCGAGCAATTAGCTTGTTTCCAGAAAAGAGCACTTGCACAGGTTATGCAAGGCAATGATTTCAGCATCTGGCAGAGTGAGTGATAAACCACTGGCACTGACTGTCTCTTTCAAGATGCATGATACAAACTCCTACTGGAGCACGGAAAAACAACACACATGGCTTGCATCAGCTAGGTTCAGCAACTTCAGATCCCAAGTCTTCCTGAAAAACTGCGCAGTGGAAGTGAAAAAGTATAATTGTCTTTCTCTCTTTCTCTCTCTACCTTTGAGTAAAACAGTTAAGAGGCCATCACTGGACAAGTATGTTAGCCACTGCTCCCAGATGTGATGATGTTTTTGTGTAAAGTTACTTTGAATCAAGCAATCAAGGTCAAGTGGTCAAGATCTGTGATTTAAGTCAGGAGCTTGAATCCATTCATGCCTGCCACCTCTTGAATTCGTCCTGTTTTGGGTTTTTTTTGAAAATGCTCAACTTTTTCTCAGTTTTGCTTCCACTGTTTGTTTGCTTTCCCTCTTTTTTTATAATTATTTGCCGTACTCCAACTAGAATCTTCTTTGTTCAGCAGTTCAGTCTCTTTTGTTTATGTACTCCTCTGCGTCCTTTTGTTCTCTGCCCAATTATCTGTTTACTCTGTCTAGTCAAGCATTCCAGCTGTGAGTGTTTCACTTGTGTTCTTTTGTTTCTAGTTTCTGTTTTCTTCGTGAATTTTTGTCAGCTGCCCTCTTGAATGGCCTTGAGATTTTTTTCCCCTTTGTGCTTGCCCCTTGCTCATCATCATGTGTTTGGCCATAGCTTCGTAAGACCTGAATTTGGATATTTATGCTTCTCGTGTGCTTTGTTTGAATCAGTGCGTGCACACCGCATTCAGGCTCATATGACAATGAAGGAACCTGCCAAACTAATGCATGTTTTAGCCACTTGCAGTCAGGTGAAAAAAATCAATAATAGTGGTAGCTGTTTTGAAGTTGTTGTTGTAAAACATGTGAGTAAAAATTCATGTTCCCGACATCACATATCTAACCTGGAAGAGTATATATAATGGGGTGAGTGTTACTCAGGTTACACACAGGAGAGCAACTGTCAGATCACAACACAGTCTGCACTAACGAGGGCAAAGCAGACAACTGACAATTAAAGGGAGAGTAAAAAGTAACTACCAACAGAAACTTTATTTTTCCCTTAATTAATTTTACTTCCCTCTGTCTTCGTTTGGGGTTTTTTTGGGGTTTTTTGCCCTTTTTTATTCACCCACTATGTTAAATTGGCCAGTCACGCACCAGTATGTATGCCCATTGTCCATTTCATTAGTTACACATTTCGAGTACTAAGTTGGACCCCCTTTAGCTTCTGCAACTGCGTTAACTCTTCATGGCACAGATTCAGCAAAGTGCTGAAAAGATTGCTAGAACGATTCCAGATTTTTGTCATTATTCACATGACAGCATCACACAGTTGCTGCAGGTTTCTTGGCTGCTCATTTATGATGCGATGCTGCCATAAAGGGTTGGACATGGTCAAGAACAATACTGAGGTAGGTGGTAGTGTTCAAACGGTGGTTCCCTGGTGCTAAGGGTCCGAAGTGAGAAAACCAGCATCACTAGTCTGAACTTTTGATATGAGGCGAGATAATTCCATGCTTTCATTTTGTTTACCCCAAATTCTGACTCTACTATCCAAAGATTCTAGCAAAAATTGAGATTTTTTTCAGTTTTCTTTTGTCCAATTTTGGTGAGCCAGTGTGAATTGTAGCCTCAGTTTATTGTTTTTGGCCAGCAGGACTGGCACTAATTATAGTTACTAGTTACTACTTCAAAAAGGTAACTGAGTTAGTAACTGAGTTTCAAGATTCTAAAAGTAATTAGTTACTTGAAAAGTGACTATTGCGTTACTTTAAAAAAAAAAAAGTTTAACCCTCTGGGGTCCAGGGTATTATTGGCCATTTTTAACTACTTTTGATGTTTCCTCTACATTTCACCTTTAAAAACTGTTTGTTTGCTTTGTTTGGTATCATTCTTTTCAGCACAACCTCACATGTCTGAATTTACAGTTATGTTTTCATTTTGACATACTGTATTTACACAATTGATCTAAAATTAGACAAAAAACTTAAAATCCGAGTAGAAAAAGTTATATATTTTACTGTAACAACCACAAACATTAATTAACCATATTTCATAACTTTAAATACAAATATAAATTGCCAATTTTAAAATCATATGCACAGGTTTTGCAAACAAAGTTGTTTTCAGCCATTTCCTTTTTACCCCTTTTTTAATAACCATTTCAAACTGTTTACATAACAATCAGCTGTTCTGCATTCAATAAGATGCCACACAAATTATTTGTGCCACTCCAAATATTTCTGTCCACTATAAAGGAGAACACCACAGCCTGATACCTGCAGCTCTGACTCCTGTTCTCTACCCGGAGACAGCAGTCACCTCATTGTTCTTACACACAACATAAAACTATCCACAACACTACACACTAACTACACACTCCAAACACGCTAAACGTCACAAATCTCTCACATCTCAAAACTCGCTCTCTCTCCTTTTCTGCTCTCTCTCTCTCTCTCTCTCTCTCTCTCTCTTTTTCTGCTCTCTCTCTCTCTCTCGCTCTCTCTCTTTTTCTGCTCTCTCTCTCTCTCTCTCTCTTTTTCTGCTCTCTCTCTCTCTCTCTCTTTTTCTGCGCTCTCTCTCTCTCTCTCTTTTTCTGCTCCCTCTCTCTCTCTCTCTTTTTCTGCTCTCTCTCTCTCTCTCTCTCTTTTTCTGCTCTCTCTCTCTCTCTCTCTCTTTTTCTGCTCTCTCTCTCTCTCTCTCTTTTTCTGCTCCCTCTCTCTCTCTCTCGCTCTCTCTCTTTTTCTGCTCTCTCTCTCTCTCTCTCTTTTTCTGCTCCCTCTCTCTCTCTCTCTCTCTCTCTCTTTTTCTGCTCTCTCTCTCTCTCTCTCTCTCTCTCTCTCTTTTCTGCTCCCTCTCTCTCTCTCGCTCTCTCTCTTTTTCTGCTCCCTCTCTCTCTCTCGCTCTCTCTCTTTTTCTGCTCTCTCTCTCTCTCTTTTTCTGCTCTCTCTCTCTCTCTCTCTCTTTTTCTGCTCCCTCTCTCTCTCTCGCTCTCTCTCTTTTTCTGCTCTCTCTCTCTCTCTCTCTTTTTCTGCTCTCTCTCTCTCTCTCTCTCTTTTTCTGCTCTCTCTCTCTCTCTCTCTCTTTTTCTGCTCTCTCTCTCTCTCTCTCTCTTTTTCTGCTCTCTCTCTCTCTTTTTCTGCTCTCTCTCTCTCTTTTTCTGCTCTCTCTCTCTCTTTTTCTGCTCTCTCTCTCTCTCTCTCTCTTTTTCTGCTCTCTCTCTCTCTTTTTCTGCTCTCTCTCTCTCTTTTTCTGCTCTCTCTCTCTCTCTCTCTCTTTTTCTGCTCCCTCTCTCTCTCTCGCTCTCTCTCTTTTTCTGCTCTCTCTCTCTCTTTTTCTGCTCTCTCTCTCTCTTTTTCTGCTCTCTCTCTCTCTCTCTCTCTTTTTCTGCTCCCTCTCTCTCTCTCGCTCTCTCTCTTTTTCTGCTCTCTCTCTCTCTCTCTCTTTTTCTGCTCTCTCTCTCTCTCTCTTTTTCTGCTCTCTCTCTCTCTCGCTCTCTCTCTTTTTCTGCTCTCTCTCTCTCTCTCTCTTTTTCTGCTCCCTCTCTCTCTCTCGCTCTCTCTCTTTTTCTGCTCTCTCTCTCTCTCTCTTTTTCTGCTCTCTCTCTCGCTCTCTCTCTTTTTCTGCTCTCTCTCTCTCTCTCTCTCTCTCTCTCTCGCTCTCTCTCTTTTTCTGCTCTCTCTCTCTCTTTTTCTGCTCTCTCTCTCTCTTTTTCTGCTCTCTCTCTCTCTCTCTCTCTTTTTCTGCTCCCTCTCTCTCTCTCGCTCTCTCTCTTTTTCTGCTCTCTCTCTCTCTCGCTCTCTTTTTCTGCTCTCTCTCTCTCTCTCTTTTTCTGCTCTCTCTCTCGCTCTCTCTCTTTTTCTGCTCTCTCTCTCTCTCTTTCTCTCTCTCTCTCTAAAACTCCCCCCTTTTCCTAAACATCCAAATGTCATGTTGTCATATCATTTTTGATTGGTCGACATGGTGCATTTTTCCACCAACACGAAAGAGGTGTTTTTTTGTTTAGTTTTTTCTTTTTTTTGGTCATAAGCAGAGAGTGCTTGCTAGTGCTGTCCTTAGACAGTAAACGTGACAAAACTATTCAGGAAAAAACACCACGTATATATTGTTTATCATGGCTCTGGTTTTACACGGCCTATCAACACAATTTAAAAACTGGTAAATATCACATTGTTGGTTTGTCATCTTGAAGGAGTCATGTGATTGGCTTACCACGACTACTTTATTCTTCCTCAGTCAAACAGCAGCACTCATGCGATTGTTTTGCCCCCCTAGCTGCAGGTGTTGTGCCAAAAAGTGATCGTCACGCAGAAACTGATTGTCTGCTAGAAAGTCATTGCCGCCCGTGGGAGCGTGCGCAGGTGCTTAAAGCTAGCGCCCAGATTACCAGGGGTGCACGTAAGTGGTCAGCAGGTACACAGGCGCTGTCAAAATAAAAGATGCGCACCAGATAAGAAGTTGCAACGCACGTTTCCTTAGGAGGACAGACATTTGTTTAGAACTCTTAAAGATGTAGAAGAAGCAAGCTCCTTTAAGCAATTACTTTGGTGTTCCTCCACCTCCAAACAAATGTCAGAAGGAGTCCGAACCGCAAAAGAAGCGCGTATTCTTGGAAAAGTGGTTGCAGGAGGTGAGCTGGCTTCATACAAATGCCAGCTCACTTTTCCCACTTTTCCAAGTGGGATGCGCACCTGTGGACCACTTATGTGCACCTCTGCAGATTACTTACAGCTACTTCCGTGCAACTGATATAAGGTGCGGTAAACTGAACAGAGCTTCAGCCGTCTGTTTGTTGAAAAATAGTAACGCGACCACACCGCATTTTCTTGTTAGTAACGGTAACGGCGTTGTAACGATAGAAATAGTAATTAGTTAGATTACTCGTTACTGAAAAAAGTAACACCGTTAGTATCGCCGTTACTTGTAACGCCGTTATTCCCATCACTGAACATGACTACATGTGATGACTTGCTGCCATGACTTGGTTAGTCTGGCTGATTGGATATTTGCATTAACAGTTAAACACGTGTACCTAATATAGTTGCTGGTGAGTACCACCTGTTGTTCCATTCCAGCCTCCCTTTGGTATTTATTCTTAATTCCTCCACGTATGACCTCAGGCTGCACCTTCTCTTTTTTTTTCTTTTTGTGTGTGTTTATTTTTGTATTCTGTATGTTATTCATGATACATTTTGGGGTTTTGGGACTGGTTTTCTGATCAATTTCTGGTCAAGTTAATAAAGAAATACTAGAACCTGGATGCTGAGGTACAGAGTATCTGGCTCTGCATGTCACTAAACAATCTGAACACAAGCAAAGACCACAGTCAGACCTCTCCTCTTCGATTTCACCTTAAAACAAAACGGCATGCTGATTTTGTATAATTCTTTCAGGTTTCTGTATCCGCAAATCACACGCTTGACTGATTATTTCTTCCTTGTTTATTGTAACTGTTGGTTTAGCTGTGAGGCCCGCAGATCTTTCTCCCTGTTGGTTATATATCTGTTTATGACCACATCTGTGAAGTCAGTTCTGTATGCAGGCTATTTGCAGTGTAAACAAAAGGGTTCCGGTGTAAATAGAGGAATTAGATATGCCTCATAGTAAAAAACCTGGTGGTCATAAACCATGAGCATCTCAGAGTTCCAGTTTTGGAAGTCATCTGTTGTTGTTATCAGTACCAATACTACAATTTTTTTAACCAATGTGAAGAACTGAAGAGGAATGTCACCAGTCTCCTTATTGAGCATCATGTGAGGTGAACGAAGGCAGAAACACACAGGCTTCGACTTAACTCCCTGACGATATAAGCACGTTTTTACTGTTTTGTTTTCACTTGAGCTTTTAGCATGAAGAAGCTGTTGAATGAGTTTTTGATGACAGCGGCAGTGCGCACACATACACACACACACACTTTGGAGGGAGCCTTTTAGTGATTTTAGTAAGTTATTGAAGTTTAGGCTTTTGTGTGAATGCATGAATCTGTGTCTGTATCTCATTGTACAACTGGATAGTGACAATAAAGGTATTCTATTCGAACACTGAATCTCCTCAGATTTTATGATTTGATGATGATGAGGGGTAGATGTTGTCCAGGCAATGAGAGAAAGCCATGCTGTTAAGAGAAGGTTAGTGGTTTTCAACAGCCACAAGTGTGGTTTTTTTTCTTGAAAGAAAATCACAAATCACAACAGCCGCCTCAAGGCGCTTCATATTGTAAGGTAGACCTACAGTAATAGATACAGAGAAAAACCCAACAATCATATGACCCCCTATGAGCAAGCACTTTGGCGACAGTAGGGAGGAAAAACTCCCTTTTAACAGGAAGAAACCGGCAGAACTAGGCTCAGGGAGGGTTGGCCATCTGCTGCGACTGGGGTTGGGGTGAGAGAAGGAAAACAGGATAAAGATATGCTGTGGAAGAGAGACAGAGAAAAATAAAAAGTATGATTCAATGCAAAGAGGTCTATTAACACATAGTGAGTGAAAAAGGCAGAGGTATGCTAAATTACCCAAGAACTGGACAGGAAACCTGTGACAACAGGCCTGATGGGGTGATGAATCTACATTAGACATTTCTGGTTCAAATCATTGTCAGTATGTACAGAGGACGTCATAAGAGAGGTACAGCTGTGAGTGGCTACAGCCATCTGTAAAGTACTGTGGAGGCTCTGTCATGGATTGGGCTGCATTTCAGTCAGTGGCATTGGAGATCTTGTCAAAATTGGTGAATTATAAACAACATGATCCACCACGCATTTTTCAGCATGACAACGATTTCAAACACACTGCCAATAAAAGCACACCTGGATAGAAAAAGACACAGTGGGCACTATCAGTCATGGATTGGCCTCCCCAGAGTAAACCTCAAGATTATTGAAGCAGTGTGGGATTATCTTGACAGAGAACAGAACAAAGTGCAGAAACATCCAAAGAGAAACTTTAAATTTCCTTCAAGAAGCCTGGAGAACTATTCCTAATGTCTGTCTGTGTAGGTTCTCAGTCAACCATGTCATGGTACCCTTAAGAGCTTGAATAAAGAAGGCAACCAGACTTCAGGCCACCAAAACTTTGAAAAAAACCTCTTGGGTGAGACATCTTCACAAACTTGTGTTTTTCTTTCTTTTTTCAAACTCTTATTTCAAAAGACTACTTAAAGAAAAAACAAGAAAGCTGAGCATTCAGGCTAAGCTGAAGAAAAAGGGTGGACATACCAAGTGTTGACTTTCAGACTTGTTAGAATTGTACAGACTCTGATTTTACCTTAGGTACTGTATTTCCAGTGTGCTTGCATGTTCCAATATACTGCTGTGCTTATTTTGCATCTTCCCAGAAAATATCAAGAAAATAGATCCAACTCAGACTTTTTCGGAGTACTGTACATTAAATATACTATAATGTCACCTAAAATATCAAACTACTGAATTTCAGTTCACTGAATAGCAAGCCACCAGCTTCTCCTGACCTCTTTTGTGAAGTACACATTCAGACAAAACCAGCAGCAGTGTGTAGCTGTCATTGAAGCAGACCCCTGAGTAACATCTCTCTCACACACCTCTGCAGGCAGACCTGCCTCCACAGCTTTCCACCAAAACAACACGGTCTAGCCTCATCCATCACTGTGACACTGAGTGTTCTCCTTTTGACTGCACAGAATGTCCTTTCCTCACAGTTTGGGGGTAGTGTCAAGGGAATAATGGCTATTTATGATGCATTTATGTACAATACGATGGGGTGTTGTCAGGGGCCCCAGCTTTCAAGGTTCAGTTGTAAACTGACAGTTTTGAAGGGCTTCAGGAACTAAATACCTGTCTGAAAGCTTTTATTGTTCAGCACAAAAATATGCTTCTGCTACCACGAATCATGCATCATATTCTCAGCAAGTATTAGCAAAGGAGCCCCTGAGATTTTATCATCACATCTCTGTGGTTCTTGACCTTGGAAGGGCTTCCTACAACAAAATGTAACATCTTGAGTGTAATGAATGCAATTTCCCTCGTCCTCCCGCGCTGTTTTGCAGGGTTGAGATGGTGTTATGCATGTTAAGAAACTCGCAGCCCTCCCACACAACCATCTGCTATCACGCTGTGTGTTGGAAAGTATTTATCACGCACTTTTGCAATCAGATTCCTCTGATCCGGCAGAAGTTTGTTCTGATAACTTTTATTTTAGCAGACTGTGAAAGTTGTAAGCTACAACAGGGAAAACAGCAAAATCCCTTTTACATCCTGCTTTCGTATCGGTTCAGAATTCAAGGACTGACGCTCAAATGGGCATTATGATGCTGCAGCAGGCATGATAACAACACCCCCACCCCCCATCCCTCTGATCTGCTGTAAGAGGATCTGCGGGCCTGGATATGGCATGGCAACTGTACAAGGCACCAAGCTTCCAAGCACACCGTATCTGTTTGCTTTGGATACTGGTGTTGTTGCAAACCTCCCGCAAGAGGATAATATTTCTTTGTAATTAATAGCAGCCTGTTCTGTCTTTTGGCAGAGGAAGGAAGCTGGTTTGCAAACAGAGAGAGACGGAAACTTTGCTTCTTTGCCGGTCGTGGTTGATTTGGATCAGCTGGATGGAAGAGCTTCTCTCGACTGCAAGAACTGGTTGTGAAGATTTGTTCTGCTGGAATACCCTTGTGCAAAAGACTGATCTGCAATCTCACTTACCTGTAGGGAAACATAATGAATTCCAGTAATCCTTTGGAAACCAGCTCTCAATTTTACTAAACTGTTATACAGAGTGTCCAGATCCTGGCAGCTAAAAGGCCTTAAAAGTAAAGCCCAATTTGGTTCATGTGGTTAATTGAAGAAAGTCTCTGTGAAAAAAGAATTCTGATTTAGGCTTAAAGAGTGTTAAGAATGGGAAATGACTCTTGCATTCATGTCTGCAGTCTTATCTAATGTCATCGGGTTCACAGACTTGGCTTGAGTGCAACATAAATTGGCATCAAGAAGCTGTAGATGCAGCCTAATCTCTGTGAAATGCCATAATCCTGGAAGGCTTTAAGGCTCTCGACTTGCAAATACACTAAAACAAAAAGATTCAAGTTTAGCCCTAAATGCCTACATCTTACAAGCATTTGCAGGCTCATTTGAAGCTGTTTCATACATTTTATCGATGTATGGCTTTACTAGTGCAGAATACAGATTTAAACCTATTTAAAGCTTACATGTTCAAGGTTCAAGGTTCAAGGTTCTTTATTTGTCACATGCATAGTTATACAAGTATAACACACAGTGAAATGTAGCCTGACACGCTCCTCAACATGTGCAAAAATGGGGGGGGGTAGAGGAAGAACATATATATATATATATATATATATATATAGGTAGATATATATATAGATATATAGATATATGTAGTATATACATTGGGTGAATGTGCAGTAGTAGCAGCAAGCAGGTGAATTCTGTACATTAATATGAATAGACATCTGACTATTTTACAGGATAGACAATATTAACATATTTAAAATTAAAGGAATTTGGAATGTACATTGTGCCTTGGTTTAGTGTCTGGAAGAGAGTCCTGTCTCAGTCAATTATAGATGATGTGAGAGGGCGGGTGTGTGTGTTTAGGGCACGGATGGCTTGGGGATAGAAGCTCCTCTTGAGTCTCTCTGTCCTTGCCCGGAAGATGCGGAACCTTGATTGCAGAAGTTGGAACAGTTTGTTGCCTGGATGGGACGGGTCCTTCAGTATCTGCGCTGCTCTAGTCCGGCATCTCCTGGTGTAGGTGTCCTGAAGCGGGGGGAGAGCAATCCTGCAGCAGCGTTCTGCTGTACGGATCACTCTCTGGAGAGCTTTTTGGTCCAAACCATGATGTCATGTTCTGTGTGAGGATGCTCTCCACAGCAACTGTATAGAAAATCCTGAGGATCTTTGGAGAGACCCTGAACTTCCTCAGTTGTCGTAGGTGATACAGGTGCTGCCTAGCCTTTTTGGTCTGGACCTGAATGTGGGCAGCCCATGTCAGGTCTGAGGAGATGTGGACACCAAGATACTTGAAGGACTGCACCCTCTCCACTGGAGCTCCATTGATGATAATGGGCTTGTAGTCTCTGTGCTGACCCCTTCTGAAGTCCACCACCAGCTCCTTGGTCTTGCCGACGTTCAGCTGGAGGTGGTTGTCCTGGCACCATGATGCCAGATTCTTCACTTCATCCATGGAGGCCGCCTCATCGTTGTTGGAGATGGCACCCATGTAACTCCTTTACGCAACACAAAGCTATCAACCTGCAGACAACACACATCCGGCTTCAGCAAAAAACAAGAGCAGCTCTGTGTGTGCAGCGAGGAAAAAGGCACATCCCTCTGACACATTTCTATCAACTCCAGAGTGTGATTGTAAGAAGCTCGTCTCGGCCAAGAAGAGTGACTCAGGCTGCTCTCATGACATGTCATTAAATCACGGCTGTAGAGGGTATTAAGATGTGTCAGTGACAGCTTAGTGAAAGGTTTGTTTAGCATTGTTTTTCTTTTCAGACGAGTGAAGCATGCTGTAGGTCAGCACTTGACTGAGGAAGAAAAACAAAAAGAGGTTGACCAGAGAAATTTACGACTTAAAAGTGCACAAGAAGAAAGTGTGAAACCGTGTGTCCCTGTTGTTAAATCCACAAAAAAGATCAGAAATCATTTTATCAGTTTGGTTAAGACATTAACACCACTAAAAATTGAGTTCTCATCAGCTTATGCCTAACAATGTCATGTAACACTAGCACTAGTAGATTGTAAACACCATTTACAAACAATGCCATATACTCATCTATATGGCACACAAAACACAACAGAAGTAGAAAAATCTCAACATAGGTTTAATAAAACTCAACAGAACTAAAAAGAAAACGGCTCACAAAACAAAACAAAGTGATTTAGGACAGACAAAAATGTGAATTAACAAGCTGCAGAAGTGACTAATAGCAAGCATCTATCTACAGTATTACATAAAGTTTTTCTCCTTCGCAACTTTGATGAATGCTGCCCTTCTTTTCAGCGTGTCCCGGTGCAGTCCACAGCTGTTTCGCTACGTTATTGTCTCCCCTAAATCACTTCCCTTCTGTTTTGTGAGCTTTTTCAGCAATTTCTTATTTTCTGGTGTTTTCTTAGGTTGCACAGCATTGTGATCTCTCAGAGCCAACATACATCTGTTAAAATCTGTCTATCAGGACTGTATGTTTATGGCCAAAATAATTATCACAGTTATTTTTAATCAATATTGAAATCGCCGTTATTTGTTCAGTAACAATTGTTCATTGATTTTAGAGATAATATGGTTTTATTGCACTTTCACATCTGTACAAATCTTTGCATCATTCTAAAATTGATGCAAAAATTCAACCAAACCTTAACACAGAATCATCAGGGCCCCGCTCTTTCACTCCATTCATTGTACCTGTACGATGACTGTGACTAAAACTTGTAGCAAAGAACTTTGAGAACTCTCTCTATTTTGCACACAACGCTTCGAGAGATAATTTTTCAACTCCATGTTCAAGATAGATTTGGCAAGATTCTGCAGTCACCTTTCTTGAAAGCGTGCTCTTTAAGATGTTCATTTAAAGAAATTCATTCCCTTGTTATTAATCTCTTTCTGTCTAGATAATACAACTCCCTCATTCAAGTCTAACAAAGTCTGTTACAGTATCATGTATCCTGGAATAGACATGGCTTTGGCAGCAGCTCATAGAGAAGACATGAGAAGAAGAGTTTCAGTCCTGATGATTTTTGGAAGCGGGTGCAGTGCACATATCTGATACTTGACGGTGCAGGGCGACAGTGTTCATCATGCACATTTCCATGATTCTCATCAGTGTACTATCTCAATACCTTGGAGCCCAAAATGTTGAGCTGACAAGCTCAGCACCTCTGATAGAAATCTGCAACGCTCACGGAAAACGTTTTTTTTCCCTCTTGCCAATTGCCATGCTGGTCTCCTTGGCCGCTCACCTTGACATTATGTGCATGATTCCTAAGGACACTGGCAAAAGCAGGATTTCTTGTATTGCTGACATGACTTACCTGACGCAAACTGTGCCAGGGTTGTAAAATAAACCACTAGATTGTGCTCCACACATAATTATACACAAGTCAACATTGCTGGAGATAATTTACCTCGGAGGGTGTAAAACAAGTGTACCAGTGTTTATGAAAGCCCGCACTCACAGGAGAGCTGATAGAACATTGCTGAGTTTGAAAGACTGAAAAAATTATCTTATATCAAGCCTTAAAAAGCGTGAAACTACATAGAAAAATAATGGTTTTCTAAGAAATCGTTTTGCAGTGTTCTGCAGTTTTGTGTGTACGCAGGATTAAAAAAAACAGCAAAAAAAGTTTATGTAAAAGGTAAATTGTGCGTCAAAGCAAAATCAGGGCTTCATTTCACATCTGCCCCAAAGCATGCGGCGCATTTTTTCCTTTGACTCAAACTTAAGACTACGCCGCCTATATAATATTATACTATAGTCAAAGTAGATTAAATGAAGGGTGTTGCTTTATGAGCGTTCTAATCTGACATATTTACTGCTTGATTGAAGGTTGCAGTTAGGTGTGTTGCCATTCCCGCGTCAGCAAGTTTCAAAGGGTGATTCACCTATTTTGACTTTTTCGCAATTACCCAGGCCTAATTGAGACAGGAATCAACCTGATTAACCTGATTACACAGTTGCTTTATTGCCCCAGTTTGAAGACACAAAGTCCTGCATTGTGAAGACACAGCCTCGGGTTATTTATGTTTTTATTGGTGCAAAAACTGAGACTCTGAGGAGGTAGAACACAGGATATGAAGCACACAAGGAGATTGTAGAAAGGCGCTTTAGTTGTTTTTAGTTGAAGAGACAAACAGGCAGTTATTATAAGTCCAAGTAAGATTATGTGAGTGTAATCTAAATTCACCAATATGGTATTTTACAATTTTATACATGGGAACATGTACAAAACAGACGCTGGGCAGCATAGCAAAGTCCAAGTAAAATGCAACCAGTTACTGGTACACTAGATGTAACCTAGCATTGACCATGACCAGCCTTTCCCCAGTATCTGATTATAAATGAATTAGCACATTACATGTAAAGCTTACACCTGAACTCTTGATCCAACACAGAATGGATCCATGCGTTCATGTTGTTTAAATCAGATTCAACCAAATATTTCAGCGGAAATCGAGTTCTCCATAATGAGTTTGAGTTACTATTTCCTTTCTATTATGTCAAGCAGGCTAGCCATTGCCCTCTTTCATCAACATAACATTTTCACTCAGAGGACATTTTTACTCAGAGAACCATCCTCTGAAAACCCTAGAGATCGTTGTGTCGGGAAGGCTACACGAGTCTCACTCATTATGCTTAAGGTTTCCTTCTGTTAAATGGTAGTTTTTCATGATCCAGTGTCTGTCCTGAATTCAGTATGTAAAGGCCATGTGGGACTTGGGATGTGATATTTTGATTTTTTTTAGACAGACAGACAGAGACTTTAATTGATTGATTTCAATAATTACTGAAACTTGGACTATGTTTTAATTTACATTCCTCCAATACAGCAAATCGATGTTGCAGTTGCATGTTGCTCATTGCAATTTAGTATTGGCCCCACAGCTATGGATGACTGCTTTATCAGTGTGCCACTCTACAGACTTATTTGTTTCTGCAAACAAGCCATCTTAAAATGAAGAGGTCATCTGGAGGAAGCACTTCATTATGTGCACACACTGACTCAAATGAAGTACAAAACGTGAGCAACACCAGAAGGAGTTAGCCTGGGCTCGCCAAATCACACTGACCATGAAAACCACAGCGGGACTTATTCTGGGAAAGACCCTTTGCTAAAACGTAACCATCACTCATTGCGTTGTACATGGACACCTGTGGGAAAGGCCAGCGTGACCGCAGCTTCAAACTGTGCAGGCCCACAACAAGGGCTAAAACCTCAGCGCTGTAAATCAAAACAGTTCCTCGGAGAGCATCTTCCAGCCAAACTCATCGATATTTTCCTGGGACAACTTCTGCATACCAAACTGCAGACAAATAGAAGCCGCAAATTCTGAGAAAGCATTTTCATTTCAATAATAATTCTAACAAGGGGTCCAAAAATCGTTTTATTCCAAGAAATGTTTTTATATTTTCTGATTTAACAGGTGCTAGGGCAGAATTGCAGAGCATTGTGACCCAGCCCTGAATTTAGCTGTAAATTACACTGATAAGAATGTGCACTTTCAGAGAAAACACATTAGATTTAGGAGTTTTTCATCGCGGGATACTGGAAACGCAGAAATTCCTAAAGAGAGTTTGGTATAAATTCTCTTATGGCATGTCAGCATTGGTTGTTGTGAGCCAAATCCAAGTTACCTCCCTCTGAGTGAAAGACAACCTGACACAATTTGTCTTCGCTGCAAGCCGTTTAGATGCAGCTCGTGTTACAAAAGAAACAATCTTCCGCCAGATCTGAATATTCGGGTTCCATGAATTCACAAAAGAAAAAAGGCACTTGTTCTTTAAGCAGAGTCGCCAGGGCACAGGAGAACCAAAGCTTTTCCAACATCTGGATCCAATGAGCTTCCTTTGTCCCATCCACAGTTGCCAGGGCCACACAGATGTGCTGACAGGGTTTTACCCAATCTTCCATCTCACGTACTGCTTTCTATAATCCTCCCTCACCAAACCCTGCAGCCTACGGAGCTCTTTAAACGTCTCACTTGTGCTTGTTTTTCCACCTTTTGCCTTGCTCTATAGTTCTCCATGCAGATCACAGCACCCTGCCGATTATGCGGCTTACATTTCCCAAACACACTCTATATGCGCCATGTAATTTGGCATTGGCAACTGTAATTGCCGTGTCATGGGGGCAAAGAAGTGCACTGTCATCTTAACAAGTTTGTGAATCAGAGAAACCGCAGCCAGACTCATTACAGGTAAAAGGCAGAAAAAAATATGGATTGGCAGAAGAATTGTTTTCCTTTTATCGTTACTGTAGGCTGTAAACAGCACTTTATGCTGTTTTTTCTTCAGTCCAGATACTGTCACCAGTGCTGCATAGCCATTGATGTGGTGTGGCTCAGGTTTTGCTGGGAATTTCATTCAGTGATGCTTGAACTTCTGTAGGTAACACTGAGCTTAATCACCGCTCAAGGTACTTGCCCATTAATTAAAAACAGCCGCTGCTAAACACTTCCTGGTCAACAGGAAGAGATGAGTAGAGACTAAATAATGTTTCATCTGTTTGTCATCAAAGAGCCATGAGGGATATTGAAGGTATAAAGTATATCTGGATTACTGTGGCATCCATCAGCTCAACCTGTACTTCATCTTCAATCCACTCAAACGCACTTGCATTTCTTGGAAATTTAGCCCTTGTGTATCTAACTCTGACTCTTTTAATTCTTCTGGGAAATGATTCTGGATTACAAGCTGCCTCAGCACATTTGCAGCTGTTTACTCGGTTTTGTCGCTTACAGTAAGCTCTGACTGTGTGGTGTGGCATGCATAAGTCATGGATATTAGTCATCTTTCAAGCCACAGTCAGCTCCATACAGATTAACACCAGCAGAAGCTTTTTAGTCTTGCATTGATTATAGATGGGTTTCATACATAGGGGATTTTCACTTAAATGCATCCAAAAAGTTTGTACCGGTATGTATATTTGTTTTACACTGCATAGTTTTCATCTTTTCATTGTTAAAGATGTTTGAACAACAACAATTAGTAATTAAATAATTAACCCTACCAATTCCTGCTGTCAGTTTCACGGATTATCGTGTGCTCCTTGTTCAGTTTCACAATTTGACTGTGAAAGTTCAAAATATTTATAAATTGTATGTTTTGGTTCAAGTTTGGCATCTTGGGTTTTTCTGAAGCCAAAAGTGACAATATTTAGTCAAGAAGCTGAGTGCTAAGTTTTTTGCTAATGCTAGCTGCCCTGGCTTTATCCACTGACTATATATGCACACAGGACAGACACATATACCTGCTAAATCCAAACAAATATTAACACACGAATGCTAGAATTGTACATGCCTAGTAGATAGCTGTCAAACAATCATGTGTTAAAGCAGCCAGCCTCCTAATGATAATACTGCAAAGTGTAGACTTAAATAAATTTAATCAAGTAAATAATATGAATAAAAATTCTCCTGAAGTTGTTTTTGAGCTAGATGGACACTAGCTATAGTGACAAAAAACAATTGTGCTGTCACATTAGATATTTTAACATGAGTAGCTAAGGACATGAGACAATAACAGATCCTCTTGTTAAAATGGCCAACTTTACAGGATTAGAAAGCATATTTAGAGATTGGTGCAAAAACTAATTTGGGCTTGCTGTGTCTCATGAGTTTTTGCTTCAGTTTTTGCTGTTTTATAAGTTTATCATTTGGCACTAATTAGTCAATATGAGTCTGTAGGTTGGATCCCTGCATCTCATCTAGCTAACCAAGTTTGCTAGTATTACCTTCTAACTCAGCATGCAACCCTTTCATCCATATACAAAAAACAAACATGGAACAGCCAAAACACCACCAAAAGTCCAAAAGCATTAGATGACAGTAAATACATCTGCCTTATTTACTGTCTATGGATTCGAGAGAAAAAATCATCCAGGTCCAATAATTTTTTAATGTTAATATGACTGTATATAACAGATGAAAGTTGCTTCCAGAGCTAGAAAAAAAAAAAAAAAAAAAACAATCTGGAATTGCCTTAAATTGGCATTTTTTCTAATGGCCAGCAGGGTGTAACTCTGATTGCAAAAAGTTCTAATCTGTGAGACTTCATTAAACACTTTCCTTAGGACTTTATGAGCTCAGCTAATAATTCCATATCATTCTGAATCCAACAAGAAGTTCATTCTTTGAATTGATGTTCTCATTTGAGTCTCAAAACAGGACAAACCAGGGGGCGAGCATGCAGTGACCTTTAGTTTCACATGTTTGTAATGTTGTGTTTCAAAACTGCTAAGCTTTAGGCTTTGCAAATAAACTTCATTGATGCTTGTATAACAACACAGAATGGCACATCTTCTTTGTACAGTCTGTGGTTAATACATTTATGTAAAAATGATTGACTTGATGTCAGTCTGTGCTTTGGCACCACAAAATATCTTACAGTGCAGACTCTGAAAGTATCACTTTCACAAAGATTCTTTGGCATATTTGTTTCTCCCTGGGGATAGAAAGAAATCAGACACTTAGCCATAGATTGTATCGCCTCTCCAAACTATTTTGTGCTGAGGTTGCTTCTTTTCTCTGCTTTTGATCATTTCCTCTCTTCAGACGTCGCTCAAGCTGGCTCAAGATCCATTGTCTAGTGCAGAACAAGTGCATGCAGTGTCTTTTAACAGATAATAAACTAGGTCAGACTATGAAAGCCAAACTGCAGACAGAAGACGAACAATGGTAAAGAAACCTTTCAAAGTTTTCGGGAATCCACAGAGATCCCTGTCATAGACTACCCCCACACCCTCTCACCCCCCCAGGTCTGCAGTGGCAAATTTTACACATTGTAGTTCAGATTTGTCCCTTTTGCTCAACAATCAGTGACAGAGCCTGTCACTGTAAACATCATCATCATTAGCAATGGCTGTTCAGCTATGACATAATTTGTCACAGTGATTTAGCATCGATGTGACAGACCTGGAAGTTAGTTTTAGTAACTGCTCTAATCTTTTTCACAAGACAACCAAACCTGATGATGTCACAGGGAAGTGACACATTTATAACAAAAACATTATTGAATGCAAAATAAATATGCTAAGCTCAGTGCAAGGATGTTTTGATGCTCTAAAATCTTCTTCCATTGGGAAATAAAAGTCTGAGAAATCAGAATCAGAATCAGAATACTTTATTGATCCCTGGGGGAAATTATTTTTTGTTACAGTGCTCCATTTTAAACCAACATTAAGACAAGACAGACAATACGCTAACTAAGAATAGTACAATAATGAATAAATGAAGACATAAAAAAGCAAAAGTGAGTGGTGGAGGTTCTGAGGCCCAGGCTGTAGTGGGCGGTTGTTCTGCCATGAGTTTCTTAAGAGTATGACATGTACATACATCTCTTTCTCTACTGCACACATGACCTATTTTTCTCTCTTACTGCTGCTATAGGAGTTGGATGCAAACCAGCACTGCAGAGTTGGGAGTGTCCAAGCATGTGGAGGGTGACATCATTTGGCTGGAGGTTGTGTTTTTAATGCACACTACCTTTCTGTTCCTGACTGTGATTCAAGCGAGCATCTCCTCAGGTTATGACACATTCCCTTGATTCACAGAAACTGAGACTACAAGTTTAAATCAAACAAATTATTAAAATTAGTTTCCAATGTTGGAAATTTTTTTCTCAGGGAAGTCAAAGTACTGGTGCAGTTATAGCAGCCAGTTCAGACAACAGAGCAGCAGGAAATGAATCGTTACTTCCACACAAAATGACATGATCTGGACTCACAGAGACTTGAACTAAACTAAATGCATTTGAGGTCAAACATATTTATTGCTATAGGTTGGCCTAAAATCAAAGACAAAGTAGAAATAAGGCTAAACTTCGAGTCTAGATAAAATAATGGCAACCTGGAATAATTTGCATCAGCTTATAGGGAAATAAGTTTCATTTTTTTTGTCTAGTAGCCTCTGGAAACGTGCATGGCAATACCAAACTCTATCAAAAGAGGGTCAAAGTCAACTCTTGACCTCAAAAATGACAATTCAGTGTGTTACATCATTACATCACACAATCATGTAGTTTACCCAGCTGGTTTTTGACAGCAATTTGGCCGTCCATAAACACTCATGAGAAAAAGAACGTTTCCACAGGACTCTATGTTCTCATATAAAAACAATTCAGTAGCTTGTAGAACAACCTTGAGCAGCAATAATTTTAAACAACTTTGGTTCAATGAAGTAAGCAGGCATTCATTTATGCACAGGTTTCTTTAGGCCCTGCCAGAATATTTCAATCAGATTCAGTATGCTGTAGATTTGCTGCTGTGCTTGGGACCATTGTCCTCTTACATGACCCGGTTTAATCCAGACTTTAGCTGTCAGACAGATGGCCTCATATTTGACTTCATGATACATTGATATATAGAGGAGCTCATGGTCGACTCAATGGCTGCAAGGTGTCCAGGTCCTATGGCAGTAAAACAAGCCCAAATCATGACACCTCCACACCCCTATACACCCCTGCTTTCATTTAAAGCAGGGGTCTCAAACTCAAATGAGCCGTGGGCCACTTCTGGCACCGTCATCTCATTGTAGGGCCACTTTAGTGTCCAAATAGTACAAAAAAACAAACACGAAAACACCCACTAATATTTCCTAAAATGTGGTGTTTTTCTTTTTTTATTTAATTCGAAATATTGTGTAACAAGACAAAATTGCAAACATGAAGGCAATTTATTTCTCACTCTTAACTATCTGAAGCCTTTCAGTTTCATTTGTCATCCGCAAGTTAGTGCAGGGTCAACATTGCAATGAAATGTCTTTGATGAGCAGAAGACAGTCACTCAGCAGTATAGTACAGTAGTTTCATTGAACTACCAAATAAACAGCTCTTTCTGGCCAGACACGTGGCAGCACCTTTGCTACAATTTTGTTTGTATTTAACAAAATAAAAATGCAGGCATAAGCGTACACATTAGTTTTTGACTCCAAGTGAAAAAATTTTCTTTCCAAATAAATCTCTCACTGAACTAACACAGCCAATCCCTCAACATGTTTGCACTCTCGGCTCCGAACCGTGGTAAGGAGACCTCTGGCTAATACTTTGGGTTCCGTATCGGGCTCGTAGCCGGGAACTAGCTTTACTGTCTGGGTCAACTTTGCTAGCGAGAGACAGAAAGAGGCATTGAAAGGCTGCTCCAGCAGAACTTTATTGTTTTGTAGGAAAACACGAACACAGTGTAAAATCGAGTCTTAATAGCTTACTGGGCTCGTCAGGCACTCTTTTTGGCTGCAGTGGTTATTTTTATATTTACATGCTTCCATCTCCCGTTTCTGCTCGGTACCACCTCGTACTTTTCACTTTCCTTTTTCTCCCTCCTTCACGCTCACACACACACAGCGGGAGGGGAGGTCCCACGCGTTCTCCCTGCAGCAAGAACTACACCGCCCATGAGGCTACAGTCTTAAAGGGCCATGCCTGTAACATTCTGCCGTAGTATTAAAAAAATTTTTGTATAATAATTTTTTAAAAATATTTCTTCACATCAATCCGCGGGCCGCAAGTTTGAGACCCCTGATTTAAAGGATCATCAAAATCTAAGGCAATTTGGCAGTACAATATTATAGTAAAAAAATAACAAAAATTTTGTGTCTGCTGTCACTCCTGTACATCATCTTCAGTTTGTGTTCCTTGTGTTCCCATGTTAGTGTGTGGCTTCTTGTTAACCTTGCTATTCATACTGTTTGTACTTACCTCATTCTCCTGTCTCCTAGTCGCTTCACGGAAGCCATCTTGCAACCTCGCCATAGCCTTGCTCACCTAGACGCTGGTCTCCTTCATCCTGCTGCTGCCGGTAAAATCCTCTCAGTTACTACCACTCTCACCTGCCTGCCTACCTGTCCAACTGCTAGGAACCTTGGACTCACCCAGACCTCAGTCTCTCGCCTTCCCCTCCTGCTTCTCCACCTGCGAATGATGCCCTTGACCTGTGTTACGTTCTGGTCCCGGCAAGTAAATAAACGTAACAAATAGTTTGCCCCACTCACTTCCCACCCACGCACAAACCCCAACAACGACACCTTTTTTAAGTATTTAAGCAGCCATTTATTTACATCAGCAGTGAGCAATGCCAAAACAATAAACAAAACTCCCTATAAAACAATCCCTAGTCTTCCCTACACCAAAATAAAAAGAAGCCAAAACAAAAGACAAGTCACTTACCTAACTATCTAACGAAAAACAGGAGAAAACTTGTTCAACAAAAGAAAACGGCTTCTCACGCCTACTAGGCTGCGACAGTGAAAGTTATACAGCAAAGGAACAAAAAAGTGACCGCCACTGGTTAACTTATTTACAATTATTTACATGGCAAGGCTAGAGGTACACGTGAATACTCCAGCCTGCACTACAATGACACAACACACAACTCTGTGACCGAGTCAACGGGGTTCCAAACAGCACTCCCAGGTGACTGTCATCCGGACGTTAAGTACTGGAGGTGGTCCATCAATTATCCAGTCGGAAGGTGTGTAGAGACTCCACCCAGATACCTAGCAGCCACGCCCAGGTGTCCACCTCCTAGGAGAGAAAAAAGGAAAAATACTGCCACCATCCTCCGGTGGGAGGCACAACACCAACAAACACATCACTGGGTCATAACAGTTTCCCCCACCCAAAAAAAATCAAACATCCAACCCCACACAAAGATGTTTGATTTACGACCTAGAGAGGGCATCAGCCATAACATTCTCTAAGCTCTTATATATCGGATCTCAATGTTGAAATCCTGTAGGAGTAAGGACCAACGCATGAGGCGCTGGTTGCTGTTTTAGAAATGTTCTAGAAAAGAAACAGACTGGGTGGTCAATGCCATTTTCATCCTCCTGCACGAGCACTGCACCCGCCCCCAAAACACTGGCGTCCACCTCTGAATCCTTGGCCCCTCAGGAACCGCCCAGGGACACCAAAAGTCTCCAGATTGCGCTTTCGCTCCCCTGCCCACGTCAGTCTGAGCCCATTATCAGATGAGATGTTGTCAAAGAAAAACTTTGCTTTGTCATAGTAGCACTTTGGACCAAAATGATCCTCCCCTGAACTCAGCTGCAACCCCTCCTTTTCCCTTCCCTCAGAATTCCCATCTTTTAGATTCAGCCCCTCCTGTAACTTCTTCTCAAGCGCCTCCTTAATGAATTGCGCGTTGGAGGAATCAAAATCAAAGTCTGTGTCAAATTTAAGGGTGGGAGATGGAGCATTAGCCACCATCAGCTGGCCTCTTCTGCGGTCCCTATGCCGTCGAGGTCCTTGTCTTTTTCTAGCAGGTGGCCTGGTTTCAGCATTTTGCTGCTGACTGTCCTGAAAAGTGAATCTACTTGGGTCTGATTGCATGGTGGCTTCAGCGACCCTTGTGGTTTGAATATTTGTTCTTCTCGTCCCCTTGGGCTGCCTCCTATTCTGCTGCTGCTGTTGCTGGGATCCACTCGCACCTCTCCTCTGCCTAAATGTCTTTACACTGACGGTTTGAACAGCCTTTGATGTGGCACGATCGAAACCACTGTTATCTGTAAGTGGTATATCGACTACTTCTGGCGACGGAAAAACTGTGCCGCCAGCTAGATCGTTTCCCAAGATGATGTCAATACCTGCAACCGGTAACTGGGGTCGCACCCCAAGCTTAACCTCACCAGACAAAAACTGAGACGAAAGCTGCACCAAGTGTAAAGGAACCCGTATTACACACATCCTAACTCCCCAGGCTAACACATCCGCCCCACAACAGGATTGAGCTGAAAACGGTAAGACCCCCTCACGAATGAGCGACTGTTTCGCACCAGTGTCTCGCAAAATACTGACAGGAGTCCGCCGATCTTCTCCTATCAAGGAAACAAAGCCGTTTGACACAAACGGCTTAAACTCCTTATCTACTTTATCATTTTCGGGTGCCATCACCTCCCCCCAAGTAGGAGAGTTTGTCTGTAGAAGGTTTATTGGGGAAGGAGATGTACCCTCCCTGGTCATTTCTTTTCTCTTCAGAGCAGGGCAAACCGCAATAAGGTGTCCCTGCTCATGGCAAAAAAAACACACGCGGTTCTCAACGGATGAGGGGATGGCACGGCGGGTGCCCCTTGGAGACCATCGGGGCGGGCCACCGGAAGACGGAAAACTGTGAGCAGGAGCCGAAAACACCACTTTATGTGTCAACACAAACTCATCAGCCCGTATAGCAGCAGCGGCGAGAGTCGTAACCTTCTGTTCGTTTAAGTAGGTTACCACAGTGTCTGGTAGTTGATTTTTAAACTCTTCTAACGTCACCAACTCACGCAGGTCTTCCAAGGTTTTTACTTCTGTAGCATGACACCACTTATCAAACAGAGTTTTCTTTTCTCTGGCAAACTCCACATAGGTCTGGTTGGCGGATTTTTTCCCATCCCTAAATCTCTGCCTGTAAGCCTCTGGCACAAGCTCGTAAGCGCGCAGGACAGCAGCCTTCACCGTATCATAGTCAAAACTGTCCTCCAGAGAAAGAGCGGTGCATACCTCTTGAGCTTTCCCCACCAATCTACATTGGAGTAAAAGAGACCACACATCCTTTGGCCAGTGCAGCGCACCTGCGATACGTTCAAACACTGTGAAATACGAATCCACCTCAGTTTCCCGAAACGCCGGCACCATTTTGATGTGTTTACTCACATCAAAGCCACCACCTGGCATCGGGGCCGGTGGCTGCGGAGATGGCGACTGCGGGGATGATGACTCCGGGGAGGGTACCTGCGGGGATGGTGACTGCGGGGCTAACCGAGGTACAGGAGGACTGGCAGACACAGAGGCTCCCCTCTCTACCTCCAGAGCCCTGATCCTCAAGTGCATAGCGTCCACCTCCAACTGCTGTTTCTTTAGCTCCACCTCCTTAATGCGCAGCGTTAACCGCAGCTCCTCCACAGAAGGGCTAGGTGGAAAAGGGAGATTTTTCAGTGGGGCAGAAACACCAGCAACAGCCCCCAGCTCAACCCCCCCTGCAGGACCCGGCTCACCAAACAACCCCCTGTCCGTCAACTGGACACACAGGAGCTCCCTAAGCTCTTTCTTCTTCGCAGTCAACGGCACAGTCACATCAAAGAATTCAGCAACAAGCAAGAGGTCAGCCTTTTTACACCTGTCCAACTTCTCCGCAGACGGGCTCAGAGTGAAGTCCTCCAACTTAAACTCCATCCTAACACACACACACACACCCCCCACACAAGAAAAAACCGCCAACCAAGAAAACAAGCCACAAAAAGAACCACCAAAGGGACGAGCCCCCAATATGTTACGTTCTGGTCCCGGCAAGTAAATAAACGTAACAAATAGTTTGCCCCACTCACTTCCCACCCACGCACAAACCCCAACAACGACACCTTTTTTAAGTATTTAAGCAGCCATTTATTTACATCAGCAGTGAGCAATGCCAAAACAATAAACAAAACTCCCTATAAAACAATCCCTAGTCTTCCCTACACCAAAATAAAAAGAAGCCAAAACAAAAGACAAGTCACTTACCTAACTATCTAACGAAAAACAGGAGAAAACTTGTTCAACAAAAGAAAACGGCTTCTCACGCCTACTAGGCTGCGACAGTGAAAGTTATACAGCAAAGGAACAAAAAAGTGACCGCCACTGGTTAACTTATTTACAATTATTTACATGGCAAGGCTAGAGGTACACGTGAATACTCCAGCCTGCACTACAATGACACAACACACAACTCTGTGACCGAGTCAACGGGGTTCCAAACAGCACTCCCAGGTGACTGTCATCCGGACGTTAAGTACTGGAGGTGGTCCATCAATTATCCAGTCGGAAGGTGTGTAGAGACTCCACCCAGATACCTAGCAGCCACGCCCAGGTGTCCACCTCCTAGGAGAGAAAAAAGGAAAAATACCGCCACCATCCTCCGGTGGGAGGCACAACACCAACAAACACATCACTGGGTCATAACACCTGCCATAGTTTCCCCCATCAAGTTCCTGCAACGAGCCATCATAGTGTCCCATCACATGTTATTTGTCATTTCCCTCTTAGCTCTGAGTCTCATATTTGTCTTTCAAACATTTGTTTCGGTTTTTCACTATGGGGAACACTCTCTCAGCGTTGTCCTCAGAAGCCTCTATGTCATTACTCCAGCCAGCATTGGCTGGCAGTCGTAATGCTTGCGTCAGAGAGGGACCACCCTCCTCCCTATAAATGGTTGTGACGCAGCGTCACCGGTCATTCAATTTCCTCTTCTCACTTCTCAGAAACCTCATCTCTCCTGACTGTCAACGTGAGTGCTAGCTTAACTGTCCACGTGAGCAAGCTAACACCTTGGTCGCTAGCACGGCTATCGGTTTCCAGTCGCCTGCTCTTCACCACAGAGTGGAGAGTGTGTTAGCTGGCACCACACACCTAGCACAACAGCTAGCTGACCAAGCTAACTGTCTTTGCTTCACACGGTCACCAAGCCAAGTAGCACAAGCGCTAGTCACCACACTAGCTAGGTCATACTAGCTCACTATAGCTAACTGACCGATTTAAAAAAATAAAATAAAATAAAATCAGCATTAGCTGTCCAGCCATTCCAAGCTACCTACACCAAGCTTCCTTAATATGGCAGACTGCAAACCACTGCCCAGAATTTGCCCATGCAGTTACAAAATTTCAGCTTCAGATACACATGATGCTTGTGTGATGGGCCTCGGGCTGAAACACACCCATGCGGCTATTTCCACACCGGATTCATGTGAACCCGGTGTGCGAAGGCTTTACCCTGAAAAGCCTTCGTCGAAGGCTAGCCTGTCAGCCACACCAGGCACCAGCTGGGGCGAGATGGATATCGTCCTCCTGTTGGTGGACAATGCGGTCAGCTGCGAAGCCTTGAGGCAAAGCTGCCTGATTCCCTCGAGGTTAATGACGAGCTACTCAGCGAATCCTCTGAGGGAGCGTCGGAACATCACGTTTCGGACAAGGATGATGACGTTTTCTTTGCCCCCTCTGCTTGGAATTCTGCGACACAAGGGGCCGATTGTGATAACCCTGGGACACAGTCCCGCAGCATGGAGCTATTTGACATTGCAAAACGAGCAGCTGAAAAGCTGGCAATCCCATGGACCATGGTGACAACGGAGACCTCCACCTCACGATACCAGGGTAAAAGGCTCCCCAAAGCAAAGTGCTTGTTACTAAGCAGGTACTGCCGCTTTTCTCCGAATGCGTGGACGAGGTCACATGCTGCTGGGCAAAGCCATTTTCGTCACCCAACCCCGTGCAGGAAGCGGCGGCGTTTGACTGCGCTGGAATATAGAAGAAGGGCCTCTACCAAATGGTATCCCACAGTGAAGAATCTGGTGGCTTCTCATCTCCACCCAAACCAGAAACTTTCCCTGTCATCTGGTCATCTGCAGTCCTCCCTGGCTAACAAGGCATATAAATCGGTTGCCACTAGATCTGCGAAGTGTGTCAGCGATATTTATGCACTGTCAATATACAAACAGTGCACCCAATTCACGCGGGATAACTCTAGAGTCACACTCTGGCCAAATCTGGCCTTTGTGCCCAAAAATCCTTATCTCCAATGCACCCCATTTGAACTAGAAGCTTTTTTTCCCTCCTCCTTTCTCCTCCTCTGAAAAGGAGTGGCTACATACTCTCTGTCCAGTTAGGACTTTATGTACCTATATAGAGAGAACAAAGGCTTTCAGGAGGACGGATCAGCTGTTTGTTTCCTGGGCTAAACCACATGTAGCCTCTCATAGTTCATGTTTATAGTCCCTGCTCACTTCATAGCCTTAGCTCTGTTTACCTTGTGAACCTCGTCATAAATAAAGTTATTTTTTCATCACTTCCTGAGTCTCTGGTTGAATCTCTCATCTTGGGCTGCTGAGCCGTGACAAGTTTACAGCAAAGGTCTGAGAGGCAACCAGTCAACCATCTTGGAAGGAGTGCAGTTCTTCTCAGACAGATTGGGAAGATTTGCAACTAGTTGCACAATTACAAACACACTGCAGTCAGTCTGGGTCTTGCTTTTTTTGCGCTGTCATGAGTGTTTCTTTTTGCATAGTTATTTGCCTACAGAGAGTCTACAGATAGGGGTTTTCAAAGCTCAACTAAGCATATGTCAAATACTGATGGGCTGACAAGAGAGCCAGAACAGAGAAGGGAATATGCAGACCAGGTGTACCATTTACTTTGGGCACTACCTCCATCTGTCAACGGACAAAGCTCCATAACTCCACAAGGTCTACCAAAATACTGCCAATACAGAAGCATGTTCAGCTGAGCTCAACTCTGCAACATGTCTCTCTCCAGTAAACTGGTTATACTCTCATTATTTTCATGGTCTTACACTTGGTTACTCTTGTTTTAATGTCTTAACTATCTCTGAGTCTAAGTTGGACCCTGAATGTAAGCTTGTGATGTGCATTTCTGTGTAAATGGCAACAGATTAGGAATAGATTTGTGATTTTTTTCAAATTTATCACAGTTAAATGCCGTTATATCACAAACAGATTGAATGCAATTGCCAGCTTGATACCATACAATTGTAAAATGATTGACCGATAGTAAGCTGACTCTATTTTACCTCCTTTTTTCATTGATGTCTTGATGCACCAAAGTTGCTTTGAAAATGACAGCTGACCTTGATTGATTGCAGATCTGATCCTCGAATTCAAAGAGACCATTTCAAAGGGAAAGAGATTGGTAGATTATTGCACACAGTAAAATTAATTTTGGTCACACTGTGGTCTGCAGCCATGCTTTTCCCTAGCATGACTTTTCTGTTGTTTGGATAGCTGTCCACAATCTATTGGACTGCACAATACACAACTAAACAGTGCAGTATGTTTAGTGGGTCAAGCATTGAGTCCACGTGGATAAATGGTGTCTTTTTTGTTTATGTTTTTGAATTCTTTGCTCCTAAATCACCCTACCTCAAAGTTGAGAGCTGTTTACTGTAACTCTGCACCCACCAACTTACTGACCAGAAGTTATTTTGCCTGTTACAGCCACAAGTTGTTAAATTTCACTGTTTTCTGATTTCCACAATCCTGCCAGTCTCTTCCTGTGTGTGCCTGCCCTAAGAGTGCCGGTGTGGATAAAAATTTCACTAAGTCAGAACCGAGCATACCAAACTGAATTAAGACTAAAGTTGTAAGTACTAAAGCATGGCTTATCTGTGCCAATTAACCCCCACAAGCAAAGCATGTAGCTAACGGAACTTAGGCTCCTAAAGATTTGGGACTGAATCCTCAGCACATACAGCAATTTGGCCTAAACATTAACAGCACTGGAAATCTAAACCTTGCCCTTCTATGCAGAGCAGCTAAAGTCACCATCTGTGCATCACATGGCCAATATACATCAGCTGACTCAGAGCTAATTTATATAGAAAGACTAACCTTAACAGACACTGCACTCTGGTTCACAAACCCTAGATGCACTTGGACCACAAATCCTCTCCGTCTCACATCTGGAAACAAAAGAAAAAGTAGTGCAGACATATTAGCTCTGCCAATGTGTCTCTGGGTCATAGATCATCAATTTATGAATCATAGATGTGCAGCTGAGACTGAGAGTGAGCTTTGTGAGGAAGATCTTTGCAGTTGGAACCTGCGAAGCACAGACGTGCCTTTAAAGCTTCACAATCTGAATGGTGCTCTTTCTTTCCATGTCTGCACAGGTAGACGGTGTGGGCAACACCAAGATGACTTTTCGCCACAGGTGACGCCATTCGTCACCCGATACAGCATAAAGGTCAAGGGAAAAGACAAACAGGGGGTCTGGAGACCTGAGCAGAATTTGCAGACAAAGTTTCACAAAGAGGGGTAAGGGGAGGAGGGGGAAAGAGGAAGAATAAAGGTGTTTCAAAGGGCAGTTTCAGCTAAAAACATCTGGATTAATACAGCTATGGGACACATAACCTCAGTTTAAACACTAAGATCTAACAGGATGTTAACAAAGAGGAAAAATAAAGCTAAATAATCCAGAAAGTACATGCAGTAATAAGAAGAGGAACAAGAGGAAGAACATGACCGGGGTCAGAAGCATTAAATGAATTCATCTTGGTGTGTGCAGATAATCTGTTTACTTACAACACAAACATGCTCATCATCTGAAATCCTCAGGCATATATTGCTATCTGCCAAAACATCCAGTGAATTACGACCGTTCTGCACTCCGCGAGAGCTGACTACTTATCTCACTGTGGACACTGACCTTGCTGAGACATAAAATAAGGTCACCGTGAGTGCAGCTCGCCTTGATCTGGACACTTTGCAGCACACATTGCTGGAGAATTCGTCTGTTATTGTTAAGACAGGCATCTCGCAAATATTTAAAGCTACAGTGCCTTGGCCACAAAAACAGAGGCCGACTCGATATCTGAGGGGAATTATAAATGTGTTCCCGTTTCACATGCAACTTTTGGACGAGTCTGAGTTTTCTCTGAGAATAGAAGAGTGTTTGGGATCCTTCAAAGGCCAAATTCACCAGTTTATGAAAGCAAAGCAGGTGTAAAATGCTAAAACAGAGAAATTCCTTTAGATCAGGGATGTCAAATTCATGACACACACAGCCCACTTTGATGTGGACCGGGCCAGACTGGTGAAACTACACGATAAACCTATAGAAAAGGTTACACATAAGGTTCTGGTAGATCGTTGCACAGACTGTCCTCTAATTTTAAAATTTTAGAACAGAAAACTTTCATTAGAGAAAATGTCTTGCTTTGATGTAGTGTGGGTGGCAGTCGGGTCAGAGCTGTTGTTGACCCAACGTTTTGAGTATGGACTTTTTGTCAGTGTTTAGTTTTCCCGTGTATGTTTCCTGTTTTATTGTGATAGTCTTCTGTCACATATCCATTATGTGTAGTTTACTTCCTCCATTTTATTAGTTAGAGTTATTCCTGCCTGTTTCCTCTCCTTCCACTATCCTGTCTATTTAAGCCCTCAGTTTGTCTCTGTCATGTCATCGTCATCATCTCCTCCTGTGTGTACACGCACCCTGTCTATTCAGTCATTTGCCTTCATGCCAAGGAGCTCGAGCAACAAAACTGTGCATATTCCAAGATGGCCTGCTGAGTCCTGCTTTTGGATCCTATCTCTCTGTTTTCCACACACTTGACCGTGACTGAAAATAGAGTTAAAAGTTCAAAATGGGTCCACTAAACCTGTCAAGCCAGGCTGCTTCAGGCCCCCAGGCCTTATGTTTAACACCTCTGCTTTAGATTTTAAACGGACTTATTCATTTTTTCAAACTGACCATACCTAAATGGCAACTGTGCAGTGAGAAAGATAAGGTCTCATTCAATCGCCTACGGGAGCATCGTCTAGTGTCTGGCAGATCTGGAGACATGCCAGCACCCGCCCTGTGAAATCAGCATCTCAGCGCACGGACTTGACAAGTGCGCCTCCCTCTGATCCCCCCCCCCCCCCCCCCCCTTCCTCCTCCCCTCCACGCGTTGTTTGACATGCCCGTCGTTACAGGCTTCGCCTCTGGCAGTTTCTTTTTTAAAAGGCAAGCTCAAAGCCGCAGATTATACATTCTGCTCGCAATCTGCGCGGGCGAAGTAACCTACAGTGAGAGAGAGACACACACACACACAGAGAGAGAGAGAATCAGCGGGCTTTCTTTTTTTCCTTTTTTTATTTGAAGAGGAGCAGCCTGCGCGTAAACGGAACCGGGCATCACTTAAGGGAGATTTACGTGGTGTCTGGATAATTTCATTTGTTTGTTTGGCTCTTTTTTCAACTCTTGGTAACTCTGCGGGGTTTTAAGGAGGACGGCAGAGTGAGAGAGCACGCGAGTATCGGATACGCTGCCACTCACAAGTGAGCGCGCAGAGGCACCTGTGGATGCGACTCGCACCCGCCTGATGTTCGGACTGAGACCAGAGACATAGAAAGGATTCTCCGCAACGCTTAGCTGATACTCCTCTCCACCGACTCGTCACCACTCCACTCCATTCCAATCCACGCAGTTTCACTCCAGACCCGCACCCACCATGCGTATGCGCCTCTCCCTCCTGCTGGTTCCGCTGCTGACCATCGCCGGCTGCGACTCGTCCTACGTGCCGTGCGAGCCATGCGATCAGAAGGTGCTGTCCATGTGCCCGCCGGTGCCTGTGGGCTGTCAGCCGGTGAAGGAGCCCGGCTGCGGGTGCTGCATGACTTGCGCGCTCGAAGAGGGCCAGCCGTGCGGTGTGTACACAGGGCCATGCACGCGCGGGCTCCGCTGCCTGCCCAAGAACGGAGAGGAGAAGCCGCTGCACGCGCTCCTGCACGGCCGCGGGGTGTGCAGGAACGAGAAGTTGTACAAACTGCTGCATCCGTCAAAAGGTAGGCTTGTGAAGGGTTACCTGTGAAGGGAACATGGAGAGGCGGTTACTCTTAGTGCTGTGTGTGTTAGTTTAAAGATAAAGGGACAAATGGGAAATGTGGGTTACGCAGCAGTAACACTTCCATGTTCTCCGTGACAGCTCTGATAGTGTCATCGCGCGAATTCCTGCTTCACCCAAAGATCTGACGGTGCAAAGAAATAGTAAACAGCTGGAGAGAGATGTTACTCCTCCCTTGTCAGTGCAGGAATTTTGATGAAGCCCACAAGAGATGCACAAACTCCCTTTCAGAGAGCGAGAAGGATGAATAATCTCACTGCGCTTTCCGCTCTCCTGCAACTTTGTTTCTACTCAGTTTGCTTCTGAGGGGTTGATGGGAGTCTCCTCAGCACTTGAGCTGACCCCCGTGAACTCTTTGAGCAGTTGGTGTGTCCCGTGGTGATCAACTATAGGGCCCTTGTGGGTCTGCAAGTCTTAAATCAGCGGCGTCCCGTTTCTCCTCCCCTCCCTCTTCCAGTCAGACGAAATAAAAAGGGAGAAGATTACAGGTGGTTCTCAGCGGGGCTCCTCTGTGGCTCCAGCAGAGCTGCCTTAGCTTGCACTCACTGTCTTCAAGGTGTGAAATCATGTTTTGCCCACATACCTTCCTCTATGGTTACCTGTCTCTCTTTTTTTTTTTTTTTTGTCTTTAGACCTTTCTTCCTTTCTTTTGTCAGTTCGTCTACCACCTGTGCCTTGTCTCACACACCTGACCCACCTTTGTTTTTGTCCCAACACACAGCCTTCTTCTCCTCTTTCCCTGCCTGGCTGCTGTCCCTCTACATCTTTTCCAACCTATTCTTCTTCTTCTCCTTCTCTCCGCCACCTCATTCACTATCCCACCATCTCCACGATTCACCGTTTCCATTCTATCTCTTGCTCCGTTTTTCCTGCAGAGTTTCAATGGAAACATAAATATTCCTACTCTGTTTTAAACGCCAGCGGGCTGAGCAAGGAAAAAAAAAAGAACTTGAACTATTTTCTTGCTCTGTGATATTGGCATAAAGTCCAGTAACAAGAGGTGGAAAATGGGAAAAGAGCGTGAATCAAAATCTTACTTTTGAACTGAAGGTCAGCTTTGATCCTCAGCCAGAAATGTGTTATTTGCTGTTGTGCAGTATGATATACGATCGATACCAAGCAAAGACTGGGCCAATATTGCTGATACTAATACCGATACATTTAATTTGTAATAGCAGCTTATGTAGAAGAGTGCATTGAGAGAGAGAGCTGTGATTTTTACTTCCCACAATAAAACACACCTTTCAGCTTTTTATGTATCTTGATACTGTTTTTTTTTAAATCTAAATCTGCCTGTTATTTTAAATGTGTCATAAGCTATAAATAAAATACATGTGACATTTGTCAATAATTAATTTAATACAATTCAGTGAAAGACATACTGAAGATAGAGGATAGAAGCAAAGCATCGATCCTATCACTAGTATCAATCCAATACCAATACCAGCGTTGGTATCGATACTATGGATATCTGGATTGATCCGTTCACCTTTACTTATTTGCTCCCTCTCGTCAGTCTTTGTTAGTCCCGTCCTGATCTCCTCTTCTTCACGTCTATACACAGTCTTCTCCCTCCACTCCCTCCCCCTCTCTCCGGCTCGGCGCTGCAGGCAGGCCCCGGCTGTGCAGTGATTCAGCAGAATGCAGGCTGAGCGTGGGTTTCTGATCCCCCGTCTGTCTGTCCGGCAGTCAGCTTCATCATGAACTCCCCATCTCCTGCTGGGCGTTCTGTTGACACATAAATTAAACAAAAAAACCCACATGCACACCCATGAGCACATGCCCCATAGAGTAAAAACGCTTTGCAGACACCTGACAACCCTGGGCTGTGGATATGCGTACATATATGCATTCATAATAGGCATGTACAGCTATATTAATGCACAAGTGTTCGTGTGTGCAGTCTGACCATATTTTCCATATTTGCTGTTTGTCAGAGAGCAGAAAACCTGTGACATAAGCTGGCATTTAAGTTGTAACAACAGCTAAAAATAGGTAGAATCTAGTTTTTACATTTGAAAGGATGTCTAACAGTAACATCTGGACAGATGTGGCAAGGGAGAATACATGGAAAGATTAGATAGATGAAGATGAAGAAAATATTTTTTTAAGTCATTAATTCCTGCAGGGAGCTGCATAGCTCTCCAGGATCACGAAGAGGAAAAGAGGCAGGAAGAAAGGGGAAAAAAGTGAAAGATGTGATCAGTCAGCACACGTCAGATTAGACAAGCTTGGGGATTAGCAAGTGAAGACTTGATTG
Organism: Astatotilapia calliptera; assembly: GCF_964374335.1. Classification (NCBI taxonomy): domain Eukaryota; kingdom Metazoa; phylum Chordata; class Actinopteri; order Cichliformes; family Cichlidae; genus Astatotilapia; species Astatotilapia calliptera. The sequence continues at coordinate 22,405,408 of NC_137443.1, read as the reverse complement.
GACATACTGGCGCTGAGCTGCCTCAGATTTCCCTGGGGAAAGAGAGAGAAAAAAAACATTGTCAGCAGGAAACTAGGGGGAATCTCTTTTTTCCAAGAACCTGTCATTAAGGGGAATGGATGGATGACATCATCATCATGAGCTTCATCATCGTCAGTCATCGAGGTTTTAAGCATCATTTGCAACTACACAGTGACCTCAGTTCACCACGCAGTTAGCTTAGTAGCTTAGCGACCATGTCACTGGCAGAACTACAGAGGTTTATATGTGGAGTTTTCAATCTGCCAAAACGAAAGCGGAAACAAGTGCGTGACACAGCAGTGGAAATGGGCCAACGAGGGCTTAGGACACATGCAAAGTTAATGTATGTTTCAGGATAGAAACCCGATGAAATATCAGTTTATAGTGCTGTTTGGGGGGGAAAATAGCCACAGTCACTCACTCTGGCCTCAGTGCAGTCACTGCGGCTGAGGGTGGGGACAAGGGAGAGGGGCGAGTGCTGAGGTTTGTGCGACTCCCCAAAATTTAGCACAGAGCAGTGTTTTTGCACAGATGAAAGATACTTGTACATGAAGCTTTCTGTGGGGGTTGGTACCCAAAATGGGTTGCGGCTGTTTTTTGGTGGCTTGCCACATGACAAGGGTAATAGCATGTTTTCATGGCCATGGGTGCCAGGGTGAGACTAAATATCTCATTTAGGTCACTTGCTATAAAAGTTTTAAAACCCCTGGTCTACATATACCCCAAACTGGCAGCCTGACTTGCCATAAATGTAGCTTATGTTGTCCCGTATGTCAACACATCCAATCTGAATCTGGCTTGTAGCCACTAACTGTGCTAAATAAGCATTTAGCTGGGGCAAGTGAAATCATCACGTTGTGTTGTGACATTTCCAAATTGGAAACTGCTGCCTTGTGCCCTCTTGAGCTTTTTAATTTGGCAGTTCAAGAAGTTGCAAATCCAGGTTGGAAGTCATGGTGCTCTTAATTTTGACCCATCATGTCGAGCCATGTTCACACAGGACTAATATTACAGCTGTTGACTTGTTGGAATGATTACTACTGCTGTTTTTGTTTTGTTTTTCATCTTTAACGTGTAAGCATCCAGTGGAAATGGCCCACCATTACTGACTGCAGATGAAATGTTGAACAGTAGTCCTGTGTGACTCAAATTTTTGCAGTAAAGGAAGCCATGTTTAACAGAGACATGCTTTACAGTTGTTGGGCTGCAAATCTGTTTGTTTGGTTCCCAAACTGTGGGGTGTAGAGTAGGGCTGCACGATTAATCGTTAGAAAATCGCGATCTCAATTCATATTTATGTGCGATCTCATTTCCAAATGACAATGATTTAAAAAAAAAAAAAAAAAAAAGATGACGACGATTGTACCGCATTTTGATCCGGGACGTAATCTGCATGAAAACAAGCGCTCACTCTTCCTGCTCAACAAATGACAAGGGCGGAGCCTTATACCACGTGATACAGAAGCTGGCTGCTAAAATTGGCAGAGACATTACGGAGGCTATTACTTATCACCTGACCAAAGATATGGCTCCCATCAACACTGTGCAAAACGAGGGATTTAGGAAAATGATCAACACCCTAGACAAACGCTACACAGTGCCGTCCCGCAACTATTTTTCTATTGTTGCACTACCTGCTCTATACACGCAGTGTCGAGCAACGGTGGAGACAGAATTTCAAGCAGTACAACATTTTGTGAGACATTTGTTGTTTTTATGTTTATTTATTGTTTTTATGTTCAGTCTCAACTGTTACGAAGTTAGCGAATACGAATAAGCGCAATAAATATTTATATTGGAAAAGAAAATCGTGAGAGAATCGTAATCTCAATTCTAAGCAAAAAAATCGTGATTCTCATTTTATGCAAAATCGTGCAGCCCTAGTGTAAAGGATCAGCATTAAAAAGGTTTAGTTAAACTTTTTTTTATTGAAAGCATCATGCTGGCATTTATTTGACACTTACTGACATTTATAACAGCTGATAAAATTAAAAATTAAAATGTAAAGAAGAAACACGAGAATTGCCATTCAACCACTTCATAAGTCACTTTCCACTGACTGTGTACTGTTTTTCAGGTTAGCTAACACCTCATCTATTCATACCAATAAATCATAAAAAGACTTTTTATTTTGAGTGCATAAATGTGTTCATACTCAAGGGTTCAATGAGTAACCAAATGATTAATGTCTGCTCATGGTGAAAAATTTGAACATCAAGAGCAAACACAAATGATTAATGCTTGCTAGGTTTCTGACACAGGCAGATATGTTACATGTGTAAGAACATTGTTTGATGTTTGTGATATATATTCACTCTTTGCCAATCTAACTATATCTGTATTTATAAAAGTTGATTGATGAAAGTAAAGAAAAGATGGAAGAAATACCCTTCAACTATGTTATGAGTGTTGATGTTGTGCAGTGTGTCCACCAGAGGGCACTATGCAACTTCCCGATTGGCATAACGTGTTTTTGAAACGCACAACCAGCTGATCTGAGTAGAACAAAGTCTAAAAACAGTCATCCTCAACTTGCCATGATAAGATTATTTTTAAACTACATTGTGTCATTATCTTATTAATGACTCACTTAGCATTTCTATAGGGAAATTGTGCATGCTTTCTGTACCTGAAAGAAAAAAAATATTGGCCGACATATAGGATATTTACATCACCAAATATTGATATTGTTACCTGTCTTAAAATCCTGTATACTGGTGGGACTCTACCAGTTACTATACTAAAAGTGAGTTGGGAAACTCAGAACTTTTTTCAGCTCCTAAAGCAGGACATGCCAGAAAAAGATTGAGTATTTCTGCTTTATTAGCCCTTGGAGAAACACGCATCTGTACATGCCCAAGCATGGTGCAATACACTTTTTGGTTCAGTGCAAAAACTGTTAGTTTTATTGTGCTAAATTACATTCTTCAGTGTTATGTTGTTGGCAGTAATAATGCTCCAACAGACTCTGAAATCCAGCAACAACAGGTTTTTAAGGCTTTCGAAATTTTCCAAAAATAGCAAATGTTTTATACCAAAGGAACACATGGGGCCATAGCCGCAATGCATTTTGGTGTAAATAACACTTTTTTTCCCCAGAAAACTAATACCTATGGGCCGACTAAAACGATCTACCTCTTTTGTGTCTTGTTGCCTCCCAAATAGGTGGACAGCCTCATGATGACATGCTACGTGTCCCAGTCCCACCACAAACAAAGGTGCCCTTATATGGAGATCACATTAGCAGTCGCAAGGCTCAGGCCATGAAGCAGGCCAAGGACCGTAAGAAGCAGCTGGCCAAGCTTGGGCCTGCCAGCAACTTGGCTCCACTCAGCATAGATAAACTGGATCCTCATTTTGTAAGTGATGTAGAGATTACAAAGATGCATACCAAGGTAAATAAAATTAGAAAAGAAAAAAAAAAACACTGACTGTTGGTTTTTTGCAAGATTTTGAGCAATTTTTTATTTTTAGTTTTTTTTCCCTCTGAATGAACAAACTTTGGCTCTACAAAATCAGATATTGCATACCACTGCATGTGGCTTCTTAAATTTTCCAGATAATTTTTAACCAGAATTGAAATATTTTGCATGTATATGCATTGTAATCAAGCAGACATTTAGATTTATGTTCTGTGTGACTCTAGGGCCCCTGCAGAAGAAAACTAGATAATCTCATCCAGGCCATGAAGGACACGTCTCAGGTCTTTGCTCTCTCACTGTATGTTCCCAACTGTGACAAGAAGGGCTTCTTCAAGCGCAAACAGGTACAAATGTATCAAAAAGTTAGAGTGCACTGCTACTTTGATATCTGACAGTCTAACAAAGTCAAAATGCCACAACAAATGATTGGAAAACAAGTTCTTTATTCCAGTCTTGCTTTCTTTACCCACAGTGCAAGCCATCTCGCGGTCGCAAAAGGGGGATCTGCTGGTGCGTAGACCGGTTTGGCGTCAAGATCCCCGGCATCAACTACGCTGGAGGAGAACTGCAGTGCAAAGATCTCGACAACAACAGCAATGAATGAGGGCAAACCGGTTGTACTCATTGAGCCCTATTTTTTTTTTCGTAAAGCCTGCCAATCAAGCTAGCACACTTTATGACTGACAATCAGGAAAATATGGCACAAATGGTTTTATACTGTATATGTTCAGGTGTGATGGATTCTATCATCTTTAATTTTTTTTTTTTTTTTTTTTTTTTTGTAATTTTGTAAAGGGAGCCAAATCAAAAAGCTTGCTTAAGTGAATCTGCACATGTAAAGCTCTATTCTGGCTTCCCACTGACTGTGTACTATTTTTGAGGTTAGCTAACACCTCATCTCTTCATAACCATAGATCATATAGAGACAGTATGTTGTGTGCTACGACTATTATAGAATTTATTCCAAAAAAAGACAAGACATATTTTAAATGTGGCTAAATATCAATATTTTTTTATATCTATATATTTGCAATGGTGATGATAAATATGCTAGGTGGCTAAGTGGGAATATCGTCTAGTACTCACTGTGTCACAAATCAAGTACTTCCATAACTTCCATTGTTATTTTGAGTGCTAAATTAAGGGTTCTATAAGTACCCAATGGTTAATGTCTGATCATGCTTAAAAATTTGAGCATACAGGGGGAAATACAAATAACTAATGCTAGTTAGGTTGCTAACACAGGTAATTTTTTTGCTTTTTTTTCAGGTACTAATTTATATGAGCTATTTGCCTATCCGGTCGTTAAGTCTGACGTCACTAGCCGTGTCTGGGCCTAAACTCCGCTGCAGGTCCATATATCAAACGATCACTATGGCATTACTGAGAGTTGAAAAACTGTCTAAAGTCTTTCATCTTTAATAAAATGATCAGCGTTCTGCTCTACCAGGTGTAACAATTCAGTTTAACATCCAGGCATCCATGAAAACGGAATTTATGACATTTAACGGAGTTAGAAGTTAGCAGGAAGTTAGCTTGCTAGCTTCGATCTAAATACAATATAGCATGTCCTGACTGCGGGGTTTTGGAAACAAATTAAAACGTACAGCTCTGTTATCACTTCCAACATAAATGAAGACAGAAAACTAAACAGCAGTGACGTTTGTAGGGTTACTGAAGTTTGGCTAGCTGGTATATAATGATGTGCTACGTGACCGCTAGCGACATAGCTATGTTAGCATAATATAAACAAGCTAACTTTTTTTCCACTCGATAAAAGTTAATGTGAGTCTTCTCGGTGGTCAGGAACAAATGTAATCGCATGGCAGGATGCTGTAAAAGGACTTCAGCCAGGAGAACAACTGGGATAATCCATCCACAATACAAGGTTAGTCATTCATATATTGCTGCATTGGCTGGGCTGTAGTTACATCCTAAGGTTTTAAAAACTGAGCGTAAATAAATGATTAGCGGTAATAAAAGCCAAGGGAGGTCAACAGTGATCACTGACTGTTTTAGGAGCTTTTTGAGATTAAATAGAAGAAAATACATAACATTAAACATGTTAAAAACACAAAAGCCATATTAAACGCAGACTACTTTAGGCCCGGAAGTAGGATTCGTCACGTCATCACTTAATGACCGGATAAAATCAAAATTTATGGCATAAAAATACATTTAAATTTAAATAGGTGAAGCAGAGATGGGAGAATCTGAATGTAAAGAAAATATCACCCTATACGTTGGCCAAATATTGGTATGGAGATCAGTCTTAAGACTCTTATATCCGCCACGCACTAATTTATCTGCATTTAATGTAGAAGAATATCTTCAGTGTTGAAAAATTTATTATTTTGTGGTCTAATGACTGATAACTTGTACATTTTCACAAATTCTACACTGTGTAAATGAATGCAGAGTGTAAGTGCAGATAATGTACAACATGGAAGTGTCTTAAAGGATGTATACACATTGTGACACAGTGACTAAGTTGGCTGTAGGTGTCCACTGTCACTTAAAAGGTGACAGTGGTTGATTCTGTTCATCTGGACGTAGCGTTTTCAGTGGGAGAAACGTTTCATCACTTCCAAGTAACTTCTTCAGTCTACTGGTACTTGTTAGGCATTTTTGTAGCTCAAAATAAGCTAACAGCGACTTTTTTCATTATAGTCATGCAGCTAATTTTATGATCAACATAGATTCAGAAATCAAAAGGTTTGCTATGAGAAGCTGACAAGCATTAATGAAGTTTGGCATTTTAGTAACACAGCACATTTATTTGGCTGAGACAATGAAAGTTATATGAGAAGATTAGTAGCATAGACTCGGATCATTGTTTTGTATATGATGCTAGAGGTAGCAGCTGGTTAGCTTGGCGGATCGAAAAAAGAAAAAAAAGGAAGTAAACCTGTGTCTCCAACGCTTTCTAATTAAACAAGTTATGTTTGTTGATTGCTTAATTTGTACAAAAACAAGGGTTTGCAATTTAGCAGAGGTAGGTTATGTGCCAGATTGTTATTGCGCTGGGACTAGTAATTTCCTCATCTCAACTGGTTGTCTCAAGCTAAGAAAAAGAAACCTATAAAATTCCATCCTAGTCAGCTAAGTCTATCTTTTTTTTTGTCCTCCAGTGCACTTGGACTAAACTTATTTGTGGCTGGTGCTATTCTCAGCCGAGCTTTGTATGCTTGTGAAACAGGATGTTCCAAGCAGGTTGCATTTTTGATAAATAAGCCCTTATGAGGAAGGACATTAGGTCCTGCCATCTTAACCCGTGAGTTTTCTTATTGTCAGATTTATGCACATTCTTAATTTTCTGTTATTGATGTTGGTGTAAGCTGAGACAGACCCATAGAACTTTCACTTTCCAGACAGCTGTTTCCACTGTTTGTAAATGTATGTATAAAGTATGTGTGCATGTTCCTGAGTGTGACTGTACGTGTGTGTGTATGTGTGTGTGTGCTAAGCGTACCATACCCTTGTAGTTCTCAGCTTCTCAAAAGCTCTGATTTCAGTTCACATGAGCAGTCTGCTCAAACTACTGTCTGCCAGACTCGGTGCTGTGCATTTCCCTTCACAGCTCGCACACAAATCATATGCAAAGGCCCCGCATTGATTATTTTTTCCATGTGAAGGGTCTTCACTGCCACCACACAGGCAAATGTGCTGGCCAATGGTGACTTGCTCTCAGGGTTCATCGAGTACTTCATTTTGCGAAGAGCAAGGTCGCTGAGTTTTTATGTAAATTCAAGTGCCTTCTGCCCCACGCCAGTTTGAATTTTGATTTGCATGTGGCTCCACAGAGCTGTTGGATGAGGGACAGATCAAGCCCAAAAGAGGAAAACAATTTTAGGTGTGGATGTGGTTTTCACTCTTCAGTCGGTTGCTGACAAAGACTATCGTGATCTTCCAGTCAAAGTGCTGCTATGACGACAGAGGAAAAGATTTATTCTATTGTCAAGCATTTGCCTAATTTGCTGTTTATTTTGTTGTGTAATCCTAATATTCAGTCAATGAAATATAGAAATGTCTCCTCGCTTTATCACGATGGTTGGGGAACACTGACAGCGGCACATCAGCCTGTTTTTCTCAGTGCAAGCCTCTGTCATGCTGTTGATTCAGGCACACGTGTAAACACAACAACACAGTAACACTCTGAACACTTTAATGTGAACATTATGGTGAAATATTTATCAGGTGTGTAATTGATGTACTCGTTTTTTTGTTTTTTGTAAAGGCTAATCACTATTTAAATAAAGTTCATGTACTCACAAAAACTGTACGTCTGCACTTTTGTCACGAGTATTTAATGAGGGGCCTCCATGGTTAACATGTTGAGTCAGTAGTTGTGTGTTTCGCGATTTGCTATCTCTGTGACCTTGATGCTGTTAAAGACAGCCCGTGAGTCTTCACGCAGGTGGCTTCCATCTGCTGTCAAAGCAGAACGGCTCTCTGTGACATCACTGAGTGGTTTTGGCTGCTATCTGTTGCAGCGAGAGCACTTATGAGATGACAAAGAGAAGTTAGCTTGTCTTCATCGGCTCTCTGCGAGATCTAGAATTCTGAGACCCTGAACAATTATTCTCTGTCATGTCTTAAAGACCTCACGCTAACATTTTATCCCAATAAAGTACTTCACTCTTAGACTGCAGGCTTACTCGTGGTTCCAAAAGTAGGATGGGAGTTTAAGACTTCAGCTATTAGGCCCCTCTCCTGTCAGGAGACAGACACCCTCTCTACTTTTAAGATTAAGCTTAAAACTTTCCTTTTTGATCAATCATATAGTTAGGGCTGGATCACATAACCCTAAGCCAACCTTTCGTTATTTTTTCTTTTTGGCAGCTAGAGGACCTCACATGATGCCATTAGGACCCTTTCTTCACTCCCCTGTCTTTCACTCCCCATTCATCTTATTACCTTCATTCCCCAACCACTCAGAGTGAACGCCTGCCTGTCCTAACATTTCTTCTTCCTACACTCTGTTGTTGGATGAACACAATTTAATCATGGCACCTTTTTCCACGTGATTTAACCAAGTACAATAACCCATTTTTGACCATGTCAAACCAACACATTTGGCATTTGGTGGTTTAATGTAACCAGATTACGTATCAACGTAGTATACTTACATTGACTTGAAGTGATTTATTGAAGTACGTAAAGTGAAATTTGTTTTAATTCATTCTACACAAGTGAAAAACTTTAGGAAAATACAATGAAAACTTGTTGTTTGAACAACTACTTTGTTAATCAAGGCAATTACTGCTAGTCTTGCTTAATGAACCAATATGGGGTTGTTGATTTCATAGAGACAAACAACCATTTGCACTTACATTCATGGGTAATTTATAATCACCAGTTAACCTAACTCTAAATACACACTGCAAACCAGCCAGATTGTGGATTTGAACGCAGGCCCTTCTGGCTGTGAGGAAACAGCACTAACCATCACACCACCAAGCTGTCAAACCAGGCTTAACAAAAGTAGGAAAGCTATGATTACAAGGCTTGATGCAGAATTTTCTGTACGTTTTTGTCCTTGACAGGTTAAACCACAATAAATAGCAATAGCATACACGTGGTGTGGGTGTAGCTGTCTGCCTCTTAAAACTCCAGCGATTTTCCTGTAGTTTGACATCTAATGTGATCTTGTGAATTTCTCGAGTCCAGGCAACTAACCACTCTTACTAGATTGTATCATGTCATCTCAAGAATAACAAATTAAGTTGCTGAATTTCATGCAGATGCTACATGTTTTAATTACATTCACCATAGAAACATGAAATTATTTAGTTCAAATTACAAGTTTGAATCTTGTACATGTAACAACCACCCAATTTCATTTTTTTATAGGAAGGACTTTTTCTCCTTCTCATTGTTGCTTTGCACTTGCCCACAGGTGATTTTTCCCTGTTGCTGGGTCTTGACCTTATAAAATAAAATGCTTGGAGATCACTGTTATTGTGAGATTTGATAATAGAGGACAGGGTAAATCGGGTTTTCTGCAGAATGTGATAAAATCCAAAGACCATGTTTTCTTCACACTTTCAGACCTGCAGTTTTGCTTGCTGGGGTCAGTATGAACAAGCTACAACTGCAAAGTCAATAAAGTATGCACCAAAATATAGATTATTTCAATTCAAAACGGTATGACTATATTTAATGTTTTCACTTGGGGAAATGCAGGCTATGGTATTATAAAACTGTCTATTCATACAGTAATGTGCAAAAGTCTTGACCCATCATTTCATAGGTCATTGTTAAGTGGGTTAAAACTTTAGAAGCTAGAAAAATCTGGCTTCTATGAAGAAAAACATAAAGAAATGAGGGATGGCTTGAGACTTTTGCAAAGACAGTCTAAATCTCCAAGGTTTGAACATTGTCAAGTTCACTCATTCATTCTGAAAAGCTTTCAAGTCATTCACATCACATGAATGATGACGTGCACAGATTGATTGTATCGTAGTTTTAATGGCATTATCTGTTTATCACTTACGGTCATGTCCTTCGGCTGAACATTTAATGCACGCTACTTCCAACAGGTACTACATTTCATCTTTAATACTTTGTATTAATAGCCAGGTGTACTCAAAGCCTAGTGTATAGTATTAAACCAACAGTAGTCTATAAGCTAGAGCATTAAAACACACCTCGAAACATCACATATGTTGAAGGCTTTTCATTTTTCAATGCATACAGTACAAAACACTGATAACAAAGCAATCCGAGCAAAGTCAAAATCACTAAAGCATAGTCACCGATGCTCCAGATGACGCCTACTGAATATCTAAGTGGGAAAAGGGAGTCTTATCTCCACTCACTCCACCCTCTAAAAGTAATCTGCAGCTACATCTTACGCAGCAAGCTGGATTCTATCATTTAATCCTTTTTGGTGGTTAAGACTTCAAATGTCAGTGTCATTGTACGAACTAAAGACACATACGCACAGACAGATAATACATAGCTTACTCTGATGTTCTTTGTTCCCAACCTCTTTACAGTTTTTCTTTTTCCTTTTATGTTTTGGGATGTTTGATGCCACTTTAGATCTGGGCCATGTCAGGGAGCTCCAGCTCTGTGAGGTACTGGCTGCAGTTGGGGTCACCCCTCACGGTCGGAGCTGATGGGATGGGTCGGCCAGTGTGTGGGTCGACACACCAGCACTCCCCCCTCTGACCATGGAGAGACATCTTGCACTGAAAAACAGAATTTATGTTGTAGTTTTGTTACCTGCACGTTTCATGCTAAGCTAGCAGTCTTACTATACATGTTTTATAAAGTGCATGCACAAAAAGAAGCTTATCAGGTCACAATGTGCAGTCCCCCCTTTTTAGTAATTCGTGTTCAATTAGTTGAATTGTTATTATCATTATAATAATTATTAATACTGTTATTATTATTACTATTATTATTATCAGTATTATGATGAGAAAATGACTGTAGGATTTGATATGTCAGTGCAACGGATTATTTTGTTAGAGATGGTGGTTGCGATGCCCACCTCCCCTCTCCATACCTGCATATTATCAGTTGGGTATAACCTCTGGGCTTACCGCCCTCTTTCCCAAAAAGCCCAGAGTCACCTGTTTTAAGTTATACTGCCCCCTCTTGTCGCAGTTGGGGATATGCAGGGCATACAGGTCTTCCAGAGGACCTCTGTTATCTCTGAAGGGCATCTTGGATATCCGCTCGAGGACCTGGTCGAGTTCCTGCTGACACTGAGTCTTTAGAAAAAAGCAAACATAAGAACAACAAGCCTGTCACGTCCACAGCAAGGCTGTTATAATTAACTATAACTACATGTGAGTCACCTGCGTTTACAAAGGGCTGTTTTTTTCTCTTTCTTCTCGTAATAACAATTTGGATTTTCCTAAATCTTGGCTATTCACAGAATAATATTCAGAAAAACTGAAACTAACATTTTTGTGTTATTGTAAGGTCTTTACCTTATACCCTGCAATAAAAAGCACTTTGAGAATCAAAATCAGAATACTTTATTAATATCTGAGGAAATTATGTGGTCACAGTTGCTCTGAGACAGTAAGAACAGTAAGTAGATAAACTAAATTAAATAATACAATATATTGCAAAGTTACAAAACACAACAAAATAGCTCAAATTATAAATATCCCAGTACGTTACACAAATTAAATACATATGGTTGACATTGAGGTGTCCCTCTTGTCATACTGCACTTTGTTATTTTGTCTCTCGAGGATGTGAAAATAAACTATTGCGGTGTGTACGTGTGCTTTAGATGGCGATGAGGTGACTGTTGTTAGGATTTGACAGTGTATCAGTAAAATTTAATTTTCAAATAAAATAACCAAACAAAACTGAAACTGTGAAGCCAAATCACAAAAATGTACAGCTCGCTACTGCAAAATTGGCTCTACAGACATATTTTAAACAATTTGCACTATATGAATACTGCACCTTGTTTCATTTATATAGAAGTAAGAGTAGTTTATTGTTATATGCACACATTAATATAGACAGGGTGTTTATTCTGTAGAGTGCAATCCTTATTTTCTTAGACTCGTTTCAGATAGCAGTCATAGAAAGATTTGAATACAATAAATAAATAAAAATACTAAATTATTATAAATAAAGTTAAATAATACAAATAATAATAATAAGAAGAAGAAGAAATAAAATAAAACTAATAAATAAAACCAGGATTCGAAAACACTAGAGAGACAGTACAAGTAATACATGTACAAACAATACAAACAATGACTTGAAGAGACTTGAGTTGTATTCATACTTTTATACTTACATCGTATATTTGTATTGTCTTTTATAATATTATTCAATCGCTTTTTACCGTTAGGGAGTTTTGTTTTCAGTTTTACTGTATGAAAGGAGAAGTTGACCTTGACTCTTGTTGTACTGGAAAGAAAGGAATTTAATTCAATTCAACTGCAAAGCTGTAGCAAGTGTAACCCATGGGCATCCATAGTGGCATTTAGGTGTGCTGGAGCTTCAAGGCTCCCTCTGAAAATCAAACATCTGTTCATTCATGTGTCTTCTTAATTTTCACATTTTAAAAATTTATTTTAAAATCAATTAAAACCAATTTCTCCAATGCACATCAACAGCAGGTTTGCAAAGCTATTGGCACATTTTTGACTCAGTTCAGCTACAGCTAAAGGTCTTTCTGTTTATGAAAGTCACTTGTGAATAATGACTCATCGGTAACCCCCAGAAATCTTGTTGAGAAGTTCTAAAGTTCCCAGCAAAGCAATTTAACCTTTACCTGATTGTTTTAGTGGACAGATGATGGATAAAAATTATGAGGTTTTCTCAAAAATCTCACTCAGAGCAGGTCAGGGGTATTAAAGGTTGAGGGTTCGTCCATTTAAATATCTTCAATGCCGTCTAAAAGAACCTGCAGCACCAGAGGGGGGCAGCACATGTCTGTGAAGTCTGAGTGCAGCTGTTCCTCCACACTCAAAGGGACTACAGTAGATGTACTCAGTTTATACAATCTTATATCAACACTAAGCTCTGTTGCAGGGCATAATTCAGGCGATTTCACCTCAGCGTCTACATCTGATATGTGGCGCAAGCTTCATGTGATCCCAGTGTCTCAAAGCAAAATCTTACCAGACTTTAAAATAACCGATTTTTGTAATGATCCCATGTGTTATTAAAATGTAACACATCAGTGTAAATACAGCTGCTAAAATCACATGAGTGTGACTTTGTTAAACCTCTACAGAAATTAAACAGACACGCCACTTCGCCTTGCCTGTTTGGGCCGAGTAGGTTTCACCTCTTCCACCTTATTGGTTTTCATCTTGGTCTTCATCTCCTGTCTGTGTTGGCGTACGGCGCTTTCCTTGGGCCCCAGCCAGGCGGCCTCTTTATTGGGCTTTCGGATACCGGGAATCTCGCTCGCGCCATGCTCCGGCTGCAGCTCCACAGCCTCTCCTGTGGATGATGGGTAATGACACAAAAGCAGCAGATTAAGATTTCATTCTAATGCTAAAAAGATCAAAAAGCTATAAAGAATTTTGTTTTGTTTTTTTGGTTGTTTGTTTTTTAACGGCTCAGTAACATTGTGCGGTTTAGCCAGGAAAGTTCTTATGGCTATTGTTCGGGGACACGTTGCTGACAACCTAGAGTGTCTTTGCACTTTCAACCACTCTGTTTCCCATTAACTGTCATTCTCTTGGTAATGAAACGGAATTTTCAGCTGCTGGAAGTGACAGGAGACACACTCCAGATTGCACAGATCATTTTTCAGAGCAACAAAAGAGGTGCTTAGAAAACCACTGATAGCCTTTTTACAGGGCAGAGGTGAGATTGACCTCCGAGACTGAGCTCCATCAGGAATAAATAATAACAGCATGTCCTTTGGAGTAACAGCAATAATTCCTAGCCAGATGGTGGAGTTACACCCAGGACCCATGTATTAACAAAAGTCTAAATTGTGAATTGTTACTAGGACGTGTTGAAACAAGACTTCAAAGCTAAAAACGGTTGTAAGATACAATGTCATCTCAAACAGTGTCTTGGTGACATAAATCAGCCTAATATCCATGTAAAGTAACTAATTTCAGAATTTATAGACTAAATAGGAAATAAAAGACATATATTCGCAAAAAACATTTTTCATTGTGTATGTAAGACATAGTTAGATAGACAATAAACACAATGTATCATTGTGGAGTTAAAGCTTCAGACTCCTCCAAATCTTTCACTGTTTTCTTCAGTGCATAATATGGTCATCTCAAGCACACGGCTCAGTTGAGCCAATCAGGGAAAGAAATGCTCTTAAAGGTAGGTTGGCAATGTTGAAGATGTAAAACAGCTTGTTTCAGACGATATATGATAAAAAACTGTAAAGTGTGACTCATGCAAATCTACCCTTGTATAAATCATGAAACTATGAAGCACAAGGTTCAACATAATCTGTTTGGTGTTTAAAAGCATTAAAATGTTTTAAATGCATTTTTTCCACTTAATTTTGATATAAACACAGAACATACTGTATGTAACACATCTGTGTTTGTGGCTGTTTTTTTATTGTTTGTTTTACTTTTTGTTGCATTTTTACAAGCACGTCTCCTGAGCTTGTGATAGTTTATTTAACGCATTTGACTTTTCCACAAAATGTGTCCAAACCACTGTGAAATGTATCAGCACAATCAGTGAGTCACTGGAAATATTTCCTTTCTCTTAAGAGAGAAGAAACCCCACATTCTTGACCAGCTTATGAGCTGAGAAATGTTGGCTACTACTGAACTTGCGTCATGATGAAGTTTCCATGGTGGCTTTACAGTGTGAATCAGTCCCACGAGCAAATGTTAATGATGCTGATAAAAAAATACAATGGATATAATCAAATATGTAAAGTTACACTGTATGGACAAAAGAGATGGGCCGCACTTGTCACAGGTGCATAAAATCAACCATGCAATATACATTTGTGACAGAATGGGTCGTTCTAAAGATCTCACTGAATTCGAGTGTGATACTATGAAAGTTTTTCCCTCCTTGTTATTCCAAGATCAGCTGTTAGTGGTATTACTGCAAAGAGGAAGCATTTGGGACACATAGCAACTCAGTCATGAAGTAGCAGACCAAGCAAAGTTACAGAGCGGGGTCACTGAGTGCGTAAAAATCAACAACACTCTTTTCTGTCAGTAACTGCATGGCTTCAAACCTCCACTGACATTAACATCAGCACAAAAACTGTGAGCGGACAGCTTCATGGCAGGGTTTCCATGGCTGAGTAGCTTCCTGTAGGTGTGATGTGTACGAAAACCAGTGCTTTTGTCCATGTAGTGAAGGGGTGTCAAACATATGGCCCATTGGCCAAAAGTGGCCCAGTGGGTGGCTTTGGAAAAATGTGGAAATTTTAAAGAAGGACACCATAAAAATTGGACCTCTAACAGTATTTTCACGAGTTTAACTGTTTTCTTGCTGACAAAGATTTAACCTACAGCCTGTCATACAGCAGAGTGATAACTTTTTTTTTTATTGTTAGTGTTCAATTTAAGACTGAAATGTTTCTTTTTTTTTAATCTTTACAATATCATTTTCTTTTTTTTTATTGAAAATGGAATATTTTCTGTGCATTAAGTACATTTAATTTACACAATAAATTTATTTTTCATTTCCATGACAGTGTAAGCCCAGAGAGTCTTGCCGATGGGTCTTTGACTTACTGCAGCAGCATTTCTTTTTTCAATTTGGAAAAACTGAAATGTATCGCCAGAACTGCAATATTTGTTTCTAACCCATTTAAAGGCTGAACGGTGAAATAATTGACAGAAAATTCTTTCTTAAAATGTTTTTTAATCAGGTGTTCTAGCAAATTAAAAAATAACTAATTAAATATTAAATCAAATACCTGAGTTTTTGTTTGCGTCACATCTCCCACATTCATTTTTTTAAAACTTTTATTGCTTAAAAACATTTTATTGTGCAATTTTCTTTTTAGGTTTTTCTATGAAAAAAATCACATTGATGTTTGAGAAGTCTCGAAAACTCACAAAAACTCATGTATCAAATGTGATTCACGAAGCGTTCAGAGGTTTAGACATCTCAGGGATTTCCCTTACGTAAAGTAAGGGAAACATTTTTTAAGCTTTACTGCTCCAGCCCACTTAGGATTCAAGTGGGCTGTACATGGCCAGTGATTTAAATGGATTTGACACCCTTGATATTCTACTACTAATGCTACTAGTTGTACTGGTGCTACTTGTATTACTTCTACTTTGCCAAGGATTTATCATGGTGATTTTGACTGAAATTAGAAGATCCTAGTAAAACCACTTACCCCTGCGTCCATACACATCAAGCTTCTTTTTTTTTGGTTGTGCACAAGAGACCTACACAATATTAAGCAGGTGAGTTTAACAGTGGAGCTAATCGGTAAATACATATGTTTTTTAAAGCCTTGATTTGAGTTGGCAGCCCAAACATATAATACATAGAAGTCTATTTTATGCCACTACATTGATTTAATTGTGGTGTCTTTAAAATGAACTCCAAAATACAGATTTTCAGTTTTCTTTCTAAATGAAATCACCAAGCATGCTACTTGAATAAAAATGTGATCATCTACAGGAGGAACTGCTGTTGGCTTTTCCCTCCCAAAGAAAATGAGTGGCTTAATTCCTGAGAAGAATCAAGCCAAAGTTCAACAACGTTTTTTTTCTTTTGTTTTTAATTTGGAGTGACTGTTGCTCAGGAGGCAGAGCAAATCAGCTGCCAACTGAAAAGTTGGTGGTTTAATGCCCAGCTCCTCTAGTCCGCATGTTGAAGTATCTGTGGGCAAGGTACTAAAACCTGAGTTTTGCCCATTGAAGTGAAAGTTAACCTAAAAGTGCTCGTATGAATGGGCTTGTAGTAAGAGAGCACTTTCAGTGCACAAATAGAGTTGAAAAGTTCTATGTAAGTACCAGTCCAAATATATGACTAGTAGTTAAGTGCTTAGCTAATAGTGTTTACTGATGAACATTTAAATATCCAAGTAAATGAGAAAGTGGGTCATTAAATAAAGTAGAATAAATGGAGTAGCACGTAAAATTACTAACACTAGCTAATAAATGGTAAGCTAAAAATAGATCAGATCCCATTTAAAATGTATATGGACTGGTACTTATATAACACTCTTCTACTCTAACTGTGAACTCAAAGCACTTTCTTACTACAAGCCTCAGCGTATTGCACACACTTCCATAGAGGTCCTCTTTTACCTATCATGTTAGCACCTTGTCTAACATTTTAAGTACACACTAAGCAGGGGCAACTTGGCCAAAGTTTCTTTGAAGGCCATCTTAAGAAAGGAGCCCAGTAGTTATGTTCCAATCCATAAAAACTCTACATTGGCGAGGAATTAAACCCAGGCCCCCTGTGTGGCAGGTGAGAATTCTTCCATTGTGCCCAAATGAACACAAATAAACATGAGAAAAGCTGTGTGGGCGAATCATATGAAAAAAAAAGGATCAAAAGAAAAATCACCAAATTCGGTAGGATTAATCCTGTGTGTCGATTTTAATCCTTTTAAAGCAGAAATACACATTCCCAGAGGAGCAAACAATGCCCTCAGTGACACTGGCGTTAAAACAGGAACCTTAAATTTAAATTTAGGGACAACTGCCTCTTCAAGTCCCTGTAGAAATTCCTCCAGGCAGCTTTCATTTACTTCACCCGTCTCTCCTCGGCTTGGAGTCTTGTTAAACATTAACCTAAAAGCACAAAAAAGCTCTCCAGACAGATGGAGCAAACAAAGAAAGAGGCCATCAGGTCCAGCCCAACTTGTTGTCTCTGACAACAGAACATACTTTGGAGTTGAGGGTTGGCAGGGAGTGGAAGAGGAGCGTCTTTCCAAACCAGCAGATTTTCGATGAAAAGATGTTACATGATGCGCATTCTTGCTGCTACAAGTAATATTTCACAAGGTGAATTTATGAGTCAGGACACTGTGTCTTTTTGCTGAACTTTTGGTGGAAATCGTGTATTTCGCTTATGCAGGGTTTCACTTGACACCTGAACGAAAGAAGGGAAATAAGCAGAGACAGTAAAGAAGGTCAAATAGTTGGCCAATCAAGTGGATAGTTCGCAGCTATGCAGACCAAGCTTTACAATGCAGACTTGTGGAAATGTATTTAAATGAAAGCGGCGATGGTGGACTGAGGAGGCATTCCCTGTACCCTGCAAGAGGTAAATTTGACATCCGGTTATAGAATATGATTACAAAAGGCCTAAGAAAGAGCAGGAGAAAGGAAATTTCAAACGAAACAATAACAAGGTGCTGGCGCCCGTTGCCATCAGATAGATCTAGTGTTGTTGGACTTGAGTTCCCCCTACGATGCTGCACTGTGCTCTCTCTGGATTTTCTTTGAGGAAAGCATTTCTTTCCTAAAAGGGGCAAAAGTCAGATGTTCAGATGAGATGTTCACTAAAAGTCTGGGCAGGCACAGACACACACATGAATACACAATCTATAGCAGTACGCTTCCTCTTCAACGCACATACGCACACACAAATACAAAGGGTCAGGACCCCACTTTTAGGGGGCACTAGGCCTCTGCAGTATAAACCACTCCATAGCAGTGGGCTGGAGATCAGCAGCATCAACAGAGCAGCAGGCCTACTGTCCAGTCTACTGCTTGAATTAATCCCTACACAATAGCCTGAGAGGCTTCCTTTCTATATCTGATCCATGTTGAATTCCCAGGTGGCACGTAGGCCAGAAGTGTCATGTCTGATTGTCCAGATTTTGGTCAAGTGAGCAAATGACAGACTTGGCCAAGCCATAGAGAATGGAAAGGTTCAGAAAGGAAATCTCCAAGCACCAAGCATTCTTGCTCCATCGTATACATATTATAACTGAGTACTGTGCAAAAGTCTTGTGGCACCCTTTATTTGTTTACGTTTTGCTGGGAAAATTTGGAAATAGGCGCAACAATTCAATAAAATATGCAAACATACATGGAAATGCAGTATATAAACCACGAACAGAGTTTGTGCCATTCTTTCCAGCTTGGAGGTAAATATTTGGTGAGACCACCTTTATTCTTCAAACACAGTCCAAACTCTCTCAGGCAGCTTTCTTGTCCTTTCTTTAAGTAGTCTTCAGGAATAGTTCTCCAGGCTTCTTGAAGGACATTCAAATGCCTCATACCTCCATCTGACCTGTTGCCACTGATTTTCAGTTGAGTTCTTGTGTAATTTTCAGACGTCAGCCTTTTCTCCCTGTTTCCCTTCCTTATGAATGGCTTCTTGACAGAACATTTCTAATAAGCTTTAATGAAAAGTATATTGGCCAGATGTATCTTTCAGGGCCTTTCAGGATTTTTTTCTATTTCTTAAAACATGGATTTTAGGTATTGTTCATCTGCTGTAGCTATTTTGTCACGACTGACACTTCTTCGTTTGTCCGCCAGTTGTCCAGTTTCCTCATTTTTTGTAATAACACATTGCACACCATGCTGAGAAAAACCAAATGTTCAGCTAACAGCTTTTTAGGGAGCACCATGTTAGTGCAAAAATGCTATTTTTTGTCAGTCAAACTGCTCTATGTTTGGCATATTTTGTTGATTAAAGAAATTGGAACAAATTCAGGGTTTTTCCAACAGGCCAACAGTAACAAAATGTCTAAAGATACAATTTAAAATAGGTTCTTTGCTAAGTTGTCTGCTACATATCGACACAACACTAACCATTTTTTGAATTAGATGTCTTTTCTCATGCTTGAATGATTCATATGTTAGTGTTAAGTGGCTTTGAAAGACTTCCAGAAAGCCTGGAGAAATATTGCTCAAGAAAAAATAACAACAAAGTCTGGCTCCTTACAAAATATAAGGAAATGAGGGGTGGCTCGAGACTTTTGGACTACTGGAGGTACAGCTACTGTCCATTAAAAATGGGGCTCTAAACTTATAATAATGTTAGGGAGCTGCAGACATCTATATTGAACTTCTAACTGATTAACTGCTAGCCTAACCTAAGCCCAGTATGAAGATACGAGCGGTCAAAAACAATATTTGATTTATATTTGGCAGATCTTGCACTTCTGCTTTTGCAACTCTAGGTTCTTGAAGGCTCCTTCAATTTTCAAAATCGCACGCCTTGTTGATTTCAATTTCAGAAAAGTCTGAGGGATCCAAATCTGGCAAGTAGGTTTGGGTTGGTATTAAGCACAGAATGTGACCATGTGGCAAAATAACAATCACAATGGCATGAGCAGTGGTTAATGTAATTTCCAACAAATGACTCCCCATCAAGTCATGTCAGGACAGTGCCCGTGGTCAAAATTGAGACTTCCAAGGACTGACTCAATACAAGCAACCTTTCTGAAAGTTGTACTAGAAATGCCCACCTTGAACTTTAAATCAAGTAAGTTTTGAAAGGTTCCAAGACTGGAAATCACTGTAATTAACTCAAACAATCTTCTCTGACAATTATTTCTGTCTGTTTAAATCTTTGCTGAAGTGTAACTCCAGAGACATCCACTAACTAGGTCAAGCTTCATACACAGATATACTATATGCGTTACTTTTGGCTACCACTTACTCAATTAGAAGTTTGCATATTTTGTGTGTTTGCACACAAAGGTAAAAGGGGAAAAAATTAAGAACAAATGAAGCATCTCTCTGACTCTCAGTAAGTGGAAACAACAGTTACCTAAAAATGATCTCTTTAAATTTTAGAGGCTTTAAAAGGCACAGCTTTTCTCTGTTAACTTCTTAAACATCGCTCTAAGGTGTGAAATAAATAGGTCATATGTCAATGAGTAGATTTATTACAGACTATAATCCATTACAAGACCTAGTGGAGCTGTTTTCTGGAAACACAAACTCAGCAGAGTTTAGATATGTTTACCTTGCAGGCTTTTTGGCCTGCAACAGCCATCTGAAAGCAGGCTGTTGCACAGGCTCCAGCATGTATGTATGCTCTGTGGTATCCAAGACTAGGCATCACTACCGGCAGCCCTGGGTGAACTTTGGGCAGATTTTACACGGCCTAAACAGAGGCAAGCTGTAACACGACAACGCTTAGAGTGCATCACGCTGGCAATAATACTCTGCTACAAACCTTGTACCTCAAAGGTCTACTTTTTAGGAACTGATCATGGTTTTCGTGGTGATGTCATTCTTATCCTATTAATCTTTCAACTAAAGTCACAATAAACAATTACATTATAATAACTTTTTAGCATTTTTTAACTATAATGTTTATGGACTGAAACAAGCAAAGGAATAAAAAAAAGGCTGTGGGATGGTACAAAAAAATCTAAAAGAATGCACATTTTGTACTTTTTGACAAACATTTAGATAGAGTCATGATGTTTGCAAGCCCTGAAATACACTCTGTGTGTTTTGGTCAGTAACAATGATTGTAAACTTGACTTTTATCTGTTTAGAAAAAAACTAAATAAGGCACCATTAAATAGATTTCTTTAAACAATGACAACAAAAACAGTTTTTTCTTTGGCTAGGACATGACTTCGATTATAACAAAAATATTATTAGACTTGTACTATTAACTACTGCCACTAGACTATAATAGATTAGGCTTGTAAATCAAAGAATCTTCCCCGATTCTCTACACAGTTTTATCAGAATTAGCTATTGTTTATCTATTATTTAGAAACATGAGTTAATCATTAATTTGTTTTTAAACAATATTTAGTTTTCACTGTTTGCTAACTACAAGTTACTAGGGTTGGTACTTTCAGCTGCTCCCTTTTCCCCTTTTTCTAAAAATCCTCCCACTTATTTGTGCTTGGGAGTACACTAGCCATCAACCTTCCATGTATAATGCATGTGTTAACCACTACACTACAGAGTTAGATGTTAATCAAAAGTGTCAGTTCACAAACTTCTAATTATCTATCATTGTACCATTTTTTTAATAAAATAAAGGTTGCACATATTTTGGTGCTCATCATCAAGCTTCTGCCATAATTCTGGGTGGATATTTGACCACTCTTCTTGGCAAAACTATCGGTGTTCATTAATTTCGTTGGTTTCCTGGAATGGACCTGATATTAAAATGTAGTCAACAAATTTTCAATAGGATTGAGTTCTAAGCTTTGGAGCTCCAGAAGAGATTATAGAAGATTAACAGTTACAGATTCCAAGATCACCCATTCAAACAATTGTACCTAACTACAACTTATTTGAACATGTCACCGCTTTGTAATGGTCTGAAAGAAGACCCTTAGGTGAGAGAAAATTGGTTTGGATGTGTAGGGTCAGGTCTACCATGACCTGGAAACTACATCAGTGTTGACAGAGGGTGCTGAACAAGAAAAAAGCCCCTGCTTAAAAATTGGCACCTTCCAACTTGGCTGAAATTTGCAGTTCCCCATATTGACAGGTCAAATGTCTTCTAGGAAAGTTTTATGGTCAGATGAGACAAAGATTGAGCTATCTGGCCACAGTGGTAAGAAGTGTTTTTGGAGCCGTCAAAGTAAGACTTTCAAACCAAAGAAGACTATACCAACTGTCAAGAATGGCTGTGGTAGTATCATGTTCTTGGAGCTGTTTTGCTACCACTGGTACTGGTACATTGGATATAATTGAGTGAAGAAGAAGTACCTTCAAATCCTTCAACTTCACCTCAAATCATGAGCCATATGGTTGAAACTTGGACACATCTGGGTGCTCTAACAGGACAATAATCCCAAGCACACATCAAAACTGGCTTTGGAATGGAAAGCAGGCTAACATTAAGTTTCTGGAATAGCCTTCACAAAGCCCCAACATCAACCCTATTGAAAGTTTGTAGACTATGCTTAAAGGTTGGATGCCAATTTAAATGAACTCAATCAATTCTACTAGGAAGAGTGGTCAAATAAAAACTTACACTCTGGAAAAAGAACAGATCAAAGAAAGCATTAAAAGACCAAACTTGTGCCTTTGAGCTGATGATCTTCTTACGACAACTGTAGGTCTTTCTCATACTTTTTAAGAATTTGTCCTTTATTAAAACAAGCTCAGAAACTGCCCCCATTTACACTCCCAGTTTCAGTTGCATTTCAGACAGTGTTTGTATTGTCTTAAATCACCCTTGACCAATCTGGAGGCTGGGAAGTTATTCTGGTTCTCAATAGGCAAGAGGAGATTCTTGGCACGGATATGCGTGAAGTTGACGCCTCAGGGGGAGATGGCATAAATACCCATTTTGGGCAAGATTATCTCGGAGCTATTTCAGTCCTGCAGGCTCCGTCTGAATGCCCCTGCAGGTACACAGGAATGCCCCCTGTCAGCTAACAGTGTTATTTCAGCAACCAGATGTCACAGGAGTCCCCCCCGTTCTTTCCACCTCATTTCCCATCTCCATAACAGCAAAAGTAACACTGGAAGACGGTTGTTTTGAGTGGTTGGTTGATTAACAGTACGTTTAGTGAGGTGTTGTTAAGGGGACAACAGCATTTGCTTCACTCTTTTGAAATCTTGTGTGCAGGAACTGGCTCTATTTGGAGCTTTTTTTTATCAACATGTTCTCTTTCGAGGTTGTATCTGTATGATTCCAGTCAAAACAATTAAACGCCCATCCAATCTGTTTAAAGGAACCTTTATTTGGATCCAGGTTTCTGTGGGAATGGAATATCAAGTGATACTGTGCATAAACACAGGGTAGTGGGAAAAATGTGGGTGTTAATTTTAAATAGGAAGACATTTCAGCTCAAAATCAAGTAAATAGGATAACTTTGTTGCCATTTTGTTGTGTCTGAAAAAACGTACGCTCTGATATTTTATATCATTATATTCTTAGAATCCAATTTTCTAACCAGGTCACGGGTTCATTTATGGAACATTATTTTGCAAGGGAGTATCCCATTTCTTTCTCCCTTTTTCACCACATTACAGTGACCACTTTGACATTTCAGATCTGTTAATCTTCACGGTCTGTGTCAAGTGCCAGCAATCATCTCAGGATCTCTATCCTAACAGTTTGATCCTGTTGAATCCAATCCAGGATATTCAAGACTCCACAAAAACAGTTGGATATTAGGTTTATCAAAGTAGGCTTCAAAGAAATGTCATTACAGTATATAAATTTCTTATATGAAAACCAGAGTGGGAAAGATGCACCAACATGTTGATCTGAATGGTTTCAGTATAAAGTCTGAGAGCTAAATATTGTCTAAAAGCATATCCACACTGTCATATATATATATATATAGCATACATATAGCAGATTTTAAATCAGATTTTGACTTCAAGTGAATTGACTAACGCAACTCAAGAACTTGAAAATTTGTATTTCCTTTATGTATTTCATCTCATAAAGGGCAGCCTTTTTACTAGCATATGCTAGACGATTTCTTTTTTTTTTTTTTTTTTTTGGGGGGGGGGGGGTGTTAAAGCAAAAGCTATATGTCTTTGAATGTACAATTAGCACATACACTTTCAGTGTATTATACTTTACTTATCATGAGATGGTTATAATAATACACTGATGCAGACAACTATCATTTAAACCAGGAACTCAATGATCCCGCGAACAGAGCTGAATTGTGTAGTTTGTGCAGTAGATCTGACCAACATGCATGAGCTTAATCTTAGAAATCCTATCTCGATCAGGCTGTAGACAAACGTATTCTTTACACACCTAATTATAAATGAGTCAGTTTTCTTTCACTCCCAGTCAAAAACCTTCATTATTTGTACAAAGAGTTTTAATACAAATCTAACATGACACTGAAAGGAATTTTCAGTGATGAAGCAATATCTGTTACCAAGTTATGCTATTAATTAGGTGCTTTAGTCAGAACAAAGCACTGTAACCTCAACCACAGACACATATGCCGAAAGCATCACTGCAGTCTTTATCTCACAGTAATGTGTTCCTTTCCTATTTGCTATCTTGTTTTGAGTATTTTCACTGATATTTTTCATTCGTCTCTTGTCATAAGCCTAATCAGACTTTTGGTTTTGATTGCAAACAATAATTTAATATCACCCAATCTTCTATATCTTCCTATTCTAACTTTTAACAAAAAGCTGTGCATTACTTTTTTTCTTCTTTTCTTTTCTTTCCTTTTTTCCCTACATGATTATTCTTGGATCAAAGAAATAGGTGCTCTGACCTTTGGCCTCTTTGCTGCGGGTCACTTGTAGTGTTGATTAGAGAGATTATAGGGACTCTGCAGCTGCTCTCGGTGCACTCTTGTATACCTATGATCAGATAAATTCTTTTGAAGAAAAAAAACTGTAAAAATGCCACCTCTAAGTAGACACAGCTTGCTGTTCCTTGTCTTTGTTCCTTTTTAAAAGCTGACATGCTAAATGGACAAAGAAGAAGATGATGTCAGGATGATGTGTATTTATATAAACATCCAAATAAAGCAGCTGTACTATTTCGTCATTTGATTCCTTGCCCAGATGCCAAATCAGCTCAAGAATCACCTCCTCAGGGATCAAATAAATAAAACTACTTAATTATTAAATTAATCTTTTTCCCCCCAGATTAATTCCTGGAATAAAGTGAATGCAATGGGTATTAACCAGAACATTTAAAGGCTGCTCTTCATCATCCAGAGACCTCTGTGAGCTGCTTTGTGTTTTTGCTTTTTGCAGATGACTTACGTATCGCAAAAGCTCAGACTCCACAACAAATCAACCTAGCACCTATTAGTGTAGTATCTTTGAAAAAATGATGGGATGAGCAGCAATTTATTCTTTTGTGACTCTTGAAATTAGCCTCAGGAAAGTGTTTCCAGCCTCACTTCGGTAAAAAAAAAAAAAAAAAATCTAACTTTCTTTCATCTTCTGGCCCCAAGAAAGCTCTGCATGTCACTTAGACCACTCACTGTAATGCTGCATGAGTTTCAGACTTCACTCTTCCATCTGCAGCAGCATTAGCACCAAAGCTTTTATCCACAACATCTCCAGGTTCAGCTTTTAGGGCTTATTTCTAAGCTTTTACCAGTTTTTTTGGACACGTCGAACTAAATCTTGAAACCTTCAACCCGGGGAACCAGGCGCCAAAAACCTCAGAGAACGCAAAGAAATAGTGATGTCTAACAAGCCTTTACACGATGTGCCCATGTAGTCTGCTCTCTGGTTTTGCTCTTGTGTAACTCTCAGTTCATTCCTTTACATGCACTATTCACGTGAGCATAACCAAGCAATTATTGAGGCTGATGATTAAATCACAAAATGCATCACAAAGCTTTTTTTGACCTCTTGTGTTCAGGGAGTGGGGGTTACACATGGGTCCTGTTTTTGGTAATTTCTCTATGTTCCAGGACTCCAGTGCCCAAAGTAAACATGTGTCAGTCTGAAGGTAAACTCTGACAAAGCATGGATTTTGGAAATGAGTAAAAATCACACCCCGGTTGGCCCCACTCTACATTCATTGACTGTGTTTTGCGGCCTCAAATTCAGCCAGTTAATGAGGCTGTTTGCTTTTCTTCCTCACTGTGACCTGCCCTTGTTCAAACACAAACCACATAAGCCTCGCTGGCTCCAGGCTTCATTGTGATCCTCCAGCGTATACATCCAGGTAGGCAGCCTACAGTTAATGGAGTCAGTGTCAAAGCCAGTCTATAGTTAGGTCTAGTCAAAGCCTAAAGTCCACTTTTCCAATCAACGTGGCATTCCTTCAGCGTTCTCCCTCTCTACTTATATATTTCTTTCTCTCCACTCCCCTGGGGGAAATGTCAACATCAATACTACACTGTTTTCTGTGTCCATCCCACTGAGTACAACTTCTGGGGCTTTTGCAGGTGACTAACTCTGCTGCAGTGTTTTAAAGGCAGCTTTTTCAGGAGGGCCAGCTGTGTGGTGCACAGCTGAGATGAGCTGTGCAGAGTGGCTGTTCCTTTATCTCTTGTGTTTATTTCTCTGCGTGCACACTAGAATGACCCAATGCACATTACATCCCCCGCCTTGCAAAATGCTTTAAAAACTAGTCATTTGCTGTAGCACAAATTATAAAATGACACCCCTCAAATGCGTGGCAATGCAAAGGCCATGTATGAATGTAGCAATCTAGCAACTATGAGATGCTGAAATCTGCGTGAAATACAAACTCGCAGTTTATTTAAAGGTGTTTAAAAGAGGGGAAACATGGTTTAGTATCATAAATATGCAGTGAAGAGGAATATGGACAACTTCCCTGCTGAGTCCCCTTTTCAGCCAGATTAGGGCTTAGCCTTCATGACAATGCAATATTTCTGCACTGTTTCTCAGCCTGCAGTCTAGACAGTGTCATTAAAAATTGATAGAAGAAAAGCAGGTTTCCGGTAAACTGACTGACCGCTGGTTTGCTCCCGCTGCTCCTGGCTGTGGGCGCTTGCCTCGGTGTCCACTTTGCGCCGACATTGCCCCTGGCCCTGCACCAGTTGCTCCAGGGGAAGCTCCGAGTCGGGCGTCGGGTAGCATCGCAGACCGGTGGAGCACCTCGGGGCGTACACGCCACACAGCTCGCCCTCTTGCCGGGCGCACACGGGGCAGCACCCGCAGCCCGGTTCGCGCACTATCTCCGCGCATGTCTCGGTGAGCTTTGGGCACAGCGCCTGGCGCTCCGCGGTACACCCCGGGCAGCGGAACACCATCTCGGCCAGAGAGGCACCGGCCAGAGACACGGAGAGGATCAGCAAGCTGCAGCCCGCGTACAACAGCATCGTTACAGACATGAGGTTTGGGGGAATTATCATGGGGCAGTGGAAGGCAATCACAAGTGTGGGGGTGTGTGTGGGGGGGAGAGAAGGAGCAGAAATGTGCACGCGAACAGGTGAAGCCGGGGGGCTGGGAGGTCTGCTGGGTCCTACACATTCCCAGGTTTGCTCTCGGGGCCAAAGAAAACTTGTGTTCATTAGGGGGGAAATAGGAAGATTATAGGATTTCCTTCACGGGGAAGAGCAGTTGTGACACTTTCTCATTATATTTCTCGATGGCGTGTTTTATTGGAAAGATCAAATCATCATCATTATCTTTAAATGACCTGCACTGCTGCTCCCCAGCTGAACCAGTTACATCAGACCTTTTTTATGGCCGTATCAAGGCAAAATTAACCTCTTATAGGCGATTACTGGCAAACTATTCACAAATGAAAAACAGGTTTGTTTGTTTTTTACCAAAAGTGATGTGAGGCTTGAAGTTGAGCTCAAAAAAGAGAGAGAAAAAGACAGCTTGCATATTCAAAGACTACTTTACATTAGCCTGTTTGTTTCAATCAGCACCTTCTCCCCTCAACTCCCAAGAATGTATAAACAAACAAACAAACAAACAAAAGGACTATGTGCAGAGTATTCCTTACATGGAAAGACATCCCCACAGTGGCTGACATGTCAATTGACACTCAATTAAAATTTGCCAGCTGCTACCAGCCTATATACCTGTGTACAGTGATGCTACTGTGTGTGTTACACAGCAGTGTTTCCTATTGATTGGCGAGGCCAAGCCTTGAGGTGTCGCGCTCGCCCGCTAAACAAGCGCCATATTAACCCCGTCCAGTGCACCAGACTAATAGGTGTTTATCCAAGGGCCCAGAAATAGAAACGGCATGTGTAACCTTACTCCGCAGATATAAATGCAGATTATTTTGTTTTGTGGGTACCCACTGATTTCATGCTATTTAGCCCCATTCAAGATCGGCATCCCTGGCTCACCTTGGAGGTATGGGGAGGGAGAAAGGGCACATTTGAAGCTGCTTTATATCTCGGGGGTGTGAGTTAGGGGGATGCATAAAAGGCTGTTTGCACATAGAACCTCATATGTCATGTTACAAAAACCATGGATGGAAAAGCAGTGGGGAGAAAGCCGGTAATGTGTCTGGGATGGTCACCAGCTTATAGGCCTAACACGCCACAGTATCTGCCCCTGTGTGCAAAGTGATCCCCACCAAGGTCAGTTACTTAAATTCCTCCCCATGGACTTATTAAAAAAAAACACAAACTCTGGATAAATTCTACATTTATAGAGACAAATATGGGATCACTGATGTGCTATGTGCTTCAGTCTGTATACAGAGGGAGTTCTTTATGTAAGAGCCCATCCCGGAAATGGATACAATCACCCCAGGGGGCACTTGAATAATAAATAAATAATAGTTATACAGCAAAACATTATTATTCGAATACATGGGAAAATAATAGGTAAGTAAGGAACAGGTAAATAATAGGTAAGACTGTTCTAGGCCAATAATAGGTAAGTAAATACTAGATATTAAAGTACTAGGTAAGTAATACGTAGGTAAATAATATGCCAGCAGTAGCTAAGTAAGTAATAGGTAAGTACGCAATAGGCAAATGTGTTTAAAAAATGTTTCTAATAGAATTTGCAAACAATATAAAGAAATTAAATGATTAGCCCTGATAAACAGCTGGCTAGAATTATGGCCAAAACGTTAGAAAAGTCTAACTAAACTCTCACATAAGCCAAAAAGAAAAAAATATTAATTAATGACTAGATTTAGTCAAATCATGAATAAACTGAACAGAGTTGCAGATAAAAATAGTACATGAATTACTGAAAGAGTAAGCCAGTAAACATAGCTGAACAGTTCAAACTGTTAGCAGAATTTTTGTTTGAGAAAACAGTAATCTGGAAGTAGTTCAGATCACATTGAGATCAGATCAACATGAGAGGTGTTGCTGATGACAAGGCTCGTGAATCTATCGGTGAGGTCATTGCCGATATATTAGATAGGAAATGTATATGCTTCAATAGCACTTAAAGCACATAAATACCTAATTAAAACTAAAAATTCCTAATTTGAATAAGCCAATAGAGTTCCATCTATCTTGAAAAGAATCTCTCATTGTTGATGAATTATTCAAACTCCTATCTAGCCAGTGGAGAGATGAATCACTATCTTACCGATTAATATGATGTATTTAGTTAATTTTACACTGCTAGGCCTCACTGCAAGCCTGTTACTTCACAGTCATCTCTAATTTCAAAATGCATTGTCATTTAAAACAAATAAGAATAAAACCGAGTTTACTAAGGTTATTGGACTCTCCTGGCATCTTATCAGTGAAAACAAGTCCATTTTTTACACTTTGACAATGAATGAGTGCACTGTTTAAAGTCTGGCTTTGATTACTGACTTAAATACAGTTTCCCTTTACTTGGATTACTGATTGGATAAGTAAAAGCTATGAGCAGGGAGTTAGGAAAATAATATATCATCCTGTTAGTGGGGTTAGTGGGAGTTACCAAGGTCACACGAACAGCAGATACGCAGCTGGATTATGACTTCATATTGTAATTAACTGTCAAAACTAGTAGACATGCATGCATGGGTAACCTCTTCCTCCCAGATGAAGGTGATCCACTTCATACATTATGTAAAGGTTCAAAGGTTTGCTGATGCTGACCTCTAGTAGCACTATGACTAAACTGCATGTGGAATGTATTGTACTTCATTTCTGCTGTATGAAATTTAGAAGGGTTACCACCTGGAGGTTTGAAAACATGTTTGATAACATCAGTGTCACTGAATCACGGCCATGAGGCTTTCATTTATTGTCTGCGGTGCAGGTTTTTTTTTTATTTGGCCAAAGTAAAATTATTAGCATTTGTGCAAATCTCACTTTGGATTCTATTTTTTTTTTAGGTGAAAAGAAAAATGTAAAGTTAAATAAATAAAACTTTGGGACTAAGGGGTTAACTGAATATGCACTCAGGTCTCTTAAGCGGGTAAAACGCACAGCATCTTACTGAATGGAAATGTTTACCAAATTACAGAGCATAAATCCTTACATGGAAATGTTCGCTTCACAAGTCCCAAATGGAAAAATGCTTGTGTGTTTGTGTGTGTGTGCGAGAGAGTATGTTTGTTTGCTGCCTAGCAACAAGTGATGCATGTGCAAATTAGGAAAGTTCCTGCTTTATTTGCTCATGCAAATCATTGTAAAGTATCTGTTATGAAGCCAAAAGTGTTACCCAATAAAACAAAAGGGCTGCTGAAAACTGCTTTCCTGGTTTAGATCAGTTAAGTGTACAGAGGTTAAAGCTTGTCACCTGGTTACATGCTATGTAATCACTGTACATGGACGTGATTGTCTTGTAAACCTTCACAGTATTCTTGATTATATTCAGATTTATATTCTGCTTTCTATTATAGTTGACCTACCTGCTAAAATCAAGCTCATGTTGGTTCACCACAAATTCAATTCAATTTAATCTGGTCTGTTTTGATATGAGTAGATGTGGTGCAAGCTCCAATGATGCCTCTTGGACACCCATCGAACTCTGTTTTTTATTGGTTGCCATGGCTGGAATCTGATTGGATCAACACCCGCCAGCAGCTGTAAAACCACAGCTACCACAGGGTCTGTGTCCTATTATATGGGCTTTTAAAGGGAAGAAGCCAGAAAAAGTCTTTAGTGCATGACCTTTGAAGGGTCCATGTAAGATTTGCAACACTTCTGCCTGACTTCATCTTAACTTTATGTATATATATATATTTATTTTATTTGCTTTTGGTTTTCAAGCACAAAGTTAAAACACATATAGTATATACTGCTACTTATGCACAGATGCTCATTTTCTATGGTTTTGACATCTGAAAGTTGTATATATCCTCGCTGTTTGCAGTTTTGTATTTATTTCTATTTAATACAGACCATTATATGGAATCTAGCCTCTTTGCTGCAAGTGCTCCACCCAGTGGCCACAGACGTTTAAATTTCAACTATACATCATGTCGAGAAATGTTTTAGCACATGACAGAACTTTTTATTGATGAAAAAGTAGAAAATCTCTTTTTAAAAAAAGTTCTTATGCATTTCTACACGTCTGTTTCTATTTTTGTGCCTTTTAAGTAGAACGAAAAGAACTGCTTTTATAGGCTTGCTCTGTCTTAATCGTTCTTTCTAAATTTTGGCCATAGTTTACATCTTATATATGTATAAAAATATGTATTTTTGAATTATTGTAAGATCATAACAGAGCTATTATACTTTTGTATTTTCTTAAATCAGTTTTATTTTTGTTTCTGTTTTCTTGTTTTTAAAATTCAGATTCAGTCAGTTTCCTGATCGGGTTTGCTCATTTTAGTTTAGTTTTTATTGTTTAAAATTTTTTGTTTAAAAATTGTAATACTATATAGAGGACATATGCTGAAGTCAAGATTCAGGAAAATCTGCATAGGTATTAAAATAAAAAAGCACCACTTTTTGAAGCCAGTACTTTAAGTCTTGCAGACATAAGTATCAGGTCATCAAAGCCTCATCAGGCAAGCTGTAATAACAAACTTTACCAAACTGACAAAGAGGAAAACTAATGATATTTATTTTCTCTAAATAGATTTTTAACGTTTTAGTAAATTTCCACATTTTACAAAAATCATCTCAGTTAATTTTTATTATTTTTAAGGGCCACTTTTTATTCTTATTTCAGTTAACAACAATTTTTGCACATCTAGTTTTAGTTTATGTTTGTTTAATTTTAGTATAATAACCTTGAACTGAACGTTTGACCTTTTGACTATATGCAGTGACATTTATATTTATCTTTAATGTGTGCCTTTATTCAAACTGTGAGGATTTTTACTATTATTATGAATAATAATAATATTAAGAAGAAGAAGAAGAAGAAGAAGAAGAAGAAGGATTTTAAAAAAGAAGAAACTTTATTATTAATGGGCGCGTAAGAGTCATACCTTTTGGTATAACGAGGCTACCGTACACGCTTTCAGTTCCGTCATGTGACGGAGGTAAAAAATGTCAACATCACTCTGCGCTTGATTGCCACAATAACAAATGAGCACCATAACGTGGCGTTTCTTTGTGCGCCAAAATTAATATGCTCTACTATAACTAACACCTTGATGTTAGCAATCCGGCTGTCGGCTGTCATTGCACAGGTATGTCGTTTTGCTTACTTATCGGGATACTTTAGCCGAGCTAACTGCTAGCAATAGCAGAGTTTTGGATGCCTATGTCAGTTAGCGTGTCTCTAAAGCTTTGAACGCTAACTACATTAACACGGAAAAAGTGCTTATTAGCCCGAGGCTGTGGTATAGTTGTCTGTAGTCGTCTTTTGTTTTTATCAAATCCGCTGAAACAACAGCACGAAACGTACTGAACGCGTGCAAGACAAGCTTTTCTGTTTTTAATTTCCGTGAGTTGTGTACTCAGGACTATTTCTTGAATTCTTACAGGATGGCTGCACTTCAGACGGGCCACTCTCCTCTCGTACATAGCTTGGCCACGCTTCTCCGAAATAACGGTATGTGCCAGTGTGACACTGTTCCCTTTCCGTACAAGATCCGTCCAAAAACAGCAGCATGACACAGGATCATGAGGCGGCTAACTCATGTTGACAGGTTCAGGACCATCCAGGTTCGCTCTGTGAGGAAACATAATAATCTAAGAGCCTTCAACTCTTCCCCCCACCCCAAAAGCTGATTGCGCTTTAAGCTATTTCAACAGACGATGTATGAGATAATAACTGAGCCAGCCTAATCCCCTATTCATTAATAATGTAGGGGTTTTACAGTCTGTTTACAGATAATGTTTTCCTTTTAATTTGTCTGAGGAGTTATTTGAAAGGGGGTGTTATATTATTGAGAGAAATCAACCATCCATCTATTGTCTTCCACTTATCTGATGCTGGGTCACATTCACAGCAGCCATACTTTCGAGTCCCTCCTGGGGGATCCAGAGGCGTTCCCAGATTTAACCATGCACGATAAAGAAATGCTGTTGTTTTAAATGAAAGAAATCTGTCAATAAGCATTGTGTGCTTAAATTGTAAGAAATACATGTGTAAAGTTTCAGAACAAGATTTAGTTGCTCATCGCTGAGACTGTCCTGTAATTATAAAACTAAGTTTTCGTTAATTTATAGAAAATAGGAAATCATTTTCTGTGCTTTTCATTTTCTGTGATTTTCAGTAAAAATGGCATCAAGGTAATTTTTACTATGGGCCCGCTGTAAAAAGAAGTTCCTGGAGCAGATAGTGCTAAATTTAAACAACCTTTTCTGTCATTTAAATGTTTATCTATTACTTAATTTCTGAATGTCCATGTGGGAGGTTTTTATCACTAGAACAAAAACTTATAAACTTATTAAAAAAATTGATAAAAAGTCCAAAATTTATGCCCTCCTTCACATTTTTCGAAACTGTCCAGTGGAGCCTCTGTTGTAACGATTCTGTGCCCGGGCCTTAAGTAATTACCTCACCTCTAAGGCACAGTCCAGGTAAAGGGTGTATTCACTGCCTTACTCTTTTGGTTGTTACCCAGAAGTCATGACCACAGGTGAAGGTTGTGGACGTAGATGGATCAGTAAATCGAAACTGTCTTCACCACAACGGCCTGGTTCAACAGCCGGGTTTCTGCTGACGCCGCGCTAAACCGTCCGTCGAGCTTCCCAACACTCGTGAATGAGATCCCATGATATTTGAACTCACTCGCCTTGAGGCTGCCTCTCTTTCCCAACCCAAATAGAGCATTGCACTGTTTTCCCAGCAGTGAACCGCTTCGTCAGACTCAGAGTCGCTGGCTTTCATGCTCGGCTGCAAACCGCTCCAGTGCATGCTGATGGTCATGCACTGATGAAGCCAACAGAACCACATCATCACCAAACAGCAGGGATGCTATTCTGAGGTTCCTCCTGTCCACAGAACTCTCCAATATGAACTAAATACATGAATGAGAGTGGTGTTAATAGTTCACTGATAATGATTCATTTTCAGAAATGCAAATTATTTAGCCGACATCAGACCACTAACAACAGTATAATACGGTAGTTTGATTATGATTTTTTGTGTGTCTAACACACTCAGCCATTTGCCAAGTTTGTGATCACTAAAGCCTTTTTTCCACTGGCACCTACTCTGCACAGTTTCTGCATTTTTCAGTTACAAGTACCATCTCAATGTGGGTGGGGTCGTTACAGCAAGGCTGCCCAAACATCTCAAGACCTCAGTAGTATGCGCCACAAACACAACACATCAAGTGAAGGTTTTGGTGGGAGGCGTGTGTAAACACTTCCCTTGTTACCAGGTTTAAAAAATGGCAGGTTTGAGTCTTGGGAAGGAGTCGCACTCGTGTCTCTTTCAGTGTAGTCGCTGCCTGGCCGATTAGCGGCATGCCGTCCATTGACGTCACATTTTTGGCTCAGATTGGCTCGCTTAGAACCGGGGCCAAAGTGATACTAAAAAGTATGTGGTACCAGCTACTACCACCTAATGGAAAACCTTAAAAACTGAGTCGCGCTGAGTAGAAGTTGGTGAAAAAGAGGCATAGCTACCTAAATTACTGAGCTCTACTGACATCCAACAACAATAATATTCAGGTGGATGCTTCCAAATCTGTAGCACTGCATTGGAGCTACTCATTCATTCTGTAGCTGACTAACTTGCAGAGGTGGGAATCACCATACATCCCACGATACGATATTATCACGATACTTAACGCACGATATGATATTATTGCAATTTTTAAAAATATTTTGCGATATTCAGATTCTGTACATAAAGGTAAACTTTATCAATATTCATTTTATCTAATATCAAAGTCTCACACTCAGTCTTTCTCTCATTTCAGTCAGTTTTATTGTTGAAAAACTGAACGGTTTGTATTACAGTCTAGTCCAACTGAACTGAATGCAACCATCTGGTACAATTATAGCTATTTATAAAAACTATGCAGCCCATTCAGCAACTGAAGAATTTGACAATAAATTAAAACAAAATATAATTTTACATTAAATAAAAAAAAGTTTTAAACTTAATTAAAATAAAACATGTCTTAAATTAAAATAAGTAAACTGTCATGTTTATTCCTGCCAAAAAAAAAGTTAAACACATTTGGACAGTGAAGGAATGTCAGGATTCTTGCTCAGAAAAAGGATCAACATGCTCTGAAGTCAGAGTTCCAGTCCACAAAAACCTTTTTTGTAACAAAATATCGATTTCTGCTGTCCCTGTATCGATACATTATTAGCAAACAAAATATCACGATACTACACAGTATCGATTTTTTCCCCCACCCCTACTAACTTGTCACTTGTGAGTCAAATCTGGCTGATTACTTTAAGCATGAAAGCTCGCTTTCACCCTTCAGGTGACATGGTGCTGGACGGCAGCAGCACGCTGACCCTGCCTGCTGCCACCTTGCAGCAGCTCACAAGGCTGTTTGAGCAGTACTTGCTATCCCGGAGCCAGCAACACGGGTTCCTCGCACTGCCCTCCCACCCAGCTGACACCGCTTCGCTGCTGCAGCTGCAGTTCCTGTTTGACATCCTGCAGAAGACCGTTTCCCTCAAGGTTGGTTTTAACCCAGAACTTGGTTCTTTCACATTGAGTCCCAAAAAGTTGGCCCTGCCAACTAATTTCTGACTCGCTGTGTGTTTGCAGCTCATCAACCCGCTGGGTGTGAGGCTCAAGTCTGTGTTAAAAATTTTCCCTTTCAAGTCTCTGAAGTGTTTGGAGGTAATGTGTGAATACTTCCTACTTTCACTTCTTGTTGTTTAAGGTCACAGGTCTTTTACATTATAACTCGTCCCTGCTTGTTCTTCCTCACCAGCTGAAGAGAATCCCCCCTCACTGTCTCGAGGGCCTCAGAGGAATTTACTCCCAGCTGGAGGTTTTTACCTGCTCAAAAAGCCTCAGTTCCTTGGAGGTACTCCCAGCCGGTAGCATGAGCAGGTTTCATGAGAGGACCAAAAAGCTCAGTGATTTATATGATGTGCATTTTTAGGAGCTGCTCTCTCTGTGTGGAGGTGATCTGAGCTCAGCACTACCGTGGCTTGAACTTCACACCCTGAACTTCAGCTACAACTCCATAGTTTGCCTTGACCAGTCACTGGTGAGACAAGCAAATACACAGATGTGTCATTACTGATTCATAAGCATAAGGTTTCTTTCCAACCTCAACTTCTTCAAATCTTACAGAGTTTACTGAATGTCCTGAAATCTTTGGATCTAAGCCATAACAAGATTCAGGAGTGTGCTGAATTCCTAAAGGTTGGATTGCTATCAGCATTTGGTTACATAGAATCTAAGCTTTATTTGTTTATTCTGCAATTTACAGTAATCTTGTTTTACTTTATTTTTGCTTTCGCCCAGGCTCTGACTGAGCTGGAACACTTGAACCTGGGCTACAACTGCCTGCAGAGGGCGCCAACACTCGGTATGAGTGCTAGGGCCAAGCTGGTCACACTCATCCTCAGGAACAACGAACTGGAAACCATCAACGGTAGGAACAACTGTTATCAGTCGCAGGCTTCCCGTACTCTTCTTAAAGCCCAATTTACCTTCTCAGCAAAGAGACCAAATAGTGATGAAGCTGGTAGATGAGGAAGCAGCGTGAAGATATACAAACTTTATTGCCACTGTTTTGTAAGATAGTTTTCTTCATCACACAGAGACATTTTTAATAAGGGAAAAGAACATGAGAATTTAATTACACAACTTAATGTTTGGTCATTTTTTTCCTTTAAAACCAGTGCTCTTGAACTTGTGCATGAGTTTGAATTCACTTGCATCATTGGCATCTCTCATCAAAACAGGCGTGGAACAGTTGTCTTCTCTCCAGCATTTAGACCTGGCCTACAACATCCTGCTGGAGCATTCCCAGCTGGCTCCTCTCTCCCTGCTGCACTGCCTCAACACAGTAAAGATGCACACATGCACACATTTATCCTTAGATGATCAAATTTACATGACACTTTGTTACTGCTCCCAGTGAGGTCAAGCGATTAGGGCTCATTGTTTTTAAATCTGCTTGTTAGCAGGTTTCTTCAACCATTTTGGATGGATTTGCATGAAAACGTTACAAAAGTGGGGCTGGGCTAAACTGTTGGAATTCACCAGGATCCAGTATTTGTTTTTTGTTTTTGTTTTTTGAAAGAGTCTGTAACATTGCGATACAGAGGAAGCATTTTACCTCACATCTCTAGAAAATACTAATGATTTTGACTTTGAGGTCCCCCAGCTGCCTGAGCTTATAGCGGCATAACTAAACAATGGTTTAAAGGTGCAATAGCCATTTTCTGAGTTTATGTTATAGAAAAATAAAGTTGTACTCATCAATATACACAGATTAGTGTGTAATTACATCTTCCAACAAACTGATGTGTTCTTATAAACTTAGATTTAACCCATTAAAAATGCACAGGCGCCGGCACTGGTTTGTGCCACAAACATCTTGAATACAGTGGACGTCACTGTTCTGCCTAATCATATTTTATCTACGTGGTTAGAGACTGGCCACATACATCCCAAAGAAGGAGAGAACTTGTAGCCATTCCCATGCTGTTCAGGCAAATTTGAATTTGTATATGCACCTTCAGACTCTAGATATGAAGGTTCATACTTTGTGTTTTATCGTCTAAGAAGGGGTCCCCTCCACTGACAAACTGAAAACAGGAAGGAAGGAGGCAACACCACCAGTATCTTAATAGAATATCATCCTCTTCTTCCTCACCTCAAGCCCCTGCAGAACTGAAGTCAGGGCCCTAACACAAAAAACCTGGCAACAGATTAGATGCAAAATCCCCCCATTTCTGTACAGCTGATGAAAGCTGGATGAACAATGACAGCTGGTTATAAGCTAATGTTATGCCAGCTAATGTTAGGCTTTAGCCCTGTGACACAGTTTGATTACATTCCCACATTGTATGGCAGTTTATTCACTAAGTTTCACTAACAGCAGCTAACAAAGGCTAACCGAAGCTAACAGCAGCAAAAACACTGACAGAAACGTTCAGGATATCTTGAACAACTCACCTCAGTATCGCGCTAATCAAATAGAAGTAAACTTCATTGACTCATCGACTTGTATCAGACTCTTTTCACAAAGATTTATAGCCTCACCCACAGTAACTAGGCATGTACATATATTGACAGCTGAGGTAAAGTGTGGACTGACAATCTTTACGATTTGATATCCCTGTGTTGGTCCTACATCATCATCATAACAATAGTGGTCCAGCATTAACGTCGCAGCTGACCAGTGGCATCTGAGCACTTAGCTAACATTAGCCAGGAAGTTAGCTAATGCTAATAAAAGAGTTGAATTCAGTTAACTTCAATCAGCAGTCTACTGACATCTAATGGTGAGGTTTTACACAAAAAACTTTAAAGTCATGTAATCTAGCCTAAGATTTTCTGCCTCCTTGTCTCAAACTGGGAGTTTTTTTTTCCATAGGTGAGTAGCTAAGAATGCAAACTCTACTGTCTTTTTTTAGTTGAATCTGGAAGGAAACCCACTGTACTTCCAGAAGACCCACCGCACCTCCACAGTCAGACACCTCTCGCCAAAAGCTGCCAACACCAGAGTGAGTGATAAGAATTGTAACTGAATGTATTATGCATATATATACTTTTAAAGTTTACCTTACATTTCCAAAGAAGGATGGAAATGTGATGTGAAAGTATTGTTTTTAAGTTCTAGTAGCCTCTGGGTCATCTGTTCTCCAATTTGTCACAAAGTGCAGCTTTGCTATTCACACAAAGGTTTGAGCTTTGCCTTTCTTGTTTTCACCCAAAATTTCAGGCATTCCCTTTTTTCTTTCTTTATAGCTCAAACTTGATGGCACCCTACTGTCCTCATCTGAAATATCAGTGAGTCTCACTCTTAACATCACTTCATCATCTCACAGTTTAAAAGCTTGATACTAAAGCAGATTCTCTTCAGAGTGACTCAAAAATTCATGCGGTGTAAATTGTTGCTACTTGCTACATTTATTTACTTTGTATTAGGGCTGCTCAATTAATCGAATTGTTTTTTTTTTTGATCAAGGTCTTTTTATTGAACAAAGAATTGCTTCCAACAACAATTATGGCAATATTAACAAACAGTCCTGCCCCCCCCCTCCCCCCCCCCATCCAGAACTGTGTAACTAAAACCCAGCCAGAGAGGAAAGAAGAGATAAAATAAAATAAAATTACAGATACAAAGTAAATAATAAAATAAATGAACAACAGCAAGGGGAAAAAAAAACAACAACAAAAAAAACAAAACAACAAAAAAAAACCAAAAAAAACCCCACTCACACGCACATTAAGCAATAGTATCCAGACTTAATCTTTCAAAGTAAGTAAGAAAAGGTTGCCATGTGTCATAAAACCTCTGAACCGAACCTTTTACAGTGTAGCGGATCTTTTCCAGCTGAGTATAGTACATGACATCCTTAACCCATTGCCCATATACAGGTGGAAGTGGCTCTTTCCATTTCAATAATATCATTCTACGGGCCAAAAGAGTGCAGAAGGCCAGAAGATCAGAGTGTGATTTGGAAAGACTAGCATCACAAGGCGCCACCCCAAAAATAGCTATAAACGGGCAGGGTGCAATTGGAACATCAAATATGTTGGACATGGTTTCAAATATGCTTTTCCAAAAGCTACCCAGTTTTGGACATGCCCAGAACATGTGAAATAGGGAAGCAGGCTCTCGTTTGCACCGGTTACATGTGGGGTCAAACCCATCCTTGATTTTGCTCAGTCTAGTTTTAGACCAATGGAGACGGTGAACAACTTTGAACTGAATCACCACATGTTTAAGGCAAATAGATGACGAAGAAATTCTATTGATTATCTTATGCCAAGTCTCATCTGCAATCCGTTGGCCAAGATCACTTCCCCATCGTTCCCTAAGTGATTGCAATGTGGACAGCCTAAAATCACTTAACAGCTCATAAACATCACTTATAACCCGCTTAGCATTTGGTTTAAAATCAAAAATATCATCCAAAAGGGATGGACATGGACAGGACGGAAAGCAGTCAGTATTAGAAGCAACAAAATTCCTGAGTTGTAGATACCTGAAAAAGTGTGACTGAGGGATCTTGAACTTGTTCACCAGCTGTTCAAATGAGGAAAAGATATTGTCCGTGAAAAGAGCAGTCATTGATGTTATTCCAAGCTTTGTCCATATGTTAAATGCCTTGTCCGTTAAGGATGGGGAGAACATGCAATGTCTATGCGGTGGTGCATTAAGAGAGAGTTCAGTCTGTTTAAAGTGCCGTCTGAGCTGATACCAATTAATCGAATTGTAATCACGATTACGATCTGGGCTTTCAACGATCATTAAAAATGACTGAGCCAATTATTAGCCCCTCCCTCGTGCTTTACTCTCGCGCTGCTCCGTGTGGCAAATCGAGCGCACCTCTCTGCATTTCGAACACGCGTCACAACACTGAGAGCAGCGGTCCCCAACCTTTTTTGCGCCACGGACCGGTTTATTCCCAACAATATTTTCATGGACCGGCCTTTAAGGTGTCGCGGATAAATACAACAAAATAAGACTAGTACCGGTACCAAAAAAAAGAAAATTTATTCATAACACACGTGAAAAGACCCAGGAAAACAGAGTAAACAATAAAAACGATAACAAAATAACGTTGAAAGCCGATTAAAAACCCTGAAAACTATACATTTCACACCTGAGCCTCAACTCTCGCGGCCCGCTACCGGTCCGAGGCCCGGGGGTTGGGGACCCGGGGGTTGGGGACCCGGGGGTTGGGGACCGCTGATTAAGAGGTCCCCCAACTCTAAGCAGAAGTTATTTGGAGAGGAGAGTGACTGCCATTGGTTGAAAAGAGAGGTAAAAAAAACTTCAGTGGTGTGGAAACATTATGGGTTCGCGGAGTCAGACGTGGATCAAGTAGACATAGTGTGTAAACTTTGCTACAGTGTCGTAGCTGCACCACAGAGCAACACTGCAAAGTTCACTAAACATAGATGTTTACATTTTTCATTTATTTTTTATATTGCAAATA
This sequence comes from Astatotilapia calliptera, assembly GCF_964374335.1. Lineage (NCBI taxonomy): Eukaryota > Metazoa > Chordata > Actinopteri > Cichliformes > Cichlidae > Astatotilapia > Astatotilapia calliptera. The sequence continues at coordinate 22,363,798 of NC_137443.1, read as the reverse complement.
TTTGCACTGTTATCAGTATTTGCACACTATTTTATATTATTTTTGACAATCTTTAAAGCCATCATTCAATACATTGTTATTGTTAAATAAATATCGTCAAATAATCGAGATCTCAATTTCAGTGAAAATAATCGTGATTATCATTTTTGCCATAATCGAGCAGCCCTACTTTGTAGCAAGGTATAATCTACATTTATTTGCACTGTATTTGGAAAAGAAAATGTGGAATTAATACTTAAAATCATTTGTGGTAGTAAAGTTGGAGTACTCTTCTCTGCAGGTTCTGCCAAAACCAGGGCCGCTGATGGTCCAGGTGCAGACTTTGCCTTCAGGTTACACCATGCCTGCAGAACGCAGTTACCAGGAAGCATCTAGTGGGATGGGGGAGCTGAGTGACAGCCTGTCCGTCAGCGAAGCGGTTGTCTCAAACCTTCGCAGAAGGAAAAATAGGGTGGGAGTGATGCTCTTTTGGGTGTTGATATGCTTTTTTTAGTGCTTTTCTCTGATATTTAATGAAAAATTGTCAATTTTTGTTTCAGAGTAAGGTGAAAGTGCGGAGGGCCAGTATATCCGAACCCAGTGATACTGATTATGAGTCCAGACCCTTGTCCTCCACACAGGGTTTGTTGTCAAAACATGTTTGCCGTCTAAAGTTTCAACATAAAGGCAAAAATTATGATTTACCTTGTACTGTAGTAATGGAGTATGCTCTTGTTAAATATTGCTAAAGTATCAAATAACCTTATCATATGCTCAACTAAGAAAAGTCATGCAAAGTCCAAGACTAAAAGTATAGAGGTGGATACGAGCATGAATGTTTGTTTTTTTTGTTGTTGTTTTTTTTCTGTTCTTTTTCCTCTTCTAGGCATCGTCCTTCAGCACCAGCAGGAGATTGAACGCATGTCCAGCTTCAGGGAACAACTCGGAGAAGACTGGCTAAGATATGAACACCATCTAGATGGAGCTTCACCCTTAACGCTCACCACCACTGTTAACCAGCAAACCTCCTGCTCTCAAACCCTCTCCAACGGCCTCACCACCACCATCGCTACTACCACTACATCTATCCCACAGCAGCAGCCATTGCCGCCGTCTTCCCACAAGGTCCCGGAAGTCCTCCCACCACCTATTCTTTCCTCTGAACCCAGAAATGAGGCCTCTGACGTGGATGCAGACCTGGAAATGGAGTCCACCTTGCAAGGTGGTCAGACCCCTCAGCTGACAGAGTCCACCTTGGATAACAGCATGGTAGATGGGCTGGTGATGAGCCAGGGAGTAGTGAGTTCACCTCAGCCAAGTCCAGAGAGCCACAGGTCTGCTAGAGCAGCGAGTGGCGAGACCAATCATGAAGAAGAAGAGGATTTAGGAGGTAGGGAGGTTGAAAATTGAGAAACATTTTAAACAGTATCTAACTCAATATGTGCTCGACTTAACAAAATGCAGTTATTCTGAAGGATAATCAGCACAAATCTCCTCCAGTTATGATCTGCTTTCTCTGACTACTACTTTTCTTTTCTCTTAGTGGACCTTTGTCACCCTCTGCTTGTTGGTGTCTTATCTGACAAAGAGGAGGGGCTTGGTGAAGGTCAGTGGCAGAGGAAGGGAAGAAGGGAGGTGTTCTTGTGCATCAAAAAGGGCTTAGTGCTTGAGATGGACATGCAGTGTGGCCAGGAGAGATGCCGTCTGGAGCTGGATAGCCTGGCTAAGGTGGAAACAACTGAGGCTGCGTGGACCCGAGGGGTATGAAAGGAGATTCTTCATCTTCATCTCTAACATCTTTACGTCTATAAAGGAAAATATAATGTTTTTATCAACTTGATAAATGACTTTGACTATCTTTCAGGATTTAGAAAATCAGTTTCCAGCTGTAGAACTTTACTTTGACTACATCAGCAAGGACAAACGGAGGAGACGCTACGTCCTGTTAGATGATGACCCTCAGCAAGCACTGCAGGTTAGCTGAAAAACTCTCACACATTTAAATTCATGCACACAAACTTCTGTTGCCAGGAGTGGTTGTTTGTGCTGTCAATTTTCCCACACATCAATGCGGATGACGTGCAAGGTGCGTACAATGAAGCAGTGTACGTAAATAAGAACACCCACCCACTGACTTCTTGGACATGCTGTAGTTGTCTGGGCATGTTCACAGGCTGTCCTCTGCTCAGTCCATGTTACCTTTGTGTACCTGACGACAATCAACAGCAGTACAATCTAAAACCTGTGTCAGATGAAATGTTAAAAGCAGAAAGCTGTTCAGTTAATATGTAATGTATGTTTAAATACACACATAACTGAATTACGTGTAAAACCAAACGAGCACCTTGAGGTTCTACTTAAGGAAAGAACTAAGAATGACTGCTAGTTTCAGAAATTTGTCAAACGTAGTAGTTTATGGAAACCCATTCTAATATTTTCTCGAGTTCTCCTATCCTGTTAAGACAGGGGTGTCAAACTCAAATACACAGTGGGCCAAAACTCAAAACTGGAACAAAGTCGCGGGCTAACGTTAATATTTATTGAAATATATTTATTCCTCCAGATATAAGAATGAATCTTTTCTAATGGACTCAAAAACGTTTTGCTGAAAAACTGAATATGGAACAAGCAAAGATTAATACTAAACAATATATATATTAGCTGTATAATACCAGTAGGCCAGCTCTGATAGTAATTTGGTGTGGCTTCGCGGGCCAAATGTAATTAGGCTGCGGGCCAGAGTTTGACGCCTATGTGTTAAGACATTTTATATAAATACTTCAGTTTTTAGCTTGCAGTCGCCTGTCAGAGAGAAAAGCAAAGAGAATGCTTGTATATCTCATGGGCTGCAGGCAGAAATGTATTATTACCACCTTTCTCTCCTCCAGAATTATTTCTTATTTTTTATTTTGCTGATCAGGTTCTGACTGACATATTGTCTAATAATAAGGTGCAGCCTGTTGTGGAGCACCGCACAAACTTAAGATGTAGCTCTCCATGACAGTCCCAGTTTCTCATGCGGCCTCGTGGGAAAATTGCCTGCCCATGTTTGATATGAGAATCCTCTATTGTAACAGTATATCTGTGACATAAAATAACACAAAGCATTATAGGTACCCTTTAATTTTCTATATAATTTTTTTGTGTAGTTACAGGAAAAAGTTAATATTGTCTGGAATGTGTGGAGAATGCTTGTATATCTCTGAACTGCTGTAAAAAATGTATTATTACCACCTTTGACTCCTGCAGAACTGTTTAGTGAGCAGAAATGTCTTGGTTTTCCTGCTTGTTAACAAACATTTTTTTTTTTTTTGCTGACCAGGCTCTGACTGACATACTGTCTAATGTGGTGGAGGAAAACCAACGCCGGGTTTCTGAGCTCTGTCACAGCTGCATTCGCCTGCAGTGCCTTCGCTGCAGGTCAGAATTCATTCTTCAGGGAGGGGACGATGAAGAGGAAGCCGGTGAACGAACAACGAAGAGGAGAGGAGCTGTGATGCTATCAGAAGGTGTGCAGGAACAGGACGGGGAGGAGCTGATAGAGGCACAGTGGGCCAGCAAAGGTGAGAGTGAGTTCCTGCAGCGTTCATCGTCAACAGTTGATAAACAGACACAGGAAGAGGCACTCAGTAAAGTGAGTGTTATATGTATATAACACTCCAGGCAGATAAAATCAATATTATTCTTTCTTTAAGTATTTTTGCATGTTTTCTCTTTAAATTGGCATCCATAAAGTTAAAATGTGCAGAGGAAAAAATGTACAAACAGCAAAAAGAGTTTAAGAAAAACCTTTTGATCTGTTTGCACTAGCCAGATGTTTGGAGCTGTTTTGAAATGGGGAAAAATGCACTTAAGGCAACAAAATGCACTTTTGTTAAAAAAATACAACAAAAAAAAATAGAAAACTGCCAAACCAAGGTGATATCTGGCTTTAGTTTATAGCTGAATCTGTCATCGTCACATGTGAGAGGAGCCCACACACACATGTGCACAGACATGCACACTACAACACTCATTCTGATTCATCCATGAAACTGAGTCATCCCTGATGAATCATGGTCACTCTCACGAACTAAACTATCCTTAAATAGCCAAGTACTAGATGTTTCTAGATGAGGAGATTTTATTTATAAAGCACCTTTTGTATACAAAGAGAGATTAAATGTCTTGCACAGAGAAATAAATCGTTCCAAAAAAAGCACAGACAGGTCTATAAAGAGGTAAAATAATCTTGTGCTCATTTCCAGCTCCATATGTTTTTTCTTAGACTCTCCTAGAGTAGCTTTGCATGATTAACAAAATAACCCTTAGTTCTCTTTGAGCCCTAAGCTTTCTTTTTTTAGCCAGTGCTTTTCAAACTGTGGGTCAAGCAATAGTGGTGGGATACATAGCTACAGCACGTCGTCGGTGGAAGACCAGGGTCAAAATACACAATAAATTGAATGATAAAAATAAACGGTGAAGAGTTTGCTGCTGCTGTCTTGCTAACCTCAGGTTATTAAAGTTCAGCTGGGCTGGTTCTTTATTATTAATGAAAATGGGTGGTGAGTAAATTATAGGTTTACTTATTTTCACAGGCAAACAGGCACAAAGCACTGTGAACAAAAAGATGCCATTTTGGTCATAATGGCCAATAAAAAGATATAATAAAGGGCAGTTTAAACTAAAATGAGCAGTTTAAACATAAATAAATGATAATAATTCAATAATCCGGTGGTGGGTGTGAAGCTTTACTTTTTGGACTCTGATCTAGGGGATGGCCAAAATGTCTCAGAATCACTGCTTTAAGCCAACTTTCATATACATTTCTATACCCTGCAAACAGAAGGTCTGTGAGTCAGGAGGAAACTAAGCCAAAAATGTCCACCATTTTTATCTTGTTTATCAAGATAAAAATGGTGAATAATGCAGTAAGATAATGAATAATGCTATAATAGTAAGAGGCAGATTTTTTTAATGATTAATATATGTGGGTCTGCAGGTTTTGTGCTACCATAAAAACCAAAGCAGAAATGACACAAGGTCACACATTGCGAGTACCAAATTCATTTGATTTCAGAGTACTTGCCAACTATCAGTTTCCCATGATTTCACAAGACAAAATGTTAGTTTTAGACAGCCTCTCTCGAAGCGTCAAACACGTTATCTCGTGGATTCCATAGCCAAGAGTTCCCACTTCAGCAGGATGCAGATAATAGTCATCATTCCAGCAGCCTCCTACCCGCAATCCAACCAAACCTGACATTAAGACCTGCACGGGCTTGTACAGACTGTGTTCAACAAATGTTTGGAGAGTTTTTTTTGGAACCATACACCTTTTGTTAGTGTGCTTAGTCTGTGGTTCTGCTGACATTTTGGGCAACAAAAGATTTTTTCACGTTGCACGTGTCTGGACGTAGACAGTTGTTTGCCTGTGGGTTACAGAATACACTCCTTGTAGATAAAATATAATCTCCTTTGACCTGAAACATATCCATGCATGTTTTCTGTCACTCTCCTCTGTTGTTTTCAGATTTCTTTTAAACATCCTGTTATTCTTGAGTACAAAACCTAAGTTCAAACAGGTTTATTATACAACCCTTGTCTTTTTGTATCTTGACATGAAAAATATGTAACAACATATCTTGATTAAAAAACAATACATCTTGATTTCCATACAGTTGTTACAGTAACTTTGTTAAACTGGACCTATTTCTATCTCTTGGATATTACAAGAGAAGCTCTGCATGAGTCACAGGTTAGAAAAGTCGTATCTTTTACCGCGTCTTGGTGTAGCTACTCCATTCATCTACTGAATGAAGAAAGGCCTTTTAGTACCTTTCTCTTCAAGGCCACCCTCCCATTAAGCCTACTCTTTTTCTCAAATTTGCTGCCCCTCGCAAACAGAAGGTTTGAACAGCAGGTTGCCGGGGCTTCTTTAGCCTGTTTTGGAGAGCCTCACCAATAAGCTTATATAGAGGTACAGCCTGTTGTGGAGGGCCTCACCAGTAATCTTTAAAAGAAGTACAGCCTATTGTGGAGGGGTACACCAAGAAATGTAAGAATAGGTGTGGCCTGTTTTGGAGGCCCACACCATTAATCTTATAAAGATGTGCCGCTATCTGCAACAGTCCCAGTTTCTCATGATCCAGATATACTGACCTCATTATTTGAATATTTTTTTAGCAACGTTTAATATGAGATTGCATCATTGTAATAGTGTTTTTATGACATAAAATAAGGAAAAACCTTACAGGTCCCCTTTACTATATACTTTTTGTGTGTATTTACAGGAAAAAGTCAGATTTGTCCAGAATGTGGCAGTGACCATGTTGTCCAAGTGGCTGTTCAAACGTCTCCCTACAGCAGTACACCCATCCAGCGTTCATTCAGGACCGACAGTGACGATGACCATCGGGACATAACTGTGAGCATGCAAAGTGCTAATAAGGTATTTCCCATATGTTAAATTATTCACTGTCTTTTGCCATGTCTCCTGCGGTAATTGATTTTCAGAATTGTTAATGTTTTCTTTGTTCTACATCAGGATGATTACACAGATGCTAGTAGCAGCAGCAGTCCCATCCCAGAAGCTGTTACCGCAGCAGAAGAGTCCATGTTTGTCACTGCCCAAGGAAGCTCTTTCTTCATTGGAGATAGTCCAAGTCAGACCAGTCACCTTTCCTGCAACTCAGTGTGCCAAAGTAGAGAGGACCTAGCAGGCAGCTACCACTACACCACTACTGGTGCTACACCACCTCAAGTGCAAGCACAGCCTGCAGAAAGGTCCACCCCTAATGGTGAGTCTGCCCTTTGAAGACAATGCAAGTAATGAGGGTCCAGGTTCATACATTAAATCCGCGTCTATGTCGTTTGAGCTGTTCAGCCAGTAGATTTCAACCCAGGACAGGACTTACTGTGACAGAAAGACAATACTAACCTGACATTTAACTACATACACAAAATGGAAATACACTAAGGTCTTAAAATAGGAATTTTAACAAAACATTTAGAACAAATAAAATAAATTCAATACAACAATTCAGACTACTAATGAAAGTTGCATGTAAGTAGTAGGTTTTCACTTGAATAGGGTTCAGCAGATTGCATCACCACTAATCTTTTTTAACCATATGGATTTAAATTTAGGAACCAGTTCATGTGTTTTTCTCTTCAGATCAAACTGTCTTAGCCTCCCTTCCTCCTCCTCACTTTCAAACATCATATAAACACAAAAATAACTAAAGCATAAAATTAAATGTTCAGGCCTTTGTTTTCTCTTTGTTTTTTGTTTTCTTTGGCTCATGGCACAATATTTGGATACATGTTACACTGTGACATTTGTATATGCTCACATGTTATTGTTTATTACAGTACCCTAACTACTGGTTTCGGTGTGTACTGTACTTCACAATGGCCATTTGAATTGTGTGGTCTGTAATGGGATGATTAAAGGGAATCATTTATTACACCCACATACAGGTAAAAAAAAAAAAAGACAGATTGAGTGACAGAATCACTTTAGGACCACACATGTGGCACACTAATTAAAGTGGCCTTGTGGATTTTGCTGTGTGGGGAAGGTAAGAGGAGCTGAGAATTAGATATAATCAGATACTACAACGAGACGTTCCCTATAGCCTGACATTCACAGTCATCTAGACCTCCAAAGCGAAGCTGATTGGATAAATTATCTGTCAACAGGGTATCCTGGAAGATTAAATAAGCAATTGGTGTTGTTGTTGTTTTTATGATTAGTTCATTGGGTGCATAGATAAAACTATAGTCATAAAATGTATATATAATGAATTCACATATGTTGTTTTTTTTAAAGATATTCATGGACTTTGAGATGTATTCTTTATTTCTTTATTGTATCACAAACTCATGTGATTTAGGATTTTATAAATGTCTGTTATTTATGTCGGGGGAGGGGGGGGCTTTTAGACAGTCTGTGTTTGTGGATGAACAACTTCATTAACTTTGTACTTACTAATATTTAAATGTTTGCTATCACCTGGCCATGGACTACGACCAGGTGGTGGTTTATTGAGAGTCACACCCAAATGTGGAAAGGCTGAGGGTGGCCACAGGCTAAAAGGCTTCTCTGTTTCCTCTTACAAGCTTTCCTCTTATAATATTTGTAAATGTGAATGCCGAAGTTCTTATTAATACTTTGGATTTAAGTGGTTTAGCACCCATTAGACTGTTTAATCATTTTGAATTGAGCATGCTGTTGTTTCTTTTGTCTAGCTGTTAGCTTGTTACCTTTATTACGATAAAGGGCGATTGTGGCTCTAGAGTTCGTCTTGTAATCGGTAGGTTGCCGGTTCGAGCCCCGGCTCCGACAGTCTCGGTCGTTGTGTCCTTGGGCAAGACACTTCACCCGTTACCTACTGGAGGTGGTCAGAGGGCCCAGTGGCGCCAGTGTCCAGCAGCCTCGCCTCTGTCAGTGCGCCCCAGCTGTGGCTACAATGTAGCTTGCCATCACCAGTGTGTGAATGTGTGTGTGAATGGGTGGATGACTGAATGTAGTGTAAAGCGCTTTGGGGTCCATAGGGACTAGTAAAGCGCTATACAAATACAGGACGTTTACCGTTTACTTTTTGGAGCAACTCTGCAGTGACAAAAGGCAGGAAGACAGAATAACTGTTGTACCCTCGACTGAACTGTTTCCTTATTCTCTTTTTTCTTTTTGTTTTTCTTTTGTTGTGGCAGCGGGCACAATGCACAGCAGATGTTACACTGTGGCTTTTGTATACACTGCTATGAAAAAGTATTTGTCCCCTTCCTTATTTAGCAATTTTTTGGATATTTGTCATGTTTCCAATCATTAAACAAGTTTTAATTCTTGACAAAGATTACCCAAGTAAATAAAAAACCTTAAACTTAGAATTTATTTGATCTGAAACATATAAGCGTCACATGCAAAAAACTAAGAAATCAAAAAGGGGGCAAAGGCTTTTTCACAGCACTGTATCTTAGGCTTGTAGAGCATTTTATAGTCACTATTCCAACACTCTGTTGTCGTAAAAGAGAAATGAAGAGCTTGGTAATGAAAGCATCACTTCACCTCAAATGTCAACTCTTCTTATCAGTTAACTGCAGGCACAGTGCACATCTTTGGACGGATAAGCGAGCGCTTGTCATAAAGAGTAGTGGTTGAACTCTTTCGAGTCATGCTTTAAACCTTTCGGCTGTTAGCCGGTAGTATAGTTTTAAAAACAATACAGCTAAACATGCACCTTTTAACCGCACCCAAGTGAAACTCTGACATGCATACCCAACATACACATACATACATTTTTACATCTAAAATAACGTTGTTGGCAGCACTGTTTATTGAAGAACAAGCCAAACAGCAGTAAAATATAAGTGGAGTTTTATTGCTTCAAACTCAAATTCTGCACTTCGCGTGGTCATTGTAAAACACATCAGCAGTGGCATGTGGTTTAAACTGTTTACATCGGCTTTACTGCCTTTGCTAAAGACAGATGTAAGTCCTAATTGAAAGTGAGCGCAGACTGAGAAATATTTATGAATATTGTGTGGCACAGAAATCCTCTGAGCTGCTCTGTATCTCTGTGACAGCATCTGACTCCCCCCCCCCACATCTGGCTGCCATTTTTAGATGAACCACATGGTAAATGTGCAACAAGACAGATTGGAGTCATTGCTGGAAGTGATGGGAGAGGAATGAAAGCCTCAGAGAGGGAAGGCCGAGTCGTAATGATAGCTTTCTGTATCTTTTTTCCTCTGTGTTTTTTCCAATTGTGAGATTGCAGTTGCAGAGCCATGTAATCTGTCCTTCTGAAATGGCAGTTTTGTTCTGGAGAACTCATCCCAAAACACTGACGCACATTGAATATGGGGTTTGTTTGGGGGGTTTTTTAGCGACACAGTGCATCCATTGTTCCAGAGCACCTCTTCAACCGGTCTCTAAAGACTCGTCAACCTGTGCGTATGCTTGTGTGTGCATGCACCTCTCCCCATTTAAAAGCAGTTATCTGAAAGTTCAAAGGCTGTTTTAATCAGATGTCTGTTTGCACTCTTCTCAAATCAAAGGCCTCAGCTTTGGTCTCTGCAGATCCGTGCCCTGTTGTTTTTGATCAGCTACAACCATCCATCACAGTTCTAATAACTTCTGTTGCTGTTCTTTGGTGGATTTATTGCTCTTAAATGCCTTTCTGCATGAGGGCTGTTGGCCAGCGCTGCAGTCTGCTACAGTAAACTCTGAATATGGTTTCATAAAAACCAAGAAATACTGTATGCAAGGCTTCCCAGTGTTTCCAGGAAGCTACGCTATAACGATATTAATGTAGAATCATCTGAAAGCATAAATACAAAGCTGATTTTAGTTACTTTGTAACTTATCATGACTTAGTTTTTTTTTCTCATATATATTTTTTAGATGATTTGGATCTTCTGTCTGAGGATTACGAGGTGGTGGACCATCGGCTCAAGCTTTTCCTGGATGTAGAAGTCTTTGAGGAAGAAGAAGAACTTCATTCTTTCCTTAAGGTTTGTGAGCCTCACACAGAGCTTAGAGCTTAAAAACCAAAGAAAAAAATGTATTATTGTATGGTTTCATAATTCACAGTAAAGAGAAGATTGAGAAAATATGTTTTCAGGGTCTTTAAATCTTTACTGGCATTAGTGTAATTCAGGAAACACTATTGTTTCCAGACTCTATGTTAAAGCACAAGTTTGCCGGCAATGGCAGCCTATGACTGATCGCTCAATTTTGGCAGTGCAGCGTTTTTATATGTCGGTGTTATTGTTTCTTTTGTGACTGTGGTTTTAAAGGAAAAAAACAACAAAAAACTTTAGATTATCTCCCCAGTGGGGTGAAAAAAATTCCAACTTAATAGCTGGTGACAACTTTAAGACCTATTACCCTTCATCTGCGGTTTCATCTCAGTCAGCCAAGACGAACTCTGACAGTAAATCTCCCAGGATCCCATTGAAGCCCCACTCTTCTTCTTCTTCTTTTTCTTCTTCCTCTTCTTTGGCTCCTTTGTGTAGCTTGTGCACTGCTGTCGTCATTAAATGTTGTTTGAGACTTCTTCGAATCACCAGGCTGTTGCTTGTCTCTATGAGACACTTGTACAAAGAGCAAAAAGGACCAAGCAGCTGGAAACAGGAAGTCACACACCATTCATCTTGGTTATGTTTATTTACCCAGTGACAGGGGCTGCTCCATTTTTCACTTGTTCTCTTACTTCTTGCGTTATATTGGAGGAAATGATACAAGAAAACTTACAGAGCTTGGTTTCATCTGATAATGTGGTTGTTTAATAGTTTATTGTTGACTTTATGGTGCTCATTACAATGTTGTAAAAGAGTTTATCAGCACAGGAGAGCCTCTCTGTTCTTCTGCTAAGACAGTCAGTGTTTTCCAGCTTTTTGTCATTTACCCCCTTCTGTTTGCTTGTTTTTCTCTGGACTTTCAGATGTCAGCTGTCAAATTTGGAGAACCTGGGGAGGTTCCCTCGCTGCTGGTTGTCTCAAATCGACGTATTTATTTCCTGGAAATGACATCAGATTTGCAGTAAGTAGAGCAATTTTGTTCACACAAAGCTGATTAAGCCAGTCTTTCCCAAGTAAATCTCTGTGTTTCCCAGCATAATGGAGTTTTGTAGCATCCTTTACCCACATGTGTTTCACTTCAGCCAGTAGTGATTAGTTTGGTAGCGGTGAAGAGGGGACGAACTGTAGTGACAGAATTGGGGACAAGAGTTTCTAAAGCTCCAGATAAATCACAAAGTTTTTGTTCAAACAAAAAACAACACTACAGAGAAGGCAAACATGAATGACCGTCAGTGCCGTCTTGGAACCCATCAACTACTCTGCTTCTGATGCAAAAAGCATCTTAAAAAGCTAACAAAACATTAAATCATCATCAGATGATTGGCAATCATTTCAAGATTGTATTTCAGTAACTGTAGTCTTACCTTTCCTTCTGCAACCGAAGCTTGCTCCAGTATGATTGGTCAGTAGAGTCAGATCATAAACCAATTTTAATATAAGATAAGATAAGATAACCTTTATTAGTCCCACACGTGGGAAATTTGTTTTGTCACAGCAGGAAGTGGACAGTGCAAAAGTTATGAGGCAAAAATTAGAATACAATAAGAATAAATACAGTACACAACTGTACAGAATAGAATAAAATACTATATACAGTAGAATAAAATAAAATAAATATACAATAAGATAAAAATAGAATACAAATACAAATACTATATACAACTGAGTAAAAATACAACGATGACAGAAAGGATTATTGCACTTAGTATTATTGCATATGTGTGGATGTGTGTGCTTGATCAGTTAGTCTTTATTATGGAGTCTGACAGCAGTGGGGAGGAAAGACCTGTGAAATCTCTCCGTCCCACACCGTGGGTGCCGCAGTCTCCCACTGAAGGAGCTGCTCAGTGCTGTCACAGTCTGCTGCATGGGGTGGGAGACGTTGTCCATCAGGGATGACAGCTTAGCCGTCGTTCTCCTGTCACTCACCACCTCCACTGGGTCCAGAGGGCATCCTAGAACAGAGCTGGCCCTTCAGATCACCCTGTTCAGTCTCTTCCTGTCCCCAGCAGAGATGCTGCCGCCCCAGCAGACCACACCATAAAAGATAGCAGAAGCCACAACAGAGTCATAGAATTTCTTTAGGAGTGGGCCCTCCACTCCAAACGACCTGAGTCTCCGCAGCAGGTACAGCCTGCTCTGCCCTTTCCTGTAGAGGGCGTCTGAGTTATGAGTCCAGTCCAGTCTATTGTTCAGATGAACACCAAGGTACCTGTAGCTGTCCACAGCCTCAATGTCCATACCTTGGATGTTCAGTGGTTGCAGTGGAGAATGCTTGTGCCTGCGGAAGTCTACCACCAGTTCCTTGGTTTTACTGGCGTTGATCTGGAGGTAGTTCAGCTGGCACCAGTCCACAAAGTCTTATGGTCTTATTTATATAATATAAATATAACTTGAGTAAATACAAAATGCTCTTTGTAAATGATGATTTCATTTAAGGGAAAAAAACTATTTAGACCTGGGGGGGAATCAAGAGTTTGCAATAACTGGCACGTCACTGTGGGGGAATTTTGGCCCTCTCTTCTTTGCAGAATTGTTTCAATTCAGCCACATTGGACATGCTGTTTAAGGTCAATGCCAAAGCATCTTAAGTTCAGGATTTGAATCCAAACTTTGATTAGGCCACCCTAAAATCCTCATTTTGGGATTTTTAAAAAAAATTTTTTGAGTCATTCAGAGGTGCTTCAGGAACTGAACTGATAGTCATCCTCTTTCAGGATTTTCCTTACTTGAGCAAAGCAGCCCCAGACCGTCACACTACCACCACCATGTTTGACTGGACTGTTGCTATGATGTCCATTTTACGAAATGCTGTTAGTTTTATGTCAGATGTAACGGGACTCAGACCTTCCAAAAAGTGCAGCTTTTGTCTCATGAGTCCACAGGATATTTTCCAAAAGTCTTGGGAATCATCAAGATGTTTTTGGTAAATGTGAGACGTTGTCTTTGTGATCTTTTTGGTCAGCAGTGGTTTTCTCCTTGAACTCTCCCATGGATGCCATTTTTACCCAGTATTTGTCTTATTGTTGAATCATGAACTCTGACCTTAACAAGTGAGGCCTGCAGTTCTTTAGATGTTGTTCTGGTTCTTTGGTGACCTCCTGGATGAGTCGTTGATGTGCTGTTGGGGGTTGGTGACTCCTGGTACGGTTCACGCCTGTTCCAAGTTTTCTCCTTTTGTGTATAATGGTTCTCACTGGAGTCTCAAAGCCTTGTAAATGGCTTTGTAAAAACTGAAAGATGTCAGTAACTTTGTTTCTCAGCTCTTTCTTTAGATTGTGGCATCACGTGTTGGTTCTGAAATCATTTCACCTACTTCGCTTGACAGACAGGCTCTATTTAAGTGATTTATTGATTCAACAGGTCTGTCAGTAATCAGACCTGAGATTGGGGAGTGAAACTGAACTCAGCTTTCTAAAAATGTGGTGAATCCCACTTTATTCATGATTTTACAATGCAAGGCAATTGCTTGTAACACAGAGCGAGGTAGGTTTGGATAACTCTTTTCCTTTAATGAATGAAACTGTCAGTTACCAACTGCATTTAGTACTTATTTGGATTATTGTTGTCTAATATTATAATTTGCTTGGTAAGCAGCAAAAAATCAGGACGGGGCAAGTACATTTTCAAGACACTGTATGATGCATATTTGTTTGCTTTCTTACATTTATTGTATCTTGTTTGAACTGTGATGGCAATACTATGAGTTTTGCAGTTTTATTTTAGTACTTTATGTAGACCTTAATGACAAAAACGATCTCAGCACTTTTTCTAGCTTTGTGGTATCTCCAGTGCCTCGGTGATTGATTTACGTTGAATCAAGTGTGAAGACTTTCCCCAAGAGCAGGGGTATGCCGACCATAAAACCGAAACAGATAAAAAGATGATTAAATCAAAGCCACTTAAGGACAAGTTTAAGCAGCGTCCTCAAAGCTGACTTTTCCATGCAACCACGTGGCAGATAACAATTATGTCTTGTGATGGTGGTGAAAAACTCAGCACCCTCTGATTAGGATCTGGTTAATATTGCACAACCTGCCGAGCAGAATAACCTGTTTCTAGGTCACATCTTGAAAACACATTGATCTCAAAGCGTCTGCAGTCCCTGGGCTCTTTTCTGTTTTTCTCCCCTCTGTGAGAAATTTGTTGGCCATAATAGGTCGACTTCCCTCACACATCAGCTTTTCCTCTGATGCTCTTCCAAGGTGACGTCAAAAGTTGCTATGTACTGCATGTTGCAGGTGCTGAATTCTCTTGTTCTTGGCACTGTCTCGGAAACCAGACTGTTAATATGGATTTGACCCGGTGTCCTAATCCCTGAAAAATGAGGCATTACATAAGTTACTGATGTGATTTGTACTAACAAAACTCTGACTTTTACAAACGGATTACAAGTGTCAGACATCACGTAAACTGTTTAATCGAGGTCAGCGAGGCAGGACATTTTCTTTACCTCCTGATGCCTCATGTTGTTTCCTCCCAGCAGAGGCCAGCTCACCAATTGGCTGCAGAAAAGGGACAGCTACCCAATCATGGAGCTGAGCTACCTGGAGGTGGGGCTGGGCTCTCAGAGCATCCACATGGAGTTTGAAGATGTGGGCGTGGCCTACACGCTACTCGTGAGGGACAGCGTGCGGTGCAAACGCTTCTTTGGCCGTTTAACAGGTAAAAAAGAAACCCCACAGAATAAAAGGAAACTGTATGGAAGTTTTTATTTTGTTAATATAGTCAGAAAGACAATGTGACTGTCCCGTTCTCGCTGTGTTTACTGGTTACACTGGGTTCAGGATTAACCTCAGGGCACAGTGAGGGAAGATTAAACACAGTTAACCTAATTTTAAAAGTTGGAGGGCTGTGTTACGTCCCTGAGGCAGACATTTGAACAACATGTTCCCTGTCACAGACCCACTCGCCGCCACAAAGTAATACTATACCATATGTGTGCTTTGTGACGCAAATTTCTACCCGTCCCCCTCAGTATTGGGTTTCCACAGACTGAGCACATCACCACACCAACATGTCTGACTGAGAGGACCAGAGGCTGAGAGGAAAACCTTTTATTATACAGGGACTTCTTCCTGGGCTTTGGAATGTCTGGAGAAATATGGAAAATCAATTTGACAGTTACCAGCCCCTAAACATTTGGAGAAAAACAGAAAAACATTTTGGCATGTGTGGAATAGGATCGACGCTTAGTTTTAGCACATGTAACGTTTTGATATTGAACCCATGCGAACAAAAATTATAATTAAAACAGCACAGAGAGGGATGGTCCCTGATGTTTGTACAGATCAAGCCTGATGGATGTGGAAAAAAAAGCACGAGATGTGTTTTGTATATGGACTTTTTAAGGATCTTGCTCAGTTTATTTACTTGTTTTGATTTCTGTTCACGTAGAAGTCTTAACTGAACAACAACCTGGGACAGGATACAGTTAGCATAGCAAAGCTACCTCCTAATTCAGACCAAGCTAATGGCTCAGTCACAAGTAAAAGTAGGACAGCATTCTCCTTACAACTACAAACAAAACCGATGGCTGCCTTTTAATTGTGTTGAATTTTTTCACATTCTGTGACCGATTACCACGTGTGGTGACTAAATGGTTACACAGAGCTGGAGGGTATTCAACACTGACGACCACTTTTGTTAACTGCAATCACTCTCAAAGAGATTGTTCAAGTTCAAATAATTGGTGTGTAGTTTATAAATACAGACAGATTGCCAACATGTTGCAATCAATCTGAATGAGTCTTTGTCAATGAGCACAACTCAACTGGCTGCCAGCTGGTTGACACGGTTATAGGCGCTGCTTTGTTGAAGCTGCAAAGCTGTCCCACCATCTTGAATATAGTGGCCAAGATGGACATCACCGTTCTACGTAATCTACCGCATGTCTGTGGCTAGAGACCGGTCAAATATGTGGCACGCGTTTCCTTCTCACCTCAAGCCTCATTTCTTGAACTGAATTCAGGGCTCTAACACATAAACATGCATAAATATGCTCATTGTTAGCCTGCCTAATGTTAGGCTTTACTAACAGCAGCTAACATAGGCCTACAGCAGCTCACAGGGGCAAAAACACTGGCATTTACTGACAGAAAAGTCCATGATATCCTCAAGATGTCACCTCAGTATCGCTATCATCAGAGAGAAGTGAGTTTTGCTGACTTATTTACTTATTTACAAACATTGCAACATAATTTTGAGGCTACAAGTGTAATTATTTCAGATCATATCAAATCTTTTTACATATTGTTTTAAGAGGAAGGGGTAATCTGTTTTTATAAATGCTCTATTTTTCCTTTTCAAAGGAATGTTTAAAAAGGCAAAAACCTTTAAAAAAAATTGACATTTTGCACGCATCGCTTATAGAAAGGGTCTGAAACAACTGCCAATTATCAAAAGTGGGCAGATTTTCCCTTTTGCAAGTAATTCTCTGAAGGCTTCCTGCCACAGTAGTGGGTATATATTTTAGCCAAAATAGTCCTGAATCTCTGCTGAGAGTCGCTACCACAATTTGGTTTCATTTACCAACGCGCTTTTGTAAGAGTTGCATTTAGTGGTTGGTCATTGAAGATAAATTATTTTAATATAATTTTCACTCTGGTTTCATCTTTCAGTAAAAAATACAACAACAAAAAAACAGAAGAAACATTTCAATGTAATGTACTGAAACAAAAAGGCAGTTCATTATCTAAATATGTTTGTCTGACGAATGTTTCCAAAGCTAAATTCGAGCCTCACCCACATATATGAGAGTATTTATGAACTTATTTGATCCTCTCACTGACCAGGATCAAGGAACATTTTAGGCATCCCACTTGCTTCTTTCTTCTCCCTCTTCCTTGAAGTTTTGTCTCTCCACTAACAGCATTTTCTTTTTAAGTCCATAAACCGCTCATTTACTGCGTTGTATTCTTTGTGGGTGAAAATAATTCCAGATTGCTTTCAGCAAGACCAGAATGTCTCCAAAACAAAGCAGACGGAGTAGAGAAAAAAAACAACAACCCACAAATAAGATCTTTTTGTATCCTTCCAGGTGCTCAGAAGACAAATGAATCCCGATGTTTCTCATTGCTTTAGACACCTACATGTGAATTATACGAAGGCTGTACTTATTTCTGTCCTGAAAACAAAGTGGCTAATATGACAAACTCTCTGATGCCACTGCCAAATTAACCCCGAAAACAGCTGTTGCAATATTTTGTCAGGAGAAATACGGAAAAGCTTAACCATAACAAAGTCTGACTGTTGTCCAAGCTGGCTCCTTTCATGTGGACAAAGTTTTTTCGAAACCACAACTGGAATGACGATGGACTCGCTGCCTGGAAGACAGAGGAAGGATGTGGTTATAACAGGGACAGTTTTCTGGAGCTTAGAGCTTCTTTCTCCAACCTAGTCTGACACAGCTTTATTGAAACAGGAGAGATAACACAAGACCTCTGGAATCTACGGCCCAGTGTTTTTTGGGGTGTTTTTTTTGGGTGGGGGGGTCTGCCAGGTCTTTTCTCATGCTTGAAGGACTCTATTAATGTTCACTGTTGCAATCAAACCGTGTTGTAGAAGATTTGGTGCGAGTTGTCGGTATCAACATAGAGAGATGTTGCTTTGGAAACTGGAATTAGAAAATCAAATCTTTACCCATTTCCTGTCCCGGGTGTCTAACGTATCAGACAGTGGTTTGGTATTTGATATCATGTGAAAATGATCAGGGGTGTTGTTGTTGGAAGCAGCCACACAGCAATATTGACACAGAGCAGAGCTCTAGTGAAAGTCTGTTTGTTTCAGATTTGGTTCTTAACACGCTCTGCTTGTCACCTTTACTTACTCCTGATTGCGGTCTTGGATGGCACCTTGCTAAACTGTCCACGTTAACACGTTATTTAATCTCGTTGTTAGTCTTAACGCTCACTGCTTCCCCTCAGACATGCTAAACACTGCCAGGAGTGTGGGGAAACTTTGACCCAGGGCCAGTGCAGATTTTCGTGAAAGCAACTGAGCCATCTGTCAGTTTTGTCCAAAATATTTTGAAACTTTTTTTTAAGGAAATTATTAAAATAAATGAATATGAATAAAACTATGCACAGTCTTGAAAAACATCAGACACGTGACACAAAGCGGGGCAAGAACCTTACCTTTTTTATCCAAAGGCAACGGAGTTTGATAAACCACAAGATTTTAAACAATTCGACAATTAGATTTAATGACAAAATATGATTTTTCTTTTCTTATTTTTTTTTATTTTTTTTAAGAAATGAAAATGGGTTCTCGTGCAAAGTGGTAACCACTAACTTTTGGATTAAAAAAAAGGTAGTGGTTACAAATATATGAGAACAAAAAATAAAATGCTGATCTAATTTTGTGGCACTTAATCCTGAGAGGTGAATTATGTGTTTATAAGCACTGATTAGTTCAAAATGATTGTTTAACTTTGAAATTTATCAGGAATGTAAAAACTGTGTGTGTGGCCAATGTCACGACTGGTTTCTGAACCCTAAATCTTTCTTCGTGGTTACTGAAATGTCAGTATGAATAAACATTTCATTACATCAAACATTATAGATTGATACACACCTTTTAGAAGCTGGTGTATATTTTTAGAATCATTTTATTAAATTAAGGAACCAAACTGTCGATGAACTTTTGGGGATACGGTGTCATTTTGTAACATAGGTGAAAATTAGATAAGACTTTTTTTTTCTGATTTTCACATTTTTAATAAAGGAAAGCATGTTTTGCCCTCATTTTATGTTCCTTCGGCTGTAACTGAGCCTTGTCCTTTCTTTCTGTCTCCTCCTCAGTGTCTCTTTAAATCTTTGAAATCTCATCTATTCAAACTTGACCCCAGTTATCATTTCTTCCCTTTGTTGTAGTCACACTCAATGATACGCCACAATTCACAACTGTTGGCGTGACCCGGCAGATTGTGTTCCCAGCATTTTCTCAACCACTGATTCAATGGTGCTGATATTTAACACCTGCACCTTATGACAGTTACCAGAAGAAGTTTCGGCTTGGGTTCCACTTTTGTCTTTAGACTTCTTTCCATGAAAGTTTGGGTGTGACATTTCTAGGATAGTACACGTTTACAAGTTTAGAAGTAATATTTGTATCCTTTCACCTGATTGCTTTCTCCTGTTAAATGTTCCTAAACCCCCAAATCTGTCAACTTCATCTAAAATGCCTCAGGAAAGTGAGAACAGAGGAGTGCTACCCTCTCAGCTGATTCAACAAGCTGTAAACCAGCCAGCTGTAAACTGCTGAAATGGTCACATGTCATGTTCAGAAGGAATCTAAGAAATTTTAAGTAAATTTCAGCGGTGAACTAATAGATTTTTGATTGGGAAGGTTGAGGTTTCAGACTCTTAATCTTCATTCAACCTTCATTACATTTTTTGAGTATTGGAACCATTTTTGAATTTTTGGTGGTTGGATATTTCTTAATGTGCTAAATGGAACATGTCAGACAAATGACAAATACACCTCCTGAAACTTAAGATAACCAAATGAAGCAACTACCAGTGCGAACAAAGGATACTGTCAATATTGACCTATCAATAAATTAGAGGATTATCTAGGCAACTGGGGCCTGGATTGTCCATTAATGATGAACTCTGCGATACATCGATGGACACTGAGTGACACGCTTTATATGTGGAAGTTTCATCTCAGAAATTCTGTGGTTTCTTTTGGAATACTAGAGCTCTTCCACCTCTGGAATTATTTTGCAAATGTCACCTAAAATGACCCTAATGCATCATATCCCACAATGAAAATTGACATCTTAAAAATTTCCACAAATATAAACCCAAATCTTAACAGATTACATATTCAGAATGCTGAAAAAACCTCAGTTTGTACTTTTGTTGGTCAGTCACAGAGGGAGCACACAAATGGCCGCCCCTCCCTGACCCTGGTTCTGCCGTAGGTTTCTTCCTGGTAAAGAGGAGTTTCTCCTTCACACTGTCGCAAAGTGCTTCCTCGCAAGGTTCATCTGATTGTTGGGGGTTTTCTCTGTTTTGTAGGGTCTTTACTTCCCAAGATAAAGCACCTTGAGGTGACTGTTGTTGTTTGTTTCTATTTAAATACATTTGAAATGAAGTGAAACTGAATGCTAAAAACAATGAAATGACTGCGGCCACTCTTGATGCTTCTCATGCAATTTTTTTGTAATCTTTGGTGTTTTTTCATGCTTCTCCCATTCATGGTGAACTCCCTTTCATCCGTTCTTTTCATCCTGTTGCCTTCCAACCAATAAGCATGTACCCATGCATAGCATCATCGATACTAAGCTACATGCTTTGGGGTTTTTTTTGGAACACCGCATATAACCACATTTGCGTAGGTTGCATACCCCTCTGCCTAAGCTCTGCATATTCAAATACCTGAACAAATGCAGAACTATTGAAAGGTTTTAACTTTCCCACATAAAGATGATATTTGGCAACCTGCCCCTGTACCCTTAATGACAAGTTTTAACACCTCAGTATATAACAATAAACATGTGGTTTGATGACTGTTGGAATAGCATGTGGACTTATCCAAGGATGGCTGCATAGGCAGAGACCACCCTCACTATCTTCTCAGGCACACCCAGTAATTCTGTTCTATGAGGAGGTCTGAAATAACTGAAACAACTGTTCATAAAAGAGCTTCAAGGGTTACTCTTAGGAGGCTTTCGGGGGCTAAAGAGTTAAAGGGAGAAGTGCTAAAATGGCTTGTTTCAGGTAGGATGAACTGAGGGAGCTCACCGAGATGCAGCATAAAATAATTAACAGTGAATCATGCAAGCCAACTCTAGTAAAAACCTGGGTGAGAGGGAATATTCACGGGTAATTCTTTGACCACTACTAACTGTTTTCTTGCCGTTTCTTCAGGAGTTGTGCGTGAGATGGCTCACAAATCAGAGAGCAAGCTGAAGTCGATCTCCACCACAAGGCTCACCCCTGAGCACCATCTCTGGTACGCACCCACACTGCATCTGCACGCCTACTTTTGCTGAGGGAGGACCCGCTGGATGCAGTGAGAAAACAGCAGGCGTCTTTGATTTTATTTGCGTAGATGCTGAAAGATGTGGTCTGAATAGTGTTATGCACATTTGTATGTGGTTGGGCCGTGTAGGTTAAAGGGAGTTACGGCAGTAGAAGTTCTAACGCTGCACATTTCTGACACATCTTTAGTTGATTACAATCAGCTTTTTTTAGACTCCATTTTGTAAAATGGCTCCACTAAATTAGCTGGTAAACCACATCTTAATTTGTAACATGTGTTTTGCTCTGCAAGTCCTAGAGCATGCATGTCCCCCGTGTAGTTTGTTAACAGTGCCAGTAGTGTTTCTGCACCTTTATTTGTATGTTTTCCTTTCTCACTCAGAAGATAGACGCTTTTCCTGGGTGCTCACTGAAAAGGAATGTGGTTTAGCTCATGAAAGTATGATTTCAGGGAAGAAACATGCAAAACAAAAAAAAACCTCCCATAAACCTGCAAAAAAAAAACACGTGCTGTGAATAATCCAACTTTTCAATCATACACACAAACTGTGTAAGTATATGAGGCAGTTTAGACATCCTGGAAGAATTTTTTTTTTCCAAGTTAGAGAACATAAATAAATACTTTCTTTTCTCTTTAGCTTAAAAAAATACATTGACAGTGACAGAAACCAAGCCTGTTAAGTGCCTGTTAAGTAGATTAGCAAATTCATTCAGGTGCCAACACAATAAGGCCTTAAATCTCCCAATTTGTCATTTTTCCTCCAGGCTTCACAACACAAAATCAAAAAATACAAACAAACCTTCATGTGTTCTGAGGCAGCAAACCACAGTCTCACTTCCAGTGTTTGCACAACACTACTCCTGTCAGCTGTCATTATGTTAATTATCCCCTTTGCTTCAGAGTCACTGTAAACTTTACGCTGGGATGTTGAAGCCCTTCAATCTCACACCTATCAGCCACAAGGCTCCAAACCGCCCTGTTATTTTATACAAATCGGTGTTTATGCCATTGTATCTTTAACTGAAGGAGATTTTTGTTTGTGTTTGTATGTCATGTTAACACTGGACTTTGTCTGATCTGTCAGGCCTTTAGTGTGCGAAGACATCCAGGCAGATGTGGAGGACGGACAGCTGCAGTTCTTCTATGTTCTGGCTTTTGTCCTACAAGGTGACACATCCACTTGTTCATAAGTTGTTGTTTTTTTGCTGACTTGAGTTTTTATTACTCTATTTTTCTGTTTGTTTCTTTTTATCTCACAGAGTTTGCTTCCGTTCTAGATTTCTATCAGTTATCACTAGATAACTAGGTACCTTGCTAGTACCTAGTTAGACCCTCCTTTATCTTCAGCGCTGCTTTAACTCATCATGGCATAGATTCAACAAGCTGGAAAATTCCTCAGAGATTTTGGCCCATATTGACATGATAGCTTTAGACAGTTTGATTTGATTTGATTTGATTTTGATATACCTTTATTAGTCCCACAAGGGGAAATTTCATAAGGCTGCCGACCTATTGCACGCAATGGCGGCGCCATCTTACCCTCCGACCATTCATACATGACACAAAACATCACATGGGGAAGACAGGTCAGAGAGGTATAACAATGGAAAATGCACCACACGAGGAAAGATGAGGAGAAAAAAATAACTCCCCCCAGACTGAGCTCCAACAGGGAGATCAGTTTGAGAACAGAAAAAAAACACCTCTGCACATAGCACATGAAAAAATCTTAATACAGCAAAGAAACACATGACAAGCAACAGGGGTGGGTAAAGGGGTGAGAGACAGCCGATTTAGACAGTACATCCCGGCCTGCATGCGCTGGTCTCCTTGATCCACTGTCAGCATTGAAAGGGAATAAGCGTCGAAGGCGTTTGGAAAGGGAGGGGGGATGAGTGTGTGCATATCAGTGTATATGTATGTGTGTGCGTGTCCACAGTTCAGCTGAGACAGTGTCCTTCGCCCTGCTAGGCTAAGTAAACAGTCTTCCAGCCAACCCAGGTGGCCTTGCATGGAATGGGAAGGAACAGACTAAACACAGTCGTTATCAGGGTGTTTTTGATCGGCTCCAGCCTTGCGACCGCAGCTGGCACCGAGAGGGTATCCGCATGAAGTGATGGTGCTTTTTACTTTAGTGCGAACAGGTCATATGAATTTCTAAGCTGCTCTAACAGTCCAACACTGGTCTCTCAATCTCCCGTTGGAGAGCCGTGAGCTTTCTATGATGTTATCCAAACTTACGTTCCATGATGTTGTCATTCTTTTTGCTCAAAGAGCAGGTCCTGAGAACTCACGACTGCAATGCACTTCCCCAAGATTTGATCCAATTTGCGCTCAAAGGTGTTATTCGAGCGAGCCCCTCCAAATGTACCGGTAATCCAGTTTTTCACTCAGAGGTCTTGTTCTGAGTATTCACAGCAGCCGTGCGTTCTCCAAGATCTTCTCCATGCTGCACTCAATGAGCCCATTTTGAGAAACTCACGCCTCGTCCCATCATTTCAATCCCAGCGGGCAGCCTTGTGGGGGTTTGAACAGCCGGTTCCGCTTCCTTAATTCTTCGATAAGCCAGGGCCAAGCCAGCTCCGATCAGCAGGAACCCTGTTATCATGGTTCCGAATAGGTAGATATCTTCAGCAGTCAGGCTCACCCGAGCCCAGACTTCTCGTTGAGAAGGGGTGTCAATTGCATTCAGAGACCAGTTGATCAAATCCATAATTCCTCTTTTAGGTTTTAGAGAACAGACTGTGAGAGAGTGTTCCAGGGAACATTCTCTCACTGCCAACACATCCAAAAGGTGCTCGATCGTATTGAGATCTGGTGACTGACCATTTGAGTAGAGCGAATTCATTGTCATGTTAAAGAAACCAGTTTGAGGTTTCATGGTGTGTTATCCTGCTGGAAGCAGCCATCAGAAGATGGTACACTGTGGTCATAAAGGGATGGACATGGTCAGCAACAATACTCAGGCAGGGTAAGGTGTTTTAACAATCTTCATTTGGTACTAGGTGGTCAAAGTGTACCAAGAAAATATCCTCCACACCACCACGAGCCTGAATAGTCGATACGAGGCAGGACGATTCCGTGCATGCTTACTCCAAATTCTCACCCTACCATTTCAGTATCGCTGTAGAAATCGACACTCATCAAACCAGGCAACATTTTTCCAGTGTTGAATTGACCAATTTTGGTGAGTCTGCGAATTGTTGCCTCAGTTTCCTGTTCTAGCTGATGGCAGGAGACCACACCCATTATGGTCTTCAGGAGCAGGAGACCATAATGGGTGTGGTCTTCTGCTGCTTTAGCCCATCTGCTTCAAGGTATGCTCTTCTGCATACGTTGGTTGTAACAAGTAGTAGTTATTCGAGTTACTATTGCCTTCCTAGCAGCTTGAAACAGTTTGGCTATTCTCCTCTGGCATTAACAAGGCACTTTCACCCACAGAACTGCTGCTCACTAGGCATTTTCTCTTTTTCAGACCATTCTCTGTAAACCTTAGACACGGTTGTATGGGAAAATCCCAGCAGAGCAGAAGTTTCTGAAATACTCAGACCAGCCTGTCTGGCACCAAGAACCAAGACACGTTCAAAGTCACTTAAATCACCTTTTGACCATTCTGCTGAAAAAGGTGATCTGACAGTTCTGCTCAGTTTGAACTGCGGCGGCCGTCTTGACCATTTCTTCATGGTTAAATACACTCAGTTGCTGCCATGTGATTGGCTGATTAGATGTTTGTGTTAATGAGGAGTTGAACAGGTTTATCTAATAAAGTGGCTGGTGAGTGTATCTCTTTATGTTAGTGTTGTTTGTCGTGAGGTTTTTGTATTGAGGTAATTTAGTTTACAAGCTGGAGAAAAAGCTAAATCCTAACTGTTGGTTTTAGCCAGAAGTAAGGAATCTTGGCCCAATTAAATCCCTGACGCTACTTCTGCACCCCCAGAATTACTGCAGGAATAAATGCCAGGATAATGTGCTAAAGGGGAGAATTACAAATGAAATGGCAACAAGGTTTTATTTCCTTGAAGATAAAAGTAGATTATGGCAGGAAGAGCCCCCCACCTCAAACCCCCCCAACCCCCACACCCGTGGGGAGTAGCTGACGTGAGATGCCTATCGACAATCAAACCTGTGCCCTTAAATGAGGCAGACATCTTTTGTTTTTACTCAGCGATGGCAGGTGACTGCTTTGGCGTGAGTTTGGTAGATACTGACCCTGCAGGACTCCTAACTGGCTCTGCTAAAGCAGGCACATTTAAAGCAGGGGTAGCTGCAGGCTGCACAGAGCTGTGTAGGTCTCTGGAATTTCAAGTACTATAATTTTAACATGTCTGGATCTGACTTCTCTCTGTTTTTTTTTTCTTCCTCCACGTGTCCCACAGAAGATGCAGCTTTCTGGCATGAAATGTAACACCATAACTTTTCTTTGTAGTTCAAAAGTACTTTGTAAAGCTTTTAACATCAGTGACCTCTAAAGGCAGCTTATATGACAAGATCAGAGGTTAAAATCTCAAAGCTCAAAACAGTAAAGTTTAAATGTGTTGCTCTTGCTCGAGGGAGAAAATACTGCAGTTCTTTATAGAATGACCTGAGATGACTTAAGATATGATTTAGCTCTGTGTGAATATGTTATAATGGCACTTTTGGAGTTATTTAAAAAACGTGAAACTTTTCTGGCTTTCTTTCAGAGGATATCTGGATGCCGTTGACGGTTCTGGCGACTAGAGAAACCCTCTATCTGCTCAGAGAGGATCACCAGTGGAGGAAAAACAGCCCGTCGGCGAATGAAAACAAAGAACCGTGCAGCGGGAGCGTCACTGTGTTAGAAACTCTGCCAATCAGCTGTGTGAGCTCAGTTCTCCTGTGGCCTGTGGACCAGTGCAGGATGGATATAAAGCTTTACGATGAGGTGCGTGTGATCTCAGAAGTTTAAACAAAGCCCAGAAATGTCATGAGAAAGTCTTATAGTAACTTTATGTGCTTCTGCTTCTTGTCATGAAGACAGCTGCCACTCAAAACTACACAGAAATGAAGAATAAATATATCTTTGGTTTGATTCCAGACAAGCTTCCTTTTTTGTTTCTTTTGCATGCAGCTGATTAAAAACACCGGGGAGATGAGGAATAATTAGGCATGAGAAAATGCAAACACTCTTTGGTAGAAAGCAGTAATGAATGTAATACCACTCTATTAGTTATGTATCTTGGCAGAAATTGTAGTTCACAGGAACATGTTCTGGCATACATTTAGTTTTTCCTCATATGAAACTCGCATACAGATTCAGGGAAACAAATGAATGGCTCGTTGGTGTTTTGGCAGATCCTAAACTGTATAATAATAACAGGCTGATAAAGCAACAAATAGGTAACAAAAATGACTTACAAAAACAGTCGCGTATTTGCATATGAAGTATTTCGAGGTTTTAAATTGGCCGTGGCGGTTGGGGATGTTTGTGTCATTCCTTCGTCTTTATTATCAACTACAATTGCAAAGTTAGT
Source organism: Astatotilapia calliptera (assembly GCF_964374335.1). Taxonomy (NCBI): domain Eukaryota; kingdom Metazoa; phylum Chordata; class Actinopteri; order Cichliformes; family Cichlidae; genus Astatotilapia; species Astatotilapia calliptera. Next base: position 22,336,766 of record NC_137443.1, on the reverse strand, counting down.
ATTGATTTAATCTTGTGATCGCATGTGTGGGTGTGTGCGTCTGTCTGTTTCGGGTACTTTGGCAGGCCTGTCTGACTGTGGAAAAATTTTGTTGTGTTCCAACAGTGAAATATAAAGTCAGAAAACGTTGTGGGATTTAGAACCGGGGATAAAGTTTTCTCCAAGTTCATACGGGCTGGTCAAAGGCTGAGAATCAAATCTGAAAACAGCTAGGAAAACATAAATGAGATATGGCATTGCCAGACCTTAAGAAATATTTTCATGCTGCACAAATGAGACCTGCAATCTGCGGTTGTGTCAGTGATTATGAGGCAAAGTTGAAACTCTTACAGCAGTATGTAGAAGCAATGGAAATTAATTTTCATTGGACATGGAGATAAAGTAAAGATATACTTAAACAGGTAGATGTTATCACTCAGTTTACATTAAAGGCAAGGCAAGGCAAGTTTATTTGTATAGCACAATTCAACAACAAGGTGATTCAAAGTGCTTTACAGAGACATTAGAAACAAAAACAAATAAAAAGCATGATTTAAAATTGATTAAAACAAGAAAACAAACAAACTAATTAACAAACAAACAAAACAGTATATAAAATCAAAACAGATAAAATCAGAACAATAGATAAAATCAGTAGTTAAATGTAAGTTTTGAAATTTAAGCTTAAAAGTGTGGATTTGGTGCTTTATTCAAATGCAGCTGAGAACAGGTGAGTCTTCAACCTGGATTTAAATAAACTGAGTGTTTCAGCTGATCTGAGGCTTTCTGGGAGTTTGTTCCAGATATAAGGAGCATAAAAGCTGAATGCAGCTTCTCCGTGTCTGGTTCTGACTCTGGGAACTGATAAAAGACCGGATCCAGATGACCTGAGGGATCTGGAAGGTTCCCTCAGGTACTTTATGTCAAATTGGGGTTTGACATAAAGTACTGTGCAGAAATCCTGGGCCAACCTTTGTTTCCTTATATTTTGCTTCCAATGAGCTGTAAACTGTCTTGTAATTTGTTAAAGACGTCTATGAAGTAGCAGTTTGTAAGGAAGGGAAATGGGGAGAGAAGTCCGACGTACGCCAAAGTACACAAGAACTAGACCGAACATCAGTGGCAACGGGTCTGATGAAGTGATGGATGCAAATTTTACGCTTTTTGTTCAAATCATCATCAGTATTTCCTGAAGTGGTCTGGAGAGAAGTAAAACAGTGAGTGTCTGCAGGCATCTGTGTAACATGTTGGAGGCTCTGTCATGGTTTGAGCTGCATTGCAGTCAGTGGTGTTGGAGATTTTGTCATGGATTGGCTTCCCCAGAGCCTGGACTTCAACATTATTGAATTTTAAAAATTAAAAAAGAGATGGGAGAAAGGTCGTTGAAGGTCATGTTCAGAGTAGAACTGCACACAAGTCAGTAAGGCAAAGCGGCGTGATGGATGTGTTTTGTTTGTTTGTTTGTTTGTTTAAGAAAAACAACCATTGGGCAATATATCAGATTTTTAAATCCCGAAATATCAGGATCTATTATGTAGCCTATTACCACTGCAAGCCACTTTGCAACCCACCACTTAACCAACTTTTTTTATGCAGTTTCTGACTTTAATCAGAGTTGTATCTGTGTTACATAAAAGGCCACCAAAGTTTAATTACTACATGTGAAAATTGAAATCTTTATTTATTTATTTTTTACTATAGTGGTAAAAATACCTGTAAAAAACATCAGTCACTGTTTAATTGTTCATGTGCTTACTTTAGTCTTTGCCCTTATTTGTTTTTTATTATTATTATTTATAAACAAATTACACTCAGTGTAAGTGTAGGGATGTGGAGATAAATAAATATTAATCGTAGAAAAGCATAAAAAAGAACCATTATACATTTAAGTCTATGTGGAGGACTTATTAAATGCCACAGATATCATCCATCCCAGTATTTTGTGACGACCATATCACGCACAAGACTTTCACTGAAGATGAACACAATCTCATTGTGTTTGACGTTTATTGTTACCAACAGAGTACGTACCGGTGAATTAACCATACTGCTGTTCAGTAAGTGGCTAAAATGCAGTGCTGTTTTCTAATGTTTGCTACTTTGACAACATCAGATCTGATAACAAAGTTCTGCTGCCGTTCTCCTTCTGTTTGTGCAGCAGCATGTTATAGATTGTGGCCCTGCCAAGTTTAACTCGCATGTGATTAACTGCTTTAATTTTCATACTTTCCCGTGTGTGTTTCCTGCAGACTGTGAAACAGGAGAGGACGTGGTGTGTGCGCTCAGAGAGTGGCGAGCTCCTCCAGGGTCTGCTGGCCTGGGTCAAAACACAGTGGGAGGCCATGTTTGGAGTAAAACTGCACACAAGTCTGCAAGACAAAGCGGCGTAGTGTGTGTGTGTGTGTGTGTGTGTGTGTGTGTGTGTGTGTGTGTGTGTGTGTGTGTGTGTGTGTGTGTGTGTGTGTGTGCAAAGAGAGAAAAAGTTATAAAGTTGTATGGTGCCGGGTAAAGTTTGGTGAGCATGACCGAGTGTGTCTTTGTTTTCTCTCTACGCACTCTGCACTCAGTCTGGTCCCATTACGCTTGTTGCTTTAAGCCAAGAACTTGGAAATGATTGCACTCATTCATGTGGCACACAAGCCTGTAAAAGCACTGGTTGCATAATGTTTCCTCCAGATACCATCCCACTGAACTTTTCTACAGCTGGAATGGAGTGTGCCTTGTTTCTTTTGTTGATGCTGTGTTGTCCTAATGAAATGCACCTTAATGCATCACATGCTGTTCTTTGATCGTCTGTAGCATCAAGCTAATATGGAGCAGATTTTGGGGGAAGGTTTGGAGTTACAAGCATTAAGTCAAGGGAGTGAAACAAATGTTCTGTCTTAGGATTTGTAGGGAAGTAATGCAAGAGGCTGAGCCTAGAATATGTCAACCGCCTTTGTCAGTTTTTTTTTTTCTCTCTCTCATCGTCTTAGGGTGCTTTGCATCACGCGGTGAACACGAGGCTGGGGGAGCCTCTGAAAGGCCAAGGTTCAAGACATTGTCGTCAAAGAATTTGCACGCAGTTTTCACCTAATTAAGGTCTTGTGATGTTTCAGACGTTCGGTGAACAGTAGCACTTCTCGTGTTTAAACATTTTGAAAAAGATGTTTATTTTAATTTGTAATTCGGGTTTGGTTGATTGGTTTGTTTTCAGAGCATTTATCAAGGGCAGGGAGAAAAATCTGTTTTGACATCAGGCACTGTCATCATTCAGTAAATGTGATGGATAAACATTATCTCAACTGAATCCTTGTTTATTTAGTTTGTACATCGGTTAAAGCTGTAAGACAGAACGTCTACAGCTGTGTTCATATGTAACCACTGTAATGGGAAACTGTACATATCAGTTACCGCAAAGGTCAGCAGTTAATTTAGGTCTACTAATTAGGTCATTAGTAATTTATTTATTTCTGTGCTTTTTTTTTCATAACAGGTTTATGCAGAAGACTGTGTTTTATTTTTATATCAATGTGATGCCAATCATGCATATACGTGACTAAAGAAAGTGATGTGTTTGGAAGTGAAGTTCATTTTTTGTAGCCACACCAAGGTGTGATTACTGCCAAACTTGCTGAATGAAGAAATCACCTAATAGAACCGGTCTGATAAGTGAAGCAGGCTAAAAGATCTCAAAAAGCAACACATCGTGCCACAATCTAAAGAAACAGCAAAGACATTGACAGCTATGAGTCTGGAAAGGGTTGCAAAGTAATTTCTAAGGCTTTGAGACATGCATCCTACAGAAATTACTCCGAGAGCGCATCAACGACTCATCGTTAGTAGGCCACGTAGGAACCCAGAACAACATCTAAAGAATTGCAGGCCTCACTTGTCTCAGTTAAGTTCAGATTTCAAGTAGAAAACCACTGCTGACCAAAAAGATCACAAAGGCTCGTCTCACATCCGACATAAACTAACAGAATTTCATAAAAAGATCATCATACCAACAGTCAAACGTGGTGGTGGTAGTGTGGTGGTCTGGGGTTGCTTTGCTGCTTCAGGACGACCTGCTGTAATTGATGGAACCATGAATTCTGCTCCAGGGACACTTGGATTATGAAGCAGGACAATCAACCAAAACACACCAGCAAATCCACCTCTGCATGCCTCAAAAAATGAAATTAAGGCTTTGGAGTGGCCTAATCAGTCCAGACTTAAGTCTGATTGAGATGCTTTGGCATGTGGCTAAATCAATTCTCCAAAGAAGAGTGGGACAAAGTTCCACAGCAGTGATGCAAAAGACTCATTACCAGTTATCACAAACACTTGACTGCCGTTCTTGCTGCCAAGAGTGGCACAGTTAGTTATTGAGTTTAGGGGACAGTTGCTTTTTCACAGGTAGGTCTGGATAACTGTGTCCCCTCAACAAATGAACTTATCATTTAAAAACTGCACTTAGTATTCACTCAGGTTATCTAACCTTTAAATGTCTTTGATGATCTGAAACATGCAAGTGTGACCAATATTCAAAGACTGAAATAAGGGAGCAGCACTGTAAATGTGAAGTGTATTGAATGTGTTTTACTAAAATCTTACTTTAAAACATTTGCTAACTTAAGTTTGAAGGGAATCTATTCTGTTTACTAGCATTACCAGACCAGTGTTATCCAGGCAGTTAAATAGTGTAGCGATGTACTAATCAGAGTTCGTAAGTAGTGCTTATTTTTCTCGAACTGTGACCTGATAAATGTATACTGTCTGAAACAAGTAATTTTAAAGTAAATGGAGTAAGATTTAATTTATATAGCATCTTTCAAAAAAAATATCTCAAAATTCTTCACAACCAAAATGCCAAAAACATATGAGCGAGAAGTTTAAAAAGATTAGTTCTGAGCTCATAGGTCACTGAGTCCACGGAGCTGAAGTTCCGAGCGAGAGAGCTCCAGAGTGTGGGAGTCTTTAGTTCTGAGCATCAGCAGGCTCTGGTCACATGACCTCAGGGACGTGCTGGGGTGTATGGATGTAAAAGTCACAACCAGAATCTGAAAATGTGTCCTGAAGTTAATGTGAGCCAGTGCAATGGTGTGAAAGGATCCTCCCACTTACGGTTGGCTGCCTCCTGCAGAGTGCAGTTACACATGTCCTTCATGATACAAACGTCCCAGTGACTTCTGCCGCCACACAGTCTTAAACTAGGGATGGTTGATGTGTGGCTGAGATGACATCGTATAGATCTGGGAGTAGAAAACAACCATCTGAAACTGAGTGTTTACAACTCACTGAAGCCTTTGAAGGGATTAACTTGCACATATGGTGACCTCGTTATTTGAAACTACAAACTTTAATTTAGAGAAGAAAAGACAGCACATAATATTCTGCTTCAAGTCAAGTCTTCAAGTCTTGATTGTTTAAGGATGTTTATGTTATGTTTCCCGTTAGTCAGTTGAAGCCAAACTGTCGAGCTTGTTCCTGCAAAGCGAAGCTTACTGTGAGTCCAAACCAGAGGCCACCAGGCAAGGTAGGCAACTGCTGGGGGCCCTTGGCCCAGCAGACAACACATTTTTATAATTAACTGAGGAAAGTTATGAAATTTAGATTCAAAGAAATTTGGACGGGGCACTAGAAGTTACGCTAAGTTGTACTGAACTGTACATTATTGTGCTGGATGTGCAGTCTGGTGCACTTATTGTATTTTCTGTATTGTTAATGCAGACTTTGTGGTTTCATGGTGCTAAAATCTGTATTTTTTTTCATCATGTAAAACTCTAAATGGACAGTGCAGCCACAGTGCACATTAGTTTAATCATCTGTATTGGAACTATTACATCGCAGCTATCAAAAGAAAACAGTAAACACTATAGATTGAATGCTGTCTGTAGGCAGGAGCTCAACGTAGAGCTGCTATCCTTCCACACTGAAAGGAGTCAGTCGAGGGAGTTGAGATATAATTTAACTTGAACACCTCCTAGGCAAGTCGTCCTGGCCATGTCGCATGAGAAGGAGGCCACAGGACCCAGGACATGGAGAGATTAAATCTCTTAGCTGGCTTGGGAACTCTTCAATGTCCCCTTGGAAAAGCTGAAGGAGGTGGCTGGGGAGAAGGAGGACCTTTTTGCTTAGACTGCCACACTCACAAGCTAGACTTAAATAAGTGGCAGAAGAAGTGGATAAATGGGCAGATGGTAAACACCCAAGAAGACCGTTCAGAAGTTGAATTTGAGGAATTCTGTAAAACGTTTTAATGTTATTAACATGTTGTTATGAGTACCTTATACTATATCCCTTACTATATCACTGACTTATTTTTCTGGCACCAGTAGCAAAAGAGAAAGATAAAGTGCTTACTCCAAAGGCTGATAATGCCACAGTATTGTTCCACATTTAATGTATTATATCGTAAGTGCACTCTACTCCAAAGACTCCTCCTTATGTTGTTATCCATGTTTCTTTTTTCATTTCAGTTCAGTCAAAAAAATTGATATTATTTATTTATTTAAACATTTCTAACATAAAGACGATAAAGTCGGAGTTTGGAGGGGTCCCCTGTTAGTATGTGCCCTGGGCCCCAGCAGACTGTGGAATCACCACTGGTTCAGGTTCAGCTCTGTGAAAGTTAACCACCTTCAAGGTACAATTTTTTTTTTGGTGTTTTACATGTGCTGTGCACATGCTTGTTGAAGCACTGGACAAGCTTCAGTTGCAGCCACGTGGCCGAGGAACCCATCTCTCTCTCTCTCTCTCTCTCCCCCCCAATCCATCCAAAACCAGTGAAGAGCAGCAGGTTTAGCGTTCCTCCTATAAGTCTGATCTGATTCAAACAATAAACACCAACATATTTTGTGGTTGATTCCTTTTATTTACTTTTGTAATTTCAGGTGCAATTGCAGAGGCTGCATACCAGCAGAGATGCTTGCAGCTTAAGATGTTAAAATGTGTTCCCAGCTGATATATAGAAAGGTTACAGCTCCTCCTTTCCCAGTCCACAAATTAAAAAGAAGCAAAGCAATTAAAGCTCATTAGGACTGCAGCTTCGGTACAGATGGAATCTGCGGATTTCAAATAGCACTAACAATGTTAGCATTTGAACTGTACTGAAACAACTTGTGAGCTTATACTAAGGAGGTGTTGTTAGTTTGATTATAGTAATGAGTTTTCTAGTTCTTAAGCAGCTTCTTAATGGCTTATTAAAGAAAAAATAGCCTAGAAGGAAGCAAAGAAGAGAGGCACATAAAACATTTATGGTGAAGTTATACTGTACATCATTAATTCCACTTTATGGTTCTGATATGGCATCTGGGAGCATTTTGCCCACACTCACATTCCCATAATAAGCCATGCATTTCACATTTTTATTATCTTTCTCCATGTGGTAACCGTTTTCTGTCTCTGTTTCTCTGTAAACTCCTTTACAGTTCATTTTCTTCCTGAGGATCGGAGCCTCCTCCATCTTCTTTGCGAGGAAATACTGAAGACCCTTCTGCTTCTTTTTTCTTTCTGTTTTCTGTTTTTGGCTGACAATGTGGTGAAATTAATGATCCCAGAAAGTCAGCCTTGACTAACCCATGAGTCATAATGATTGCATGCTATGAATTTATGTCAGAAAGGTTTATATTTTGGGGAGGCAACAAAGCATCTGAGGCGGATACTTAATCACTGCCACAACTACGCAGGTGGGCTGAAATTAAAAGTGCTCTTTATTAGTACTGAGTCCCTCCCTTAATAAAGCTGTTAATATATTCTCTGCAGGGGTGTCAGCAGGAATTTTGAGTCCCGACAAAGACGTTGCCAACCCCTGTGATGAGTTTTTCGGAAACCGGCTAACTCCAGTGTCATTTTCTGCACGTCTCTTGTCATATTTTCTGCGATCTTGCATATATCCCATTCACTTTAAAAGGATAAAACGTGCAGGCGAATGAGTTCATGCCTCCCTAACACCATATTTGAACAGCAGATGAAAGCAGGGACAGGATAGTTAGTATGAAAGGGAGCTGGGATGGAGCCACGGCGCAGACATCTGGCTGGACTCGACTTCCCACAGGCTCCTCCAAACATTTCAGGTCCTCTGGTAAATCAGGAGCACTACAGCTGCACTGTGCATGACAGCAAGAAATCTGTTGTTTTGCCGAATGCTCGAGTCAACTAAATTCTTGGATGGTGGGCCTCCTCGTGTAAAAGCTGCAGTCACGCAGTGCTCTGTCAGGCCAAACTGTGGTCCAGGAGGAGGATAATACAGGGGTCCTCAGCAGAAAGACAAACTATTACAATATGGTGGTGTTACACTCTGTGTGCTTTTGTTTTTGCATAAAACAAACAAGAACGTTTAGAGATAAGCAAGAATCGAACTGAAGAAATGTCTCAAGTGGTGTGTCTTTGGCCTTACTTAAAGGGGACCTTCCATGATTTTAAACAGCAAAAATCAGTAACAGTTGTCTAATCTTCCGTGACTCTCGGCGAGCTTTGAAGGCTTCTCGAAGTGATGTCATCTCAGACGAGAGTTTAGAAACCGCAGATACTGATCTTCGAACTGGACGTGAAGCTTTAAAGACGGGCACTTATCAGGAAATGAGGGTCTGATGAGAGATGCTATCAAACTGTGTTATGGGAAGGGTTGGATCCAGCATCCAACATATCTCTGCCCCAGTTCTGACCTGTGCTAATCTGTCTCACGTGAGTCCTTTAAATGTGTGCCAGGTAATTAGAAACGCCTTTATGAAGGTCCATAAAGATTATAATGTTCCGATTAAAAGGATTGCTTTATTAATCATTTTATTTTTGACAGCTGCTTTACAAAAAGAAAAAAAAAGTAAACTATGTCATAATTTTAACTTATGCCAAATACCTATGTAACTTAATTACAAAGATAAATAATTACGGTGATTCTATGGTGGCTCAGAGAGGAAAAATGCTGCCAATGCACATAAAACACAAAAGAAATAGGATTTTTTTTTTTTTGCAAAAGCTTAATAACAATAAAAATAATGATAATAATAATAATATAGAAAAAAAATTAAGTGTTTCTGGGGACACAACTGCATGACCAGGACCAGACAGAAACCAAAACATGTGAAGGACACGCTTAAAAGAAATGAATCGTTCATTGATGTGGTGAGAAAGAAAAAGATGAAGGTAAAGTGTGTTTTAAACCCATGATCCATGTAATACTGTAGATACATGTTTGCTATTTGCTCTGTACTGTTAGCTTGTCACTTCCTCAGCTGGACTTGTAAAATTTGTCCTAAACCCCCCCCCCAAAAAAACAAAGTAAAACAGAAAAACAAAGTTGAAATCAAGTGATGTCTCTAAACAAGAAAAGACAAAACCTGAGATTATGAATTCAGCCAAAGCAGCAGCCGGGAGAATTTCATAGTTTGATCCAGGAGTTGAAGATGTATCATGGCTGCTTTTGGACATATTTCATGATGTCAGTGAGGCAGTTTGAAATCTTGTTCGCAGAGCTGGGACCACACCTGAGAGGCAGAGAAATGATTTCAGAGAGCCGATTGACCTGGAGCAGCATCTAGCTTTGTGCCTGAGGTAAAACTGTATTATTTTACCATTTCTATATCTCTGCATCATCGCATAGTCCTGTGCACACTTTGAGCTATGAGCACGCTTGTTACAAAATACATCAATCTGATTGGTCAGAAAATCAGAACAATTTAGCTTGGTTTAAAAAAAAAAAAGTATTGCTGTATTACTGTAAGGCCTTTACCTTTACATTGAGGCAACTCTTGTTGACATTTTGCATTAAGAATAGGCAAGTCCAAAAAATATTTTTAATGCACGAAATATTTGCACAGCCTTTCCAGAGAAATTCTTTTCTTGTAATTACTTTTTTTATAAACAGAATTTTTGGCATTTTTCGGCCTCCATACTAAGTGGCTGCCCTGTTGTGACATACCTTTCGTGTCCAGACAGCAGTTTATCCGGGACATTGCAAAGACCTATAGGATTCCCCTGGTTCTTCACCGTGAGGGCAGAACGGTAGTCGGGCAGCTCAGGTTTCAGGGGCCTCCTCTTGTTCTTGAATGGGGCCGAGTTACGTGGAGGAGGTGCAGCAGCAGCAGCAGGAGGAGGAGGAGGAGGGAAGCAGGAGCCTGCAGGAGTCGCAGACCTCTCTTTCTTTTGTGCTCTCGTTCGGGACCCCAACACATGGGGTCAACGCGGGCTGAATGGCTTCACAGTGAAAGCTGCCTCGGACGCAGACGGTCGGCGTGAGAGAGCGAGCGCGCGCGCGCTAATTAGAAAAACGTGGTGAAGCAATTAAGCGCGAGGAGAGAAGCAGTGCGCCGATTGTAGTGCAGAAGGTGAGTGTTTGGTCTCGAGAAAAGTTAGTGTCGTTTGGTTTTCCTTTTGGAGTTTAGCTGAAGCCGACTGTGGTTTGTTTGTTTTTGTTTTTTTGTGTTTGGTACCCGAGAAGTTTGTTTATTATTTATTTTAAAGAGCAGGGTTTAGTCTAAATATACTGAGTAGGTCCGCGTGGCGAGTTCTGAAGCTGTGCGTGCCGGAGTGTCAGTGGTGAGTCTTCCTATATTCGTCAGTTTTTAAACTAAGGGGAAAAATTTAACACATGGAGACTTTGAATAACGTCACCATTAGTGCGGCTCGCAACATTGTGAGATCACACAGTGCAAGGGAAAAAGTTCTTATATGTAAATAGAAGTTTTTTTAAGGGAGCAGTTCATGTGCTAATAGCTGTTTTGAACTTTCAGAAGTCAGACTCTGAACTTGATGGCTTCATCTTCTAAGAAGAAGAGGATTCTTGTTTCCCCACTGAAGCTTGGCAGGACTTAGTTTTCCTCCAGGAATGCCACAATTTCCAAAACAATTCAGTCTGACTCAGCAAAGCGTATTCGAAGCCTTCAACAGCTCCACCAAGGAGCTTTTAAACTTCCTTCCAGCTACACAAACCGACATCAATCATGTGCATTGACTCCATTTTCCACTTTAGATTTAATTTTTGTCCCTGCTCTCCTCAAAGTCAAACTATTGTAGACAGCAAAAAAAAAAAAAAGATGTGATTTGCATTTGCAGATGCTGGATGGTTCTCCTCCTGCTGCTCTGATTGTATCGGGAGTCCATGTGCCCTCTGTCTGCTCCCTGAACCCTAAGAATCCCAGCTTTCTGCTTTTGGTTAGGCAGGAATGTTAACTTTCCCTTTGTCCAGATCCCTTCCCCAAAAAAACTCTCCACAACCCACCCCACTCATAACTCCTGGAGAGCATAGTGACTCCTGAAGCAGAAAAGGGTTTAAACCACATGAGCAAATAAGCTACTGTTTTTGTTGTTGTTTGTATTTTTGTTTTGTTTTAAAGCCGACTTCAGTGCATTTGTGAGTCTGCACAAAATGCTCAAATTTACTTGAGCCAGATGCATGTTTGTCTTAGTCAAATGTATAGCTGAAAGGCAAATGTTTGGTTTCCTTGGTGTCTTTATCTGGAGGGGAGGGCAGTTTTACAGTGTGTTAACAAGGGGTGCTGTAAAGCCCCCTGAGATGAGTAAATTCTGTGCGTTTGCTGCTGTCTCAACTTATTTTTTTTTTCCCCCTCCCTGCTTCTTTTAGCTCAGCACCTCTAGAAACTCTTAATGGACCCTGAGCATTAGCACGAGCTGAACTCCCTTCTGGAGCAGTCCTGTGCAAAGTGAACAACAGCTGGAAACTCAAAACTATTCTGAGCCCGTGGCACAAAATTGCATTCCTCCCTTTTTTTCTCTTCTTTGTTGTTTTTCTTTTCGTCTTTTTTTTTTTTTAATGTCACCATAGCTGTGATGACACAGTAAATTTTTCTTGTCATTCACCAAACACTCAGCAAAACTCACACATTTGTTTTCTGCAGCTTATTTTTCTTGAGGGGGAGTATGGGATGTTAGGAGATGGTGCAAGAGCACACAAAGCATATTTATAAAAAAAAAAAAGTTTTTAAATGTGCGCACTTGTTTGGCATGTCTGCTTCGCCTTCGTAAATTCTGCTGGCTAGGTCACTGGCTTTTTCCAGGTGCTTGTTCAGGTGACTGATAAGCTTGGTTAGAAACTGATAGCAGGAATTCAGTGAGGTCAAACTGAAATCTCGGCTTCTGGCTTCTTGTTTTGTCTTTTCTTCTTCTAATTAAAGGTTTTTCCTAATTACACTGAGATTAGATGTCCATTATTGGTCAGCCTGCTCGTGCCTTTCATTGCTTGAGAGATGCTTTTGGTCTGTGTGCGGTATTCTTTATATCAGGTCATGTCCTCAATACACACTTAGGCCAAACTGTTGCAATGCAAGAACAAGTTTCAGTGGAGGAAACCAAAGGCAGTGCTGCCCTGGGGGCGGAGGTTTAAAGGGATAAGTCTGCCTTGCTGAATGAATGCCAGAAAGAGGCTTTTAAATTTTAGCAGCAGCCTTTTCTCTCGTCCTCTGAGACCTCTTGGCTAATGTGCCATCTAAAGGTGGATTTTGTAACACTGCGTTGAGGGTAAAATGGATATCACCAGGCAACTGGACTTGTCTCTTGTTTTGTTTTGTTTTTTGTCTCTTTTGTCAGCTTTAGAAAACCAAGTGTACATTTCCCAGGGATGTGAGTGTGATGCCCCTTCTTTAGTAGATGAAGCTTGTAATTTTTTGTTTTCAAAATGTAATTCTAGATTCAGGGCGACGCTGTTGCAGTTCGAAATCTGAGGGGATGATTTCAGGGACCTACTGTCTGGAAGTTTTCATAGCTTTGGTGTGGCTTAGTCTCGTGAGACTAAGGCCTTGTTAATTTTTTTTTTTTTTTTTTTTTTTGTGGGATATTTTTCCATTACGCAGGTCAGGCTCGGGCAAGTCACTCTAACCATTTTTCAGCGTCAGAAGGTGCCAGGGTTGGAAAAGAAGAATTTCAGAGGACTGGATGATGAACAATGCGTCTGAGTGTCAAATGCTAATCTGAGGAGACAAGCCTACAGATGCCTGTAATGGCTAAAGGCTGATGCTGTTGCAATGAGTCATGAAATGCTGCTTATTTTCTTTGCTACACCCTGTGGTCTAAAAGCGTAATTGTAAAGATGAGCAGTTCATAGAGTCCCTTTTTCTCATCCTCCTCCCCCTCTGTGTTGGTTTCAATCAAATGTGTTTTGAAATAAAGTTATGGTGGCATTTCTCTTTTACAGTGTGTCTGGTGCCCTGTTTGGTTAAAGAATACCCTCATCACAGACTAGACTGATCCAGGATGTGTTTTGAAACTGAGTTCAGTCAGGCTTTAGCCAGAATTGGAGGGGAAAAGCACAAAGCTAATCTTATCTTGATCAGTTATTAAACTGCTACATCAACTCTAAATGTTATTTCCAGCTGGCTGCTAAAGCTTACAGCCACTGCTGTAAGACTTTTTGCACATTACTTTTTGAGTATTTGCCACACTTGAAGGAATTTAAAAGAATAGTTTCTGGTGCAGAGTTGGAGAGCAAATTCCTAGATCTAGTCACTGCTATAATATCATAATTCCTGCAGCCTGGAGCCACAGCAGGTCTCCTCAGAGCTAGCTGCAACTTGCCAGTTGCCTCTTTGATTCTGATTAAGCATCTCTAGCTTGGCGTGGCAGTGAGGTGTAGGAATGTTGGTTCTCGAAAATGCTGCTAGGGACTAGTGCACTCTGACCAACAAGACTGATTCGCATTTAAAGACTTGTATGTCTGACCTGGGTTTAAACCACCTGTATGGGCCTCGTGTTACTTGATACCAAATGTGTGGCTTTTGTTTATCTATTTATTTTTTAAGATTTGTTGTGGAGACTTTCTTGGAATACCTGCATTTCCAAATGCATGGTTTTAATCTTCTTTTGGGTGTGAAAGCTTATCATTTGGTTTCTTCTAGTGACTTTCGGTTGAAGTAATGCTTCAATATTTAACTTAATTGAATAAGAGCTCGAAATGTTTATTTTCTGTACATACAGAGGTCCTTTAACAAGGTTGTTCAAAGTCATCACACTGATTGAATGTTTTGTTTTTGTCCCCCCCCCAGCATACAAAACATCTGCTGTGGGCACTCAACAAGGCGTGTGTGTGTGTGTGTGTGTGTGTGTGTGTGTGTGTGTGGTTGGATTACATTTCTGTGGATCAGCCTATAATTATTCAGCTAATTGTTTCATACTTAATGATAAACATCTGCTGTATGACCATCTGTCCACAAAGGCTTCTTTTAGTTGCTGTGATCCTAAAATAAGACATGCATAAACCTCACAGATTCACAGGCTGCTGTTCTTGCTCACTTTGATTTTTATGAATGCAAAACGAAGTTTTCCCATCACTTCTCAGTCTCATGCTTTTGTTTTGAACCCAGAGCTAACTTAGTGGTCCGATCACCTTGGCACCATGAGTTGGAGCTTTCTAACCCGTCTGCTGGATGAGATATCCAACCACTCCACCTTCGTGGGGAAGGTCTGGCTGACTGTGCTCATCATCTTCCGCATTGTGCTGACGGCCGTTGGCGGCGAAACCATCTACTATGATGAACAGAGCAAATTTGTCTGCAACACACAGCAGCCTGGTTGTGAGAACGTGTGCTATGATGCATTTGCGCCGCTCTCACATGTCAGATTCTGGATCTTCCAGGTGAGCTCTAGCAAAAGAAGGCTGTCGGTGTTTATTTTACTCACACAAAACAGTACTGTTAATGTCAACATGCATACATTTACCTCCAGGTGATCATGATCACCACCCCAACCATAATGTACCTTGGATTTGCCATGCACAAGATCGCCCGCATGGAAGAGACGGACTTTCGGCCGGGCCCAAAGCGGAAGAAGAGAATACCAATCATCAAACGTGGGGCTGCGAGGGACTATGAAGAGGTAGAGGACAACGGAGAAGAAGACCCAATGATTGCTGAAGAGATTGAACCAGAAAAGACAGACAAAGCAGAACAAAGTAGGGCAGCAGTACGTCTTTCACAAAGCATCTTTAATGTTCTAATAGATTACAACCCCTACTTGATACTAAGTTGGCTTCTAATGTTTCTGTTTTCAAGGCTCAGAGAAAAAACATGATGGTCGCCGGCGGATCTTGCGTGACGGCCTGATGAAAGTCTATGTGTGCCAACTGCTGTGGCGCTCTGCCTTTGAGGTGGCCTTCCTTTTTGGGCAGTATATTCTTTACGGCTTCGAGGTGATTCCCTCCTATGTCTGCACTCGTTCTCCGTGCCCGCACACGGTGGACTGCTTTGTTTCCCGTCCCACGGAGAAGACGATCTTCCTTCTGGTGATGTACGTTGTGTCCTTTCTCTGCCTTCTCCTCACCATCCTGGAAATCATCCATTTGGGTATCGGCAGCATCCGTGACACTTTCCGCAGGCGGGCCACCCTCAACACACGCACCTCCCGTCCACCGGCCTCACGCTCCATGCCTACAGCTCCACCAGGATACCACGCCACCATGAAAAAGGAGAAAATGAAAGAGCTGAGGGACTTGCCAATGGGTGATTCTGGGCGAGAGAGTATTGGGGATGAGGGTCCCTCGTCCAGGGAGCTCGAGCGGTTGAGAAGACACCTGAGGCTGGCCCAGCAGCACCTGGACCTCGCCTACCAGGTGGATGAAGGAAGTCCTTCACGCAGCAGCAGCCCAGAGGTTAACACAGCTGCACAGACTGCTGCAGAGCAGAACCGTCTCAATTTTGCCCAGGAGAAGCAAGGAGAGGCGAGCGAGAAAGGTAAAGAAGACGCTCGGACCTCCATTCGACACACTGAATTTGACACAGATGAACCAGGAGGTAGAGTTCAGCCTTCAATAATCAAAACCAAATCATTTATTTATATAAAAAGCCAAACATTCAGCTAAATGTGGTTCAGGTTTCTCAAAAGTAAGAGTTTGCCACTCTTCTGTTTTGTATAACTGTAAATTAACATCATTTGGGTTTTGGACTGTTAAAAATTGAAGAAAATTATTTGCAGCTCTAAACCATGGAGAAAATATTTAGAAGAGGAGTATTGCCAGCATATAAAAGTACTTTTTCTATAAATAAATTAGGGCTGGAAGATGTGATTAATCAGCTAAAATCATAGACTCTGTGAAACATGTAGCCACAGTGACCTCACCCACTGGTTTGTGGGTTTGCATTTTGAAGCCTCAACTTTAGCTTTATGGCTGCTGCCATCTTGCTTGTCTTAAGACTGAAGTGACCATATTTGGGCAAGATGGTGGAGTGCTAAGGTATTAGCTAATGCTAGAGAGTTTGGTTGGAAAGCTGCACATGGAATCCAGTGGTGCATTGCCCAGTCCGGGTTAGCTTCTAAGTGACCTAGAGATACAATATTAGATTTTAACTTGGCAGACTGAAGCACAGATTATAACAGGTTGTGAGTACAGTTAACTGTACAAAGTAATTATTTACCAGGTGATTGCATCATTATGATGATGATGGCTGCCGACTACAGCCGTCTTCTTCCACCAAAGTGGTATTAAAACAATTAAGTAGTCCTATCATGACTTGGAATAGTGTGTGGGTTTTTTTTTTAAATGGGCCTCAAGTGGCCATTAGAGGAACTGCAGTTATAGAGATCCAACCCTTCATTGTTGGCTTTCCATCATTTAGTTGTTTGAAATTTTGTCCAGTCAGCACTCTAAAATTCAAGGATGGCACTAACCTTAATATTTGGCACATGGAAACCAGAGAAGAATATTGAATCTTTCTACTTCCAGCCGATTATGTAAATACAGGCTTAACTTTGGACTTTATGTCAGATTTTTATTTATTTTTTGTGGTTTATTTCCTACTTTGGTTTGACCTAAAAACATCAGAAAAAATCTCAGTTTTAAGTGAACATGCATGCTTAATAATCTCTGGTCTCTTTATCTTCTAGGGATACATGCCTGAGCGTGCTTCCTGCCTCAAATGTCTGTCCTTTCATTCCTACTGGCCTTAAACACATGGGGGAAGCACATATGGGAATGCAGTCAGACCACTGAGGGAGACCAAAGTGTGTGTAATATGTGTGCGTGTGTTTGTGTGTGGGGATGAGAGAAATGTGCCTTTCAGTATTAGAGGTCAGTTGAAAACAAAGAAATGCTGACTGAGCGGTGTTGTGACAAATGGTTAGTTTCCACGACTCTAAACTTGAAAGCTTGCCGACCTACATCCAAACTTTGACTGTGCCTTTGGCTAGACCTCGTCTACCCCATGTTCTTTCGTCATCTCTGTGTTTTGTTGCATTGCAATAACCTGTCCATTATAAGACCACGCAAGGATTATTGTAAGCTTCAGCTGAGTGTATTTTTTTTAATTTTTTTTTGTTTGGTTCACAAGAGAGGCTTTTATTTTTTATTAATGTTTCTGAATGTTGATGTCTCACTTGGTTGAAGCTTATTGGTCTCAAATCTTAAACATGACCTTGCGTTATGTAATGTTTTTGAGTATGTGCAGAAGCTTGTTAAGTGGGGCTAAACCTGTAACTGGATGAGTCATCTTTAATTTAAATGTTGGGAATTATTGGTGTATTAGCCAGATAATTCCACTTCAGAAATGTTTGACAGAAAGATTTTTTTTTTTCTATTTCTTTTCGAAGCCTATTTACCCAAATCAGCCAAAAATATTTACCTGGGAAATGCTTGAATTCTTTAATCAACAGGAACCGTTCCACACATTTCCAACAATCATCTTTGTACAATCATTTTACCGGCCTTTATTTAAGTTTTTTTTTTTTTTTTTTTTTTTTTTGACCAAACGTTGTAGGCTAGTGACATTTGTGTAGAAGGAAGTGTTGTCATGCAAATACCACCTCAGCATTTCAATGTTAATCCTTTCCTAAATTATGTTCTAAAACAAATATTTAGTGTTCGTTGGGGCAGAAAGTTGGAAAATAAATTCACTTTTTGTGGTTTTTCATGCTAACTGGCTAGAAACATCTGTTTTCTGGGGCACTGTCAAACATGTAATTCCACCCTTGTCTTTACAAATTTACATTCTTCTTTAGTGAGACATATTTTCCGTCCTTGACATGCAACCTCTTTCTCCTTCTCCTTCGTGCTGAAACACGGATACCTTTGTGCATCCCGGGAAAGAAGGAGGAAGAAAAGCCAAGCTGAGGAAAGGATGACAGTTTGCTGACGCACAGCCTGGTGCCATGTAAACATGTAATCTTCAACTCACTGTGAGATTCCTTCCTTCCTTTTTTTTTTTTTTTTTTTTTTTGTGTTCAGTAGCTTTCAGTATTCATACAGTTGAAACGTTTTCATAGTTGGTTTTATATCCTGGAGAACAAAGTGCGGATCGCCAAAGAACTGTTGCTGTATTCTTATAATCATCTCACTTCCAGTTTTGCTACTTATTTCGAGGTACGACATTCAGTTTTTGAGTATAGTACTTTTTTTTTCTATTGCAAGTTTTGTAGTTATTGTAACTGTAGAGATTATTTTGTCTTCAGAGTAAATAAATATATTTGAAATCGTTTACTCCTGTCCTTGATTTTATTTATTTATTTATTTTTAATAATTGTTTAAACCTGTGGTTGAATTGCAGTCTGCTCAATATGTATTAACATGTTAATTTATCAATTAAAATGAAAATTTATTGGATTGTAAAAACGAGTGACATCTGTTAGTTACCCTGACATCTACAGGGTCAGTCATACTGTTTAAGGTAAAATGATGGGTTTTAAAGTAGGCCTACTATGCCCTCCAGAAGAATAATCAAGTAATGGTTAAAAGGGGTTTAAATGAGCTCAAACTATTTCACTATGTCACTTTGGTTTATTATTATAATGATGATGATGATGATGATGATAATGATAATAATAATCTTTCAGTGGCCCAATAAGGGAAGAACCCAATTTTCCCCTTGATTTAGTCGTTAAATTGGTCAATTGGGGGTTCTGGATTAATTCAGCAAGCAAAGCAAACATATCGACCAAGTCCTCATCAGGTATGAATTGAGTTTTAAGCAATGTATCTAAAATGCCAAATTTATGCATACATATCCAAAAAAATTGGTATAGCAAATATGCAACTAAGTTATGTGGAAAGGAACAGATGTATAGAACTCAATAGATAAATTAAACAAGGAAATTTTAACAGAAATTTTAATTTTAAGTTGATCGTGTCATTGGCCATTTTTACAATGTTCAATTTATTTAATTTACGGCAGTAAGGACTTTAATTGATGGTTAAAGTGTTCCTAGAAAATGTATCTTAAATTTTATTGACTTTAATTTTTAGCACATGTAGAACTATATCTTACACTTCCTTGTATGACTGTGTGTTGAATATTGATGTGAGGTACACTAAGCAGTACCAGTGAAAGGGTGAAAACAACACATTAAACAAACAAAACCCGCTAAATAACACTTTAATCAAGGTTAACATATAAAGTACAATCTGTTTTGAGGCTTATGTAGCACACACCCAAACTAGAGAACAATCAGGACAGAATTGTAAGTGAATAAGACAAAATCAAGTTTAATAAGAGCAGTAATCAAATTTCAACTGTGACTTGTAAGTAAACTGAAATCTTTTATTTGGGTGAACTGGCCTTTAAGGTCTGATGTTCAGATACATGTACACTCTTCAGGTATAATGTTAGGCAAGGTCTCATACTTGAATGAGTATCCACCATCAGATGTCGTGGTGATCCTCAGGGACCTCATGGTCCCCGGGACAGGAGCGCAACACTGAGTGATCCCCAACATTGCAGTGGTTAGATCCCCACCCGAGCAGTTTCCGTGACAGTAGTAAAACGTCAGCACTTTCGGATGGACGATCCAGTTGTCCCACCCTAGCTCCTCAAAACTGATGTCGATCTCTGCTCGGTGGCAGTCGCTGTGTAGAGGCCTTTCCTGAGAGGGCCGCTGCAGAAGATAGATGGCAGAGGGAGACCAAGGAATGGTCACTGCTGCATTGCGGGGTGACCGGGAAGGTCCACGAGGTTGAACATGGAGGTGAAGAAAGGGCATCTTGTCTGGTTCTCCTGCGTGGCACTGACAGGCTGGACAGTGGACCTGAAGAAGAAAGGGGCCTTCGGCGACAAGGGCCAGCAGGTTCTGATCCAGATGGTAGGTGGTCCATCCATCAGAGCTTGAATTTGATGGAGCCTCCGCTGCCTGGAGTCGTTCTAGTGCTGTGGTTGCAATGAAAAGCTGGGCGGAGGAGTTAGCTGTGACTGCTTCGCCTGCAAAGAACCAGAAGTGGGCTGATGTGACTACAGTGTCCTGGCTGTTGATGGAGGGCTGGAAGTAATATGTCATATGTCTGTTTGCAGTTTCTCCCTGAGCTGAGTCCGATTTGGTGCAGTCTACAGGGAGACATCAGATTAAAAAAACAAACATCTGTTAGCCTACTTAACACTTTCTTTCATCTCTAAGCACAAAGTGAAATTCTTCACAGTGAACAGCGGTGATGAAGATGTGTACATCACAGCACAGTCACTTAAGAAGGCACTTGGCTGAGTGACGAAACGTTTCTCCCACTGAAAACGCTACGTCCAGATGAACAGAACCAACTTTTGGTGATTTACTTACCTGGATGACTGAGCATGCATCAGGACACTGACAGGTATGATTACTAATTTGGATCCAGCATGAACTTCTTTCAACCTGAGAGGACACTAACAAGTTTATTTCAGCCCAGTATAAGGTTATTCTTTGACAGTTAAGTTAAACCCCAAATTACATATGCCCCATCTACACACATTTATTTAAAAAATTGTTTTCTACTTGCCTTTTATTATTTAAAAAACTGCATTGTGTTGGCTTTGTTTCTTTCCTACATGTAGTTAATGTGTCTAAACATGAGTTAAGTTTATAAAAATTAAGTGTTGCAGATAAAGTACACATCTCTGCCAGTTTACTGCAACATAACTACAGTGGGGCAAAAAAGTATTTAGTCAGCCACCGATTGTGCAAGTTCCCCCACTTAAAATGATGACAGAGGTCAGTAATTTGCACCAGAGGTACACTTCAACTGTGAGAGGCAGAATGTGAAAAAAAAATCCATGAGTCCACATGGTAGGATTTGTAAAGAATTTATTCGTAAATCAGGGTGGAAAATAAGTATTTGGTCACCTCAAACAAGGAAAATCTCTGGCTCTCACAGACCTGTAACGTCTTCTGTAAGAAGCTTTTCTGTCCCCCACTCGTTACCTGTATGAATGGCACCTGTTTGAACTCATCATCTGTATAAAGACACCTGTCCACAGCCTCAAACAGTCAGACTCCAAACTCCGCCATGGCCAAGACCAAAGAGCTTTCGAAGGACACCAGGAAAAGTATTGTAGACCTGCACCAGACTGGGAAGAGTGAATCTACAATAGGCAAGCAGCTTGGTGTGAAAAAATCAACTGTGGGAGCAATCATCAGAAAATGGAAGACATACAAGACCACTGATAATCTCCCTCGATCTGGGGCTCCACGCAAGATCTCATCCCGTGGGGTCAAAATGATCATGAGAACGGTGAGCAAAGATCCCAGAACCACACGGGGGGACCTGGTGAATGACCTGCAGAGAGCTGGGACCAAAGTAACAAAGGTCACCATCAGTAACACACTACAACGGCAGGGAATCAAATCCCGCAGTGCCAGACGTGTTCCGCTGCTGAAGCCAGTGCATGTCCAGGCCCGTCTGAAGTTTGCCAGAGAGCACATGGATGATACAGCAGAGGATTGGGAGAATGTCATGTGGTCAGATGAAACCAAAGTAGAACTTTTTGGTATAAACTCAACTCGTCGTGTTTGGAGGAAGAAGAATACTGAGTTGCATCCCAAGAACACCATACCTACTGTGAAGCATGGGGGTGGAAACATCATGCTATGGGGCTGTTTTTCTGCCAAGGGGACAGGACGACTGATCCGTGTTAAGGACAGAATGAATGGGGCCATGTATCGTGAGATTTTGAGCCAAAACCTCCTTCCATCAGTGAGAACTTTGAAGATGAAACGAGGCTGGGTCTTCCAACATGACAATGATCCAAAACACACCGCCCGGGCAACAAAGGAGTGGCTCCGTAAGAAGCATTTGAAAGTCCTGGAGTGGCCTAGCCAGTCTCCAGACCTCAACCCCATAGAAAATCTGTGGCGGGAGTTGAAAGTCCGTGTTGCTCGGCGACAGCCCCAAAACATCACTGCTCTCGAGAAGATCTGCATGGAGGAATGGGCCAAAATACCAGCTACTGTGTGTGCAAACCTGGTAAAGACCTATAGTAAACGTTTGACCTCTGTTATTGCTAACAAAGGTTATGTTACAAAGTATTGAGTTGTATTTTTGTTATTGACCAAATACTTATTTTCCACCCTGATTTACGAATAAATTCTTTACAAATCCTACCATGTGGATTCATGGATTTTTTTTTTTTTCACATTCTGTCTCTCACAGTTGAAGTGTACCTCTGGTGCAAATTACTGACCGCTGTCATCATTTTAGGTGGGGGAACTTGCACAATCGGTGGCTGACTAAATACTTTTTTGCCCCACTGTATAAGTAAGGCTGCATTACAATATGCAGCACTGAAATTTAAGCATTGTCACCACCTAGGAGGTTGTGTTTTTAGTAGTGTTTGTGTGCATGCATGCCATTATGTTTGTAAAAACAATGGCTCAAACAGTTGAATGAATTCTGATAAAACTTTGCAGGAGTGTAAAGTGGGATCATGTTAACAATCCATTAAAATTTGGCTTAAATGCACCATTGTCTTCAAGGTCAGCTTAATGATTTATTGGTTGAAAATTGATAAAAAGCCTTATGACTTGATAACTATGATTCTTACAAGTGTGGTGTGTCAACACATACCTCTCATAGACCTCTCCTTTAAGGTCAAGTTTGATTGATCTGAAGGTCAAAGTGTTAATAATGCTAACAAGAACCATTTAAAATGACAAGAGGTTTTCACTCTGACCAAACTTACTGATATGATACTATGGTAAGTACTGTAAGAAATACCGTCCAGGGAGTGAGCCACCTCGGCAGACAGCACTTCAGGGCGAGTGCCATTAGTTCCATTACATTTTAGAGAAGGCAAATATATTTAAAACTAATGTCTCTGAGGTTGCAACTCACACTATAACAGTGATGGATAAACAGCACTGGCAAATTTTTTTTCCCCCCAAAAATCCCATATTTATTAATGGAAACTTTAGAGCCAACAATCCGTTTCACCCTTTTTTTGAGGTGTTCTATTTTATTTTCAATTAGACAAGAATTATCATTAAAGGTGATCAGGTGTGTTCAAAGGTTACCAAAATAAATCGACTTTTAATTCACATACAAAGAGTGATATAACATAAAGCTTGAGGAAATTCAGTGAAGGTGATGAATATCAGTAGATCAGGTTAATTTTAAACAACTTACTTTTGTGTGTATTTTGTGAGTTTTTGAAACTTTTATACACTCTATGTTGGTTGTAACAGAGAGTGTATAAAAGACAGATGGTGCTGCCACCATGGGGTGAAAAGAGAACATTACACATTATTGATTCTGTTTGTGGCAGCGGGCCAGAACTAATACGTTTTAAGGAAGGAGCGAGGGGACATATAAAATCTGATTTAGTGCCATGATTGGCCCGGGACAGACTTTGGACATCGCCCTGTCTAAGGACATAAAGACTAAATCACATATCTGTCTACCTAACTATTAATTGTTTTATTTGGAACATGTAAATATACCTAAAATAGCAGAATACATTGTCTGAGAAGCTTCTTCAGTTCTCCTCAGAACTGAAGAAGCTTCTCGGATGAGAGGTGAAACGTCTTCAAATAACTTAAAGATGTCCAGATGCTTTTCTTTCCAAGCTCCTTAGAGAGCAGAATACATTGTAAATAGGAAAATAAAACAAAGTTAATATGCTGAGTTGTTGTGAATGTCTCTATATTTTACACAATTTAGATGCTTGGAAAGGAGTAGGATGAAGTTTACACTTATTTGATCCCACCACCCTTAATACTATTACATAATTTTGATTATTCAGTGTATCTTATTATCGTACTACCTGGCATTTGGATAGATGCAATTCTGCTGCGCATCATTTTGTTTTTACTACTAATACAAATGTATATTAATGGATGTTAAAAGAAGTAAAAATATGTATAACCATCTATAATATACAAATAATAAACTTTGCAAGGAAATTTTGCAGAAAAATTTTGCAAATAATGGCATCCTTATGGTTTTCATTTAGAATAAGATCTATTAAAACTTAAAGTCAAAATGTATCCGTATACTGTTTTATTTGTAAGAGTAAGAGGACATTTGACCTGTTGATCGATTTAAAGACCCGTGTGGAGTTTTAGACTCACTCCACTCAAACAGATAAGTGCAAAAGAATTTCTCACCTGAACCCGGGAACAGAATTATTTGCGATGATTCCTGGTTCGGACGGGTTTGAGGATTAACCCATGATGTTCTGCTTGTCCTGTGGGCCCTCTGGTGCACGTGCCTCGTATCAGGAGGTACCCTGTCTGCATCGGGACCTTGCAGCGTGCTCAGAGGGGGTTCTTCGAGCCCGAGACCTTCCAGAACCCGTACTTTGAACCAGGATAGCACAGCCCCACGGGACAGCTCCTCACCCATGGAAGCTTGAATTATACCATGGATGCAAAGAGGACCCAGGATGAGGACAGTACAGGACACCATGACTATATATCTTGAAACTCTTGATGAGAGGGGGAAAAAAAATCCTTAAAGTAGGCGCAACAATTTTTACAGCTTCAGAGTCTGCCTTGTTTGTCTGGTTACCTCTAGAAAATGGATTCCCTCCTGTTGCTTTCCCTGTTTTCTAACATATTTGTTTTGTCTCTGCGTGCTATCTGCCTCTGAGGGAAGTCTGTGAAGTAAGGCATTCTGCTGGTGAAACAAATGGAAGATAAAGAGTGACCTTGACGGATTGGATGTTACACACAGTAACAGGGGAATGTGTCTCTGTCTGCTTCTTTGTCCTACTCAGTTGTTTCTGGGTAGATTGGTTTACTTTAATCTTCAGCATACAGATAAAAACATATAAATGCCACAAATATATAAACTTCTCCTTTTTTATTTGATGTGAATTAAATTTAGGCATCTGTCAAGACATTCCTCCTCTCAGATTTCTGTATGCTTCCATGTTGCACACTCTTACACACACACACACACACACACACACACACACACACACACACACACACACACACACACACACACACACACACACACACACACACACACACACACACACACACAAAAGCAGTAATACATTTTGAAATGATAGGAAGGAAATTGGAAATCCTTTCAAAATTAGGAATAAATCTACCTGTGATCACTAAATCTGTAGTCTGGCATTAAGCTGAACACACACAGCTGTCAAAAACAAAATGCCTTTGTCTGCGCCTCTTTATCTGACTGACCTTGAATCCCTGTCTGGGAAAATGTTTTCCGTGGTTTAGGTTTGAGGAGAATTTACAGTATAACCTTTAAACAGGCCTAAAAGCACATTTTCACAGTAGTTTTCTTTTAAAATAGGCATATTTGATCATATATGATCCAGGCGATTGATATATGCATTTTTTGTCTGTTTGTTTTGTTGGTTTTTCTTTTTTTGCCCTTTGTCACCGTCCCTCTTCCCCGCAGTTTTTCTTTCCCCCAGTCAAGTCTGTCCCGTGTGTAGTAAGTGAAAATAAAATAAACAATAAACGCAAAGGTGAATCAAATAGACCATTACGGCAAGGCTGGGATGGTCCATTTGGTAAAGTAAATCCGTTCGGCATCTTTCTTTGCCTTTAGACAATAATTCTGATGGCAAAAGAACCAAACAGGACAGGCGGAAAAAATAGATAAATAAAATAAATAAATAAAAATTAAATAAATAAAATAAATAAATAAAAATTAAATAAATAAAATAAATAAATAAAAATTAAATAAATAAAATAAATAAATAAAAATTAAATAAATAAAATAGGCATATTTTCAATCAGTAAAGCTTTTATTTTGAGCAAATGTTAAGATGTGAAAGTACAACCAAATCCGTGAAATGATGAATAGAATGAAAACCCATCCTAGCCCACCGAGGAGCTTTAAGAGTAGTGCACCTCAAACTCGTGGACTTAATCCTGAAGCAGGAGAGATCTTTTTTCAACAAACTTTTAAAATAAGCAATAAGGGAAAATTCAAGAAAAGAGTTTTCCACAAAGTCTTGCAGAAATGGCAGATATCTGACATAGTGCATTGCTAGGTGGGTATAAAAAGGATCAAACTTTTCCCACTGCTTTATCCGTTTGAAAATCAGCTTCTATGTGTTTTTGGGATCATTGTCCACACTCAAATATTTCCAAGTTTCAACTGTCTATCTGCTGATTTGAGTTGAAGATTGTAGCATTGTCTTAACACACGCTTGAATGTTCCACAACAGGGAGCTGTCAAAATGTCTGCTTTTATAGAGGAGCTCACACTTGCTGATGGTCATAAAGGTGAACATAAATGGGCACTTTGACATCAACATTACGATGTAGTCACAAAACATAGAAGGAAAGGACAGCCTTGATTTAGCAGATTTTTCCAGGTTTAGAAGCTCAACTTTGGTTTTCTGTCTTCTTTCAGGTGAAGGACTAGATATATGTGGGACCTTCAGATTGTTCCTGCCTCTGAGACTCTCTGGGATGATATAAAACCAGACTGGATGTTAAAAACATTTGTCACATGCTCAAGAGTATGTAAGGAGAGATTAATCAAAGCTTAACTTTCAGTTTTTGCAGCAGAAGATGGTAGGAAATATTTGGATGTATTTAAGAGAATATTCATTTATTCAGTAGTGTTAGTTTACATTGGCAGTTTGAGCTCCATAATTTTAACAGTTATAAATTAAAGATAATGCTGAAATGAACAATTACTTTTATTATCTACTGTTTCCTTCATTTAATTATTTTTTAATACAACAAAAAGATAAAAGAAAGAAGAAGAAAAAAGATATTTGATACATACATACATATGTATATATATGCACATACATATATATATATATATAGAGAGAGAGAGAGAGAGCGAGAGAGAGAGAGAGACAGATTTTTTTTGGTAATCTTGAATCTCGTGTTCACAGTACAAAAAACAAAAAACTTCATTTGCTTCTCTTGGTTTCTGAACACTTATTCTTTCCAATTTGCTTTGGCACTTACACACTGGTTTGTTAACATGTGACGTCAAGACTCATCAGCAAGTGTTTGTTAAAAAAAATAAATAAACGTTTCTTTGTGTGTCTGTTAGTAATGAAAGAGTAGTGGCTGACTCTCAGCTGATAATGAATTTGTCTGTGAATGAAAGCATTGACGGCCAACATGGAGACAGAACCTATGATTTAGCATTAATAAGATATGCAGTTATACAACATGAACATATTCTGTGTTTCAAAAGGTGGTGGTATGAAACACATTACTTCATTAAAAAAAAAAAAAACCCTAGTATGGGCATTGAACTCATGCCCTGTTAACACCATATGATAACAATCTGAGCTTAGTGGCATACTGGGATTACTTTTTTCAACTTGAGAAAAATGTGTGCTTATCCAGAAATATTTCAGTTGGTACCAATGAAAACAACCATTAAATGGATAAACCCAAATCTTGGATGCTCCATTTTGCCTACTAATCAGAAGATAGCTGTGTAGTTCATTCAACGAGTAATGTGGATGAAACAATTGAGAATGGTATACTTATACAGCTATTGTTGTATTGCTGAGTCAGCTGGGATAAGTAAAGAATGGGGGTAATTTTATGTTAAGTTTTTCTTAATATAACCACTGTAACCTTTTGACTTTTTCTACTGAAACATTATGTATGAAAAGCATAATTATGTTTACTTGATAGCCATTAATTAATTAGAGGTTGCACTATCGTTCTCAGGCATAAAAGAAGTCCTAAACCTAGCATCCTCTTCTGTCACACCAACTCTCTGCATGTCCGGTATCCAGGAATGTACTCTGTGATCTTTGTCTTTTCTTCCTGCCTGGCAGCGCCATCTTCAATATCCTTTATCCCTCTATAGTTACTACAGTTCTGCATATTACACTTGCTGCAAATCAGTACCAGTACACTTCATCTCCTTTTCTCAGACATTCTCCCTCTCCAAGATTGTGTTCAACCACCTGGCCAAAAACTCCACTACCCTCTCTCCACAGGTATGTCATCTGTACACTCTTCATCCGCTTCATAGCTGTCCACATTTTCTCTTCTCTACACCTTTAATCCAAGAAGGGACATTAAAATGTGAGGAATAATAAATACAAAAAGTGTGAGAAGGCTTTTAAAATGTGTGGCTACAAGATCTTTCAAAGTATTGGCATATCTGCATTGACAAGATTTGGGCCTTTGATGTAGCCCTGGTGTTATAATACTGCTAAGTTACCAAATAATCACTGCCACTCATCTAAGCAGGAAAAAGTTGCCACACCTACACTGAAGATCAGATAGAAAGATGAGGAAAAGAGGGAACCGTAATGAGAGACAGGAACCAATGAAAACAAAAACAATATTGGTCTAAAGAACACAGACTACAGGCATTGGAAAACAGAAAGCTTCTGGCATCAAAAATCTGTTCTACTTCTTTCAGTTTCTCTACATTCATATGTAGAGAAACCACCAATTAGGCTTGGATTCATTAAAACATGTTGTGCAGCAGTGTTGCTCAAACTGAACTCTTTACCTTGCACTATTATAAACATTTGTGTGTTATATGAATATTTATTATTGTAGAGTCTTTACCTTACAAATAAACGCATCTTGAGGAAACTTGATGTGAATTGGGGCTATATATTTTTTACCCCCAGCATTTTCAAGCTCTTGTAATTACTTAATCCACATGAAATTTTCAAAGCAGAAAAAATAAAAACTTTGTGGCACATTTTTTTGCTATAACAGCATGAATATCAATTTTTATATCTATGACCCAGAGGAACATAATTTTGCACCGTTACCTTGGAGGACCTCTTTCTGATAATTCACTAACAACCCCCCCCAAAAGTCAGTAAACTTAAGTAAAGGCTCATACCAACCATGTGGCAAAGTTCAAAATATGTTATAGCATGTGGAATGTCCCTCTTTTTTAACCTACAGTTCGATTGCAGGTTCATTCTGTGTAAATAAGCGGACTAGGAAAATATTCATATTATGACGGTTATGTTTTGCATGGTTTACTTTAATATACTAAAATTATTGTCCAAAAAAGTAAAAAAAGAAAATCCTGAAGGTAAACAGCCAGGCAAAACTCCAGAAATCAAGCTACAACTCGTACTCATAATCCTGCTAATTAACATTTACGCCCCCCCCCCACACACACACACAAAAGCAGTAATACATTTTGAAATGACAGGAAGTAAATTGGAAATACTTTCAAAGTTAGGAATAAATCTACCTGTGATCACTAAATCTGTAGTCTGGCATTAAGCTGAATACTGGGTTTCAAATGTCTCAAGATCAGTCTGTTTCATGAGGCTATATTTGTTTCATACCTTTTATTATTGTTATTAGTAGTATTATTAATTATAAAGCCATAAATGTTGTGTATTAAGTCCTTAACATTTTTAAAGACAATAGGAAGAGCTTAGTATTACAGATAGCTATTTTGTGGGTCTCGCTTAGCATAAAGCATTTCTTTTCTGCATGTGTACATTGAGCTGAGAGAAAACACAGCATCAGCCAGGAGGGTTGGCAGAAATGGGAAGATGCTGAAGAAAAACATCTCCATGGTGGAGACCAGCAGGTATCTGTGTTTCGGCCGAGCAGATGTGACCGCGTGCAGCATTGCTGCGATGACCGGATCGGCGTCCTTGAATCCCACCCTACATGTTGACGTGAAGTAGTCATTGGCCAGATCAATGTACTCTCTGCCAAAGATTCGTTTTTTCTCATCATCCAGTTTGTTCCAGATGTCCAAAGCAGTTTTCCTCTTCAGGATGTTAGTGGCTTGGCCAAAATTACCTGGCTGAATGATGCTGACCTGAAAGGGAGTTTATGTTCAGTTAGTCCATTTACAGCGTTTTTGTGTGTATCTGTGTTTCTGTGTGTGTTTTAACTTAAACAACAAATCCATGACATTTATGAAAGGTTATTTGCGTTCCTGATGAAACTTGAGCTAGCTTAGCATAAAGACTCAACTAGGAGGAAAGAGTCTTCTATCAGGTATTATTAAATCTTGATGGGTGTTCACATCAGTATCAATTACTCCAACTCATGGATTCCTGTAAACCCATAACTTGTTTTCTCACTTCTATTTTTGTTGGGTTAGACCAAAAAGAAGAAATGGATTAGGCAAACTTTAGATATACTCTAATTAATTTTCTATGATATATACTATGATGTCATGTTTGATCACAATAATCTCAAAATTAAGGACACAGAGCTAATATTTTTACATTTTTAAGTAAAGATTTAGGTTTCAAGAGAAACAATGTGGTTTTGAAAAATGGCAAAGCTTGCACAATGTTCAAGGTTTCTGCCCTGGACTCGTTCAAATGGTCACAACGTAACTGGTAAACACATGCTCACTTAGAGCTTCATGTCTGTTAATGAAATACACATTAACAGACAAACAGTCTTGAGCCACCCCTCATTTGTTTATATTTTGTTTCCAAGAAGCCAAAATTTTCTGTATTTTTTTCAAAGTGGTCTTGATCAATAGCTTGCTGGACTTTCTAAAGGTCTTTCAAAGTTTTTTGGGGGGGGCATTGGTTGCTATTTTAGTCATCTGTGGTAACAGGTAACTTAGTAAAGAACCAGGTTTAAATTGCATTTAGAGGCACTATGTTAATAGCTGCCCATTGCAAAAACACATTTAAGGACAAAAGGAGAAGTGGGAGGCCTTTAAAAATCCTACAGCAGATGAAAAGCATCTTAAGAAATAGGGAAAAAAAAAACAAAAAAACCCCACCTAATCAGAAACGTTTTCAGTGGAAGGCTGGCTGTCAAGAAGCCATTCTTATTGAATGGAAAGAGGGAGAAAAGGCTGAAAGGCTGAGGTGTGAAAATTACACAAGAACTGGACTAAAAAGCTTTGACAACTGTTCTGATGGAGTGATGAATCCATATTTGACATTTTTGGTTCAAATGGCCATCATTTTTACAAAAGGTCAGGAGAGTGGTACAACAGTGACTTTCTTGATGCATGCTCAATCATCCAGGTAAGCAAATCCCAAATAATTGATTCTGAAACCTGCAGTCAGCTGGGACTGAAGAAGTCACTTGGATAAGTGAAAAAATGTTTCTCACACTGAAAATGTTACGTCTAGATGAACAGAATCATTTTTTTTAGAGCCCCCACCGTGTCTACAGCCATCTGTAAAACACGGTGGGGGCTCTGTCATGGTTTGGGGCTGCATTTGAACCACTGGTGTAAATTAATAAAATTATGAACAGAATCAAAGCAGCCAAATTGTTCTGTGTGTTATACAAGTGTGAGAACCAGATGTTTCTCTGAATCCTGTTCCTAAAAGCAAAATAAATAAGCATTGGAATGTCTTGGAAAATCCAATGAAAACATACCATGGTTTTTCATTAGAATGTGATGTCCCACAGCACTGGCAAAAACAACTCTGTACAGTGTAATTAAAATAAAAAAAAATTCAACTTTACTTACTCAATGAACCGTATTCATAGAAAGACTTCGTTCCCATTCCCCTCACAGGCATAACATTTTATGTACCACAGAATTACTAAATTTTCTACTTCATGCTTTACAGTGTCATGGGATGTTTTTGTGTATCTTTTCACCCATTCGGTACCTTCACGCCAAAACTAGCCATTTCCACTCTTAAGCAGTCAGCAAATGCCTCCAGTCCTCTCTTTGACACACTGTATGCTCCCATGTTCAAGCAGTAGAAGAAGGAAAAGATACTTGACACAAAAACCATCCGACCTGAAAACATTACACAAGCCTTTATTATCCATAACGCCACTACAGTATAAATGTGAGGACAGTAATGTAGCTACACATGGAACTCACCTTTGCTGGCACGAACCAGCGGTAGGAAAGCGATAGATGTCCTAATGGATCCAAACAGGTTAACATCCACCATGTTTTGGAAATCTTCAATAGTGTTCCATTCGATCTCGGCCCAGTCTGAGATCCCAGCATTGTTCACAACTGCCCACAGACCTGACAAACAATAAAATCCCACTGACCCTACTTTTTTCTTTAGAGAAATGTAGTTTTAAATGTGAAATAAAAAACATGCAACATGTCATGGATAGACCAAATAGACTAGAAAGTTATTTTTTTCCCACACTATTTGTCAAATTTGTAAAAGTTTTATTTCTTGCAAAAACAGAAACTGAACTGGCCTTTGGAAAGTTGACCTCACAAGCTAAAAAAATTAAAAGACTGGATTTACTGTGGATTCAAGACTTTTCATTATTCACCTTTGCCTTTTAATCTGTAACTATCATTGAGATTTTATCCTTACATATTTAAATACAAACAAGTCAAGAGATAAAGATAAAGAGATAAAGAAAAGTCAAAAGTTTGTCTTTTCTTTATCTATGGAAATAAGCAAACAATAAAATACAATTTTCTCCTTTTTGCCATGGCTAATCTTTGATACATTTTTTCCATTGAGCTAAACTCCTACCTTTCTCTGGCAGGTTCTCCTGCACCATTTTCTTTGCCTGCTGCAAGTCTTCATCCCTTGTGACATCCAACTTGAGGATTTTTAGATTACTGGAACTCTGTCTGACCAGGCTCTGGGCTCCAGCTCCTCCTGGAGACAAACACCCAGCAAAGACCACAAACCCCTTTTGGTCCAAACAGCGAGCCAGGTGGTGCCCGAAGCCACTGTCACAGCCTGTTATCAGCACAGCATGGCCACAGCTGTCCAACACATGGTTGGAGCGGTAGATGGAAATAAGCTTGGAATAGATGAAGAGGAGGATGGCAGTGATGGGGATGATGCTGACCATTTCGATGAGGAAGAAAATGGTGATCATGCTGCTGAAGTTTCAATGAATTACTGTGCTAGATGATTATCTGTATAGATGCACGGTTGATGAGGTTCAGAGGATAGACTGGCCACCTTCCTTGGCATGTGTAGAATATATAAGTAGCTTCACCAGAAAGAAAGAAAACAGAAACAAGATTCAAAACAAGTGAAAATAGACGAAATCTTTTCTTCTAATAGAGAAAACGTTTCTTCTTGAAACATTAAAAAAGGCCACAAAATAAAGATTAACTCTTACCAGAAGTGTCATCTCATGTTCTGGTGAAAGGGAGTGCAGTCTTTAAATAACAAGTCATCAGGTGAACTCTGCCAGGACGACAACGTCAGATCAGAGTTTTTTTTTTTTTTTACAAAATGCCTCCGGCTGCTTTCATTTGAGACATATCTTTGTAAGACATCATATGTGTACTGGAACCTTCACACAATTATGTGGGGATAGCTTTTGTGGCTTTACCAAGAACTAAAGATTACAAAAAAGTACAGGAAGTAAAGATTATACAAAAGGGTATTATACAGGGGCACTGCAAACAGCCAAAGTGTTTGTTGCCTCAGTTCAACAAGTCAGTAGTTGTTTCATCAGGAGCAGACATTAAAAAGGAAACAAATAATCTTGTCGACACAGCCAACAAATAATCGAAACAACTGGCTATAGGCAGACTTATAGAGCTATAGAGCTTTAAGGCATCAGTAGTCAGTCTGTCCCCCTCTTTTTTTTTTTTTCTTGCCTGTCCCGTTTGGCTCTTTTGCCATCAGAATTATTGTCTAAAGGCGAAGAAAGATGCACAACGAATTTACTTTACCAAATAGACCATCCCAGCCTTGCCGTAATGGTCTATTTGATTCACCTTTTATTGTTTATTTTATTTTTTATTTTCACTTGCTAAATACGGGACAGACTGAGGAAAAGACAGGGGAGAAAGAAAGAGGGAAAGAAAAACAGCGGAGAAGAGGGACAGGGATAAAGGGCAAAAAACAAAAACCAACAAAATAAGCAGACAAAAAATACATATATCAATCACCTGGATCACCTGTTGAGAAAGAAAAAAGAAAACAAGCAGAAGAAAAAGAGAGCAATAGAATAAACAACATCATGATGATATATGGGAATATGACAGTAAATACTAAATATTAAACATTATTGTGAAGCACGTAAGATCGACAGCGCACAGTGTGCTTTGAGGTAGGAGCCAAGACATATCTTTGTAAGACATCATATGTGTACTGGAACCTTCACACAATTATGTGGGGATAGCTTTTGTGGCTTTACCAAGAACTAAAGATTACAAAAAAGTACAGGAAGTAAAGATTATACAAAAGGGTATTATACAGGAACACTGCAAACAGCCAAAGTGTTTGTTGCCTCAGTTCAACAAGTCAGTAGTCGTTTCATCAGGAGCAGACATTAAAAAGGAAACAAATAATGTTGTTGACACAGCCAACAAATAATCGAAACAACTGGCTATAGGCAGACTTATAGAGCTATAGAGCTTTAAGGCATCAGTAGTCAGTCTGTCCCCCTCTTTTTCTTTTTTTTTTCTTGCCTGTGCCGTTCGGTTCTTTTGCCATCAGAATTATTGTCTAAAGGCGAAGAAAGATGCACAACGGATTTACTTTACTAAATGGACCATCCCAGCCTTGCCGTAATGGTCTATTTGATTCACCTTTTATTGTTTATTTTATTTTTTATTTTCACTTGCTAGATACGGGACAGACTGAGGAAAAGACAGGGGAGAAAGAAAGAGGGAAAGAAAAACAGCGGAGAAGAGGGACGGGGATAAAGGGCAAAAAACAAAAACCAACAAAATAAGCAGACAAAAAATACATATATCAATCACCTGGATCACCTGTTGAGAAAGAAAAAAGAAAACAAGCAGAAGAAAAAGAGAGCAATAGAATAAACAACATCATGATGATATATTGGAATATAACAGTAAATACTAAATATTAAACATTATTGTGCAGCACGTAAGCCACAGCCACAGCCCCGTCCTCCAGGGCATGAAGCAGGTATGGAAGCAATCAAAACTCCAGACATCCAGAGGCCCTCAGAGCACAAGAGACCAAGGAAGACCAACAGAGGGGCAGCCGCGCCACTATCCCAGAAAGAGCCGAGGAGAGTCCCAGATGAGGGGTCACTCAGCAGCCGTGGAGCAGAAGCCAGGGGGGGGTTGCGGTGACGTGCCCGTGAGCTCCGCCGGCAGCCAGCTGTGCCAGAGTGACTGAGGCTGGGGGCACCCCACCCCCGAAGTGGCCCGAGCGAGCCCCAGGCCCGAATAAGCAGCCACCAAGGAGTGAGCCGGTGTGTGCCTGTCCCATCCCCGGACACAAAGAACCACCAGTGCACCGATGTCTGAGGGCGTCTGCCACTGGAAGGGGAAGTGGTGGGGGGAGATAGGCCTCCATACCTTGGAGGGCCTGAGATGTCCCTAGAGAGGTGACATCTGATACCTGACCTGACATATGGACACAAACAAGCAGGCACACACAGATACAAACATCCATTCCCACCCTCATGCTCTCATATGCACTTACTCCACACTCACCCAACGTGGAGACAGACATAGAGAGACACTGTACACACAATCACACTCCCCAAGTGTATTCTAAGCGCCTAGGTACCCTTGCCCCTGGAGGGGGAAACTGCACCCAGACCCGGGTGGTGTTACCCTTTTCCCTGGGGTGGGGAGAAGCAGACCGCCCTGACTCCGCAGCAGCAGGGAGGCCCCACATTCCAGACCCCAGTCGGACGGCCAACTGCTCCTCCTAGCCCTCCTGCTCCAGCAGGCCGCAGA
Organism: Astatotilapia calliptera; assembly: GCF_964374335.1. NCBI lineage: Eukaryota > Metazoa > Chordata > Actinopteri > Cichliformes > Cichlidae > Astatotilapia > Astatotilapia calliptera. Next base: position 22,301,140 of record NC_137443.1, on the reverse strand, counting down.
GAACGGGGGTGTGTGAAGACTCCAAACCTCCCTCCGCCTGCTCATTTGTAGTGTTGATGCATGTGTGTTCTAAGGTGCATATAAACCCAGGAGGGCATGGAGCTACCTGCCAGAGAGCAGCAGGTAAGCGCATAGCCCCTCCTGATAGCCCTCAATGTCTACATGTATTTAAAATTGAGAGGTGGGCAACGACGCCAGGGGTGAGGTTGTACACCCTGATGGTCTTTTGGATTCCGTGTAGTGTGCTCACCCCCAAGATCCTATATGTATGTGTAATGAGAGTGTGAGTAATGTGAATGTCTAAGTTGTGGGATAAAATTGAGGCAGAGGCAGCCAGAAGGGGACAGATGGGGGGGGGGGGGGGGGGGGGATGCCTCCCCTGCACCCTGGTGACACACCCTTACCCCAAGGCCCTACATGTGTGGGTGATTGTGGTGGAGCGGGAAGAGGGAGGCAGCTGAAGATGGGGAGGGAAGGAAGGGAGGGGCAAGTGACCCCTCCCTGGATCCAGTTCCCCCGCTGACCCCAGTAGGCACCCCGATACTCCGCAACCCGCCAGGGAAAGGGGGTCCTGGCCCATCCGGACCGGGGGCCAGTACAGCAGCGCCGCCTGACCCCGCAGAGCCCGGGACAGCCCACCCGACCCCACCACCCACCCCGTCATCCACTCATCTTCCAGAGTACACAAGACAATAGACGCCCAGGCTGAGATCTTCCTCCACCTCTCCTGTATCTCCCCCTCCTGCAGAGAGTTCCTGAAGAGAGGAGACCTCCTGCAAGATGTAACAACCTTCCCTACCAGTTGAAGAGCCCCCCAGGTGGCTTGATGCACTGGCGGCACCCTGCGCCAGGGCTGGGCCCCCAAACACCCACCCGCCCACAACCCCCCCGAGGCCCAGCCAGGGCCCCAGCCCAGAGACAGAGCGCCCCCAGAACTTCACGCCCGTCCCGGACCCACCCAGGGGCAGCCAGGCTACCAGGTCAGTAACCCACGTCCGTCAGCACAGACCCTCCCTTAGCCCCGCTGCACGCAGCCACGAGGAAACCGTCACTTAAGAGCCAACAGAACCCTTAATAGGCCGTGACCGCTACCCCAGGTTCAGCCCTCCAAGGAAGATGCTCCTGGGGAACCCCCCGACGCCCCAAGCCTGTCCCTACCCCCACACCAATCACAACAGCGAAGGCAGGACCAAATTATGACCTCCCACCCCCATTAGGTGATGGAGCTGATCAAAGGAGCCCAGAGCAATTGATCTGATGTGGTGGCAGAGGCTGTATCAAGACTAATGTAATCTAATAGATAGTTTATATTGGTTAGAATTAAGATTATCTTTATTTTTCCTTATGCTATGCATAGGGCAGTGAAAACCATATGGGCGATATTCTTTTCTGAAGTGACATTATCTAAGCTGCCAACAAACACACTAAAGGGGAAGTTGGAATGTTACATTTCAGACACTTCGATAAGTCTTCACATATCTCGCGCCCAAACTTCTGAACTGGTGGACAGAACCAAAGAGCGTGGATATAATTGTCCGGTGAATTGGTTTGGCAGTGTGAGCAGTTGTTGGTAGACGTAAAGCCCATCTTGAACATCCGATGACCTGTATAGTGCACTCTATGTAGTATTTTGTATTGAATTAATTGAAGACTGGGATTTCTAATTAGATGAAAGGTTTTTAAGCAAATCTGAGACCAGAAGTTTTGGTCTAAGTTAACTGATAAATCCGCTTCCCATTTTGCAATAGGAAGTGATATTGATTCATCTGTTTTAGAAAGCATTCTGTATTTTTTGGAAAGTAATTTGGGGGGTTTTAAGAGTAAGAAATTGAACCACACTTGGTGGTGTTTGTAGTTCAACTTGACCCGGTTTAATTTTCTTTTTTACTATGGATTTAATTTGTTGATATTCTAAAAATATTTTCATGTTCATCCCATATTGTGTAACTAGGCTGTCAAATGAGATAAATTCTGTTCCTTCTAGTATATGTTCTAAATACACTGAACAAAAATATAAACGCAACACCTTTGTTACTGCTCCCATTCCCCATGGGATGGACGTAGAGACCTAAAATTCATTCCAGATACACAATATAACCATCCCTCCCAAACAGTGGTCACAAATCAGTCCAAATGTGTGGTAGTGGGCACATCTGCTATATTGAGATAATCCATCCCACCTCACAGGTGTGCCACATCAGGATGCTGATCTGACATCATGAGTAGTGCACAGGTGTACCTCAGACTGCTCACAACAAAAGGCCACCCTGGAATGTGCAGTTTTGTCTCACAGCAAAATGCCACAGATGCCACAAGCAATGAGGGAGCGTGCAATTGGCATGCTGACAGCAGGAATGTCAACCAGATCTGTCGCCCGTGCATTGAATGTTCATTTCTCAACCATAAGCCGTCTCCACAGGCGTTTCAGAGAATATGGCAGCACATCCAACCGGCCTCACAACCGCAGACCTCGTGTAACCACACCAGCCCAGGACCTCCACATCCAGCAGGTTCACCTCCAAGATTGTCTGAGACCAGCCACCCAGACAGCTGCTGGAACAATTGGTTTGCACAACCAAACAATTTCTGCACAAACTGTCAGAAACCGTCTCAGGGACGCTCAACTGCATGCCCGTCGTCCTCATCGGGGTCTTGACCTGACTCCAGCTCGTCGCCGTAACAGACTTGTGTGGGCAAATGCTCACATTCGATGGCGTCTGGCACGTTGGAGAGGTGTGCGCTTCACGGATGAATCGTGGTTCACATTGTTCAGGGCAGATGGCAGCTGAGAATGTCCCAGTTCTTGCATGGCCAGCATACTCACCGGACATGTCACCCATTGAGCATGTTCGGGATGTGCTTGACCGGTGTATACGACAGCGTGTACCAGTTCCCACGAATATCCAACAACCTCGCACAGCCATTGAAGTGGAGTGGACCAACATTCCACAGGCCACAATTGACAATCTGATAGACTCCATGCGACGATGTGTTGCACTGCATGAGGCAAATGGTGGTCACACCAGATACTGACCGGTTCTGGGTCCCCAGACCCCCAATAGCGCAAAAAACTGCACATTCCAGGGTGGCCTTTTGTTGTGGGCAGTCTGAGGTACACCTGTGCACTACTCATGATGTCAGATCAGCATCCTGATGTGGCACACCTGTGAGGTGGGATGGATTATCTCAATATAGCAGATGTGCCCACTACCACACATTTGGACTGATTTGTGACCACTGTTTGGGAGGGATGGTTATATTGTGTATCTGGAATGAATTTTAGGTCTCTACGTCCATCCCATGGGGAATGGGAGCAGTAACAAAGGTGTTGCGTTTATATTTTTGTTCAGTGTATTTGATTCCTTTACCACTCCAATCTGAAAAGTTTATCATATTATTGTTTTGTAATATGTCAGGGTTGTTCCAGATAGGTGTACGTTTGCATGGGATTAATGAAGACTCCGTCAATTTTAGAAACTCCCACCATGCTGTCAGAGAAGAGCTGATGTTCACGCTTTTAAAGCATTCATGTCATTGGATATTTGAGCTGATGAATGGTAGGTCTGAAATCTCTAGATTATTGCAAAGTGCTTGTTCTACAGCTAGCCAAGGTTCGTTTAAGAGGGTATGTTTTAGCCATCCTGAGATAAATTGAAGCCTGTTGGCTAAGAAGTAGTGCTGAAAGTTAGGCAGTTCTAGTCCTCCTTTATCCTTGGTCTTTTGTAGTGTTTTTAAGCTGATTCGTGGGGGGTTATTTTTCCAAAGGAATTTGGACATATATGAATCTAGAGATCTGAACCAATCTTGTGGCGGTTTAGTTGGGATCATTGAGAATAAATAATTTATTTTTGGTAAGACCATCATTTTTATAGCGGCAACCCTTCCCATGAGTGATATGGGTAAACATTTCCACCTAGCCAGATCACCTTCTACTTTCTTTAAAAGTGGGATATGGTTTAATTTAGTAAGAGCTGCAAGCTTGGGAGAAAAATTAATACCTAAATATTTTATATTTCCTGATTGCAGTGGTGTAGAAGTAGAATTATAGAAGGAGCAATTAATTGGAAGGACTGTAGATTTTGGCCAGTTAACTGAGTAATCTGATATTCTTGCAAAAGAGTTTATCAATTCAATCACTCCAGAGATATTAGTTTGTGAGTTTTGGAGAAAAAGTAACACATCATCCGCATAAAGCAGGGGTGTCAAACTCAAATACACAGTGGGCCAAAATTCAAAATGGAACACCCTGCACCCTGGTGCATTATAATAATTATAATATTTTAAAAAATGAATAATTTCCGTGGGGAAACGCAGAAGGTGCAATCTGGCTGTTTTCTTGTGCATCTCTTCTTATCCTAACATTAATATTTATTGAAAAAAAAAATCTTCCTCCAGATATATGAATCTTTTCTTATGGACTCAAACAAGTTTAGCTGAAAAACTGAATATGGAACAAGCAAAGCTTAATACTAAACAATATATATATTAGCTGTATAATACCAGTAGGCCAGCTCTAATAGTAATTTGGTATGGCTTCGCGGGCCAAATGTAATTAGGCTGCGGGCCAAATTTGGCCTGCGGGCCAGAGTTTGACACCTATGGCATAAAGGCTGATTTTATGTTCCACGTTCTTGCATTTTATGCCCTTAATTACTGAATTCTGTCTAATTGCTGCTGCTAGTGGTTCAATAAAAATTGCAAACAGTGAAGGGGAAAGTGGGCATCCCTGCCTGGTGCCCCTCAGGAGACAGAAGCTGGAAGATGTTTGGTAATTTGTTCTGACACAAGCTGTTGGGGAATTATATAATATTTTTAACCAGTTTATGAAAGAGGATCCAAAACCAAATTTGTGTAAAGTTGCAAATAGAAATTTCCAGTTAACTCTGTCAAATGCTTTTTCTGCATCTAAAGAAAATATTGTAGTTTCTAGGTTTTTACTGTATGAGTAGTCTATCAAATTAAGTAATCTACGTGTATTTGTTGATGAGTGCCTACCTTTTATGAAACCAGTTTGGTCAGGATGAATTAAGAGGGGGGTTATTTTCTCCAGTCTCTTTGAGAGAGCTTTGCAGATTATTTTAAGGTCTACATTTATAAGGGATATTGGACGATAGCTTGAGGGATATACAGGGTCTTTGCCTGGTTTTAGCAGGAGATTAATGTTTGCAGAATTCATATTTGATGGAAGTCTGCCCTTTTCTTTGATTTCCAACAACGTTCTGTAGAAAACTGGTGCTAGAATCGACCAGAATTCTTTCTGCAGGAAAGCCGTCTGGACCTGGAGACTTATTATTGGGCATACTTATCAGGGCTTCCTGGAGTTCACCTGATGTCAGTGGCGAATCCAGTGCCATTACTTGAGTGTCTAATAATTTTGGAAGAGTTATGTTGTCTAAAAACTGATCAATTTCCTTTTTAGACGGGTTTATTTGTGGTGAATACAACCTTTTATAGAAATCCCTGAAAATGTTGTTTATTTGTTTTGGGTCATATACTGTGGTCCTAGATGAATCTTGAACAGCATATATAGTTGTTTTTTCTTTATTTATTTTTAGCTGGTTTGTTAGAAATTGACCGGATTTATTACCATGTTCATAATTTTGTAAGCGTAGTCTTTGTACTAAGAATTTCTTTCTTTCTTTTTTTTAAAAATATCAATTATCTCATTTAATTCTAGTTTTGTTTTGCGTATTTTGTTCAATGTTTCCTGATCTTGGTGGGATGCATAGGCTTCTTCTAGGGATTTGATGATTTTTTCTAATTCCTGAATATTTTTGTTTTCTTCTTTCTTTTTATGTGATGAGAAAGAAATGATTTTACCTCTCATCACAGCTTTCCCTGCTTCCCATAGAACAGAAGCTGATGTTCCGGCAGTGTCATTGAAGTCTAAATATGAAGTCTACTCTTTTTTAAAATATTTAATAAGTAAAGTCGCGAGGTAAAGTCCTCATCTTTAAGAAGTGATGTATTAAATCTCCAGTTTTTACTTGGCGTAGTCTTATTCTTGTGCATTAGTGTTAAAGGTACAGGAGCATGATTGCTGACAGCTATAGGGTGAATCTTAGTGTCTGAAATGTCGCTCAGCAGTGAGCTGCTGACCAAAAAATAATCTAGACAAGACTTACTGTTGGGGTGTAGGGAGCGCCATGCATCGCAAAGACCAAAGTCGCTCATATACTGTTTGATTATATTTGTGGATTGCCAATTACGCTGAGTTCCTGCTGTATTGAGCCTATCCATTTCTTCATTTAGTCCAAGGTTGAGGTCGCCTCCAAGAATAAGTGTGCCATCTAAGTGCTCAGAGAGTGCACTGAAACAAGCGTGAAAGAATGAGGGATCATCAACATTTGGACCATATACACTTGCAATACATAGCTTTTTATCAAGTTCTATAACTGTATGGAGTGCTGTGAAATTAATATTTTTATGTATTAAAATTGCTACTCGCCTTTGTCTAGAATTATAACAAGCTGAGAACACATTGGGAAACTCAGGTGTTTCAAGTTCATTCAAACCTCTAAGAGGTCTGTGGGTCTCTTGTAAAAGGACAACATCTGCCTGTAGTTTTTTGAGTTGGTTACATATTTTTAACCTCTTTTCTCTGGAGCCAGCTCCATTTACATTCCATGTAACAAACCTTAGTGTCTGTGTATAACTAGGGGTGTGCGCTGTGTGTGTCGCTTAGACAGGTGGAGAGAATACATCACTTGTTCGTAAATAAAGAGAAGGAGAGAGAGAAAAAAATGTGTGGCGAGATGCTCCCTGAGTTTGACTATGTGTGTGCATATTTACTAATATGAGTACGCTTGGCTTAAGTGTGTGTATCCTATTCGTCTGTGTGCGCTGTCTGACTGATGTAAATGTGCCATTGAGCGCATGATTGTGCACAGTATGTCGAAATAAAGGATGTTGTTTGTGGATGAATGTGGAAGCAGGTGATCGAAGCAGTGAAAGAAAAACAAAAAAGAAAGAAACCAAGGACAAGGGTGAGCAGCATAAAAACAAGAGGGGGAAAAAAATGAGAAGGAAAAAAACCGGAAACATTCCAATCAAACCGTTGACGGAGAGTGACGGTGTTAATTCTGCTATGATGTCACACTTAAGATGCGATTTGATACCGGTAAGTTAAACAGATGTTAATGCAAGTTAGTGTGAGTAGATATGAAAAGGGTGTAGCGGATTCTTATCTGGTGTGAAGTTAATACAGCCACGGAGTGATGTCGGGGTCGCGGTGGAGCTGTCCATCCACGTACAGCCGGTCCACAGCGATGACAGCGCGGGAGCCCTTCTGGGTGAAGCCGCATCGGATTGGGAAGAGGACCCTGCGTTGTTCCAGGATCTCTTTGGGGAACTGGTCGTTCGCGGCTTTTCACCTGTTCCTTTTGTTTGAAGTGACCGAATCTGGCCACAATAGGACATGGTCTCCCGGTTGCAGCCCGCATGTGGCCGATGCGATGCACTCTATCAAAGGCGATGTTCTTCACCGTGTCCTCTGGCAGCTTCAGGTGGGTTTTGATGAAGCTTTTCACTGTAGTCTCCGCATCTTCTGGAATACCAGAAAATACAAGATTATCACGCATGCCACGAGCTTGTAGATAAATAACTGTTTCTTTTATTTTTTTTATTTTCTCTATTTAGCTGGGTAACATTGTCTGTGAGACATTTCACAGACTCCCTTAGCGTGGCATTTTCAGCAGCGAGTGTTTCCACCTGCTGCTGGCTGAACTCCAGGGATTCTCGCAAGGATTTAAATTCTCGGTGAAGAATCTCCACCAAGGACAGCCTTGCATCAAAACTGGACAATCATTGGTTGATTGACTCCAGTATGTCAACAATATCTTTGCCGGCTGGCGATGTTGTGCCGGGGGAATCTGCCGGGCGAAGTCTTTTCGATGACGGCGTGTCAGATTTGGCCGGGGAAGCTGCATTCTGGGCCTTCTTCATCACAAGATTCTGGAAGCACCGATCAATGTAATCTTGGAGAGCCTCTAAACTCTCCCAGTTGTTTTCCAGGGTGTTGGAGATGACTTAATTCAATTCAATTCAATTTTATTTATATAGCGCCAAATCACAACAAAAGTCGCCTCAAGGCGCTTCATAGATACAGAGAAAAACCCAACAATCATATCACCCCCTATGAGCAAGCACTTTGGCGACAGTGGGAAGGAAAAACTCCCTTTTAACAGGAAGAAACTTCCGGCAGAACCAGGCTCAGGGAGGGGCGGCCATCTGCTGCGACCGGTTGGGGTGAGAGAAGGAAGACAGGATAAAGACATGCTGTGGAAGAGAGACAGAGGTTAATAACAGATATGATTCAATGCAGAGAGGTCTATTAACACATACTGAGTGAGAAAGGTGACTGGAAAGGAAAAACTCAATGCATCATGGGAATCCCCCGGCAGCCTACATCTATTGCAGCATAACTAAGGGAGGATTCAGGGTCACCTGGTCCAGCCCTAACTATATGCTTTAGCAAAAAGGAAAGTTTTAAGCCTAATCTTGAAAGTAGAGATAGTGTCTGTCTCCCGAATCCAAACTGGAAGCTGGTTCCACAGAAGAGGGGCCTGAAAACTGAAGGCTCTGCCTCCCATTCTACTTTTAAATACTCTAGGAACAACAAGTAGGCCTGCAGAGCGAGAGCAAAGCGCTCTAATAGGGTGATATGGTACTACAAGGTCATTAAGATAAGATGGGGCCTGATTATTTAAGACCTTGTATGTGAGGAGCAGGATTTTGAATTCAATTCTGGATTTAACAGGAAGCCAGTGAAGGGAAGCCAAAACAGGAGAAATCTGCTCTCTCTTTCTAGTCCCTGTCAGGACTCTTGCTGCAGCATTTTGGATTAGTTGAAGGCTTTTCAGTGAGTTTTTTGGACATCCTGATAATAATGAATTACAGCAGTCCAGCCTGGAAGTAATAAAAGCATGAACTAGTTTTTCAGCGTTACTCTGAGACAGGATATTTCTAATTTTAGAGATGTTCCGCAAATGGAAGAAAGCAGTCTTACATATTTGTTTAATATGTGCGTTGAAGGACATGTCCTGGTCAAAAATGACTCCAAGGTTCCTCACCGCGTTACTGGAGGCCAAGGTAATGCCATCCTGAGTAAGAATCTGGTTAGATACCATATTTCTAAGATTTTCAGGGCCGAGTACAATAACCTCAGTTTTATCTGAATTAAGAAGCAGAAAGTTAGCGGCCATCCAGGTCTTTATGTCTTTAAGACATTCCTGCAGTTTAACTAATTGGTGTGTGTCATCTGGCTTCATGGACAGATAGAGCTGGGTGTCATCTGCATAGCAGTGTAAATGTATGCTATGTCTTCTAATGATACTGCCTAAGGGAAGCATATATAATGTAAACAGAATTGGTCCTAGCACTGAACCCTGTGGAACTCCATAATTAACCTCAGTGTGTGAAGAGGACTCTCCATTTACATGCACAAATTGGAGTCTATTAGATAGATATGATACAAACCACTGCAGTGCAGTACCTGTAATACCTACAGCATGTTCTAATCGCTCTAATAGGATATTATGGTCAACAGTATCCAACGCTGCGCTAAGGTCTAGCAGGACTAGCACAGAGATAAGTCCACTGTCAGAGGCCATAAGAAGACCATTTGTAACCTTCACTAAAGCTGTTTCTGTGCTGTGCTGAGCTCTGAAACCTGACTGAAACTCTTCAAATAAACCATTCCTCTGCAGATGATCTGTTAGCTGTTTGACAACTACTCTTTCAAGGATTTTTGATATGAAAGGAAGGTTGGAGATTGGCCTATAATTAGCTAAGACTGCTGGGTCTAGAGATGCTTTTTGAGTAAAGGTTTAACTACAGCCAGCTTGAAGGCCTGTGGTACATAGCCGATCATTAGAGATAGGTTGATCATATTTAAGATCGAAGAATTAATTAATGGCAGGACTTCTTTGAGCAGTTTTGTAGGAATGGGGTCTAAAAGACAGGTTGATGGTTTGGAGGAAGTAATTATTGAAGTTAACTCAGAAAGATCAATTGGAGAAAAAGAGTCTAACTTAATATCAATGGTACTAAGAGTAGCTGTAGATAATATTACATCTGTGGGATGATTACTGGTAATTTTTTCTCTAATGATAAAAATTTTATTTGTGAAGAAGTTCATGAAGTCATTACTAGTTAACGTTAAAGGGATGGTTGGCTCAAAAGAGCTCTGACTTTTTGTCAGCCTGGCTACAGTGCTGAAGAGAAACCTGGGGTTGTTCTTATTTTCTTCAATCAGTGATGAATAGTAAGATGTTCTGGCTTTGCGGAGAGCTTTCTTATAAAGCAGCAAACTATTTCTCCAGGCTAAATGATGATCCTCTAGATTTGTGACACGCCATTTCCTCTCCAGATTACGAGTCATCTGCTTTAGGGTACGTGTTTGAGAATTATCCAACGGAGTCAGGTACTTCTGATTAGAGACCTTAGTTTTCACAGGAGCTACAGTATCCAGAGTCGTACGTAGTGAGGAGGTGAAATTATTAACAAGATAATCGACCTCTGTTGGGGTAGCGTTCAGATAGCTGCTCTGCTCTGTGTTGGTACAGGACATTGGAGATGAGAACAGTGGGTGGATTATATTCTTAAACTTAGTTACAGCACTTTCAGAAAGACATCTACTTTGAGAAAGTCTACTCTTCACCGCTGTGTAATCAATTATTGTAAAAGTAAATGTTATCAGGAAATGATCAGACAGGAGAGGGTTTTCAGGAAACACTGTTAAATGTTCAGTTTCTATGCCATATGTTAAAACAAGATCTAGAGTGTGATTAAAGTGGTGGGTGGGTTCTTTTACATTTTGAGAGAAACCAATTGAGTCTAATAACAGATTAAATGCCATGTTGAGGCTGTCATTTTTAGCATCTACATGGATGTTAAAATCACCCACAATAATTATTTTATCTGAGCTCAGAACTAAATTAGATATAAAGTCTGAGAAATCAGACACAAACTCTGTGTAAGGCCCAGGTGGACGATAGATGATAACAAGTAAGACTGGTTTCTGAGTTTTACAGCTGGGGTGGACGAGGCTAAGCATCAGGCTTTCAAATGAATTAAAAGTCGGTCTTGGTCTTTCATTAATTAATAGGCTGGTGTGAAAAATTGCTGCCACACCGCCCCCTCGGCCTGTACTTCGAGATTTCTGGTAGTTAGAATGACTCGGGGGTGTTGATTCATTTAAACTAACATAATCATCTTGCTGCAACCAGGTTTCTGTAAGGCAGAGTAAATCAATTTGTTGATCAATTATTAAGTCATGTACTAACAGAGACTTGGAGGAGAGAGACCTAATATTTAATAATCCACATTTCACTGTTTTACTCTTTGGTTCAGATGTGGATACTGTATTGTTCTTTCTTTGTAATTGTTTATGTTTAAGTTGTTTGTTGCTGGTTTTTAGTTTGTTTTTTGTCTTTTTGGAAGCTGACACAGTCTCTATGGAGATGGGTTTTTGGGGGGGTAGCAGGAGGAGAGAAGCTGCAGAGAGGCATGTAAGACTGCAACTTTGCTTCCTGGTCCCAACTCTGGATAGTCATATTTTGGGGGGTTTAATAAATTTGTCCATGTTTCTAGAAATGAGAGCTGCTCCATCCAAAGTGGGATGGATGCCGTCTCTCCTAACAAGACCAGGTTTCCTCCAGAAGGTTTGCCAATTATCTATGAAGCCCACATCGTTTCTGGGACATCACTCAGACAGCCAGCAATTTAAGGAGAACATGCGGCTAAACATGTCACTCCTGGTCTGATTGGGGAGGGGACCAGAGAAAACTACAGAGTCCGACATTGTTTTGGCAAAGTTGCACACCGATTCAATATTGACTTTAGTGACCTCCGATTGGCGTAACCGGGTGTCATTACTGCCGACGTGAATTATGATCTTACTGAATTTACGTTTACCCTTAGCCAGCAGTTTTAAATTTACTTCAATGTTGCCTGCTCTGGCCCCTGGAAGACAATTGACTATGGTTGCCGGTGTCTCTAGCTTCACATGTCTGAGAACAGAATCGCCAATTACCAGAGTTTGACCCCCGGCGGGTGTGTCGCCGAGTGGGGAAAAACGGTTAGACACATGAACGGGTTGGTGGTGTACCTGGGGCTTCTGTTTAGGACTATGCTTCCTCCTCACCGTGACCCAGCCGCCCTCTTTCCCCAGCTGCTTGGGATCTGCCGGGGAACAGCTAGCGGGGCCTACGCTATCTTCGGCTGCACCAGCTACAGGGGCCTGGCTAGCTACGGGTGAATGAAGGGTGCGAAGCCGAGTCTCCAATTCAGTAATCCTGGCCTCCAGCGCTGCAAATATGCTACATTTGTTACAGATATCATTACTGCTAAAGGAGGCCGAGGAGTAACTAAACATCTGACACAATGAGCAAGAAAGTGCAGGAGGGAGAGGTGAAGTAGCCATGGTGCTAATGAGTCGGCTACGAGATAAGCTAAGCTAGCGAGACAGTACAGAGACAGTGAGTGAATACTTTGGCTATAAATTAGGTAGTGAGTACACAGAAAGTGTGCTTCGGATGAAGCACGTGAAGATTATACTATGAAAGAAGAATGTATTTAAAAGTTGTTAATTAAATTGCTAAGCAAATAAGCTACTCAGAAACACCACTGTGTTTGAGCAGGAACAGGAAGTGATACTCTACCACAGAGCGAGCGAACACCAAGTGACAGCGCCACCAAGAGCTTAGACAAATGTTGTTAGTTATAAGACAATTGATAAGTGTATTTTGTAATACTGAAGCTTAAAGGAATTTGTTCAATTCTAAACTACCATTCGCTTTAATTTTCTGCCAAAATCTCCTCTCTTTTGGCGCGAAGTGGGCAATAAGCAAACAAGAGAGGCGGGCCTTTTCTCAATTCTAAGTACGCAAGTAATTTCGAGACCGTTGAAAACGATGTGCCGGGGGTCCGCTGTTCTCGCTGGCTCTAATGATCCTCGACCTCGCTGTCTGCTATGTAGCTGGCGGGTCACAGACGTCTCCGAAAACGTCGGAGCGCCTTTGGAAATATATGATATCTTAATAAATCGAGCAGATATTTGAAGTTTACACAGCTACATTCTCGCTTGAAAATAACTTAAAAGTTTATTTTGTGACCCAGAAAGAGTAATATTTAAAAGTTTTTAGCCCCGCTTGTCTGCCATTGCCGCGTTTGAGTTTTGGACGAAATGCATTCTGGGATATTTAGCTGTACCAAGTCCACACAAGTCACCACTGATGCATGCTCGATAAAACGGGTGGAGCGAGAACACATCCGGAACTTTTTCGCGTTCTCGACTTGATGCGTACTTAGAATTGGAACAGTACTTTGACTGATGAAGTATCACAAGTACACGAGAACGCAAGTACGCACAAGTACGCATATTGAGAAAGGGTCACGAACTCGCGACAGAAAAGCCGATCAACTCCTCTTTTTTCTCTGTGGTGTGATAAATAAATATGCAGTGTATATACAGTAGATTTTTAAAATGAGCCTCTTTCGCAACAAAAAACAAAATAAAAAATCAAATCAAATAAAAAACAAAATAAAAGCGGTATCCAGTTTTTGCCACACACACAGAGTAATATACATTGTAAGTTACAATATGAAATATTAAGACATCTGATCTCATCAAGTTTAATAAAGGTTGGACAGCTGTGGATTATCAGCTGTCCTACTCTGACTTCAGCTCTCAGTCCCAAGCATCCCATCTGAAATAACTGGAGTAATTGGGTAACAACAACCTGCAGGATTCAAATGTGGAGCAGCTGTCTCTTATGAAGAGTCAACACTGTGGACTAAAGATTCTGAGTCAAGTAAAGAGTTGGAGTCACTCTTGCGACTTTCAGCAGTATTGTGCAAAAGATAGGTGGTATAAAAGCAAAAACCCACTGTTTCCTGTAAACCTACAGAGACGGCTCAATGGCTCTTTTCCTCAGTATAGTTGTGAATGGAGAATGATGACAATTAACCAACCAATCACATCAGCTAGAAGCTTATTGTGATCATGTGTTTGAGTTGGCGTGAAGATGACTGTCATCACTGTGTTCATTAGTGATGGGCAGATGAAGCTTCATGAAGCACTGAAGCTTTTCATTCAATTGGTTCACCCCTGCGCAATGCGTCTTGAAGCTTCATTTGCTCTAGTAGGACACCTACTGGACGTAAAAATATTAGTTGGCATGAATTTGAAGAGTGTGGCATTTTGTATGGAACGCCAGGACTGCCATAATGAATTAATTAAATACACCATTAAATAATTAATTAAATGTGGCAATAATTAATTAAAATTGGAATTAATTAATTAAATAAATAGTTATGATATATGTAATTAATTAATTATTGACACATTTAATTAATTATTTATGTATTTCACGTTTTAATTAATTATTAACACATTTAATTAATTAATTATTGACATATTTAATTAATTATTTATGTATTTCACATTTTAATTAATTATTGACACATTTAATTAATTATTGACACATTTAATTAATTATTTAATGATATATTTATTTATTTCATTTTGGCAGTCCTGACGCCTGGCTCTCATCATGAAATAATTTTATCTGTCAGCCTCACCCATCAAACTCAGGGGGCGGGGTTAACACTGATCGAGTCAAAACCATTGCTTTGGCCTGGTGGCCATTGTTTCTAGCACACAACAACCGGCATGTGGAAGCTAACAGAACTGAGCTTTGAAAAACCCTGTTTGTGTGTTACCAAATACCGTTTTAATATTTTTTTAGCCGAGAATGTAGTGGTTTAATCTTCATGTGTCTGGTCGGTTTGTCAAGATACAGCCTCTTTGCAAAAGTGTTTCGATGATTTCGGAGATGTCGTCCCAGTCTCACGGCAAAGCGTGGGATGGACCCGCTCGCCTCGCAAGCAATCCCACCGACAAAGCGCAGGCCCCGGTACACAGCTGTAGTAACCCCCGCTGACTTCTTTTACTGAGGTTATATTTATCGGTGTTTTATTTCCTGATGTTCTTATGTGTCCTACGTGTTTCAGTCGCCAATTCTGAATTATAACTAACATTAAAAACATGTTTAAGGAGGAGAGAGAGCAAATAAATCTGTTTAACATCTGATCTTTGTTCAGTAATCAGCGTGACCTGTGTATAAACACATAAAAGAGATAACATTGGTGTTTCCGTCATGTAGTAACTGCTGGCTTTAACTGTACAAAGGTTGTTCGACACTATGAAACACATACAGACTTCATGATGTTCGGCTAATATTTTTATTGTGAATATTAATCATGCTGACCTCGCTCTGTACACCACGCAGCGAGGTCAGCATATCCACGATATCCTCAGCTCCATGAGTTAACACAAAGTTTCCCAGCTGACTATCTAACTGCCAACTATTCCAGAGACGTGAAAATATACAGCATAAAGAAAAGTGTAAGAGACTCAGCAGCAGATTAGAATAACAGTTTGTGGCGTGAATAAGACACGGCGGGACCACGGAGCAACGTTCAGAGTCATCTTTATTTACATCTCACCACACCACAACACCCCCAAACCCCTCAGTCCCCGTGTTTTTAACTAGGCGGGCGTGATTAAGGATGCCGTGCAGGTGCGTCCGCCCTCCCTGCACGGCACCGCAGACCACGCCCCACCACATACCCCCATCGCCCGATTGAGGCCGGGGAGCCATCCGGCCGAACCTACTCCCCCACCGCCAGTGGGAGAGGGAATCAGCCCGGACAGCTGGCACCCCCAGGCCCCGGCCAAGCGACGGGGAGGTGCGAGTTCAGGCGGCCGCCCGCGAATCCAGCGGCGCAGGCAAAGCTGGTTCGGAAGTCGGACACGTGACAGGTGCACCCGGCGCGGCCGGCACAAGCGTGAGCCCCAGCTCACAGGTGGCTGGGCAGAGGTGTGGCGTGTACAGGCCTCTGGTGGTGGTGAGGCCGGTCTGGCGAGCACGGCGATCTCAAGCGTGGCGCCCGCCTCGCTCGCCAGTTCCACTCGAGCAAGCTCCCCTGGCACTGGGACCTCCAGCTCCTTGCGCGGCCCCTCCGTCACCGCTGTCGCTCCCTGCTGGAGCAGCCCATAGCGCGACTCCTCCGTCACTACTGCTCCCTCCGCCGCCACTCCCGGCTCGAGCAGCCCCTCGTGCAGCTCCTCTTTCTCCAACCGGCGCAGACCCTCGCGCACCTCGTCTGCCGCCTCCGGTTGGAGCGGCTCATCCACCACTCCCGGCAGGAGCAGCCCTTCACCTGGCTGTTCCCCCTCCTCCGGCAGGCGCAGATCCCCGCGCGCCTCGTCTGCCACCTCCGGCTGCTGAGGTGCCTCACGCGGCTCCTCCACCGCTTCACTGTCCTCGGGACACACCTGTGGGGGTGGCGCCCAGGCCCAGAGCAGCGCCGCCAGCTCCCCAATCCTTTCCAGGTGCCGCTCGGACTGGTCCTGCAGCTCTTCCTGCTGGCGACGCACCTCCGCCGCCTGCTCCCGCTGGGCGGCCGCCATTTCGGCCACCCTCTGGGCCAGCTCCTCCATTCCCTGGCTCCGATATGGACCCGCCGTGCTGCCTCCTGGGTTTCGGCACCAATGTGGCGTGAATAAGACACGGCGGGACCACGGAGCAACGTTCAGAGTCATCTTTATTTACATCTCACCACACCACAACACCCCCAAACCCCTCAGTCCCCGTGTTTTTAACTAGGCGGGCGTGATTAAGGATGCCGTGCAGGTGCGTCCGCCCTCCCTGCACGGCACCGCAGACCACGCCCCACCACACAGTTATACATTTAATAAATCACCAAATGAATCCAAGAAACGAGCAAACCTGTTCCGACAATTTGAATTTGTATTCCCTCAGCTGCAGACTCGCTGCTGTTTAAATGTTTGAAAAGGAAGATTAGATATAAACAAACGTCAAACATAGACTCAGTCTGCCTTCACATTTGATATGAGGCCAGCACGTATAGTGGCCTCAGCAGGCTATTACTGAAATACACGCGCTATATCATAAACTATGATATAAATAGGGAGGTCCTATTAACATGTTTAGTTTTAAAGGACACCTTCCTGCCTTTAGTCTCATTCATGAGCAGTATTAGTTTTCTTCTAACATCCAGAAGTCTGCACAATGTGTTTCATAGTTTGTAACAAGCCTTTGACAGGTAAACATAACATGACCGAAAAAGCAAAAAAAAAAAAAAAAAAAAAAAGAGAGAGAGAGAGAGAGAGAGTGTTGACATAAGAAGAGAAAATGCTCTCGATTATGGAGACAGGCAAATGGTTCATTTATGTTTGATGTGTGTTTATTCCTCCCTAAATATCGTCGGTGAAGTTTGCCATGCACGTCAGATTTTCCTGCGCATTTTTATACCTCTGCCAACAGAGAGAAAAAAAATCACATTCTAACAGACAGCTGGTGCTTAGAATACAGTTGAATAACTATTAAAAAACAGATGATATTTAGATGATAGTTCAGTCTAACACATGTGCCAGTGGTTCATTAAACGTCTGTGAAACTATGCAGTTATGAAACGTAACTTTAACCTCAGCCAAACCGATTTGCTCAGTTGTAAATAAAACAGCGAAGTAAACGTGACCCGACAGACAGAACCTGAGTGAATGAAGTCCAGCGTTTAACCACTGAGAGCTAAAACTCAGCTGAGGTTTGAAAGCTGTGTGCCGGTGATTGGACATCAGCCGCTGATAAAGCTGTTCGCCTATAAAGTGCTCTGTAAGGAAACAAGCTCCAGCAACTCTGCGCTCGGGGAAAATACTATATTTACTTATCTTGTGCAGTTAAACTGTGACTATCACCAGGTAACGTAGGCGTGTTTCTTGAATTAGCAGCAGGTGTTAAACAGCTGACAGATGAGGAGGAGGATGCATGCAGGTAAACTGAGGGTCTGCTGAGCTGATCGCTGGTTTCGTGAGAAAAATGTCAGCTCGTTCTTTATGTTACAGAAGCACAGAGACACAAGACCAGGCGGAAAGAGACGATCGTTCGGTGAAAATGAGAATCTGCGAATGCAACATGTGGAACACGGAGAGTGGAATATGTAAACAAACCGGTTAACGTAACCCCCTCGGTGCGCTCTGCATGCTAACTGTTAGCAGAGCTAGTGAAATCTCTGAAAACATCTGAGCACTTTTGCAAACATGTTCTATGTTGACAACCTGACCAGACATACGGCGCGACATTCGCGGCTAAAACACTGTTAAAAGTGTAGCTGGTGACAGAAAAACGGCCTGTGATTTGATCTGCATTCTGGGATAACTGGCTGCCCCAAGTCTACACAAGCAATCGATTATCTAGGATCGACCTGTTTTGACTTACTTTGCACGGCAACCAATCAAATGTTAGAGAAGCTGCATGGGCAGCGTTAACCCCGCCCCCTGAGTTTGATGGGTGAGGCTGACAGATAAAATTATTTCATGACGAGAGCCAGGCGTCAGGACTGCCAAAATGAAATAAATAAATATATCATTAAATAATTAATTAAATGTGTCAATAATTAATTAAATGTGTCAATAATTAATTAAAATGTGAAATACATAAATAATTAATTAAATGTGTCAATAATTAATTAATTAAATGTGTCAATAATTAATTAAAATGTGAAATACATAAATAATTAATTAAATGTGTCAATAATTAATTAATTACATGTGTCATAACTATTTATTTAATTAATTAATTCCAATTTTAATTAATTATTGACACATTTAATTAATTATTTAATGGTGTATTTAATTAATTCATTATGGCAGTCCTGGCGTTCCATAATTTTGCACACAGCCTGTAAATGTCAACAACAAAAGGAGTGTGCAAAACATGTATATTGTAGTGATGGCAGTATACTGTGTATATTTATACTGGCAGTATGGAAAATCATTAGTTGGAAATGCTTAAAATGGAAATGATCATTTACTGTGAGGTGAGGTGTGGTTGGGGTGTGGACAGTGGTTGTGCGTTTGTAACGTTGAGGTATGGACACCCTGTTCACATTTTATTCTGTAAAAACGCATTTTCACTGCTTTTATGGCCTTTTTAGTGAGGAGAACATAGCTAGGATTTAATGATTTAACAAATCCTTTGTCCTCCACAATGCTAAATGGCTGGGAGTCCTCAATCACCATGCTAACCAGGTCTTCATCTATTTGAGATTGTTCTCCTGAGGAAAGACAATAAAGACAAAGCACAAATATAAATATCACACACGTAACTTATTACAGTTGTATAATATTGTTATATCATTTAGTAACATTACTGCATGCTATATTATCATGGCATTTGATGGCTCACCTGGTCTTGCTCCACAATCGGTGTCCCCCTTATTCTCATGCAAAGCTCTGTAGTGCCTAAGCATGGATGAGGTGTTGTTGTTATATCCCAGCTCACTGGCACATAGCAAACACTTCACCTTGTGCAAAAGTAAAGACAGCTTAACATAAATTGTATTGCACCACCACTATTATGAAAATACATCTTCTGTAGAAATTTACATATCTTGTTGGGAGGAATAAGATCAAAATGTTACCACACAGGGGAGGACATCCTCCTCTTCTTAGCTGGCTCCATTCTCTCCTGACTTTCTCTCCTCACTCTCCTAAACCTCCAAACTGTCTCCAAACTCTCACTAACCGCAACTCTCTCCATCAAACACCCACATTTTGAATGAAGTCTGAGGGGTTTATATCGCTGCCATAGCTCGCGGCAAAGTTCGAACCACTTCCTGAACCAGTCACGTCGTACAGCCGGGCGGCGAGGCTTCGGACGTCATCATTTTCAGCTCCTCCCATAAATGAAGCAAGCCTCGATACGCGCATCGCGGAAATGCCCCCTCCATTACTCGACACAAGCTTTGAAGCCTCGATAAAGAATGTCACATCACTAGTGTTCATGCCTACAGGAGATAAAGCTGAATTCCAGCTGACAGCCTTACAAGACGTACAGAGACAGTGGTTCTCATAGATCAAACTGCAGGAGCATCAAATTTGAAATCACACTAATAAATGTCATCTTTGTTAAAACTCTGAGATCAGGGTGACTAAAACCTACAAACAGCTTGCTCTTATTGCAGAGAACAATCATCATATTTCTAGTACAGGGAGTGCAGAATTATTAGGCAAGTTGTATTTTTGAGGAATAATTTTATTATTGAACAACAACCATGTTCTCAATGAACCCAAAAAACTCATTAATATCAAAGCTGAATGTTTTTGGAAGTAGTTTTTAGTTTGTTTTTAGTTTTAGCTATTTTAGGGGGATATCTGTGTGTGCAGGTGACTATTACTGTGCATAATTATTAGGCAACTGAACAAAAAACAAATATATACCCATTTCAATTATTTATTTTTACCAGTGAAACCAATATAACATCTCCACATTCACAAATATACATTTCTGACATTCAAAAACAAAACAAAAACAAATCAGTGACCAATATAGCCACCTTTCTTTGCAAGGACACTCAAAAGCCTGCCATCCATGGATTCTGTCAGTGTTTTGATCTGTTCACCATCAACATTGCGTGCAGCAGCAACCACAGCCTCCCAGACACTGTTCAGAGAGGAGTACTGTTTTCCCTCCTTGTAAATCTCACATTTGATGATGGACCACAGGTTCTTAATGGGGTTCAGATCAGGTGAACAAGGTGGCCATGTCATGAGTTTTTCTTCTTTTATACCCTTTCTTGCCAGCCACGCTGTGGAGTACTTGGACGCGTGTGATGGAGCATTGTCCTGCATGAAAATCATGTTTTTCTTGAAGGATGCAGACTTCTTCCTGTACCACTGCTTGAAGAAGGTGTCTTCCAGAAACTGGCAGTAGGACTGGGAGTTGAGCTTGACTCCATCCTCAACCCGAAAATGCCCCACAAGCTCATCTTTGATGATACCAGCCCAAACCAGTACTCCACCTCCACCTTGCTGGCGTCTGAGTCGGACTGGAGCTCTCTGCCCTTTACCAATCCAGCCACGGGCCCATCCATCTGGCCCATCAAGACTCACTCTCATTTCATCAGTCCATAAAACCTTAGAAAAACCAGTCTTGAGATATTTCTTGGCCCAGTCTTGACGTTTCAGCTTGTTTGTCTTGTTCAGTGGTGGTCGTCTTTCAGCCTTTCTTACCTTGGCCATGTCTCTGAGTATTGCACACCTTTTTTTTTTTTACTTTTCTGAGCCTGTCAAGTCCTTCTTTTGACCCATTTTGCCAAAAGAAAGGAAGTTGCCTAATAATTATACACACCTGATATAGGGTGTTGATGTCATTAGACCACACCCCTTCTCATTACAGAGATGCACATCACCTAATATGCTTAATTGGTAGTAGGCTTTCGAGCCTATACAACTTGGAGTAAGACAACATGCATGAAGAGGATGATGTGGACAAAATACTCATTTGCCTAATAATTCTGCACTCCCTGTATGTTTACTTAAGTGTTCGTACAGCAATGGGGATTTCTGGATGCTCAGTAGTTTATTTCCTCTTTGCATTTGAGTGAAAGCTAAAAGTTTCTGCAGGTATATGAGCTTTGAGCTCAATTTGTTCACTCCAACATGTTAACATGCTAAAGCTGGCTGTCCCACACAGCTGCTCTGAACAAGTCCTCACTGCTCTTTATACTACATGTGCTTAATACTGACTGCCAGAAAGGACTTTCTGTGAACGCTAAGTTATCACCTCAGTTCTTTCTTTGTCTCTCTAAAAGTTAGCCCTTCCCTGTGAAACAGTCAGAGTGAACAGCAGGGTGCGTGTGTGGAGCAAGAGGATAAATTGTGTCCTAATGATTCAGAGAAGTTGAAGCAGCAGCACTGTGTGTAGAGACACTCTGACTGAGCCATGTAACTGCGAGGTGGAGTGGAAAGCAGAGCTAGCTTGCCTGTGCCTGATAGAGGAATGAAAAGAAGTACAGATGACTATTGTTGGAAC
The DNA here is from genome assembly GCF_964374335.1 of Astatotilapia calliptera. Lineage (NCBI taxonomy): Eukaryota > Metazoa > Chordata > Actinopteri > Cichliformes > Cichlidae > Astatotilapia > Astatotilapia calliptera. The sequence continues at coordinate 22,279,238 of NC_137443.1, read as the reverse complement.
TTCTCTTCTCCTCACCTCCACCACAGACTCTTCTCTCAGCTGACCTGCATGGTTCCTGCATCGACGACCCCATCAAACCTTTGAGCTTTGTGGGTTTACTGATGTTCTAGTTTAATATAGTTTCATCCTTTGTTATTTTCCATCATTTCCGAGTTTTGTTTCTAGATCAGTTCCTTGGTTGATGTTAGCCGCAATGTACTTGCGTTACATTGTAAAATAATTAAACTCGCTGAATATCATTATTTAATTTCAATAATTTATCTTCTAAACGTAGAAGTAAACTCTTTCGCTTTAACATCGTTGTAGTGCAGGTGCACGTCATTTTGCGCCAGGTTGCTGCATAGTCGTATTGTAAAGCGGAAGTTGTCGGACTCGGCTGAAGCGAGTGGCTGTTTTATGAAATGGAAATATTCCCGTATTTTCACTTTTCTGAAACAAGCAGACAAGAACATTACAGTAATATGTAAAAACTATCGGACGCTGTTAATAGCATGAGTAATCTACCGAAGCGCCTGACACGAGCGCATAGACGAACACTTCTGCGTGATCCTTGTTCATCATCCATGGATAACACCGCGGCAACTCCTGCTAAGCAGGCAAAACGTGATTTTACTTCAGCAGCACAGAAAGCGTCTGAAGGTGAGCTTAAAAAATAGTTGCAGGCTACATTGTGGAAGAGATGCTACCGCTGTGTACTGTAGAGTCTCCATCTTTAAAAAATGTATTTATTATTTAAAGAGTTTAATTTCTATTGTTTGTCCACTCAAGGTTTATAGGGATTTTAAGAAGCATTTAGTTAAATTACTTATTGAGTAATTAAGTTACTTTTCAGACACAGTAATTAGATAAGTATTTTAAATACAATATTGATTAAGTAATTAGTAATTAGTGATTAATTACTTTTTTAAAGTAACTTACCCAACACTGCTAACACTTTGGCTAATGAGTCACCCAGCTTGCGACAAACCACTCACGGAGCATCGGGGACTCAGTAAGTCTACCTCGGACATAATGACTGATACAACTGCCAAGTGGATTGCAACAAACTGCAGACCTGTTAACATCATTGAGAACACGCGCTTTACATAGCTTTGGTTCCTTGTTTCAACGACTTGAAGTGCCTCCCCAAGATTGACAGAGAGAGTAGATAAATGTTTACAGAGTTTTTTGTTAACATGAATGTTCAAGATGTTCAATAAACATGTTAAGTGCGGATATTTTCCCTTTTTTCGAGTCTGTTCGCTCATGCAAAATGAAATGCAATTAATAAAGAATAAAAATGAATGACATTTAATCGTGATTAATCAAAATTAAGCCACTGTAACCATGTGATGAATCTGATTAAACATTTTAATTGTTTGAGAACACTAATTTTTTTTTGTGATCAACATTTTATTGATTTAAAACGGGGTTGGGGGGGGGGGGGGGGGTACAGACATATACAGCACAACTGTAAACTGCAGTAGCAAAGCAAACATTAGCAAACAAGGCATAGGGACAGCAAAGAAAAGACACAAAAACACAAAGTTAAAACCAATTATTGCCTCTTCCAGGAGATAACTCTGGATGAGAAGATTTTCCAAGCGTCAACAGTTGTGGGTCGAGCTTTATTTAATTTTGCTGTGGTATGTTCAAAACCAATAACACGGATAAGACATCGTCTCCAGAATGATTCCATACAAATGTCAGGACAGAACCATTGCTTTGTAATAGTCTTCTTTGCGGATGTAAATCCAGCGAACAACATTTTGCATTGCATTTGTTTTAAGGAGATTTCAGAGGTATCATTAAGGAGACAAAGACCAGGATTGCGAGAACACTAATTTATATTATATATTAGTATATAGGTTTTTAAAAAAGTTGTATTTCACAAGAGAGAAACTGTGCTAAAAGATCGAAGAAGAGTATTCAAATTCCCTTTGAATTTAAGCATACATTCTTTGTGTTCATTCTGCATTTACTTCATTATACTGCATAAATGTCAGTTACAACCTTAAATATAAAGTTGAAAAAATGTAATTCCAACCAGGCAATTGCGATTAATCGCGATTAATTACAGAAAATTGCAAGATTAATTAGTTAATGTTTTTAAACTATTGACAGCACTAATTTTAATATATTTATATATTATATTATATAAATATACAATAATATAAAAATATTAAATATTAAAATGCAATTCTTTGTACACTTGCTGTATGCTGAAAAAAAATAAAAGTCTGTCTGTCTGTCTGTAACACTGAATGAACTGCTCTGAGAAAAGACCCCACTATCAGAGCAGTTCACTATCAGTTCTGTGACTGACACATCTGGACTGCTCTGCTGCTGCTCTATCGTACACAGTAGTTCCAGGCACACTGAGACTCCTCCACTCCTTCTGCTCTACACTCACACACCTGCTCCACCTGAGCTTTATGTCAAACCATTTATTCTTTTAGATATTCTGAAGCCAGAATGACTAGATTATTTGTAAATTACTGGTTGCTACAACCACAAAGTCACTGTAAATGGTAAATGGCCTGTATTTATGTAGCGCTTTACTAGTCCCTAAGGACCCCAAAGCGCTTTACATATCCAGTCATCCACCCATTCACACACACATTCAAACACTCACACATAAAGAACAACTGTGCTGTTTTGTGTTGCAGTGCCACACTGTGGAATGATAGCGTTAATGTTCAATTTATACCTCAAGCTGATGTCATACTGCAGCAGGCATGTGCAGATTATATTCCTGTTTACTTTATATTTAAGTTGCAATCAATACTTTTAAGACCTTCTGCTTGCAAGACTTTCAAACGATGTGGCCATCTTCAACTAGATCCCCCAAGACATCCTAGATAATCCCACAAGTACAGTCATTGTGATCATGGTTCAGTGTGGTACAGACCAAGATATTGGTTAGTTTAACTTTACAAAAGAGTTTTATGTTGATCATGTTGTTCATTGTAAAACCTACTTGTAATGTTTTATACACTGATAGAAACGAAAGATGTTTGCAAGATAGGTTAGACTTGTAAGCCCAGCTGCACTTAAGGCCTTAGAAATTGAACACATACCTCTTCTATAGAAACAGACATGTCACAGATTGGGTTAGGAACCAAGGAAAAAACACAGAGGACAGAGATGTTTAATTTCTTTTAAAAAGTGGGTGTTTATTACCCCAAAATATGAAAAATAATGAAGAAATCCAAAGCAGACCAATAAAAGAGGTCAACTCAATAAACTAAATTCAAAATAATGATTTTTGTGTCGGAAAAAATATCGAACCGTGACACCAAAATATTGAACCGAACCTTGTGTATCGTTACACCCCTATTATATATCTGTGTGTATATGACTCACTACAACCCACGAAGGGACTTGAACCCTCAATCTTCTGATCCGAAGTCAGACGCCTTGTCCGTTAGGCCACGTGGTCTGGCAGAAGCTCCCTCTTTTCACGAACGTTCGTTGGAGTCTGGTTGAATCAACTGCTGGTGTTGGTTTGCTCACATGGCTGGTGGATATTGCTTGATTGTTGCTTGAAATAATTGATTGTTGCTTGAAATAAGTGCATGCCACAGCATTTCTCCCATGTATCACGCTCTTAAAAATGTAGTCCTACCTGCCACATGCACAGTGGATCCACCCACTAAGCCAGACTGCCAATGAAGGTCATAAAGCTTACGTGGCCCGATCTGTCACCTGGAAGTTGGCAGAGGTTTTTTGTTGGATCCCACCCAATAAAATCCACAGTCTATCATGAGACAGCACGTTGGATGGCTGTTGAATGGCCAGTATGGGGATTGAACCCATGACCTTGGCGTTATTAGCACCACGCTCTGACCAGCTGAGCTAACCGGCCTACAAAATGTGTGTGAACCCATCCTTTTGTTGACTAATATGCCAAAAAAGAGAGGGTGGAAGAACTGTTAACAACACAAGAGAAATGTGTGTTTACAAGAAATTACTTCAAGCAGTACCAATGAAAGCCAACTCTTGGAAGCTCCTACTGATCAGAAGCCACCTATGCAGGTGTAGTTCCACCAACAGCCTGCTTCCAAGTCGTGATTTTTTCACCCATGTCGCTTGAGGTCATGGCATGTTATTGACTTTCTATGGTTGCTTCTAAGCCAAGACCACTGGGGCCTGGCACTGATAAGGCCAAGTTCATGGCTTCAGTCCGCAACCTGGCCATTCGAGCCTCGTTTGAGAACTCGTAGAGTCTCTGTTGAAGGACATGAAATTGACAAAAGTGTAGCAATTTTGGATGACATAAAGGATCCGAGGTTGGCCTGCTGCAATCTAACTGGGAACGCATGCCTGCTCCTCAAGGACTCACAACAAACCACGAAGGGACTTGAACCCTCAATCTTCTGATCCGAAGTCAGACGCCTTGTCCGTTAGGCCACGTGGTCTGGCAGAAGCTCCCTCTTTTCACGAACGTTCGTTGGAGTCTGGTTGAATCAACTGCTGGTGTTGGTTTGCTCACGTGGCCGGTGGATATTGCTTGATTGTTGCTTGAAATAATTGATTGTTGCTTGAAATAAGTGCATGCCACAGCATTTCTCCCATGTATCACGCTCTTAAAAATGTAGTCCTACCTGCCACATGCACAGTGGATCCACCCACTAAGCCAGACTGCCAATGAAGGTCATAAAGCTTACGTGGCCCGATCTGTCACCTGGAAGTTGGCAGAGGTTTTTTGTTGGATCCCACCCAATAAAATCCACAGTCTATCATGAGACAGCACGTTGGATGGCCAGTATGGGGATTGAACCCATGAACTTGGCGTTATTAGCACCACGCTCTGACCAGCTGAGCTAACCGGCCTACAAAATGTGTGTGAACCCATCCTTTTGTTGACTAATATACCAAAAAAGAGAGGGTGGAAGAACTGTTAAGAACACAAGAGAAATGTGTGTTTACAAGAAATTACTTCAACATAGTGGGAAAAAAAAGAAGTCTTCTGTTGACTTACAAAAAATGCTTTAAGAAGAAATTTGCCACAAAACAATACATGGTGTGCGTCTTCTAAAGTTAGGGTCGTTAGGTGAGGATATAAAGCAGCAGTTTTTGATGCAGTATGCTGTGTCAGACTTTGGAAATGAGTGATTTATCCAGAAAGTAGCTGGAAAAGTGATTTGGAGATTGTAGCTAAGCATGTAATGTATTCATTAGCGTGTCATGTGTCAGTGAATTTTGTGGTTTGCTGTCATTTGTAGTTGCGTACATCACTCACCTGGAAGTTGGCAGAGGTTTTTTCTTGGATCCCACCCAAAAAAAACCACAGTCTATCATGAGACAGTACGTTGGATGGCTGTTGGAATGGCCAGTATGGGGATTGAATCCATGACCTTGGCGTTATTAGCACCACGCTCTGACCAGCTGAGCTAACCGGCCTACAAAATCATTCTGTTGACTGATATACCAAAAAAGAGGGTGGAAGAACTGTTAACAACACAAGAGAAATGTGTGTTTACAAGAAATTACTTCAAGCAGTACCAATGAAAGCCAACTCTTGGAAGCTCCTACTGATCAGAAGCCACCTATGCAGGTGTAGTTCCACCAACAGCCTGCTTCCAAGTCGTGATTTTTTCACCCATGTCGCTTGAGGTCATGGCATGTTATTGACTTTCTATGGTTGCTTCTAAGCCAAGACCACTGGGGCCTGGCACTGATAAGGCCAAGTTCATGGCTTCAGTCCGCAACCTGGCCATTCGAGCCTCGTTTGAGAACTCATAGAGTCTCTGTTGAAGGACATGAAATTGACAAAAGTGTAGCAATTTTGGATGACATAAAGGATCCGAGGTTGGCCTGCTGCAATCTAACTGGGAACGCATGCCTGCTCCTCAAGGACTCACAACAAACCACGAAGGGACTTGAACCCTCAATCTTCTGATCCGAAGTCAGACGCCTTGTCCGTTAGGCCACGTGGTCTGGCAGAAGCTCCCTCTTTTCACGAACGTTCGTTGGAGTCTGGTTGAATCAACTGCTGGTGTTGGTTTGCTCACGTGGCTGGTGGATATTGCTTGATTGTTGCTTGAAATAATTGATTGTTGCTTGAAATAAGTGCATGCCACAGCATTTCTCCCATGTATCACGCTCTTAAAAATGTAGTCCTACCTGCCACATGCACAGTGGATCCACCCACTAAGCCAGACTGCCAATGAAGGTCATAAAGCTTACGTGGCCCGATCTGTCACCTGGAAGTTGGCAGAGGTTTTTTGTTGGATCCCACCCAATAAAATCCACAGTCTATCATGAGACAGCACGTTGGATGGCTGTTGAATGGCCAGTATGGGGATTGAACCCATGACCTTGGCGTTATTAGCACCACGCTCTGACCAGCTGAGCTAACCGGCCTACAAAATGTGTGTGAACCCATCCTTTTGTTGACTAATATGCCAAAAACGAGAGGGTGGCAGAACTGTTAAGAACACAAGAGAAATGTGTGTTTACACGAAATTACTTCAACATAGTGGGAAAAAAAGAAGTCTTCTGTTGACTTACAAAAAATGCTTTAAGAAGAAATTTGCCACAAAACAATACATGGTGTGCGTCTTCTAAAGTTAGGGTCGTTAGGTGAGGATATAAAGCAGCAGTTTTTGATGCAGTATGCTGTGTCAGACTTTGGAAATGAGTGATTTATCCAGAAAGTAGCTGGAAAAGTGATTTGGAGATTGCAGCTAAGCATGTAATGTATTCATTAGAGATGGCACGATACCACTTTTTTATGTCCGATACCGATACCGATATCATAAATTTGGATATCTGCCGATACCGATATGAATCCGATATAGTGTTTTTTAATCAACAAAACTGGTTTTTTTTTTAAATATCTTGCTGCATTTTGTATAAGTTCATACTCAAGTTTAAAACAACAACTACACTAAAGCTATTCTGTTATACCTGTATGCAAAAAAAAAAAATTTCATAGTTCAGCAATACTGATCAATCTAATAAACTTAAACCTACACCATCCTCCCTATTCTGGTATTTTAAAGAGTACTTAGCGTAAATATTAAGCAACCTAACTAATAGGGTTCCAACTCCCAGCAACAACAAAAATAAATAAATAAAAAATAGGGAACCACCCCTCACGCTCCACCTCATGATGCTTAATCGACGTAATCAACCTTAATTTGATGCAGTGTGAAAAAAAAAAAAAGCACAGAAATCAATTATTTTTCAAGAAATATTAAATAGATTCAACATCTTTCTTCAACAAAATTGCAGACTGCACAGATGGTACCTTCCCAAAGGAAAAAGTACTATAGCTTACTAGGGTATATATATTAGACTTAATAGTCACTATATACAGTAATTGACTTCTATTCGTTTTACATCAAATTAAAACTTTGGGTGTCAGATAATTATTTATTAAAAGCTCGACATTTTAAATGAGAATAAGAAAGAAAAGTATGTCTTTGTGCCCCCTTTTCCCAGTTAATGCCCTATCGGCCCCCCTGGCTAAACTTTGCTAGATCCGCCCCTGCACAGTTACCAGCCGTCAGCTACATAGAAAAAGATCCTCGAGTAGAAAGTAATAATAAATAAATTCTAACAACAGCTGATCAAGCTTAAACGTGCTGCTGTTGTTCAGCCGCTGGTTTCCTCTTTCTGGTGCAAAGTGGGCCAAAAGCAAACTAGAGACACGGACTCGCGACAGAAAAGCCGATCAGCTGATCATTAAGCAGTTTCATGATTGAAGTAGCAGCCAGAAGAGGCAGTCGCTCCATATATCGTTTGGTAAGCTTAACGCAGGAATGCTTTACAAACATTCAGAGATGGACTTACACACTTGCTTTACTTCTCTCGGGATAACTTTGTCGGAGATGAAATGCCGGGTTGCTAGCGAAGCTCCAAATGCTATCCAGACCACCGACAGGTCCCGCATGCCACAGCCGCTCTATCACGTGATGCATACTGCTCCGACTGCTAACGTTCTGAGGTGAGTTACGGCGTGTTGCAAGTTTTGTGAGGTGCTTTCGTGATATTTAATGGATCGGATTACATTTTTTATTTTTCTCCGATATCCGATCCAGTAATTTAGGTCAGTATCGGACCGATACCGATACATAATATCGGATCGGTCCATCTCTAGTATTCATTAGCGTGTCATGTGTCAGTGAATTTTGTGGTTTGCTGTCATTCATGGCTTCAGTCCGCAACCTGGCCATTCGAGCCTCGTTTGAGAACTCGTAGAGTCTCTGTTGAAGGACATGAAATTGACAAAAGTGTAGCAATTTTGGATGACATAAAGGATCCGAGGTTGGCCTGCTGCAATCTAACTGGGAACGCATGCCTGCTCCTCAAGGACTCACAACAAACCACGAAGGGACTTGAACCCTCAATCTTCTGATCCGAAGTCAGACGCCTTGTCCGTTAGGCCACGTGGTCTGGCAGAAGTTCCCTCTTTTCACGAACGTTCGTTGGAGTCTGGTTGAATCAACTGCTGGTGTTGGGTTGCTCACGTGGCTGGTGGATATTGCTTGATTGTTGCTTGAAATAATTGATTGTTGCTTGAAATAAGTGCATGCCACAGCATTTCTCCCATGTATCACGCTCTTAAAAATGTAGTCCTACGTGCCACATGCACAGTGGATCCACCCACTAAGCCAGAGTATTATCTGCCAATGAAGGTCATAAAGCTTACGTGGCCCGATCTGTCACCTGGAAGTTGGCAGAGGTTTTTTGTTGGATCCCACCCAATAAAATCACCATTCTATCATGAGACAGCACGTTGGATGGCTGTTGAATGGCCAGTATGGGAATTGAACCCATGACCTTGGCGTTATTAGCACCACGCTCTGACCAGCTGAGCTAACCGGCCTACAAAATGTGTGTGAACCCATCCTTTTGTTGACTAATATACCAAAAAAGAGAGGGTGGAAGAACTGTTAAGAACACAAGAGAAATGTGTGTTTACAAGAAATTACTTCAACATAGTGGGAAAAAAAGAAGTCTTCTGTTGACTTACAAAAAATGCTTTAAGAAGAAATTTGCCACAAAACAATACATGGTGTGCGTCTTCTAAAGTTAGGGTCGTTAGGTGAGGATATAAAGCAGCAGTTTTTGATGCAGTATGCTGTGTCAGACTTTGGAAGTGAGTGATTTATCCAGAAAGTAGCTGGAAAAGTGATTTGGAGATTGTAGCTAAGCATGTAATGTATTCATTAGCGTGTCATGTGTCAGTGAATTTTGTGGTTTGCTGTCATTTGTAGTTGCGTACATCACTCACCTGGAAGTTGGCAGAGGTTTTTTCTTGGATCCCACCCAAAAAAAACCACAGTCTATCATGAGACAGTACGTTGGATGGCTGTTGGAATGGCCAGTATGGGGATTGAATCCATGACCTTGGCGTTATTAGCACCACGCTCTGACCAGCTGAGCTAACCGGCCTACAAAATCATTCTGTTGACTGATATACCAAAAAAGAGGGTGGAAGAACTGTTAACAACACAAGAGAAATGTGTGTTTACAAGAAATTACTTCAAGCAGTACCAATGAAAGCCAACTCTTGGAAGCTCCTACTGATCAGAAGCCACCTATGCAGGTGTAGTTCCACCAACAGCCTGCTTCCAAGTCGTGATTTTTTCACCCATGTCGCTTGAGGTCATGGCATGTTATTGACTTTCTATGGTTGCTTCTAAGCCAAGACCACTGGGGCCTGGCACTGATAAGGCCAAGTTCATGGCTTCAGTCCGCAACCTGGCCATTCGAGCCTCGTTTGAGAACTCGTAGAGTCTCTGTTGAAGGACATGAAATTGACAAAAGTGTAGCAATTTTGGATGACATAAAGGATCCGAGGTTGGCCTGCTGCAATCTAACAAGGAACGCATGCCTGCTCCTCAAGGACTCACAACAAACCACGAAGGGACTTGAACCCTCAATCTTCTGATCCGAAGTCAGACGCCTTGTCAGTTAGGCCACGTGGTCTGGCAGAAGGTCCCTCTTTTCACGAACGTTCGTTGGAGTCTGGTTGAATCAACTGCTGGTGTTGGTTTGCTCACGTGGCTGGTGGATATTGCTTGATTGTTGCTTGAAATAATTGATTGTTGCTTGAAATAAGTGCATGCCACAGCATTTCTCCCATGTATCACGCTCTTAAAAATGTAGTCCTACCTGCCACATGCACAGTGGATCCACCCACTAAGCCAGACTGCCAATGAAGGTCATAAAGCTTACGTGGCCCGATCTGTCACCTGGAAGTTGGCAGAGGTTTTTTGTTGGATCCCACCCAATAAAATCCACAGTCTATCATGAGACAGCACGTTGGATGGCTGTTGAATGGCCAGTATGGGGATTGAACCCATGACCTTGGCGTTATTAGCACCACCCTCTGACCAGCTGAGCTAACCGGCCTACAAAATGTGTGTGAACCCATCCTTTTGTTGACTAATATGCCAAAAAAGAGAGGGTGGAAGAACTGTTAAGAACACAAGAGAAATGTGTGTTTACACGAAATTACTTCAACATAGTGGGAAAAAAAGAAGTCTTCTGTTGACTTACAAAAAATGCTTTAAGAAGAAATTTGCCACAAAACAATACATGGTGTGCGTCTTCTAAAGTTAGGGTCGTTAGGTGAGGATATAAAGCAGCAGTTTTTGATGCAGTATGCTGTGTCAGACTTTGGAAATGAGTGATTTATCCAGAAAGTAGCTGGAAAAGTGATTTGGAGATTGCAGCTAAGCATGTAATGTATTCATTAGCGTGTCATGTGTCAGTGAATTTTGTGGTTTGCTGTCATTCATGGCTTCAGTCCGCAACCTGGCCATTCGAGCCTCGTTTGAGAACTCGTAGAGTCTCTGTTGAAGGACATGAAATTGACAAAAGTGTAGCAATTTTGGATGACATAAAGGATCCGAGGTTGGCCTGCTGCAATCTAACTGGGAAGCATGCCTGCTCCTCAAGGACTCACAACAAACCACGAAGGGACTTGAACCCTCAATCTTCTGATCCGAAGTCAGACGCCTTGTCCGTTAGGCCACGTGGTCTGGCAGAAGTTCCCTCTTTTCACGAACGTTCGTTGGAGTCTGGTTGAATCAACTGCTGGTGTTGGTTTGCTCACGTGGCTGGTGGATATTGCTTGATTGTTGCTTGAAATAATTGATTGTTGCTTGAAATAAGTGCATGCCACAGCATTTCTCCCATGTATCACGCTCTTAAAAATGTAGTCCTACCTGCCACATGCACAGTGGATCCACCCACTAAGCCAGACTGCCAATGAAGGTCATAAAGCTTACGTGGCCCGATCTGTCACCTGGAAGTTGGCAGAGGTTTTTTGTTGGATCCCACCCAATAAAATCCACAGTCTATCATGAGACAGCACGTTGGATGGCTGTTGAATGGCCAGTATGGGGATTGAACCCATGACCTTGGCGTTATTAGCACCACCCTCTGACCAGCTGAGCTAACCGGCCTACAAAATGTGTGTGAACCCATCCTTTTGTTGACTAATATGCCAAAAACGAGAGGGTGGCAGAACTGTTAAGAACACAAGAGAAATGTGTGTTTACACGAAATTACTTCAACATAGTGGGAAAAAAAGAAGTCTTCTGTTGACTTACAAAAAATGCTTTAAGAAGAAATTTGCCACTAAACAATACATGGTGTGCGTCTTCTAAAGTTAGGGTCGTTAGGTGAGGATATAAAGCAGCAGTTTTTGATGCAGTATGCTGTGTCAGACTTTGGAAATGAGTGATTTATCCAGAAAGTAGCTGGAAAAGTGATTTGGAGATTGTAGCTAAGCATGTAATGTATTCATTAGCGTGTCATGTGTCAGTGAATTTTGTGGTTTGCTGTCATTCATGGCTTCAGTCCGCAACCTGGCCATTCGAGCCTCGTTTGAGAACTCGTAGAGTCTCTGTTGAAGGACATGAAATTGACAAAAGTGTAGCAATTTTGGATGACATAAAGGATCCGAGGTTGGCCTGCTGCAATCTAACTGGGAAGCATGGCTGCTCCTCAAGGACTCACAACAAACCACGAAGGGACTTGAACCCTCAATCTTCTGATCCGAAGTCAGACGCCTTGTCCGTTAGGCCACGTGGTCTGGCAGAAGTTCCCTCGTTTCACGAACGTTCGTTGGAGTCTGGTTGAATCAACTGCTGGTGTTGGGTTGCTCACGTGGCTGGTGGATATTGCTTGATTGTTGCTTGAAATAATTGATTGTTGCTTGAAATAAGTGCATGCCACAGCATTTCTCCCATGTATCACGCTCTTAAAAATGTAGTCCTACGTGCCACATGCACATTGGATCCACCCACTAAGCCAGAGTATTATCTGCCAATGAAGGTCATAAAGCTTACGTGGCCCGATCTGTCACCTGGAAGTTGGCAGAGGTTTTTTGTTGGATCCCACCCAATAAAATCCACATTTTATCATGAGACAGCACGTTGGATGGCTGTTGAATGGCCAGTATGGGAATTGAACCCATGAACTTGGCGTTATTAGCACCACGCTCTGACCAGCTGAGCTAACCGGCCTACAAAATGTGTGTGAACCCATCCTTTTGTTGACTAATATACCAAAAAAGAGAGGGTGGAAGAACTGTTAAGAACACAAGAGAAATGTGTGTTTACAAGAAATTACTTCAACATAGTGGGAAAAAAAGAAGTCTTCTGTTGACTTACAAAAAATGCTTTAAGAAGAAATTTGCCACAAAACAATACATGGTGTGCGTCTTCTAAAGTTAGGGTCGTTAGGTGAGGATATAAAGCAGCAGTTTTTGATGCAGTATGCTGTGTCAGACTTTGGAAGTGAGTGATTTATCCAGAAAGTAGCTGGAAAAGTGATTTGGAGATTGTAGCTAAGCATGTAATGTATTCATTAGCGTGTCATGTGTCAGTGAATTTTGTGGTTTGCTGTCATTTGTAGTTGCGTACATCACTCACCTGGAAGTTGGCAGAGGTTTTTTCTTGGATCCCACCCAAAAAAAACCACAGTCTATCATGAGACAGTACGTTGGATGGCTGTTGGAATGGCCAGTATAGGGATTGAATCCATGACCTTGGCGTTATTAGCACCACGCTCTGACCAGCTGAGCTAACCGGCCTACAAAATCATTCTGTTGACTGATATACCAAAAAAGAGGGTGGAAGAACTGTTAACAACACAAGAGAAATGTGTGTTTACAAGAAATTACTTCAAGCAGTACCAATGAAAGCCAACTCTTGGAAGCTCCTACTGATCAGAAGCCACCTATGCAGGTGTAGTTCCACCAACAGCCTGCTTCCAAGTCGTGATTTTTTCACCCATGTCGCTTGAGGTCATGGCATGTTATTGACTTTCTATGGTTGCTTCTAAGCCAAGACCACTGGGGCCTGGCACTGATAAGGCCAAGTTCATGGCTTCAGTCCGCAACCTGGCCATTCGAGCCTCGTTTGAGAACTCGTAGAGTCTCTGTTGAAGGACATGAAATTGACAAAAGTGTAGCAATTTTGGATGACATAAAGGATCCGAGGTTGGCCTGCTGCAATCTAACTGGGAACGCATGCCTGCTCCTCAAGGACTCACAACAAACCACGAAGGGACTTGAACCCTCAATCTTCTGATCCGAAGTCAGACGCCTTGTCTGTTAGGCCACGTGGTCTGGCAGAAGCTCCCTCTTTTCACGAACGTTCGTTGGAGTCTGGTTGAATCAACTGCTGGTGTTGGTTTGCTCACGTGGCTGGTGGATATTGCTTGATTGTTGCTTGAAATAATTGATTGTTGCTTGAAATAAGTGCATGCCACAGCATTTCTCCCATGTATCACGCTCTTAAAAATGTAGTCCTACCTGCCACATGCACAGTGGATCCACCCACTAAGCCAGACTGCCAATGAAGGTCATAAAGCTTACGTGGCCCGATCTGTCACCTGGAAGTTGGCAGAGGTTTTTTGTTGGATCCCACCCAATAAAATCCACAGTCTATCATGAGACAGCACGTTGGATGGCTGTTGAATGGCCAGTATGGGGATTGAACCCATGACCTTGGCGTTATTAGCACCACGCTCTGACCAGCTGAGCTAACCGGCCTACAAAATGCGTGTGAACCCATCCTTTTGTTGACTAATATGCCAAAAAAGAGAGGGTGGAAGAACTGTTAAGAACACAAGAGAAATGTGTGTTTACACGAAATTACTTCAACATAGTGGGAAAAAAAAGAAGTCTTCTGTTGACTTACAAAAAATGCTTTAAGACAAAATTTGCCACAAAACAATACATGGTGTGCGTCTTCTAAAGTTAGGGTCGTTAGGTGAGGATATAAAGCAGCAGTTTTTGATGCAGTATGCTGTGTCAGACTTTGGAAATGAGTGATTTATCCAGAAAGTAGCTGGAAAAGTGATTTGGAGATTGCAGCTAAGCATGTAATGTATTCATTAGCGTGTCATGTGTCAGTGAATTTTGTGGTTTGCTGTCATTTGTAGTTGCGTACATCACTCACCTGGAAGTTGGCAGAGGTTTTTTCTTGGATCCCACCCAAAAAAAAACCACAGTCTATCATGAGACAGTACGTTGGATGGCCAGTATGGGAATTGAACCCATGACCTTTGCGTTATTAGCACCACGCTCTGACCAGCTGAGCTAACCGGCCTACAAAATCATTCTGTTGACTGATATACCAAAAAAGAGGGTGGAAGAACTGTTAACAACACAAGAGAAATGTGTGTTTACAAGAAATTACTTCAAGCAGTACCAATGAAAGCCAACTCTTGGAAGCTCCTACTGATCAGAAGCCACCTATGCAGGTGTAGTTCCACCAACAGCCTGCTTCCAAGTCGTGATTTTTTCACCCATGTCGCTTGAGGTCATGGCATGTTATTGACTTTCTATGGTTGCTTCTAAGCCAAGACCACTGGGGCCTGGCACTGATAAGGCCAAGTTCATGGCTTCAGTCCGCAACCTGGCCATTCGAGCCTCGTTTGAGAACTCGTAGAGTCTCTGTTGAAGGACATGAAATTGACAAAAGTGTAGCAATTTTGGATGACATAAAGGATCCGAGGTTGGCCTGCTGCAATCTAACTGGGAACGCATGCCTGCTCCTCAAGGACTCACAACAAACCACGAAGGGACTTGAACCCTCAATCTTCTGATCCGAAGTCAGACGCCTTGTCCGTTAGGCCACGTGGTCTAGCAGAAGCTCCCTCTTTTCACGAACGTTCGTTGGAGTCTGGTTGAATCAACTGCTGGTGTTGGTTTGCTCACGTGGCTGGTGGATATTGCTTGATTGTTGCTTGAAATAATTGATTGTTGCTTGAAATAAGTGCATGCCACAGCATTTCTCCCATGTATCACGCTCTTAAAAATGTAGTCCTACCTGCCACATGCACAGTGGATCCACCCACTAAGGCAGACTGCCAATGAAGGTCATAAAGCTTACGTGGCCCGATCTGTCACCTGGAAGTTGGCAGAGGTTTTTTGTTGGATCCCACCCAATAAAATCCACAGTCTATCATGAGACAGCACGTTGGATGGCTGTTGAATGGCCAGTATGGGGATTGAACCCATGACCTTGGCGTTATTAGCACCACGCTCTGACCAGCTGAGCTAACCGGCCTACAAAATGTGTGTGAACCCATCCTTTTGTTGACTAATATGCCAAAAAAGAGAGGGTGGAAGAACTGTTAAGAACACAAGAGAAATGTGTGTTTACACGAAATTACTTCAACATAGTGGGAAAAAAAGAAGTCTGTTTGTTGACTTACAAAAAATGCTTTAAGAAGAAATTTGCCACAAAACAATACATGGTGTGCGTCTTCTAAAGTTAGGGTCGTTAGGTGAGGATATAAAGCAGCAGTTTTTGATGCAGTATGCTGTGTCAGACTTTGGAAATGAGTGATTTATCCAGAAAGTAGCTGGAAAAGTGATTTGGAGATTGCAGCTAAGCATGTAATGTATTCATTAGCGTGTCATGTGTCAGTGAATTTTGTGGTTTGCTGTCATTTGTAGTTGCGTACATCACTCACCTGGAAGTTGGCAGAGGTTTTTTCTTGGATCCCACCCAAAAAAAACCACAGTCTATCATGAGACAGTACGTTGGATGGCTGTTGGAATGGCCAGTATGGGAATTGAACCCATGACCTTGGCGTTATTAGCACCACGCTCTGACCAGCTGAGCTAACCGGCCTACAAAATCATTCTGTTGACTGATATACCAAAAAAGAGGGTGGAAGAACTGTTAACAACACAAGAGAAATGTGTGTTTACAAGAAATTACTTCAAGCAGTACCAATGAAAGCCAACTCTTGGAAGCTCCTACTGATCAGAAGCCACCTATGCAGGTGTAGTTCCACCAACAGCCTGCTTCCAAGTCGTGATTTTTTCACCCATGTCGCTTGAGGTCATGGCATGTTATTGACTTTCTATGGTTGCTTCTAAGCCAAGACCACTGGGGCCTGGCACTGATAAGGCCAAGTTCATGGCTTCAGTCCGCAACCTGGCCATTCGAGCCTCGTTTGAGAACTCGTAGAGTCTCTGTTGAAGGACATGAAATTGACAAAAGTGTAGCAATTTTGGATGACATAAAGGATCCGAGGTTGGCCTGCTGCAATCTAATTGGGAACGCATGCCTGCTCCTCAAGGACTCACAACAAACCACGAAGGGACTTGAACCCTCAATCTTCTGATCCGAAGTCAGACGCCTTGTCCGTTAGGCCACGTGGTCTGGCAGAAGCTCCCTCTTTTCACGAACGTTCGTTGGAGTCTGGTTGAATCAACTGCTGGTGTTGGTTTGCTCACGTGGCTGGTGGATATTGCTTGATTGTTGCTTGAAATAATTGATTGTTGCTTGAAATAAGTGCATGCCACAGCATTTCTCCCATGTATCACGCTCTTAAAAATGTAGTCCTACCTGCCACATGCACAGTGGATCCACCCACTAAGCCAGACTGCCAATGAAGGTCATAAAGCTTACGTGGCCCGATCTGTCACCTGGAAGTTGGCAGAGGTTTTTTGTTGGATCCCACCCAATAAAATCCACATTCTATCATGAGACAGCACGTTGGATGGCTGTTGAATGGCCAGTATGGGAATTGAACCCATGAACTTGGCGTTATTAGCACCACGCTCTGACCAGCTGAGCTAACCGGCCTACAAAATGTGTGTGAACCCATCCTTTTGTTGACTAATATACCAAAAAAGAGAGGGTGGAAGAACTGTTAAGAACACAAGAGAAATGTGTGTTTACAAGAAATTACTTCAACATAGTGGGAAAAAAAGAAGTCTTCTGTTGACTTACAAAAAATGCTTTAAGAAGAAATTTGCCACAAAACAATACATGGTGTGCGTCTTCTAAAGTTAGGGTCGTTAGGTGAGGATATAAAGCAGCAGTTTTTGATGCAGTATGCTGTGTCAGACTTTGGAAGTGAGTGATTTATCCAGAAAGTAGCTGGAAAAGTGATTTGGAGATTGTAGCTAAGCATGTAATGTATTCATTAGCGTGTCATGTGTCAGTGAATTTTGTGGTTTGCTGTCATTTGTAGTTGCGTACATCACTCACCTGGAAGTTGGCAGAGGTTTTTTCTTGGATCCCACCCAAAAAAAAACCACAGTCTATCATGAGACAGTACGTTGGATGGCTGTTGGAATGGCAAGTATGGGGATTGAATCCATGACCTTGGCGTTATTAGCACCACGCTCTGACCAGCTGAGCTAACCGGCCTACAAAATCATTCTGTTGACTGATATACCAAAAAAGAGGGTGGAAGAACTGTTAACAACACAAGAGAAATGTGTGTTTACAAGAAATTACTTCAAGCAGTACCAATGAAAGCCAACTCTTGGAAGCTCCTACTGATCAGAAGCCACCTATGCAGGTGTAGTTCCACCAACAGCCTGCTTCCAAGTCGTGATTTTTTTCACCCATGTCGCTTGAGGTAATGGCATGTTATTGACTTTCTATGGTTGCTTCTAAGCCAAGACCACTGGGGCCTGGCACTGATAAGGCCAAGTTCATGGCTTCAGTCCGCAACCTGGCCATTCGAGCCTCGTTTGAGAACTCGTAGAGTCTCTGTTGAAGGACATGAAATTGACAAAAGTGTAGCAATTTTGGATGACATAAAGGATCCGAGGTTGGCCTGCTGCAATCTAACAAGGAACGCATGCCTGCTCCTCAAGGACTCACAACAAACCACGAAGGGACTTGAACCCTCAATCTTCTGATCCGAAGTCAGACGCCTTGTCCGTTAGGCCACGTGGTCTGGCAGAAGCTCCCTCTTTTCACGAACGTTCGTTGGAGTCTGGTTGAATCAACTGCTGGTGTTGGTTTGCTCAAGTGGCTGGTGGATATTGCTTGATTGTTGCTTGAAATAATTGATTGTTGCTTGAAATAAGTGCATGCCACAGCATTTCTCCCATGTATCACGCTCTTAAAAATGTAGTCCTACCTGCCACATGCACAGTGGATCCACCCACTAAGCCAGACTGCCAATGAAGGTCATAAAGCTTACGTGGCCCGATCTGTCACCTGGAAGTTGGCAGAGGTTTTTTGTTGGATCCCACCCAATAAAATCCACAGTCTATCATGAGACAGCACGTTGGATGGCCAGTATGGGGATTGAACCCATGACCTTGGCGTTATTAGCATCACGCTCTGACCAGCTGAGCTAACCGGCCTACAAAATGTGTGTGAACCCATCCTTTTGTTGACTAATATGCCAAAAACGAGAGGGTGGCAGAACTGTTAAGAACACAAGAGAAATGTGTGTTTACACGAAATTACTTCAACATAGTGGGAAAAAAAGAAGTCTTCTGTTGACTTACAAAAAATGCTTTAAGAAGAAATTTGCCACAAAACAATACATGGTGTGCGTCTTCTAAAGTTAGGGTCGTTAGGTGAGGATATAAAGCAGCAGTTTTTGATGCAGTATGCTGTGTCAGACTTTGGAAATGAGTGATTTATCCAGAAAGTAGCTGGAAAAGTGATTTGGAGATTGCAGCTAAGCATGTAATGTATTCATTAGCGTGTCATGTGTCAGTGAATTTTGTGGTTTGCTGTCATTCATGGCTTCAGTCCGCAACCTGGCCATTCGAGCCTCGTTTGAGAACTCGTAGAGTCTCTGTTGAAGGACATGAAATTGACAAAAGTGTAGCAATTTTGGATGACATAAAGGATCCGAGGTTGGCCTGCTGCAATCTAACTGGGAAGCATGCCTGCTCCTCAAGGACTCACAACAAACCACGAAGGGACTTGAACCCTCAATCTTCTGATCCGAAGTCAGACGCCTTGTCCGTTAGGCCACGTGGTCTGGCAGAAGTTCCCTCTTTTCACGAACGTTCGTTGGAGTCTGGTTGAATCAACTGCTGGTGTTGGTTTGCTCACGTGGCTGGTGGATATTGCTTGATTGTTGCTTGAAATAATTGATTGTTGCTTGAAATAAGTGCATGCCACAGCATTTCTCCCATGTATCACGCTCTTAAAAATGTAGTCCTACCTGCCACATGCACAGTGGATCCACCCACTAAGCCAGACTGCCAATGAAGGTCATAAAGCTTACGTGGCCCGATCTGTCACCTGGAAGTTGGCAGAGGTTTTTTGTTGGATCCCACCCAATAAAATCCACAGTCTATCATGAGACAGCACGTTGGATGGCTGTTGAATGGCCAGTATGGGGATTGAACCCATGACCTTGGCGTTATTAGCACCACGCTCTGACCAGCTGAGCTAACCGGCCTACAAAATGTGTGTGAACCCATCCTTTTGTTGACTAATATGCCAAAAACGAGAGGGTGGCAGAACTGTTAAGAACACAAGAGAAATGTGTGTTTACACGAAATTACTTCAACATAGTGGGAAAAAAAGAAGTCTTCTGTTGACTTACAAAAAATGCTTTAAGAAGAAATTTGCCACTAAACAATACATGGTGTGCGTCTTCTAAAGTTAGGGTCGTTAGGTGAGGATATAAAGCAGCAGTTTTTGATGCAGTATGCTGTGTCAGACTTTGGAAATGAGTGATTTATCCAGAAAGTAGCTGGAAAAGTGATTTGGAGATTGTAGCTAAGCATGTAATGTATTCATTAGCGTGTCATGTGTCAGTGAATTTTGTGGTTTGCTGTCATTCATGGCTTCAGTCCGCAACCTGGCCATTCGAGCCTCGTTTGAGAACTCGTAGAGTCTCTGTTGAAGGACATGAAATTGACAAAAGTGTAGCAATTTTGGATGACATAAAGGATCCGAGGTTGGCCTGCTGCAATCTAACTGGGAAGCATGGCTGCTCCTCAAGGACTCACAACAAACCACGAAGGGACTTGAACCCTCAATCTTCTGATCCGAAGTCAGACGCCTTGTCCGTTAGGCCACGTGGTCTGGCAGAAGTTCCCTCGTTTCACGAACGTTCGTTGGAGTCTGGTTGAATCAACTGCTGGTGTTGGGTTGCTCACGTGGCTGGTGGATATTGCTTGATTGTTGCTTGAAATAATTGATTGTTGCTTGAAATAAGTGCATGCCACAGCATTTCTCCCATGTATCACGCTCTTAAAAATGTAGTCCTACGTGCCACATGCACATTGGATCCACCCACTAAGCCAGAGTATTATCTGCCAATGAAGGTCATAAAGCTTACGTGGCCCGATCTGTCACCTGGAAGTTGGCAGAGGTTTTTTGTTGGATCCCACCCAATAAAATCCACATTTTATCATGAGACAGCACGTTGGATGGCTGTTGAATGGCCAGTATGGGAATTGAACCCATGAACTTGGCGTTATTAGCACCACGCTCTGACCAGCTGAGCTAACCGGCCTACAAAATGTGTGTGAACCCATCCTTTTGTTGACTAATATACCAAAAAAGAGAGGGTGGAAGAACTGTTAAGAACACAAGAGAAATGTGTGTTTACAAGAAATTACTTCAACATAGTGGGAAAAAAAGAAGTCTTCTGTTGACTTACAAAAAATGCTTTAAGAAGAAATTTGCCACAAAACAATACATGGTGTGCGTCTTCTAAAGTTAGGGTCGTTAGGTGAGGATATAAAGCAGCAGTTTTTGATGCAGTATGCTGTGTCAGACTTTGGAAGTGAGTGATTTATCCAGAAAGTAGCTGGAAAAGTGATTTGGAGATTGTAGCTAAGCATGTAATGTATTCATTAGCGTGTCATGTGTCAGTGAATTTTGTGGTTTGCTGTCATTTGTAGTTGCGTACATCACTCACCTGGAAGTTGGCAGAGGTTTTTTCTTGGATCCCACCCAAAAAAAACCACAGTCTATCATGAGACAGTACGTTGGATGGCTGTTGGAATGGCCAGTATAGGGATTGAATCCATGACCTTGGCGTTATTAGCACCACGCTCTGACCAGCTGAGCTAACCGGCCTACAAAATCATTCTGTTGACTGATATACCAAAAAAGAGGGTGGAAGAACTGTTAACAACACAAGAGAAATGTGTGTTTACAAGAAATTACTTCAAGCAGTACCAATGAAAGCCAACTCTTGGAAGCTCCTACTGATCAGAAGCCACCTATGCAGGTGTAGTTCCACCAACAGCCTGCTTCCAAGTCGTGATTTTTTCACCCATGTCGCTTGAGGTCATGGCATGTTATTGACTTTCTATGGTTGCTTCTAAGCCAAGACCACTGGGGCCTGGCACTGATAAGGCCAAGTTCATGGCTTCAGTCCGCAACCTGGCCATTCGAGCCTCGTTTGAGAACTCGTAGAGTCTCTGTTGAAGGACATGAAATTGACAAAAGTGTAGCAATTTTGGATGACATAAAGGATCCGAGGTTGGCCTGCTGCAATCTAACTGGGAACGCATGCCTGCTCCTCAAGGACTCACAACAAACCACGAAGGGACTTGAACCCTCAATCTTCTGATCCGAAGTCAGACGCCTTGTCTGTTAGGCCACGTGGTCTGGCAGAAGCTCCCTCTTTTCACGAACGTTCGTTGGAGTCTGGTTGAATCAACTGCTGGTGTTGGTTTGCTCACGTGGCTGGTGGATATTGCTTGATTGTTGCTTGAAATAATTGATTGTTGCTTGAAATAAGTGCATGCCACAGCATTTCTCCCATGTATCACGCTCTTAAAAATGTAGTCCTACCTGCCACATGCACAGTGGATCCACCCACTAAGCCAGACTGCCAATGAAGGTCATAAAGCTTACGTGGCCCGATCTGTCACCTGGAAGTTGGCAGAGGTTTTTTGTTGGATCCCACCCAATAAAATCCACAGTCTATCATGAGACAGCACGTTGGATGGCTGTTGAATGGCCAGTATGGGGATTGAACCCATGACCTTGGCGTTATTAGCACCACGCTCTGACCAGCTGAGCTAACCGGCCTACAAAATGCGTGTGAACCCATCCTTTTGTTGACTAATATGCCAAAAAAGAGAGGGTGGAAGAACTGTTAAGAACACAAGAGAAATGTGTGTTTACACGAAATTACTTCAACATAGTGGGAAAAAAAAGAAGTCTTCTGTTGACTTACAAAAAATGCTTTAAGACAAAATTTGCCACAAAACAATACATGGTGTGCGTCTTCTAAAGTTAGGGTCGTTAGGTGAGGATATAAAGCAGCAGTTTTTGATGCAGTATGCTGTGTCAGACTTTGGAAATGAGTGATTTATCCAGAAAGTAGCTGGAAAAGTGATTTGGAGATTGCAGCTAAGCATGTAATGTATTCATTAGCGTGTCATGTGTCAGTGAATTTTGTGGTTTGCTGTCATTTGTAGTTGCGTACATCACTCACCTGGAAGTTGGCAGAGGTTTTTTCTTGGATCCCACCCAAAAAAAAACCACAGTCTATCATGAGACAGTACGTTGGATGGCCAGTATGGGAATTGAACCCATGACCTTTGCGTTATTAGCACCACGCTCTGACCAGCTGAGCTAACCGGCCTACAAAATCATTCTGTTGACTGATATACCAAAAAAGAGGGTGGAAGAACTGTTAACAACACAAGAGAAATGTGTGTTTACAAGAAATTACTTCAAGCAGTACCAATGAAAGCCAACTCTTGGAAGCTCCTACTGATCAGAAGCCACCTATGCAGGTGTAGTTCCACCAACAGCCTGCTTCCAAGTCGTGATTTTTTCACCCATGTCGCTTGAGGTCATGGCATGTTATTGACTTTCTATGGTTGCTTCTAAGCCAAGACCACTGGGGCCTGGCACTGATAAGGCCAAGTTCATGGCTTCAGTCCGCAACCTGGCCATTCGAGCCTCGTTTGAGAACTCGTAGAGTCTCTGTTGAAGGACATGAAATTGACAAAAGTGTAGCAATTTTGGATGACATAAAGGATCCGAGGTTGGCCTGCTGCAATCTAACTGGGAACGCATGCCTGCTCCTCAAGGACTCACAACAAACCACGAAGGGACTTGAACCCTCAATCTTCTGATCCGAAGTCAGACGCCTTGTCCGTTAGGCCACGTGGTCTAGCAGAAGCTCCCTCTTTTCACGAACGTTCGTTGGAGTCTGGTTGAATCAACTGCTGGTGTTGGTTTGCTCACGTGGCTGGTGGATATTGCTTGATTGTTGCTTGAAATAATTGATTGTTGCTTGAAATAAGTGCATGCCACAGCATTTCTCCCATGTATCACGCTCTTAAAAATGTAGTCCTACCTGCCACATGCACAGTGGATCCACCCACTAAGGCAGACTGCCAATGAAGGTCATAAAGCTTACGTGGCCCGATCTGTCACCTGGAAGTTGGCAGAGGTTTTTTGTTGGATCCCACCCAATAAAATCCACAGTCTATCATGAGACAGCACGTTGGATGGCTGTTGAATGGCCAGTATGGGGATTGAACCCATGACCTTGGCGTTATTAGCACCACGCTCTGACCAGCTGAGCTAACCGGCCTACAAAATGTGTGTGAACCCATCCTTTTGTTGACTAATATGCCAAAAAAGAGAGGGTGGAAGAACTGTTAAGAACACAAGAGAAATGTGTGTTTACACGAAATTACTTCAACATAGTGGGAAAAAAAGAAGTCTGTTTGTTGACTTACAAAAAATGCTTTAAGAAGAAATTTGCCACAAAACAATACATGGTGTGCGTCTTCTAAAGTTAGGGTCGTTAGGTGAGGATATAAAGCAGCAGTTTTTGATGCAGTATGCTGTGTCAGACTTTGGAAATGAGTGATTTATCCAGAAAGTAGCTGGAAAAGTGATTTGGAGATTGCAGCTAAGCATGTAATGTATTCATTAGCGTGTCATGTGTCAGTGAATTTTGTGGTTTGCTGTCATTTGTAGTTGCGTACATCACTCACCTGGAAGTTGGCAGAGGTTTTTTCTTGGATCCCACCCAAAAAAAACCACAGTCTATCATGAGACAGTACGTTGGATGGCCAGTATGGGAATTGAACCCATGACCTTTGCGTTATTAGCACCACGCTCTGACCAGCTGAGCTAACCGGCCTACAAAATCATTCTGTTGACTGATATACCAAAAAAGAGGGTGGAAGAACTGTTAACAACACAAGAGAAATGTGTGTTTACAAGAAATTACTTCAAGCAGTACCAATGAAAGCCAACTCTTGGAAGCTCCTACTGATCAGAAGCCACCTATGCAGGTGTAGTTCCACCAACAGCCTGCTTCCAAGTCGTGATTTTTTCACCCATGTCGCTTGAGGTCATGGCATGTTATTGACTTTCTATGGTTGCTTCTAAGCCAAGACCACTGGGGCCTGGCACTGATAAGGCCAAGTTCATGGCTTCAGTCCGCAACCTGGCCATTCGAGCCTCGTTTGAGAACTCGTAGAGTCTCTGTTGAAGGACATGAAATTGACAAAAGTGTAGCAATTTTGGATGACATAAAGGATCCGAGGTTGGCCTGCTGCAATCTAACTGGGAACGCATGCCTGCTCCTCAAGGACTCACAACAAACCACGAAGGGACTTGAACCCTCAATCTTCTGATCCGAAGTCAGACGCCTTGTCCGTTAGGCCACGTGGTCTAGCAGAAGCTCCCTCTTTTCACGAACGTTCGTTGGAGTCTGGTTGAATCAACTGCTGGTGTTGGTTTGCTCACGTGGCTGGTGGATATTGCTTGATTGTTGCTTGAAATAATTGATTGTTGCTTGAAATAAGTGCATGCCACAGCATTTCTCCCATGTATCACGCTCTTAAAAATGTAGTCCTACCTGCCACATGCACAGTGGATCCACCCACTAAGGCAGACTGCCAATGAAGGTCATAAAGCTTACGTGGCCCGATCTGTCACCTGGAAGTTGGCAGAGGTTTTTTGTTGGATCCCACCCAATAAAATCCACAGTCTATCATGAGACAGCACGTTGGATGGCTGTTGAATGGCCAGTATGGGAATTGAACCCATGACCTTGGCGTTATTAGCACCACGCTCTGACCAGCTGAGCTAACCGGCCTACAAAATGTGTGTGAACCCATCCTTTTGTTGACTAATATGCCAAAAAAGAGAGGGTGGAAGAACTGTTAAGAACACAAGAGAAATGTGTGTTTACACGAAATTACTTCAACATAGTGGGAAAAAAAGAAGTCTGTTTGTTGACTTACAAAAAATGCTTTAAGAAGAAATTTGCCACAAAACAATACATGGTGTGCGTCTTCTAAAGTTAGGGTCGTTAGGTGAGGATATAAAGCAGCAGTTTTTGATGCAGTATGCTGTGTCAGACTTTGGAAGTGAGTGATTTATCCAGAAAGTAGCTGGAAAAGTGATTTGGAGATTGTAGCTAAGCATGTAATGTATTCATTAGCGTGTCATGTGTCAGTGAATTTTGTGGTTTGCTGTCATTTGTAGTTGCGTACATCACTCACCTGGAAGTTGGCAGAGGTTTTTTCTTGGATCCCACCCAAAAAAAAACCACAGTCTATCATGAGACAGTACGTTGGATGGCTGTTGGAATGGCAAGTATGGGGATTGAATCCATGACCTTGGCGTTATTAGCACCACGCTCTGACCAGCTGAGCTAACCGGCCTACAAAATCATTCTGTTGACTGATATACCAAAAAAGAGGGTGGAAGAACTGTTAACAACACAAGAGAAATGTGTGTTTACAAGAAATTACTTCAAGCAGTACCAATGAAAGCCAACTCTTGGAAGCTCCTACTGATCAGAAGCCACCTATGCAGGTGTAGTTCCACCAACAGCCTGCTTCCAAGTCGTGATTTTTTTCACCCATGTCGCTTGAGGTAATGGCATGTTATTGACTTTCTATGGTTGCTTCTAAGCCAAGACCACTGGGGCCTGGCACTGATAAGGCCAAGTTCATGGCTTCAGTCCGCAACCTGGCCATTCGAGCCTCGTTTGAGAACTCGTAGAGTCTCTGTTGAAGGACATGAAATTGACAAAAGTGTAGCAATTTTGGATGACATAAAGGATCCGAGGTTGGCCTGCTGCAATCTAACAAGGAACGCATGCCTGCTCCTCAAGGACTCACAACAAACCACGAAGGGACTTGAACCCTCAATCTTCTGATCCGAAGTCAGACGCCTTGTCCGTTAGGCCACGTGGTCTGGCAGAAGCTCCCTCTTTTCACGAACGTTCGTTGGAGTCTGGTTGAATCAACTGCTGGTGTTGGTTTGCTCAAGTGGCTGGTGGATATTGCTTGATTGTTGCTTGAAATAATTGATTGTTGCTTGAAATAAGTGCATGCCACAGCATTTCTCCCATGTATCACGCTCTTAAAAATGTAGTCCTACCTGCCACATGCACAGTGGATCCACCCACTAAGCCAGACTGCCAATGAAGGTCATAAAGCTTACGTGGCCCGATCTGTCACCTGGAAGTTGGCAGAGGTTTTTTGTTGGATCCCACCCAATAAAATCCACAGTCTATCATGAGACAGCACGTTGGATGGCCAGTATGGGGATTGAACCCATGACCTTGGCGTTATTAGCATCACGCTCTGACCAGCTGAGCTAACCGGCCTACAAAATGTGTGTGAACCCATCCTTTTGTTGACTAATATGCCAAAAACGAGAGGGTGGCAGAACTGTTAAGAACACAAGAGAAATGTGTGTTTACACGAAATTACTTCAACATAGTGGGAAAAAAAGAAGTCTTCTGTTGACTTACAAAAAATGCTTTAAGAAGAAATTTGCCACTAAACAATACATGGTGTGCGTCTTCTAAAGTTAGGGTCGTTAGGTGAGGATATAAAGCAGCAGTTTTTGATGCAGTATGCTGTGTCAGACTTTGGAAATGAGTGATTTATCCAGAAAGTAGCTGGAAAAGTGATTTGGAGATTGTAGCTAAGCATGTAATGTATTCATTAGCGTGTCATGTGTCAGTGAATTTTGTGGTTTGCTGTCATTCATGGCTTCAGTCCGCAACCTGGCCATTCGAGCCTCGTTTGAGAACTCGTAGAGTCTCTGTTGAAGGACATGAAATTGACAAAAGTGTAGCAATTTTGGATGACATAAAGGATCCGAGGTTGGCCTGCTGCAATCTAACTGGGAAGCATGGCTGCTCCTCAAGGACTCACAACAAACCACGAAGGGACTTGAACCCTCAATCTTCTGATCCGAAGTCAGACGCCTTGTCCGTTAGGCCACGTGGTCTGGCAGAAGCTCCCTCTTTTCACGAACGTTCGTTGGAGTCTGGTTGAATCAACTGCTGGTGTTGGGTTGCTCACGTGGCTGGTGGATATTGCTTGATTGTTGCTTGAAATAATTGATTGTTGCTTGAAATAAGTGCATGCCACAGCATTTCTCCCATGTATCACGCTCTTAAAAATGTAGTCCTACGTGCCACATGCACATTGGATCCACCCACTAAGCCAGAGTATTATCTGCCAATGAAGGTCATAAAGCTTACGTGGCCCGATCTGTCACCTGGAAGTTGGCAGAGGTTTTTTGTTGGATCCCACCCAATAAAATCCACATTCTATCATGAGACAGCACGTTGGATGGCTGTTGAATGGCCAGTATGGGAATTGAACCCATGAACTTGGCGTTATTAGCACCACGCTCTGACCAGCTGAGCTAACCGGCCTACAAAATGTGTGTGAACCCATCCTTTTGTTGACTAATATACCAAAAAAGAGAGGGTGGAAGAACTGTTAAGAACACAAGAGAAATGTGTGTTTACAAGAAATTACTTCAACATAGTGGGAAAAAAAGAAGTCTTCTGTTGACTTACAAAAAATGCTTTAAGAAGAAATTTGCCACAAAACAATACATGGTGTGCGTCTTCTAAAGTTAGGGTCGTTAGGTGAGGATATAAAGCAGCAGTTTTTGATGCAGTATGCTGTGTCAGACTTTGGAAGTGAGTGATTTATCCAGAAAGTAGCTGGAAAAGTGATTTGGAGATTGTAGCTAAGCATGTAATGTATTCATTAGCGTGTCATGTGTCAGTGAATTTTGTGGTTTGCTGTCATTTGTAGTTGCGTACATCACTCACCTGGAAGTTGGCAGAGGTTTTTTCTTGGATCCCACCCAAAAAAAACCACAGTCTATCATGAGACAGTACGTTGGATGGCTGTTGGAATGGCCAGTATGGGGATTGAATCCATGACCTTGGCGTTATTAGCACCACGCTCTGACCAGCTGAGCTAACCGGCCTACAAAATCATTCTGTTGACTGATATACCAAAAAAGAGGGTGGAAGAACTGTTAACAACACAAGAGAAATGTGTGTTTACAAGAAATTACTTCAAGCAGTACCAATGAAAGCCAACTCTTGGAAGCTCCTACTGATCAGAAGCCACCTATGCAGGTGTAGTTCCACCAACAGCCTGCTTCCAAGTCGTGATTTTTTTCACCCATGTCGCTTGAGGTAATGGCATGTTATTGACTTTCTATGGTTGCTTCTAAGCCAAGACCACTGGGGCCTGGCACTGATAAGGCCAAGTTCATGGCTTCAGTCCGCAACCTGGCCATTCGAGCCTCGTTTGAGAACTCGTAGAGTCTCTGTTGAAGGACATGAAATTGACAAAAGTGTAGCAATTTTGGATGACATAAAGGATCCGAGGTTGGCCTGCTGCAATCTAACAAGGAACGCATGCCTGCTCCTCAAGGACTCACAACAAACCACGAAGGGACTTGAACCCTCAATCTTCTGATCCGAAGTCAGACGCCTTGTCCGTTAGGCCACGTGGTCTGGCAGAAGCTCCCTCTTTTCACGAACGTTCGTTGGAGTCTGGTTGAATCAACTGCTGGTGTTGGTTTGCTCACGTGGCTGGTGGATATTGCTTGATTGTTGCTTGAAATAATTGATTGTTGCTTGAAATAAGTGCATGCCACAGCATTTCTCCCATGTATCACGCTCTTAAAAATGTAGTCCTACCTGCCACATGCACAGTGGATCCACCCACTAAGCCAGACTGCCAATGAAGGTCATAAAGCTTACGTGGCCCGATCTGTCACCTGGAAGTTGGCAGAGGTTTTTTGTTGGATCCCACCCAATAAAATCCACAGTCTATCATGAGACAGCACGTTGGATGCTGTTGAATGGCCAGTATGGGGATTGAACCCATGACCTTGGCGTTATTAGCACCACGCTCTGACCAGCTGAGCTAACCGGCCTACAAAATGTGTGTGAACCCATCCTTTTGTTGACTAATATGCCAAAAAAGAGAGGGTGGAAGAACTGTTAAGAACACAAGAGAAATGTGTGTTTACACGAAATTACTTCAACATAGTGGGAAAAAAAGAAGTCTTCTGTTGACTTACAAAAAATGCTTTAAGAAGAAATTTGCCACAAAACAATACATGGTGTGCGTCTTCTAAAGTTAGGGTCGTTAGGTGAGGATATAAAGCAGCAGTTTTTGATGCAGTATGCTGTGTCAGACTTTGGAAATGAGTGATTTATCCAGAAAGTAGCTGGAAAAGTGATTTGGAGATTGCAGCCAAGCATGTAATGTATTCATTAGCGTGTCATGTGTCAGTGAATTTTGTGGTTTGCTGTCATTTGTAGTTGCGTACATCACTCACCTGGAAGTTGGCAGAGGTTTTTTCTTGGATCCCACCCAAAAAAAACCACAGTCTATCATGAGACAGTACGTTGGATGGCTGTTGGAATGGCCAGTATGGGGATTGAACCCATGACCTTGGCGTTATTAGCACCACGCTCTGACCAGCTGAGCTAACCGGCCTACAAAATCATTCTGTTGACTGATATACCAAAAAAGAGGGTGGAAGAACTGTTAACAACACAAGAGAAATGTGTGTTTACAAGAAATTACTTCAAGCAGTACCAATGAAAGCCAACTCTTGGAAGCTCCTACTGATCAGAAGCCACCTATGCAGGTGTAGTTCCACCAACAGCCTGCTTCCAAGTCGTGATTTTTTTCACCCATGTCGCTTGAGGTAATGGCATGTTATTGACTTTCTATGGTTGCTTCTAAGCCAAGACCACTGGGGCCTGGCACTGATAAGGCCAAGTTCATGGCTTCAGTCCGCAACCTGGCCATTCGAGCCTCGTTTGAGAACTCGTAGAGTCTCTGTTGAAGGACATGAAATTGACAAAAGTGTAGCAATTTTGGATGACATAAAGGATCCGAGGTTGGCCTGCTGCAATCTAACAAGGAACGCATGCCTGCTCCTCAAGGACTCACAACAAACCACGAAGGGACTTGAACCCTCAATCTTCTGATCCGAAGTCAGACGCCTTGTCCGTTAGGCCACGTGGTCTGGCAGAAGCTCCCTCTTTTCACGAACGTTCGTTGGAGTCTGGTTGAATCAACTGCTGGTGTTGGTTTGCTCACGTGGCTGGTGGATATTGCTTGATTGTTGCTTGAAATAATTGATTGTTGCTTGAAATAAGTGCATGCCACAGCATTTCTCCCATGTATCACGCTCTTAAAAATGTAGTCCTACCTGCCACATGCACAGTGGATCCACCCACT
This sequence comes from Astatotilapia calliptera, assembly GCF_964374335.1. Classification (NCBI taxonomy): domain Eukaryota; kingdom Metazoa; phylum Chordata; class Actinopteri; order Cichliformes; family Cichlidae; genus Astatotilapia; species Astatotilapia calliptera. The sequence continues at coordinate 22,248,514 of NC_137443.1, read as the reverse complement.
AAGCCAGACTGCCAATGAAGGTCATAAAGCTTACGTGGCCCGATCTGTCACCTGGAAGTTGGCAGAGGTTTTTTGTTGGATCCCACCCAATAAAATCCACAGTCTATCATGAGACAGCACGTTGGATGCTGTTGAATGGCCAGTATGGGGATTGAACCCATGACCTTGGCGTTATTAGCACCACGCTCTGACCAGCTGAGCTAACCGGCCTACAAAATGTGTGTGAACCCATCCTTTTGTTGACTAATATGCCAAAAAAGAGAGGGTGGAAGAACTGTTAAGAACACAAGAGAAATGTGTGTTTACACGAAATTACTTCAACATAGTGGGAAAAAAAGAAGTCTTCTGTTGACTTACAAAAAATGCTTTAAGAAGAAATTTGCCACAAAACAATACATGGTGTGCGTCTTCTAAAGTTAGGGTCGTTAGGTGAGGATATAAAGCAGCAGTTTTTGATGCAGTATGCTGTGTCAGACTTTGGAAATGAGTGATTTATCCAGAAAGTAGCTGGAAAAGTGATTTGGAGATTGCAGCCAAGCATGTAATGTATTCATTAGCGTGTCATGTGTCAGTGAATTTTGTGGTTTGCTGTCATTTGTAGTTGCGTACATCACTCACCTGGAAGTTGGCAGAGGTTTTTTCTTGGATCCCACCCAAAAAAAACCACAGTCTATCATGAGACAGTACGTTGGATGGCTGTTGGAATGGCCAGTATGGGGATTGAACCCATGACCTTGGCGTTATTAGCACCACGCTCTGACCAGCTGAGCTAACCGGCCTACAAAATCATTCTGTTGACTGATATACCAAAAAAGAGGGTGGAAGAACTGTTAACAACACAAGAGAAATGTGTGTTTACAAGAAATTACTTCAAGCAGTACCAATGAAAGCCAACTCTTGGAAGCTCCTACTGATCAGAAGCCACCTATGCAGGTGTAGTTCCACCAACAGCCTGCTTCCAAGTCGTGATTTTTTCACCCATGTCGCTTGAGGTAATGGCATGTTATTGACTTTCTATGGTTGCTTCTAAGCCAAGACCACTGGGGCCTGGCACTGATAAGGCCAAGTTCATGGCTTCAGTCCGCAACCTGGCCATTCGAGCCTCGTTTGAGAACTCGTAGAGTCTCTGTTGAAGGACATGAAATTGACAAAAGTGTAGCAATTTTGGATGACATAAAGGATCCGAGGTTGGCCTGCTGCAATCTAACAAGGAACGCATGCCTGCTCCTCAAGGACTCACAACAAACCACGAAGGGACTTGAACCCTCAATCTTCTGATCCGAAGTCAGACGCCTTGTCCGTTAGGCCACGTGGTCTGGCAGAAGCTCCCTCTTTTCACGAACGTTCGTTGGAGTCTGGTTGAATCAACTGCTGGTGTTGGTTTGCTCACGTGGCTGGTGGATATTGCTTGATTGTTGCTTGAAATAATTGATTGTTGCTTGAAATAAGTGCATGCCACAGCATTTCTCCCATGTATCACGCTCTTAAAAATGTAGTCCTACCTGCCACATGCACAGTGGATCCACCCACTAAGCCAGACTGCCAATGAAGGTCATAAAGCTTACGTGGCCCGATCTGTCACCTGGAAGTTGGCAGAGGTTTTTTGTTGGATCCCACCCAATAAAATCCACAGTCTATCATGAGACAGCACGTTGGATGGCTGTTGAATGGCCAGTATGGGGATTGAACCCATGACCTTGGCGTTATTAGCACCACGCTCTGACCAGCTGAGCTAACCGGCCTACAAAATGTGTGTGAACCCATCCTTTTGTTGACTAATATGCCAAAAAAGAGAGGGTGGAAGAACTGTTAAGAACACAAGAGAAATGTGTGTTTACACGAAATTACTTCAACATAGTGGGAAAAAAAGAAGTCTTCTGTTGACTTACAAAAAATGCTTTAAGAAGAAATTTGCCACTAAACAATACATGGTGTGCGTCTTCTAAAGTTAGGGTCGTTAGGTGAGGATATAAAGCAGCAGTTTTTGATGCAGTATGCTGTGTCAGACTTTGGAAATGAGTGATTTATCCAGAAAGTAGCTGGAAAAGTGATTTGGAGATTGTAGCTAAGCATGTAATGTATTCATTAGCGTGTCATGTGTCAGTGAATTTTGTGGTTTGCTGTCATTTGTAGTTGCGTACATCACTCACCTGGAAGTTGGCAGAGGTTTTTTCTTGGATCCCACCCAAAAAAAACCACAGTCTATCATGAGACAGTACGTTGGATGGCTGTTGGAATGGCCAGTATGGGGATTGAACCCATGACCTTGGCGTTATTAGCACCACGCTCTGACCAGCTGAGCTAACCGGCCTACAAAATCATTCTGTTGACTAATATACCAAAAAAGAGGGTGGAAGAACTGTTAAGAACACAAGAGAAATGTGTGTTTACAAGAAATTACTTCAAGCAGTACCAATGAAAGCCAACTCTTGGAAGCTCCTACTGATCAGAAGCCACCTATGCAGGTGTAGTTCCACCAACAGCCTGCTTCCAAGTCGTGATTTTTTCACCCATGTCGCTTGAGGTCATGGCATGTTATTGACTTTCTATGGTTGCTTCTAAGCCAAGACCACTGGGGCCTGGCACTGATAAGGCCAAGTTCATGGCTTCAGTCCGCAACCTGGCCATTCGAGCCTCGTTTGAGAACTCGTAGAGTCTCTGTTGAAGGACATGAAATTGACAAAAGTGTAGCAATTTTGGATGACATAAAGGATCCGAGGTTGGCCTGCTGCAATCTAACAAGGAACGCATGCCTGCTCCTCAAGGACTCACAACAAACCACGAAGGGACTTGAACCCTCAATCTTCTGATCCGAAGTCAGACGCCTTGTCCGTTAGGCCACGTGGTCTGGCAGAAGCTCCCTCTTTTCACGAACGTTCGTTGGAGTCTGGTTGAATCAACTGCTGGTGTTGGTTTGCTCACGTGGCTGGTGGATATTGCTTGATTGTTGCTTGAAATAATTGATTGTTGCTTGAAATAAGTGCATGCCACAGCATTTCTCCCATGTATCACGCTCTTAAAAATGTAGTCCTACCTGCCACATGCACAGTGGATCCACCCACTAAGCCAGACTGCCAATGAAGGTCATAAAGCTTACGTGGCCCGATCTGTCACCTGGAAGTTGGCAGAGGTTTTTTGTTGGATCCCACCCAATAAAATCCACAGTCTATCATGAGACAGCACGTTGGATGGCTGTTGAATGGCCAGTATGGGGATTGAACCCATGACCTTGGCGTTATTAGCACCACGCTCTGACCAGCTGAGCTAACCGGCCTACAAAATGTGTGTGAACCCATCCTTTTGTTGACTAATATGCCAAAAAAGAGAGGGTGGAAGAACTGTTAAGAACACAAGAGAAATGTGTGTTTACACGAAATTACTTCAACATAGTGGGAAAAAAAGAAGTCTTCTGTTGACTTACAAAAAATGCTTTAAGAAGAAATTTGCCACTAAACAATACATGGTGTGCGTCTTCTAAAGTTAGGGTCGTTAGGTGAGGATATAAAGCAGCAGTTTTTGATGCAGTATGCTGTGTCAGACTTTGGAAATGAGTGATTTATCCAGAAAGTAGCTGGAAAAGTGATTTGGAGATTGCAGCTAAGCATGTAATGTATTCATTAGCGTGTCATGTGTCAGTGAATTTTGTGGTTTGCTGTCATTTGTAGTTGCGTACATCACTCACCTGGAAGTTGGCAGAGGTTTTTTCTTGGATCCCACCCAAAAAAAACCACAGTCTATCATGAGACAGTACGTTGGATGGCTGTTGGAATGGCCAGTATGGGGATTGAATCCATGACCTTGGCGTTATTAGCACCACGCTCTGACCAGCTGAGCTAACCGGCCTACAAAATCATTCTGTTGACTGATATACCAAAAAAGAGGGTGGAAGAACTGTTAACAACACAAGAGAAATGTGTGTCTACAAGAAATTACTTCAAGCAGTACCAATGAAAGCCAACTCTTGGAAGCTCCTACTGATCAGAAGCCACCTATGCAGGTGTAGTTCCACCAACAGCCTGCTTCCAAGTCGTGATTTTTTCACCCATGTCGCTTGAGGTCATGGCATGTTATTGACTTTCTATGGTTGCTTCTAAGCCAAGACCACTGGGGCCTGGCACTGATAAGGCCAAGTTCATGGCTTCAGTCCGCAACCTGGCCATTCGAGCCTCGTTTGAGAACTCGTAGAGTCTCTGTTGAAGGACATGAAATTGACAAAAGTGTAGCAATTTTGGATGACATAAAGGATCCGAGGTTGGCCTGCTGCAATCTAACTGGGAACGCATGCCTGCTCCTCAAGGACTCACAACAAACCACGAAGGGACTTGAACCCTCAATCTTCTGATCCGAAGTCAGACGCCTTGTCCGTTAGGCCACGTGGTCTGGCAGAAGCTCCCTCTTTTCACGAACGTTCGTTGGAGTCTGGTTGAATCAACTGCTGGTGTTGGTTTGCTCACGTGGCTGGTGGATATTGCTTGATTGTTGCTTGAAATAATTGATTGTTGCTTGAAATAAGTGCATGCCACAGCATTTCTCCCATGTATCACGCTCTTAAAAATGTAGTCCTACCTGCCACATGCACAGTGGATCCACCCACTAAGCCAGACTGCCAATGAAGGTCATAAAGCTTACGTGGCCCGATCTGTCACCTGGAAGTTGGCAGAGGTTTTTTGTTGGATCCCACCCAATAAAATCCACAGTCTATCATGAGACAGCACGTTGGATGGCTGTTGAATGGCCAGTATGGGGATTGAACCCATGACCTTGGCGTTATTAGCACCACGCTCTGACCAGCTGAGCTAACCGGCCTACAAAATGTGTGTGAACCCATCCTTTTGTTGACTAATATGCCAAAAACGAGAGGGTGGCAGAACTGTTAAGAACACAAGAGAAATGTGTGTTTACACGAAATTACTTCAACATAGTGGGAAAAAAAGAAGTCTTCTGTTGACTTACAAAAAATGCTTTAAGAAGAAATTTGCCACAAAACAATACATGGTGTGCGTCTTCTAAAGTTAGGGTCGTTAGGTGAGGATATAAAGCAGCAGTTTTTGATGCAGTATGCTGTGTCAGACTTTGGAAATGAGTGATTTATCCAGAAAGTAGCTGGAAAAGTGATTTGGAGATTGCAGCTAAGCATGTAATGTATTCATTAGAGATGGCACGATACCACTTTTTTATGTCCGATACCGATACCGATATCATAAATTTGGATATCTGCCGATACCGATATGAATCCGATATAGTGTTTTTTAATCAACAAAACTGGTTTTTTTTTAAAATATCTTGCTGCATTTTGTATAAGTTCATACTCAAGTTTAAAACAACAACTACACTAAAGCTATTCTGTTATACCTGTATGCAAAAAAAAAAAAATTTCATAGTTCAGCAATACTGATCAATCTAATAAACTTAAACCTACACCATCCTCCCTATTCTGGTATTTTAAAGAGTACTTAGCGTAAATATTAAGCAACCTAACTAATAGGGTTCCAACTCCCAGCAACAACAAAAATAAATAAATAAAAAATAGGGAACCACCCCTCACGCTCCACCTCATGATGCTTAATCGACGTAATCAACCTTAATTTGATGCAGTGTGAAAAAAAAAAAAAGCACAGAAATCAATTATTTTTCAAGAAATATTAAATAGATTCAACATCTTTCTTCAACAAAATTGCAGACTGCACAGATGGTACCTTCCCAAAGGAAAAAGTACTATAGCTTACTAGGGTATATATATTAGACTTAATAGTCACTATATACAGTAATTGACTTCTATTCGTTTTACATCAAATTAAAACTTTGGGTGTCAGATAATTATTTATTAAAAGCTCGACATTTTAAATGAGAATAAGAAAGAAAAGTATGTCTTTGTGCCCCCTTTTCCCAGTTAATGCCCTATCGGCCCCCCTGGCTAAACTTTGCTAGATCCGCCCCTGCACAGTTACCAGCCGTCAGCTACATAGAAAAAGATCCTCGAGTAGAAAGTAATAATAAATAAATTCTAACAACAGCTGATCAAGCTTAAACGTGCTGCTGTTGTTCAGCCGCTGGTTTCCTCTTTCTGGTGCAAAGTGGGCCAAAAGCAAACTAGAGACACGGACTCGCGACAGAAAAGCCGATCAGCTGATCATTAAGCAGTTTCATGATTGAAGTAGCAGCCAGAAGAGGCAGTCGCTCCATATATCGTTTGGTAAGCTTAACGCAGGAATGCTTTACAAACATTCAGAGATGGACTTACACACTTGCTTTACTTCTCTCGGGATAACTTTGTCGGAGATGAAATGCCGGGTTGCTAGCGAAGCTCCAAATGCTATCCAGACCACCGACAGGTCCCGCATGCCACAGCCGCTCTATCACGTGATGCATACTGCTCCGACTGCTAACGTTCTGAGGTGAGTTACGGCGTGTTGCAAGTTTTGTGAGGTGCTTTCGTGATATTTAATGGATCGGATTACATTTTTTATTTTTCTCCGATATCCGATCCAGTAATTTAGGTCAGTATCGGACCGATACCGATACGTAATATCGGATCGGTCCATCTCTAGTATTCATTAGCGTGTCATGTGTCAGTGAATTTTGTGGTTTGCTGTCATTCATGGCTTCAGTCCGCAACCTGGCCATTCGAGCCTCGTTTGAGAACTCGTAGAGTCTCTGTTGAAGGACATGAAATTGACAAAAGTGTAGCAATTTTGGATGACATAAAGGATCCGAGGTTGGCCTGCTGCAATCTAACTGGGAACGCATGCCTGCTCCTCAAGGACTCACAACAAACCACGAAGGGACTTGAACCCTCAATCTTCTGATCCGAAGTCAGACGCCTTGTCCGTTAGGCCACGTGGTCTGGCAGAAGTTCCCTCTTTTCACGAACGTTCGTTGGAGTCTGGTTGAATCAACTGCTGGTGTTGGGTTGCTCACGTGGCTGGTGGATATTGCTTGATTGTTGCTTGAAATAATTGATTGTTGCTTGAAATAAGTGCATGCCACAGCATTTCTCCCATGTATCACGCTCTTAAAAATGTAGTCCTACGTGCCACATGCACAGTGGATCCACCCACTAAGCCAGAGTATTATCTGCCAATGAAGGTCATAAAGCTTACGTGGCCCGATCTGTCACCTGGAAGTTGGCAGAGGTTTTTTGTTGGATCCCACCCAATAAAATCACCATTCTATCATGAGACAGCACGTTGGATGGCTGTTGAATGGCCAGTATGGGGATTGAACCCATGACCTTGGCGTTATTAGCACCACGCTCTGACCAGCTGAGCTAACCGGCCTACAAAATGTGTGTGAACCCATCCTTTTGTTGACTAATATACCAAAAAAGAGAGGGTGGAAGAACTGTTAAGAACACAAGAGAAATGTGTGTTTACAAGAAATTACTTCAACATAGTGGGAAAAAAAGAAGTCTTCTGTTGACTTACAAAAAATGCTTTAAGAAGAAATTTGCCACAAAACAATACATGGTGTGCGTCTTCTAAAGTTAGGGTCGTTAGGTGAGGATATAAAGCAGCAGTTTTTGATGCAGTATGCTGTGTCAGACTTTGGAAGTGAGTGATTTATCCAGAAAGTAGCTGGAAAAGTGATTTGAAGATTGTAGCTAAGCATGTAATGTATTCATTAGCGTGTCATGTGTCAGTGAATTTTGTGGTTTGCTGTCATTTGTAGTTGCGTACATCACTCACCTGGAAGTTGGCAGAGGTTTTTTCTTGGATCCCACCCAAAAAAAACCACAGTCTATCATGAGACAGTACGTTGGATGGCTGTTGGAATGGCCAGTATGGGGATTGAATCCATGACCTTGGCGTTATTAGCACCACGCTCTGACCAGCTGAGCTAACCGGCCTACAAAATCATTCTGTTGACTGATATACCAAAAAAGAGGGTGGAAGAACTGTTAACAACACAAGAGAAATGTGTGTTTACAAGAAATTACTTCAAGCAGTACCAATGAAAGCCAACTCTTGGAAGCTCCTACTGATCAGAAGCCACCTATGCAGGTGTAGTTCCACCAACAGCCTGCTTCCAAGTCGTGATTTTTTCACCCATGTCGCTTGAGGTCATGGCATGTTATTGACTTTCTATGGTTGCTTCTAAGCCAAGACCACTGGGGCCTGGCACTGATAAGGCCAAGTTCATGGCTTCAGTCCGCAACCTGGCCATTCGAGCCTCGTTTGAGAACTCGTAGAGTCTCTGTTGAAGGACATGAAATTGACAAAAGTGTAGCAATTTTGGATGACATAAAGGATCCGAGGTTGGCCTGCTGCAATCTAACTGGGAAGCATGCCTGCTCCTCAAGGACTCACAACAAACCACGAAGGGACTTGAACCCTCAATCTTCTGATCCGAAGTCAGACGCCTTGTCCGTTAGGCCACGTGGTCTGGCAGAAGTTCCCTCTTTTCACGAACGTTCGTTGGAGTCTGGTTGAATCAACTGCTGGTGTTGGTTTGCTCACGTGGCTGGTGGATATTGCTTGATTGTTGCTTGAAATAATTGATTGTTGCTTGAAATAAGTGCATGCCACAGCATTTCTCCCATGTATCACGCTCTTAAAAATGTAGTCCTACCTGCCACATGCACAGTGGATCCACCCACTAAGCCAGACTGCCAATGAAGGTCATAAAGCTTACGTGGCCCGATCTGTCACCTGGAAGTTGGCAGAGGTTTTTTGTTGGATCCCACCCAATAAAATCCACAGTCTATCATGAGACAGCACGTTGGATGGCTGTTGAATGGCCAGTATGGGGATTGAACCCATGACCTTGGCGTTATTAGCACCACGCTCTGACCAGCTGAGCTAACCGGCCTACAAAATGTGTGTGAACCCATCCTTTTGTTGACTAATATGCCAAAAACGAGAGGGTGGCAGAACTGTTAAGAACACAAGAGAAATGTGTGTTTACACGAAATTACTTCAACATAGTGGGAAAAAAAGAAGTCTTCTGTTGACTTACAAAAAATGCTTTAAGAAGAAATTTGCCACTAAACAATACATGGTGTGCGTCTTCTAAAGTTAGGGTCGTTAGGTGAGGATATAAAGCAGCAGTTTTTGATGCAGTATGCTGTGTCAGACTTTGGAAATGAGTGATTTATCCAGAAAGTAGCTGGAAAAGTGATTTGGAGATTGTAGCTAAGCATGTAATGTATTCATTAGCGTGTCATGTGTCAGTGAATTTTGTGGTTTGCTGTCATTCATGGCTTCAGTCCGCAACCTGGCCATTCGAGCCTCGTTTGAGAACTCGTAGAGTCTCTGTTGAAGGACATGAAATTGACAAAAGTGTAGCAATTTTGGATGACATAAAGGATCCGAGGTTGGCCTGCTGCAATCTAACTGGGAACGCATGCCTGCTCCTCAAGGACTCACAACAAACCACGAAGGGACTTGAACCCTCAATCTTCTGATCCGAAGTCAGACGCCTTGTCTGTTAGGCCACGTGGTCTGGCAGAAGCTCCCTCTTTTCACGAACGTTCGTTGGAGTCTGGTTGAATCAACTGCTGGTGTTGGTTTGCTCACGTGGCTGGTGGATATTGCTTGATTGTTGCTTGAAATAATTGATTGTTGCTTGAAATAAGTGCATGCCACAGCATTTCTCCCATGTATCACGCTCTTAAAAATGTAGTCCTACCTGCCACATGCACAGTGGATCCACCCACTAAGCCAGACTGCCAATGAAGGTCATAAAGCTTACGTGGCCCGATCTGTCACCTGGAAGTTGGCAGAGGTTTTTTGTTGGATCCCACCCAATAAAATCCACAGTCTATCATGAGACAGCACGTTGGATGGCTGTTGAATGGCCAGTATGGGGATTGAACCCATGACCTTGGCGTTATTAGCACCACGCTCTGACCAGCTGAGCTAACCGGCCTACAAAATGCGTGTGAACCCATCCTTTTGTTGACTAATATGCCAAAAAAGAGAGGGTGGAAGAACTGTTAAGAACACAAGAGAAATGTGTGTTTACACGAAATTACTTCAACATAGTGGGAAAAAAAAGAAGTCTTCTGTTGACTTACAAAAAATGCTTTAAGACAAAATTTGCCACAAAACAATACATGGTGTGCGTCTTCTAAAGTTAGGGTCGTTAGGTGAGGATATAAAGCAGCAGTTTTTGATGCAGTATGCTGTGTCAGACTTTGGAAATGAGTGATTTATCCAGAAAGTAGCTGGAAAAGTGATTTGGAGATTGCAGCTAAGCATGTAATGTATTCATTAGCGTGTCATGTGTCAGTGAATTTTGTGGTTTGCTGTCATTTGTAGTTGCGTACATCACTCACCTGGAAGTTGGCAGAGGTTTTTTCTTGGATCCCACCCAAAAAAAAACCACAGTCTATCATGAGACAGTACGTTGGATGGCCAGTATGGGAATTGAACCCATGACCTTTGCGTTATTAGCACCACGCTCTGACCAGCTGAGCTAACCGGCCTACAAAATCATTCTGTTGACTGATATACCAAAAAAGAGGGTGGAAGAACTGTTAACAACACAAGAGAAATGTGTGTTTACAAGAAATTACTTCAAGCAGTACCAATGAAAGCCAACTCTTGGAAGCTCCTACTGATCAGAAGCCACCTATGCAGGTGTAGTTCCACCAACAGCCTGCTTCCAAGTCGTGATTTTTTCACCCATGTCGCTTGAGGTCATGGCATGTTATTGACTTTCTATGGTTGCTTCTAAGCCAAGACCACTGGGGCCTGGCACTGATAAGGCCAAGTTCATGGCTTCAGTCCGCAACCTGGCCATTCGAGCCTCGTTTGAGAACTCGTAGAGTCTCTGTTGAAGGACATGAAATTGACAAAAGTGTAGCAATTTTGGATGACATAAAGGATCCGAGGTTGGCCTGCTGCAATCTAACTGGGAACGCATGCCTGCTCCTCAAGGACTCACAACAAACCACGAAGGGACTTGAACCCTCAATCTTCTGATCCGAAGTCAGACGCCTTGTCCGTTAGGCCACGTGGTCTAGCAGAAGCTCCCTCTTTTCACGAACGTTCGTTGGAGTCTGGTTGAATCAACTGCTGGTGTTGGTTTGCTCACGTGGCTGGTGGATATTGCTTGATTGTTGCTTGAAATAATTGATTGTTGCTTGAAATAAGTGCATGCCACAGCATTTCTCCCATGTATCACGCTCTTAAAAATGTAGTCCTACCTGCCACATGCACAGTGGATCCACCCACTAAGGCAGACTGCCAATGAAGGTCATAAAGCTTACGTGGCCCGATCTGTCACCTGGAAGTTGGCAGAGGTTTTTTGTTGGATCCCACCCAATAAAATCCACAGTCTATCATGAGACAGCACGTTGGATGGCTGTTGAATGGCCAGTATGGGGATTGAACCCATGACCTTGGCGTTATTAGCACCACGCTCTGACCAGCTGAGCTAACCGGCCTACAAAATGTGTGTGAACCCATCCTTTTGTTGACTAATATGCCAAAAAAGAGAGGGTGGAAGAACTGTTAAGAACACAAGAGAAATGTGTGTTTACACGAAATTACTTCAACATAGTGGGAAAAAAAGAAGTCTGTTTGTTGACTTACAAAAAATGCTTTAAGAAGAAATTTGCCACAAAACAATACATGGTGTGCGTCTTCTAAAGTTAGGGTCGTTAGGTGAGGATATAAAGCAGCAGTTTTTGATGCAGTATGCTGTGTCAGACTTTGGAAATGAGTGATTTATCCAGAAAGTAGCTGGAAAAGTGATTTGGAGATTGCAGCTAAGCATGTAATGTATTCATTAGCGTGTCATGTGTCAGTGAATTTTGTGGTTTGCTGTCATTTGTAGTTGCGTACATCACTCACCTGGAAGTTGGCAGAGGTTTTTTCTTGGATCCCACCCAAAAAAAACCACAGTCTATCATGAGACAGTACGTTGGATGGCTGTTGGAATGGCCAGTATGGGAATTGAACCCATGACCTTGGCGTTATTAGCACCACGCTCTGACCAGCTGAGCTAACCGGCCTACAAAATCATTCTGTTGACTGATATACCAAAAAAGAGGGTGGAAGAACTGTTAACAACACAAGAGAAATGTGTGTTTACAAGAAATTACTTCAAGCAGTACCAATGAAAGCCAACTCTTGGAAGCTCCTACTGATCAGAAGCCACCTATGCAGGTGTAGTTCCACCAACAGCCTGCTTCCAAGTCGTGATTTTTTCACCCATGTCGCTTGAGGTCATGGCATGTTATTGACTTTCTATGGTTGCTTCTAAGCCAAGACCACTGGGGCCTGGCACTGATAAGGCCAAGTTCATAGCTTCAGTCCGCAACCTGGCCATTCGAGCCTCGTTTGAGAACTCGTAGAGTCTCTGTTGAAGGACATGAAATTGACAAAAGTGTAGCAATTTTGGATGACATAAAGGATCCGAGGTTGGCCTGCTGCAATCTAATTGGGAACGCATGCCTGCTCCTCAAGGACTCACAACAAACCACGAAGGGACTTGAACCCTCAATCTTCTGATCCGAAGTCAGACGCCTTGTCCGTTAGGCCACGTGGTCTGGCAGAAGCTCCCTCTTTTCACGAACGTTCGTTGGAGTCTGGTTGAATCAACTGCTGGTGTTGGTTTGCTCACGTGGCTGGTGGATATTGCTTGATTGTTGCTTGAAATAATTGATTGTTGCTTGAAATAAGTGCATGCCACAGCATTTCTCCCATGTATCACGCTCTTAAAAATGTAGTCCTACCTGCCACATGCACAGTGGATCCACCCACTAAGCCAGACTGCCAATGAAGGTCATAAAGCTTACGTGGCCCGATCTGTCACCTGGAAGTTGGCAGAGGTTTTTTGTTGGATCCCACCCAATAAAATCCACATTCTATCATGAGACAGCACGTTGGATGGCTGTTGAATGGCCAGTATGGGAATTGAACCCATGAACTTGGCGTTATTAGCACCACGCTCTGACCAGCTGAGCTAACCGGCCTACAAAATGTGTGTGAACCCATCCTTTTGTTGACTAATATACCAAAAAAGAGAGGGTGGAAGAACTGTTAAGAACACAAGAGAAATGTGTGTTTACAAGAAATTACTTCAACATAGTGGGAAAAAAAGAAGTCTTCTGTTGACTTACAAAAAATGCTTTAAGAAGAAATTTGCCACAAAACAATACATGGTGTGCGTCTTCTAAAGTTAGGGTCGTTAGGTGAGGATATAAAGCAGCAGTTTTTGATGCAGTATGCTGTGTCAGACTTTGGAAGTGAGTGATTTATCCAGAAAGTAGCTGGAAAAGTGATTTGGAGATTGTAGCTAAGCATGTAATGTATTCATTAGCGTGTCATGTGTCAGTGAATTTTGTGGTTTGCTGTCATTTGTAGTTGCGTACATCACTCACCTGGAAGTTGGCAGAGGTTTTTTCTTGGATCCCACCCAAAAAAAAACCACAGTCTATCATGAGACAGTACGTTGGATGGCTGTTGGAATGGCAAGTATGGGGATTGAATCCATGACCTTGGCGTTATTAGCACCACGCTCTGACCAGCTGAGCTAACCGGCCTACAAAATCATTCTGTTGACTGATATACCAAAAAAGAGGGTGGAAGAACTGTTAACAACACAAGAGAAATGTGTGTTTACAAGAAATTACTTCAAGCAGTACCAATGAAAGCCAACTCTTGGAAGCTCCTACTGATCAGAAGCCACCTATGCAGGTGTAGTTCCACCAACAGCCTGCTTCCAAGTCGTGATTTTTTTCACCCATGTCGCTTGAGGTAATGGCATGTTATTGACTTTCTATGGTTGCTTCTAAGCCAAGACCACTGGGGCCTGGCACTGATAAGGCCAAGTTCATGGCTTCAGTCCGCAACCTGGCCATTCGAGCCTCGTTTGAGAACTCGTAGAGTCTCTGTTGAAGGACATGAAATTGACAAAAGTGTAGCAATTTTGGATGACATAAAGGATCCGAGGTTGGCCTGCTGCAATCTAACAAGGAACGCATGCCTGCTCCTCAAGGACTCACAACAAACCACGAAGGGACTTGAACCCTCAATCTTCTGATCCGAAGTCAGACGCCTTGTCCGTTAGGCCACGTGGTCTGGCAGAAGCTCCCTCTTTTCACGAACGTTCGTTGGAGTCTGGTTGAATCAACTGCTGGTGTTGGTTTGCTCAAGTGGCTGGTGGATATTGCTTGATTGTTGCTTGAAATAATTGATTGTTGCTTGAAATAAGTGCATGCCACAGCATTTCTCCCATGTATCACGCTCTTAAAAATGTAGTCCTACCTGCCACATGCACAGTGGATCCACCCACTAAGCCAGACTGCCAATGAAGGTCATAAAGCTTACGTGGCCCGATCTGTCACCTGGAAGTTGGCAGAGGTTTTTTGTTGGATCCCACCCAATAAAATCCACAGTCTATCATGAGACAGCACGTTGGATGGCCAGTATGGGGATTGAACCCATGACCTTGGCGTTATTAGCATCACGCTCTGACCAGCTGAGCTAACCGGCCTACAAAATGTGTGTGAACCCATCCTTTTGTTGACTAATATGCCAAAAACGAGAGGGTGGCAGAACTGTTAAGAACACAAGAGAAATGTGTGTTTACACGAAATTACTTCAACATAGTGGGAAAAAAAGAAGTCTTCTGTTGACTTACAAAAAATGCTTTAAGAAGAAATTTGCCACTAAACAATACATGGTGTGCGTCTTCTAAAGTTAGGGTCGTTAGGTGAGGATATAAAGCAGCAGTTTTTGATGCAGTATGCTGTGTCAGACTTTGGAAATGAGTGATTTATCCAGAAAGTAGCTGGAAAAGTGATTTGGAGATTGTAGCTAAGCATGTAATGTATTCATTAGCGTGTCATGTGTCAGTGAATTTTGTGGTTTGCTGTCATTCATGGCTTCAGTCCGCAACCTGGCCATTCGAGCCTCGTTTGAGAACTCGTAGAGTCTCTGTTGAAGGACATGAAATTGACAAAAGTGTAGCAATTTTGGATGACATAAAGGATCCGAGGTTGGCCTGCTGCAATCTAACTGGGAAGCATGGCTGCTCCTCAAGGACTCACAACAAACCACGAAGGGACTTGAACCCTCAATCTTCTGATCCGAAGTCAGACGCCTTGTCCGTTAGGCCACGTGGTCTGGCAGAAGCTCCCTCTTTTCACGAACGTTCGTTGGAGTCTGGTTGAATCAACTGCTGGTGTTGGGTTGCTCACGTGGCTGGTGGATATTGCTTGATTGTTGCTTGAAATAATTGATTGTTGCTTGAAATAAGTGCATGCCACAGCATTTCTCCCATGTATCACGCTCTTAAAAATGTAGTCCTACGTGCCACATGCACATTGGATCCACCCACTAAGCCAGAGTATTATCTGCCAATGAAGGTCATAAAGCTTACGTGGCCCGATCTGTCACCTGGAAGTTGGCAGAGGTTTTTTGTTGGATCCCACCCAATAAAATCCACATTCTATCATGAGACAGCACGTTGGATGGCTGTTGAATGGCCAGTATGGGAATTGAACCCATGAACTTGGCGTTATTAGCACCACGCTCTGACCAGCTGAGCTAACCGGCCTACAAAATGTGTGTGAACCCATCCTTTTGTTGACTAATATACCAAAAAAGAGAGGGTGGAAGAACTGTTAAGAACACAAGAGAAATGTGTGTTTACAAGAAATTACTTCAACATAGTGGGAAAAAAAGAAGTCTTCTGTTGACTTACAAAAAATGCTTTAAGAAGAAATTTGCCACAAAACAATACATGGTGTGCGTCTTCTAAAGTTAGGGTCGTTAGGTGAGGATATAAAGCAGCAGTTTTTGATGCAGTATGCTGTGTCAGACTTTGGAAGTGAGTGATTTATCCAGAAAGTAGCTGGAAAAGTGATTTGGAGATTGTAGCTAAGCATGTAATGTATTCATTAGCGTGTCATGTGTCAGTGAATTTTGTGGTTTGCTGTCATTTGTAGTTGCGTACATCACTCACCTGGAAGTTGGCAGAGGTTTTTTCTTGGATCCCACCCAAAAAAAACCACAGTCTATCATGAGACAGTACGTTGGATGGCTGTTGGAATGGCCAGTATGGGGATTGAATCCATGACCTTGGCGTTATTAGCACCACGCTCTGACCAGCTGAGCTAACCGGCCTACAAAATCATTCTGTTGACTGATATACCAAAAAAGAGGGTGGAAGAACTGTTAACAACACAAGAGAAATGTGTGTTTACAAGAAATTACTTCAAGCAGTACCAATGAAAGCCAACTCTTGGAAGCTCCTACTGATCAGAAGCCACCTATGCAGGTGTAGTTCCACCAACAGCCTGCTTCCAAGTCGTGATTTTTTTCACCCATGTCGCTTGAGGTAATGGCATGTTATTGACTTTCTATGGTTGCTTCTAAGCCAAGACCACTGGGGCCTGGCACTGATAAGGCCAAGTTCATGGCTTCAGTCCGCAACCTGGCCATTCGAGCCTCGTTTGAGAACTCGTAGAGTCTCTGTTGAAGGACATGAAATTGACAAAAGTGTAGCAATTTTGGATGACATAAAGGATCCGAGGTTGGCCTGCTGCAATCTAACAAGGAACGCATGCCTGCTCCTCAAGGACTCACAACAAACCACGAAGGGACTTGAACCCTCAATCTTCTGATCCGAAGTCAGACGCCTTGTCCGTTAGGCCACGTGGTCTGGCAGAAGCTCCCTCTTTTCACGAACGTTCGTTGGAGTCTGGTTGAATCAACTGCTGGTGTTGGTTTGCTCACGTGGCTGGTGGATATTGCTTGATTGTTGCTTGAAATAATTGATTGTTGCTTGAAATAAGTGCATGCCACAGCATTTCTCCCATGTATCACGCTCTTAAAAATGTAGTCCTACCTGCCACATGCACAGTGGATCCACCCACTAAGCCAGACTGCCAATGAAGGTCATAAAGCTTACGTGGCCCGATCTGTCACCTGGAAGTTGGCAGAGGTTTTTTGTTGGATCCCACCCAATAAAATCCACAGTCTATCATGAGACAGCACGTTGGATGCTGTTGAATGGCCAGTATGGGGATTGAACCCATGACCTTGGCGTTATTAGCACCACGCTCTGACCAGCTGAGCTAACCGGCCTACAAAATGTGTGTGAACCCATCCTTTTGTTGACTAATATGCCAAAAAAGAGAGGGTGGAAGAACTGTTAAGAACACAAGAGAAATGTGTGTTTACACGAAATTACTTCAACATAGTGGGAAAAAAAGAAGTCTTCTGTTGACTTACAAAAAATGCTTTAAGAAGAAATTTGCCACAAAACAATACATGGTGTGCGTCTTCTAAAGTTAGGGTCGTTAGGTGAGGATATAAAGCAGCAGTTTTTGATGCAGTATGCTGTGTCAGACTTTGGAAATGAGTGATTTATCCAGAAAGTAGCTGGAAAAGTGATTTGGAGATTGCAGCCAAGCATGTAATGTATTCATTAGCGTGTCATGTGTCAGTGAATTTTGTGGTTTGCTGTCATTTGTAGTTGCGTACATCACTCACCTGGAAGTTGGCAGAGGTTTTTTCTTGGATCCCACCCAAAAAAAACCACAGTCTATCATGAGACAGTACGTTGGATGGCTGTTGGAATGGCCAGTATGGGAATTGAACCCATGACCTTGGCGTTATTAGCACCACGCTCTGACCAGCTGAGCTAACCGGCCTACAAAATCATTCTGTTGACTGATATACCAAAAAAGAGGGTGGAAGAACTGTTAACAACACAAGAGAAATGTGTGTTTACAAGAAATTACTTCAAGCAGTACCAATGAAAGCCAACTCTTGGAAGCTCCTACTGATCAGAAGCCACCTATGCAGGTGTAGTTCCACCAACAGCCTGCTTCCAAGTCGTGATTTTTTCACCCATGTCGCTTGAGGTCATGGCATGTTATTGACTTTCTATGGTTGCTTCTAAGCCAAGACCACTGGGGCCTGGCACTGATAAGGCCAAGTTCATAGCTTCAGTCCGCAACCTGGCCATTCGAGCCTCGTTTGAGAACTCGTAGAGTCTCTGTTGAAGGACATGAAATTGACAAAAGTGTAGCAATTTTGGATGACATAAAGGATCCGAGGTTGGCCTGCTGCAATCTAATTGGGAACGCATGCCTGCTCCTCAAGGACTCACAACAAACCACGAAGGGACTTGAACCCTCAATCTTCTGATCCGAAGTCAGACGCCTTGTCCGTTAGGCCACGTGGTCTGGCAGAAGCTCCCTCTTTTCACGAACGTTCGTTGGAGTCTGGTTGAATCAACTGCTGGTGTTGGTTTGCTCACGTGGCTGGTGGATATTGCTTGATTGTTGCTTGAAATAATTGATTGTTGCTTGAAATAAGTGCATGCCACAGCATTTCTCCCATGTATCACGCTCTTAAAAATGTAGTCCTACCTGCCACATGCACAGTGGATCCACCCACTAAGCCAGACTGCCAATGAAGGTCATAAAGCTTACGTGGCCCGATCTGTCACCTGGAAGTTGGCAGAGGTTTTTTGTTGGATCCCACCCAATAAAATCCACATTCTATCATGAGACAGCACGTTGGATGGCTGTTGAATGGCCAGTATGGGAATTGAACCCATGAACTTGGCGTTATTAGCACCACGCTCTGACCAGCTGAGCTAACCGGCCTACAAAATGTGTGTGAACCCATCCTTTTGTTGACTAATATACCAAAAAAGAGAGGGTGGAAGAACTGTTAAGAACACAAGAGAAATGTGTGTTTACAAGAAATTACTTCAACATAGTGGGAAAAAAAGAAGTCTTCTGTTGACTTACAAAAAATGCTTTAAGAAGAAATTTGCCACAAAACAATACATGGTGTGCGTCTTCTAAAGTTAGGGTCGTTAGGTGAGGATATAAAGCAGCAGTTTTTGATGCAGTATGCTGTGTCAGACTTTGGAAGTGAGTGATTTATCCAGAAAGTAGCTGGAAAAGTGATTTGGAGATTGTAGCTAAGCATGTAATGTATTCATTAGCGTGTCATGTGTCAGTGAATTTTGTGGTTTGCTGTCATTTGTAGTTGCGTACATCACTCACCTGGAAGTTGGCAGAGGTTTTTTCTTGGATCCCACCCAAAAAAAAACCACAGTCTATCATGAGACAGTACGTTGGATGGCTGTTGGAATGGCAAGTATGGGGATTGAATCCATGACCTTGGCGTTATTAGCACCACGCTCTGACCAGCTGAGCTAACCGGCCTACAAAATCATTCTGTTGACTGATATACCAAAAAAGAGGGTGGAAGAACTGTTAACAACACAAGAGAAATGTGTGTTTACAAGAAATTACTTCAAGCAGTACCAATGAAAGCCAACTCTTGGAAGCTCCTACTGATCAGAAGCCACCTATGCAGGTGTAGTTCCACCAACAGCCTGCTTCCAAGTCGTGATTTTTTTCACCCATGTCGCTTGAGGTAATGGCATGTTATTGACTTTCTATGGTTGCTTCTAAGCCAAGACCACTGGGGCCTGGCACTGATAAGGCCAAGTTCATGGCTTCAGTCCGCAACCTGGCCATTCGAGCCTCGTTTGAGAACTCGTAGAGTCTCTGTTGAAGGACATGAAATTGACAAAAGTGTAGCAATTTTGGATGACATAAAGGATCCGAGGTTGGCCTGCTGCAATCTAACAAGGAACGCATGCCTGCTCCTCAAGGACTCACAACAAACCACGAAGGGACTTGAACCCTCAATCTTCTGATCCGAAGTCAGACGCCTTGTCCGTTAGGCCACGTGGTCTGGCAGAAGCTCCCTCTTTTCACGAACGTTCGTTGGAGTCTGGTTGAATCAACTGCTGGTGTTGGTTTGCTCAAGTGGCTGGTGGATATTGCTTGATTGTTGCTTGAAATAATTGATTGTTGCTTGAAATAAGTGCATGCCACAGCATTTCTCCCATGTATCACGCTCTTAAAAATGTAGTCCTACCTGCCACATGCACAGTGGATCCACCCACTAAGCCAGACTGCCAATGAAGGTCATAAAGCTTACGTGGCCCGATCTGTCACCTGGAAGTTGGCAGAGGTTTTTTGTTGGATCCCACCCAATAAAATCCACAGTCTATCATGAGACAGCACGTTGGATGGCCAGTATGGGGATTGAACCCATGACCTTGGCGTTATTAGCATCACGCTCTGACCAGCTGAGCTAACCGGCCTACAAAATGTGTGTGAACCCATCCTTTTGTTGACTAATATGCCAAAAACGAGAGGGTGGCAGAACTGTTAAGAACACAAGAGAAATGTGTGTTTACACGAAATTACTTCAACATAGTGGGAAAAAAAGAAGTCTTCTGTTGACTTACAAAAAATGCTTTAAGAAGAAATTTGCCACTAAACAATACATGGTGTGCGTCTTCTAAAGTTAGGGTCGTTAGGTGAGGATATAAAGCAGCAGTTTTTGATGCAGTATGCTGTGTCAGACTTTGGAAATGAGTGATTTATCCAGAAAGTAGCTGGAAAAGTGATTTGGAGATTGTAGCTAAGCATGTAATGTATTCATTAGCGTGTCATGTGTCAGTGAATTTTGTGGTTTGCTGTCATTCATGGCTTCAGTCCGCAACCTGGCCATTCGAGCCTCGTTTGAGAACTCGTAGAGTCTCTGTTGAAGGACATGAAATTGACAAAAGTGTAGCAATTTTGGATGACATAAAGGATCCGAGGTTGGCCTGCTGCAATCTAACTGGGAAGCATGGCTGCTCCTCAAGGACTCACAACAAACCACGAAGGGACTTGAACCCTCAATCTTCTGATCCGAAGTCAGACGCCTTGTCCGTTAGGCCACGTGGTCTGGCAGAAGCTCCCTCTTTTCACGAACGTTCGTTGGAGTCTGGTTGAATCAACTGCTGGTGTTGGGTTGCTCACGTGGCTGGTGGATATTGCTTGATTGTTGCTTGAAATAATTGATTGTTGCTTGAAATAAGTGCATGCCACAGCATTTCTCCCATGTATCACGCTCTTAAAAATGTAGTCCTACGTGCCACATGCACATTGGATCCACCCACTAAGCCAGAGTATTATCTGCCAATGAAGGTCATAAAGCTTACGTGGCCCGATCTGTCACCTGGAAGTTGGCAGAGGTTTTTTGTTGGATCCCACCCAATAAAATCCACATTCTATCATGAGACAGCACGTTGGATGGCTGTTGAATGGCCAGTATGGGAATTGAACCCATGAACTTGGCGTTATTAGCACCACGCTCTGACCAGCTGAGCTAACCGGCCTACAAAATGTGTGTGAACCCATCCTTTTGTTGACTAATATACCAAAAAAGAGAGGGTGGAAGAACTGTTAAGAACACAAGAGAAATGTGTGTTTACAAGAAATTACTTCAACATAGTGGGAAAAAAAGAAGTCTTCTGTTGACTTACAAAAAATGCTTTAAGAAGAAATTTGCCACAAAACAATACATGGTGTGCGTCTTCTAAAGTTAGGGTCGTTAGGTGAGGATATAAAGCAGCAGTTTTTGATGCAGTATGCTGTGTCAGACTTTGGAAGTGAGTGATTTATCCAGAAAGTAGCTGGAAAAGTGATTTGGAGATTGTAGCTAAGCATGTAATGTATTCATTAGCGTGTCATGTGTCAGTGAATTTTGTGGTTTGCTGTCATTTGTAGTTGCGTACATCACTCACCTGGAAGTTGGCAGAGGTTTTTTCTTGGATCCCACCCAAAAAAAACCACAGTCTATCATGAGACAGTACGTTGGATGGCTGTTGGAATGGCCAGTATGGGGATTGAATCCATGACCTTGGCGTTATTAGCACCACGCTCTGACCAGCTGAGCTAACCGGCCTACAAAATCATTCTGTTGACTGATATACCAAAAAAGAGGGTGGAAGAACTGTTAACAACACAAGAGAAATGTGTGTTTACAAGAAATTACTTCAAGCAGTACCAATGAAAGCCAACTCTTGGAAGCTCCTACTGATCAGAAGCCACCTATGCAGGTGTAGTTCCACCAACAGCCTGCTTCCAAGTCGTGATTTTTTTCACCCATGTCGCTTGAGGTAATGGCATGTTATTGACTTTCTATGGTTGCTTCTAAGCCAAGACCACTGGGGCCTGGCACTGATAAGGCCAAGTTCATGGCTTCAGTCCGCAACCTGGCCATTCGAGCCTCGTTTGAGAACTCGTAGAGTCTCTGTTGAAGGACATGAAATTGACAAAAGTGTAGCAATTTTGGATGACATAAAGGATCCGAGGTTGGCCTGCTGCAATCTAACAAGGAACGCATGCCTGCTCCTCAAGGACTCACAACAAACCACGAAGGGACTTGAACCCTCAATCTTCTGATCCGAAGTCAGACGCCTTGTCCGTTAGGCCACGTGGTCTGGCAGAAGCTCCCTCTTTTCACGAACGTTCGTTGGAGTCTGGTTGAATCAACTGCTGGTGTTGGTTTGCTCACGTGGCTGGTGGATATTGCTTGATTGTTGCTTGAAATAATTGATTGTTGCTTGAAATAAGTGCATGCCACAGCATTTCTCCCATGTATCACGCTCTTAAAAATGTAGTCCTACCTGCCACATGCACAGTGGATCCACCCACTAAGCCAGACTGCCAATGAAGGTCATAAAGCTTACGTGGCCCGATCTGTCACCTGGAAGTTGGCAGAGGTTTTTTGTTGGATCCCACCCAATAAAATCCACAGTCTATCATGAGACAGCACGTTGGATGCTGTTGAATGGCCAGTATGGGGATTGAACCCATGACCTTGGCGTTATTAGCACCACGCTCTGACCAGCTGAGCTAACCGGCCTACAAAATGTGTGTGAACCCATCCTTTTGTTGACTAATATGCCAAAAAAGAGAGGGTGGAAGAACTGTTAAGAACACAAGAGAAATGTGTGTTTACACGAAATTACTTCAACATAGTGGGAAAAAAAGAAGTCTTCTGTTGACTTACAAAAAATGCTTTAAGAAGAAATTTGCCACAAAACAATACATGGTGTGCGTCTTCTAAAGTTAGGGTCGTTAGGTGAGGATATAAAGCAGCAGTTTTTGATGCAGTATGCTGTGTCAGACTTTGGAAATGAGTGATTTATCCAGAAAGTAGCTGGAAAAGTGATTTGGAGATTGCAGCCAAGCATGTAATGTATTCATTAGCGTGTCATGTGTCAGTGAATTTTGTGGTTTGCTGTCATTTGTAGTTGCGTACATCACTCACCTGGAAGTTGGCAGAGGTTTTTTCTTGGATCCCACCCAAAAAAAACCACAGTCTATCATGAGACAGTACGTTGGATGGCTGTTGGAATGGCCAGTATGGGGATTGAACCCATGACCTTGGCGTTATTAGCACCACGCTCTGACCAGCTGAGCTAACCGGCCTACAAAATCATTCTGTTGACTGATATACCAAAAAAGAGGGTGGAAGAACTGTTAACAACACAAGAGAAATGTGTGTTTACAAGAAATTACTTCAAGCAGTACCAATGAAAGCCAACTCTTGGAAGCTCCTACTGATCAGAAGCCACCTATGCAGGTGTAGTTCCACCAACAGCCTGCTTCCAAGTCGTGATTTTTTCACCCATGTCGCTTGAGGTAATGGCATGTTATTGACTTTCTATGGTTGCTTCTAAGCCAAGACCACTGGGGCCTGGCACTGATAAGGCCAAGTTCATGGCTTCAGTCCGCAACCTGGCCATTCGAGCCTCGTTTGAGAACTCGTAGAGTCTCTGTTGAAGGACATGAAATTGACAAAAGTGTAGCAATTTTGGATGACATAAAGGATCCGAGGTTGGCCTGCTGCAATCTAACAAGGAACGCATGCCTGCTCCTCAAGGACTCACAACAAACCACGAAGGGACTTGAACCCTCAATCTTCTGATCCGAAGTCAGACGCCTTGTCCGTTAGGCCACGTGGTCTGGCAGAAGCTCCCTCTTTTCACGAACGTTCGTTGGAGTCTGGTTGAATCAACTGCTGGTGTTGGTTTGCTCACGTGGCTGGTGGATATTGCTTGATTGTTGCTTGAAATAATTGATTGTTGCTTGAAATAAGTGCATGCCACAGCATTTCTCCCATGTATCACGCTCTTAAAAATGTAGTCCTACCTGCCACATGCACAGTGGATCCACCCACTAAGCCAGACTGCCAATGAAGGTCATAAAGCTTACGTGGCCCGATCTGTCACCTGGAAGTTGGCAGAGGTTTTTTGTTGGATCCCACCCAATAAAATCCACAGTCTATCATGAGACAGCACGTTGGATGGCTGTTGAATGGCCAGTATGGGGATTGAACCCATGACCTTGGCGTTATTAGCACCACGCTCTGACCAGCTGAGCTAACCGGCCTACAAAATGTGTGTGAACCCATCCTTTTGTTGACTAATATGCCAAAAAAGAGAGGGTGGAAGAACTGTTAAGAACACAAGAGAAATGTGTGTTTACACGAAATTACTTCAACATAGTGGGAAAAAAAGAAGTCTTCTGTTGACTTACAAAAAATGCTTTAAGAAGAAATTTGCCACTAAACAATACATGGTGTGCGTCTTCTAAAGTTAGGGTCGTTAGGTGAGGATATAAAGCAGCAGTTTTTGATGCAGTATGCTGTGTCAGACTTTGGAAATGAGTGATTTATCCAGAAAGTAGCTGGAAAAGTGATTTGGAGATTGTAGCTAAGCATGTAATGTATTCATTAGCGTGTCATGTGTCAGTGAATTTTGTGGTTTGCTGTCATTTGTAGTTGCGTACATCACTCACCTGGAAGTTGGCAGAGGTTTTTTCTTGGATCCCACCCAAAAAAAACCACAGTCTATCATGAGACAGTACGTTGGATGGCTGTTGGAATGGCCAGTATGGGGATTGAACCCATGACCTTGGCGTTATTAGCACCACGCTCTGACCAGCTGAGCTAACCGGCCTACAAAATCATTCTGTTGACTAATATACCAAAAAAGAGGGTGGAAGAACTGTTAAGAACACAAGAGAAATGTGTGTTTACAAGAAATTACTTCAAGCAGTACCAATGAAAGCCAACTCTTGGAAGCTCCTACTGATCAGAAGCCACCTATGCAGGTGTAGTTCCACCAACAGCCTGCTTCCAAGTCGTGATTTTTTCACCCATGTCGCTTGAGGTCATGGCATGTTATTGACTTTCTATGGTTGCTTCTAAGCCAAGACCACTGGGGCCTGGCACTGATAAGGCCAAGTTCATGGCTTCAGTCCGCAACCTGGCCATTCGAGCCTCGTTTGAGAACTCGTAGAGTCTCTGTTGAAGGACATGAAATTGACAAAAGTGTAGCAATTTTGGATGACATAAAGGATCCGAGGTTGGCCTGCTGCAATCTAACAAGGAACGCATGCCTGCTCCTCAAGGACTCACAACAAACCACGAAGGGACTTGAACCCTCAATCTTCTGATCCGAAGTCAGACGCCTTGTCCGTTAGGCCACGTGGTCTGGCAGAAGCTCCCTCTTTTCACGAACGTTCGTTGGAGTCTGGTTGAATCAACTGCTGGTGTTGGTTTGCTCACGTGGCTGGTGGATATTGCTTGATTGTTGCTTGAAATAATTGATTGTTGCTTGAAATAAGTGCATGCCACAGCATTTCTCCCATGTATCACGCTCTTAAAAATGTAGTCCTACCTGCCACATGCACAGTGGATCCACCCACTAAGCCAGACTGCCAATGAAGGTCATAAAGCTTACGTGGCCCGATCTGTCACCTGGAAGTTGGCAGAGGTTTTTTGTTGGATCCCACCCAATAAAATCCACAGTCTATCATGAGACAGCACGTTGGATGGCTGTTGAATGGCCAGTATGGGGATTGAACCCATGACCTTGGCGTTATTAGCACCACGCTCTGACCAGCTGAGCTAACCGGCCTACAAAATGTGTGTGAACCCATCCTTTTGTTGACTAATATGCCAAAAAAGAGAGGGTGGAAGAACTGTTAAGAACACAAGAGAAATGTGTGTTTACACGAAATTACTTCAACATAGTGGGAAAAAAAGAAGTCTTCTGTTGACTTACAAAAAATGCTTTAAGAAGAAATTTGCCACTAAACAATACATGGTGTGCGTCTTCTAAAGTTAGGGTCGTTAGGTGAGGATATAAAGCAGCAGTTTTTGATGCAGTATGCTGTGTCAGACTTTGGAAATGAGTGATTTATCCAGAAAGTAGCTGGAAAAGTGATTTGGAGATTGCAGCTAAGCATGTAATGTATTCATTAGCGTGTCATGTGTCAGTGAATTTTGTGGTTTGCTGTCATTTGTAGTTGCGTACATCACTCACCTGGAAGTTGGCAGAGGTTTTTTCTTGGATCCCACCCAAAAAAAACCACAGTCTATCATGAGACAGTACGTTGGATGGCTGTTGGAATGGCCAGTATGGGGATTGAATCCATGACCTTGGCGTTATTAGCACCACGCTCTGACCAGCTGAGCTAACCGGCCTACAAAATCATTCTGTTGACTGATATACCAAAAAAGAGGGTGGAAGAACTGTTAACAACACAAGAGAAATGTGTGTCTACAAGAAATTACTTCAAGCAGTACCAATGAAAGCCAACTCTTGGAAGCTCCTACTGATCAGAAGCCACCTATGCAGGTGTAGTTCCACCAACAGCCTGCTTCCAAGTCGTGATTTTTTCACCCATGTCGCTTGAGGTCATGGCATGTTATTGACTTTCTATGGTTGCTTCTAAGCCAAGACCACTGGGGCCTGGCACTGATAAGGCCAAGTTCATGGCTTCAGTCCGCAACCTGGCCATTCGAGCCTCGTTTGAGAACTCGTAGAGTCTCTGTTGAAGGACATGAAATTGACAAAAGTGTAGCAATTTTGGATGACATAAAGGATCCGAGGTTGGCCTGCTGCAATCTAACTGGGAACGCATGCCTGCTCCTCAAGGACTCACAACAAACCACGAAGGGACTTGAACCCTCAATCTTCTGATCCGAAGTCAGACGCCTTGTCCGTTAGGCCACGTGGTCTGGCAGAAGCTCCCTCTTTTCACGAACGTTCGTTGGAGTCTGGTTGAATCAACTGCTGGTGTTGGTTTGCTCACGTGGCTGGTGGATATTGCTTGATTGTTGCTTGAAATAATTGATTGTTGCTTGAAATAAGTGCATGCCACAGCATTTCTCCCATGTATCACGCTCTTAAAAATGTAGTCCTACCTGCCACATGCACAGTGGATCCACCCACTAAGCCAGACTGCCAATGAAGGTCATAAAGCTTACGTGGCCCGATCTGTCACCTGGAAGTTGGCAGAGGTTTTTTGTTGGATCCCACCCAATAAAATCCACAGTCTATCATGAGACAGCACGTTGGATGGCTGTTGAATGGCCAGTATGGGGATTGAACCCATGACCTTGGCGTTATTAGCACCACGCTCTGACCAGCTGAGCTAACCGGCCTACAAAATGTGTGTGAACCCATCCTTTTGTTGACTAATATGCCAAAAAAGAGAGGGTGGAAGAACTGTTAAGAACACAAGAGAAATGTGTGTTTACACGAAATTACTTCAACATAGTGGGAAAAAAAGAAGTCTTCTGTTGACTTACAAAAAATGCTTTAAGAAGAAATTTGCCACTAAACAATACATGGTGTGCGTCTTCTAAAGTTAGGGTCGTTAGGTGAGGATATAAAGCAGCAGTTTTTGATGCAGTATGCTGTGTCAGACTTTGGAAATGAGTGATTTATCCAGAAAGTAGCTGGAAAAGTGATTTGGAGATTGTAGCTAAGCATGTAATGTATTCATTAGCGTGTCATGTGTCAGTGAATTTTGTGGTTTGCTGTCATTTGTAGTTGCGTACATCACTCACCTGGAAGTTGGCAGAGGTTTTTTCTTGGATCCCACCCAAAAAAAACCACAGTCTATCATGAGACAGTACGTTGGATGGCTGTTGGAATGGCCAGTATGGGGATTGAACCCATGACCTTGGCGTTATTAGCACCACGCTCTGACCAGCTGAGCTAACCGGCCTACAAAATCATTCTGTTGACTAATATACCAAAAAAGAGGGTGGAAGAACTGTTAAGAACACAAGAGAAATGTGTGTTTACAAGAAATTACTTCAAGCAGTACCAATGAAAGCCAACTCTTGGAAGCTCCTACTGATCAGAAGCCACCTATGCAGGTGTAGTTCCACCAACAGCCTGCTTCCAAGTCGTGATTTTTTCACCCATGTCGCTTGAGGTCATGGCATGTTATTGACTTTCTATGGTTGCTTCTAAGCCAAGACCACTGGGGCCTGGCACTGATAAGGCCAAGTTCATGGCTTCAGTCCGCAACCTGGCCATTCGAGCCTCGTTTGAGAACTCGTAGAGTCTCTGTTGAAGGACATGAAATTGACAAAAGTGTAGCAATTTTGGATGACATAAAGGATCCGAGGTTGGCCTGCTGCAATCTAACTGGGAACGCATGCCTGCTCCTCAAGGACTCACAACAAACCACGAAGGGACTTGAACCCTCAATCTTCTGATCCGAAGTCAGACGCCTTGTCCGTTAGGCCACGTGGTCTGGCAGAAGCTCCCTCTTTTCACGAACGTTCGTTGGAGTCTGGTTGAATCAACTGCTGGTGTTGGTTTGCTCACGTGGCTGGTGGATATTGCTTGATTGTTGCTTGAAATAATTGATTGTTGCTTGAAATAAGTGCATGCCACAGCATTTCTCCCATGTATCACGCTCTTAAAAATGTAGTCCTACCTGCCACATGCACAGTGGATCCACCCACTAAGCCAGACTGCCAATGAAGGTCATAAAGCTTACGTGGCCCGATCTGTCACCTGGAAGTTGGCAGAGGTTTTTTGTTGGATCCCACCCAATAAAATCCACAGTCTATCATGAGACAGCACGTTGGATGGATGTTGAATGGCCAGTATGGGGATTGAACCCATGACCTTGGCGTTATTAGCACCACGCTCTGACCAGCTGAGCTAACCGGCCTACAAAATGTGTGTGAACCCATCCTTTTGTTGACTAATATGCCAAAAAAGAGAGGGTGGAAGAACTGTTAAGAACACAAGAGAAATGTGTGTTTACACGAAATTACTTCAACATAGTGGGAAAAAAAGAAGTCTTCTGTTGACTTACAAAAAATGCTTTAAGAAGAAATTTGCCACTAAACAATACATGGTGTGCGTCTTCTAAAGTTAGGGTCGTTAGGTGAGGATATAAAGCAGCAGTTTTTGATGCAGTATGCTGTGTCAGACTTTGGAAATGAGTGATTTATCCAGAAAGTAGCTGGAAAAGTGATTTGGAGATTGTAGCTAAGCATGTAATGTATTCATTAGCGTGTCATGTGTCAGTGAATTTTGTGGTTTGCTGTCATTCATGGCTTCAGTCCGCAACCTGGCCATTCGAGCCTCGTTTGAGAACTCGTAGAGTCTCTGTTGAAGGACATGAAATTGACAAAAGTGTAGCAATTTTGGATGACATAAAGGATCCGAGGTTGGCCTGCTGCAATCTAACTGGGAAGCATGGCTGCTCCTCAAGGACTCACAACAAACCACGAAGGGACTTGAACCCTCAATCTTCTGATCCGAAGTCAGACGCCTTGTCCGTTAGGCCACGTGGTCTGGCAGAAGTTCCCTCTTTTCACGAACGTTCGTTGGAGTCTGGTTGAATCAACTGCTGGTGTAGGGTTGCTCACGTGGCTGGTGGATATTGCTTGATTGTTGCTTGAAATAATTGATTGTTGCTTGAAATAAGTGCATGCCACAGCACTTCTCCCATGTATCACGCTCTTAAAAATGTAGTGCTACGTGCCACATGCACATTGGATCCACCCACTAAGCCAGAGTATTATCTGCCAATGAAGGTCATAAAGCTTACGTGGCCCGATCTGTCACCTGGAAGTTGGCAGAGGTTTTTTGTTGGATCCCACCCAATAAAATCCACAGTCTATCATGAGACAGCACGTTGGATGGCTGTTGAATGGCCAGTATGGGGATTGAACCCATGACCTTGGCGTTATTAGCACCACGCTCTGACCAGCTGAGCTAACCGGCCTACAATATCGTTCTGTTGACTAATATACCAAAAGAGAGGGTGGAAGAACTGTTAAGAACACAAGAGAAATGTGTGTTTACACGAAATTACTTCAACATAGTGGGAAAAAAAAGTCTTCTGTTGACTTACAAAAAATGCTTTAAGAAGAAATTTGCCACAAAACAATACATGGTGTGCGTCTTCTAAAGTTAGGGTCGTTAGGTGAGGATATAAAGCAGCAGTTTTTGATCCAGTATGCTGTGTCAGACTTTGGAAATGAGTGATTTATCCAGAAAGTAGCTGGAAAAGTGATTTGGAGATTGCAGCTAAGCATGTAATGTATTCATTAGCGTGTCATGTGTCAGTGAATTTTGTGGTTTGCTGTCATTTGTAGTTGCGTACATCACTCACCTGGAAGTTGGCAGAGGTTTTTTCTTGGATCCCACCCAAAAAAAACCACAGTCTATCATGAGACAGTACGTTGGATGGCTGTTGGAATGGCCAGTATGGGGATTGAACCCATGACCTTGGCGTTATTAGCACCACTCTCTGACCAGCTGAGCTAACCGGCCTACAAAATCATTCTGTTGACTAATATACCAAAAAAGAGGGTGGAAGAACTGTTAACAACACAAGAGAAATGTGTGTTTACAAGAAATTACTTCAAGCAGTACCAATGAAAGCCAACTCTTGGAAGCTCCTACTGATCAGAAGCCACCTATGCAGGTGTAGTTCCACCAACAGCCTGCTTCCAAGTCGTGATTTTTTCACCCATGTCGCTTGAGGTCATGGCATGTTATTGACTTTCTATGGTTGCTTCTAAGCCAAGACCACTGGGGCCTGGCACTGATAAGGCCAAGTTCATGGCTTCAGTCCGCAACCTGGCCATTCGAGCCTCGTTTGAGAACTCGTAGAGTCTCTGTTGAAGGACATGAAATTGACAAAAGTGTAGCAATTTTGGATGACATAAAGGATCCGAGGTTGGCCTGCTGCAATCTAACTGGGAACGCATGCCTGCTCCTCAAGGACTCACAACAAACCACGAAGGGACTTGAACCCTCAATCTTCTGATCCGAAGTCAGACGCCTTGTCCGTTAGGCCACGTGGTCTGGCAGAAGCTCCCTCTTTTCACGAACGTTCGTTGGAGTCTGGTTGAATCAACTGCTGGTGTTGGGTTGCTCACGTGGCTGGTGGATATTGCTTGATTGTTGCTTGAAATAATTGATTGTTGCTTGAAATAAGTGCATGCCACAGCATTTCTCCCATGTATCACGCTCTTAAAAATGTAGTCCTACCTGCCACATGCACAGTGGATCCACCCACTAAGCCAGACTGCCAATGAAGGTCATAAAGCTTACGTGGCCCGATCTGTCACCTGGAAGTTGGCAGAGGTTTTTTGTTGTATCCCACCCAATAAAATCCACAGTCTATCATGAGACAGCACGTTGGATGGATGTTGAATGGCCAGTATGGGGATTGAACCCATGACCTTGGCGTTATTAGCACCACGCTCTGACCAGCTGAGCTAACCGGCCTTCAAAATGTGTGTGAACCCATCCTTTTGTTGACTAATATGCCAAAAAAGAGAGGGTGGAAGAACTGTTAAGAACACAAGAGAAATGTGTGTTTACACGAAATTACTTCAACATAGTGGGAAAAAAAGAAGTCTTCTGTTGACTTACAAAAAATGCTTTAAGAAGAAATTTGCCACTAAACAATACATGGTGTGCGTCTTCTAAAGTTAGGGTCGTTAGGTGAGGATATAAAGCAGCAGTTTTTGATGCAGTATGCTGTGTCAGACTTTGGAAATGAGTGATTTATCCAGAAAGTAGCTGGAAAAGTGATTTGGAGATTGTAGCTAAGCATGTAATGTATTCATTAGCGTGTCATGTGTCAGTGAATTTTGTGGTTTGCTGTCATTCATGGCTTCAGTCCGCAACCTGGCCATTCGAGCCTCGTTTGAGAACTCGTAGAGTCTCTGTTGAAGGACATGAAATTGACAAAAGTGTAGCAATTTTGGATGACATAAAGGATCCGAGGTTGGCCTGCTGCAATCTAACTGGGAAGCATGGCTGCTCCTCAAGGACTCACAACAAACCACGAAGGGACTTGAACCCTCAATCTTCTGATCCGAAGTCAGACGCCTTGTCCGTTAGGCCACGTGGTCTGGCAGAAGTTCCCTCTTTTCACGAACGTTCGTTGGAGTCTGGTTGAATCAACTGCTGGTGTAGGGTTGCTCACGTGGCTGGTGGATATTGCTTGATTGTTGCTTGAAATAATTGATTGTTGCTTGAAATAAGTGCATGCCACAGCATTTCTCCCATGTATCACGCTCTTAAAAATGTAGTGCTACGTGCCACATGCACATTGGATCCACCCACTAAGCCAGAGTATTATCTGCCAATGAAGGTCATAAAGCTTACGTGGCCCGATCTGTCACCTGGAAGTTGGCAGAGGTTTTTTGTTGGATCCCACCCAATAAAATCCACAGTCTATCATGAGACAGCACGTTGGATGGCTGTTGAATGGCCAGTATGGGGATTGAACCCATGACCTTGGCGTTATTAGCACCACGCTCTGACCAGCTGAGCTAACCGGCCTTCAAAATGTGTGTGAACCCATCCTTTTGTTGACTAATATGCCAAAAAAGAGAGGGTGGAAGAACTGTTAAGAACACAAGAGAAATGTGTGTTTACACGAAATTACTTCAACATAGTGGGAAAAAAAGAAGTCTTCTGTTGACTTACAAAAAATGCTTTAAGAAGAAATTTGCCACTAAACAATACATGGTGTGCGTCTTCTAAAGTTAGGGTCGTTAGGTGAGGATATAAAGCAGCAGTTTTTGATGCAGTATGCTGTGTCAGACTTTGGAAATGAGTGATTTATCCAGAAAGTAGCTGGAAAAGTGATTTGGAGATTGTAGCTAAGCATGTAATGTATTCATTAGCGTGTCATGTGTCAGTGAATTTTGTGGTTTGCTGTCATTCATGGCTTCAGTCCGCAACCTGGCCATTCGAGCCTCGTTTGAGAACTCGTAGAGTCTCTGTTGAAGGACATGAAATTGACAAAAGTGTAGCAATTTTGGATGACATAAAGGATCCGAGGTTGGCCTGCTGCAATCTAACTGGGAAGCATGGCTGCTCCTCAAGGACTCACAACAAACCACGAAGGGACTTGAACCCTCAATCTTCTGATCCGAAGTCAGACGCCTTGTCCGTTAGGCCACGTGGTCTCGCAGAAGTTCCCTCTTTTCACGAACGTTCGTTGGAGTCTGGTTGAATCAACTGCTGGTGTAGGGTTGCTCACGTGGCTGGTGGATATTGCTTGATTGTTGCTTGAAATAATTGATTGTTGCTTGAAATAAGTGCATGCCACAGCATTTCTCCCATGTATCACGCTCTTAAAAATGTAGTGCTACGTGCCACATGCACATTGGATCCACCCACTAAGCCAGAGTATTATCTGCCAATGAAGGTCATAAAGCTTACGTGGCCCGATCTGTCACCTGGAAGTTGGCAGAGGTTTTTTGTTGGATCCCACCCAATAAAATCCACAGTCTATCATGAGACAGCACGTTGGATGGCTGTTGAATGGCCAGTATGGGGATTGAACCCATGACCTTGGCGTTATTAGCACCACGCTCTGACCAGCTGAGCTAACCGGCCTACAAAATGTGTTTGAACCCATCCTTTTGTTGACTAATATACCAAAAAAGAGAGGGTGGAAGAACTGTTAAGAACACAAGAGAAATGTGTGTTTACAAGAAATTACTTCAACATAGTGGGAAAAAAAAGTCTTCTGTTGACTTACAAAAAATGCTTTAAGAAGAAATTTGCCACAAAACAATACATGGTGTGCGTCTTCTAAAGTTAGGGTCGTTAGGTGAGGATATAAAGCAGCAGTTTTTGATGCAGTATGCTGTGTCAGACTTTGGAAATGAGTGATTTATCCAGAAAGTAGCTGGAAAAGTGATTTGGAGATTGTAGCTAAGCATGTAATGTATTCATTAGCGTGTCATGTGTCAGTGAATTTTGTGGTTTGCTGTCATTTGTAGTTGCGTACATCACTCACCTGGAAGTTGGCAGAGGTTTTTTCTTGGATCCCACCCAAAAAAATCCACAGTTTATCATGAGACAGCCGGTTGGATGGCTGTTGGAATGGCCAGTATGGGGATTGAACCCATGACCTTGGCGTTATTAGCACCACGCTCTGACCAGCTGAGCTAACCGGCCTACAATATCGTTCTGTTGACTAATATACCAAAAGAGAGGGTGGAAGAACTGTTAAGAACACAAGAGAAATGTGTGTTTACACGAAATTACTTCAACATAGTGGGAAAAAAAGAAGTCTTCTGTTGACTTACAAAAAATGCTTTAAGAAGAAATTTGCCACAAAACAATACATGGTGTGCGTCTTCTAAAGTTAGGGTCGTTAGGTGAGGATATAAAGCAGCAGTTTTTGATGCAGTATGCTGTGTCAGACTTTGGAAATGAGTGATTTATCCAGAAAGTAGCTGGAAAAGTGATTTGGAGATTGTAGCTAAGCATGTAATGTATTCATTAGCGTGTCATGTGTCAGTGAATTTTGTGGTTTGCTGTCATTTGTATTTGCGTACATCACTCACCTGGAAGTTGGCAGAGGTTTTTTCTTGGATCCCACCCAAAAAAAACCACAGTCTATCATGAGACAGTACGTTGGATGGCTGTTGGAATGGCCAGTATGGGGATTGAACCCATGACCTTGGCGTTATTAGCACCACTCTCTGACCAGCTGAGCTAACCGGCCTACAAAATCATTCTGTTGACTAATATACCAAAAAAGAGGGTGGAAGAACTGTTAACAACACAAGAGAAATGTGTGTTTACAAGAAATTACTTCAAGCAGTACCAATGAAAGCCAACTCTTGGAAGCTCCTACTGATCAGAAGCCACCTATGCAGGTGTAGTTCCACCAACAGCCTGCTTCCAAGTCGTGATTTTTTCACCCATGTCGCTTGAGGTCATGGCATGTTATTGACTTTCTATGGTTGCTTCTAAGCCAAGACCACTGGGGCCTGGCACTGATAAGGCCAAGTTCATGGCTTCAGTCCGCAACCTGGCCATTCGAGCCTCGTTTGAGAACTCGTAGAGTCTCTGTTGAAGGACATGAAATTGACAAAAGTGTAGCAATTTTGGATGACATAAAGGATCCGAGGTTGGCCTGCTGCAATCTAACTGGGAACGCATGCCTGCTCCTCAAGGACTCACAACAAACCACGAAGGGACTTGAACCCTCAATCTTCTGATCCGAAGTCAGACGCCTTGTCCGTTAGGCCACGTGGTCTGGCAGAAGCTCCCTCTTTTCACGAACGTTCGTTGGAGTCTGGTTGAATCAACTGCTGGTGTTGGGTTGCTCACGTGGCTGGTGGATATTGCTTGATTGTTGCTTGAAATAATTGATTGTTGCTTGAAATAAGTGCATGCCACAGCATTTCTCCCATGTATCACGCTCTTAAAAATGTAGTCCTACCTGCCACATGCACAGTGGATCCACCCACTAAGCCAGACTGCCAATGAAGGTCATAAAGCTTACGTGGCCCGATCTGTCACCTGGAAGTTGGCAGAGGTTTTTTGTTGTATCCCACCCAATAAAATCCACAGTCTATCATGAGACAGCACGTTGGATGGATGTTGAATGGCCAGTATGGGGATTGAACCCATGACCTTGGCGTTATTAGCACCACGCTCTGACCAGCTGAGCTAACCGGCCTTCAAAATGTGTGTGAACCCATCCTTT
Source organism: Astatotilapia calliptera (assembly GCF_964374335.1). Lineage (NCBI taxonomy): Eukaryota > Metazoa > Chordata > Actinopteri > Cichliformes > Cichlidae > Astatotilapia > Astatotilapia calliptera. Next base: position 22,212,873 of record NC_137443.1, on the reverse strand, counting down.
TGTTGACTAATATGCCAAAAAAGAGAGGGTGGAAGAACTGTTAAGAACACAAGAGAAATGTGTGTTTACACGAAATTACTTCAACATAGTGGGAAAAAAAGAAGTCTTCTGTTGACTTACAAAAAATGCTTTAAGAAGAAATTTGCCACTAAACAATACATGGTGTGCGTCTTCTAAAGTTAGGGTCGTTAGGTGAGGATATAAAGCAGCAGTTTTTGATGCAGTATGCTGTGTCAGACTTTGGAAATGAGTGATTTATCCAGAAAGTAGCTGGAAAAGTGATTTGGAGATTGTAGCTAAGCATGTAATGTATTCATTAGCGTGTCATGTGTCAGTGAATTTTGTGGTTTGCTGTCATTCATGGCTTCAGTCCGCAACCTGGCCATTCGAGCCTCGTTCGAGAACTCGTAGAGTCTCTGTTGAAGGACATGAAATTGACAAAAGTGTAGCAATTTTGGATGACATAAAGGATCCGAGGTTGGCCTGCTGCAATCTAACTGGGAAGCATGGCTGCTCCTCAAGGACTCACAACAAACCACGAAGGGACTTGAACCCTCAATCTTCTGATCCGAAGTCAGACGCCTTGTCCGTTAGGCCACGTGGTCTGGCAGAAGTTCCCTCTTTTCACGAACGTTCGTTGGAGTCTGGTTGAATCAACTGCTGGTGTAGGGTTGCTCACGTGGCTGGTGGATATTGCTTGATTGTTGCTTGAAATAATTGATTGTTGCTTGAAATAAGTGCATGCCACAGCATTTCTCCCATGTATCACGCTCTTAAAAATGTAGTGCTACGTGCCACATGCACATTGGATCCACCCACTAAGCCAGAGTATTATCTGCCAATGAAGGTCATAAAGCTTACGTGGCCCGATCTGTCACCTGGAAGTTGGCAGAGGTTTTTTGTTGGATCCCACCCAATAAAATCCACAGTCTATCATGAGACAGCACGTTGGATGGCTGTTGAATGGCCAGTATGGGGATTGAACCCATGACCTTGGCGTTATTAGCACCACGCTCTGACCAGCTGAGCTAACCGGCCTTCAAAATGTGTGTGAACCCATCCTTTTGTTGACTAATATGCCAAAAAAGAGAGGGTGGAAGAACTGTTAAGAACACAAGAGAAATGTGTGTTTACACGAAATTACTTCAACATAGTGGGAAAAAAAGAAGTCTTCTGTTGACTTACAAAAAATGCTTTAAGAAGAAATTTGCCACTAAACAATACATGGTGTGCGTCTTCTAAAGTTAGGGTCGTTAGGTGAGGATATAAAGCAGCAGTTTTTGATGCAGTATGCTGTGTCAGACTTTGGAAATGAGTGATTTATCCAGAAAGTAGCTGGAAAAGTGATTTGGAGATTGTAGCTAAGCATGTAATGTATTCATTAGCGTGTCATGTGTCAGTGAATTTTGTGGTTTGCTGTCATTCATGGCTTCAGTCCGCAACCTGGCCATTCGAGCCTCGTTTGAGAACTCGTAGAGTCTCTGTTGAAGGACATGAAATTGACAAAAGTGTAGCAATTTTGGATGACATAAAGGATCCGAGGTTGGCCTGCTGCAATCTAACTGGGAAGCATGGCTGCTCCTCAAGGACTCACAACAAACCACGAAGGGACTTGAACCCTCAATCTTCTGATCCGAAGTCAGACGCCTTGTCCGTTAGGCCACGTGGTCTCGCAGAAGTTCCCTCTTTTCACGAACGTTCGTTGGAGTCTGGTTGAATCAACTGCTGGTGTAGGGTTGCTCACGTGGCTGGTGGATATTGCTTGATTGTTGCTTGAAATAATTGATTGTTGCTTGAAATAAGTGCATGCCACAGCATTTCTCCCATGTATCACGCTCTTAAAAATGTAGTGCTACGTGCCACATGCACATTGGATCCACCCACTAAGCCAGAGTATTATCTGCCAATGAAGGTCATAAAGCTTACGTGGCCCGATCTGTCACCTGGAAGTTGGCAGAGGTTTTTTGTTGGATCCCACCCAATAAAATCCACAGTCTATCATGAGACAGCACGTTGGATGGCTGTTGAATGGCCAGTATGGGGATTGAACCCATGACCTTGGCGTTATTAGCACCACGCTCTGACCAGCTGAGCTAACCGGCCTACAAAATGTGTTTGAACCCATCCTTTTGTTGACTAATATACCAAAAAAGAGAGGGTGGAAGAACTGTTAAGAACACAAGAGAAATGTGTGTTTACAAGAAATTACTTCAACATAGTGGGAAAAAAAAGTCTTCTGTTGACTTACAAAAAATGCTTTAAGAAGAAATTTGCCACAAAACAATACATGGTGTGCGTCTTCTAAAGTTAGGGTCGTTAGGTGAGGATATAAAGCAGCAGTTTTTGATGCAGTATGCTGTGTCAGACTTTGGAAATGAGTGATTTATCCAGAAAGTAGCTGGAAAAGTGATTTGGAGATTGTAGCTAAGCATGTAATGTATTCATTAGCGTGTCATGTGTCAGTGAATTTTGTGGTTTGCTGTCATTTGTAGTTGCGTACATCACTCACCTGGAAGTTGGCAGAGGTTTTTTCTTGGATCCCACCCAAAAAAATCCACAGTTTATCATGAGACAGCCGGTTGGATGGCTGTTGGAATGGCCAGTATGGGGATTGAACCCATGACCTTGGCGTTATTAGCACCACGCTCTGACCAGCTGAGCTAACCGGCCTACAATATCGTTCTGTTGACTAATATACCAAAAGAGAGGGTGGAAGAACTGTTAAGAACACAAGAGAAATGTGTGTTTACACGAAATTACTTCAACATAGTGGGAAAAAAAGAAGTCTTCTGTTGACTTACAAAAAATGCTTTAAGAAGAAATTTGCCACAAAACAATACATGGTGTGCGTCTTCTAAAGTTAGGGTCGTTAGGTGAGGATATAAAGCAGCAGTTTTTGATGCAGTATGCTGTGTCAGACTTTGGAAATGAGTGATTTATCCAGAAAGTAGCTGGAAAAGTGATTTGGAGATTGTAGCTAAGCATGTAATGTATTCATTAGCGTGTCATGTGTCAGTGAATTTTGTGGTTTGCTGTCATTTGTATTTGCGTACATCACTCACCTGGAAGTTGGCAGAGGTTTTTTCTTGGATCCCACCCAAAAAAAACCACAGTCTATCATGAGACAGCACGTTGGATGGGCCAGTATGGGGATTGAACCCATGACCTTGGCGTTATTAGCACCACGCTCTGACAAGCTGAGCTAACCGGCCTACAAAATCATTCTGTTGACTGATATACCAAAAAAGAGGGTGGAAGAACTGTTAACAACACAAGAGAAATGTGTGTTTACAAGAAATTACTTCAAGCAGTACCAATGAAAGCCAACTCTTGGAAGCTCCTACTGATCAGAAGCCACCTATGCAGGTGTAGTTCCACCAACAGCCTGCTTCCAAGTCGTGATTTTTTCACCCATGTCGCTTGAGGTCATGGCATGTTATTGACTTTCTATGGTTGCTTCTAAGCCAAGACCACTGGGGCCTGGCACTGATAAGGCCAAGTTCATGGCTTCAGTCCGCAACCTGGCCATTCGAGCCTCGTTTGAGAACTCGTAGAGTCTCTGTTGAAGGACATGAAATTGACAAAAGTGTAGCAATTTTGGATGACATAAAGGATCCGAGGTTGGCCTGCTGCAATCCAACTGGGAACGCATGCCTGCTCCTCAAGGACTCACAACAAACCACGAAGGGACTTGAACCCTCAATCTTCTGATCCGAAGTCAGACGCCTTGTCCGTTAGGCCACGTGGTCTGGCAGAAGTTCCCTCTTTTCACGAACGTTCGTTGGAGTCTGGTTGAATCAACTGCTGGTGTTGGGTTGCTCACGTGGCTGGTGGATATTGCTTGATTGTTGCTTGAAATAATTGATTGTTGCTTGAAATAAGTGCATGCCACAGCATTTCTCCCATGTATCACGCTCTTAAAAATGTAGTCCTACCTGCCACATGCACAGTGGATCCACCCACTAAGCCAGACTGTCAATGAAGGTCATAAAGCTTACGTGGCCCGATCTGTCACCTGGAAGTTGGCAGAGGTTTTTTGTTGGATCCCACCCAATAAAATCCACAGTCTATCATGAGACAGCACGTTGGATGGCTGTTGAATGGCCAGTATGGGGATTGAACCCATGACCTTGGCGTTATTAGCACCACGCTCTGACCAGCTGAGCTAACCGGCCTACAAAATGTGTGTGAACCCATCCTTTTGTTGACTAATATGCCAAAAAAGAGAGGGTGGAAGAACTGTTAAGAACACAAGAGAAATGTGTGTTTACACGAAATTACTTCAACATAGTGGGAAAAAAAAGAAGTCTTCTGTTGACTTACAAAAAATGCTTTAAGAAGAAATTTGCCACAAAACAATACATGGTGTGTGTCTTCTAAAGTTAGGGTCGTTAGGTGAGGATATAAAGCAGCAGTTTTTGATGCAGTATGCTGTGTCAGACTTTGGAAATGAGTGATTTATCCAGAAAGTAGCTGGAAAAGTGATTTGGAGATTGTAGCTAAGCATGTAATGTATTCATTAGCGTGTCATGTGTCAGTGAATTTTGTGGTTTGCTGTCATTCATGGCTTCAGTCCGCAACCTGGCCATTCGAGCCTCGTTTGAGAACTCGTAGAGTCTCTGTTGAAGGACATGAAATTGACAAAAGTGTAGCAATTTTGGATGACATAAAGGATCCGAGGTTGGCCTGCTGCAATCTAACTGGGAAGCATGGCTGCTCCTCAAGGACTCACAACAAACCACGAAGGGACTTGAACCCTCAATCTTCTGATCCGAAGTCAGACGCCTTGTCCGTTAGGCCACGTGGTCTGGCAGAAGTTCCCTCTTTTCACGAACGTTCGTTGGAGTCTGGTTGAATCAACTGCTGGTGTTGGGTTGCTCACGTGGCTGGTGGATATTGCTTGATTGTTGCTTGAAATAATTGATTGTTGCTTGAAATAAGTGCATGCCACAGCATTTCTCCCATGTATCACGCTCTTAAAAATGTAGTGCTACGTGCCACATGCACATTGGATCCACCCACTAAGCCAGAGTATTATCTGCCAATGAAGGTCATAAAGCTTACGTGGCCCGATCTGTCACCTGGAAGTTGGCAGAGGTTTTTTGTTGGATCCCACCCAATAAAATCCACAGTCTATCATGAGACAGCACGTTGGATGGCTGTTGAATGGCCAGTATGGGGATTGAACCCATGACCTTGGCGTTATTAGCACCACGCTCTGACCAGCTGAGCTAACCGGCCTACAAAATGTGTTTGAACCCATCCTTTTGTTGACTAATATACCAAAAAAGAGAGGGTGGAAGAACTGTTAAGAACACAAGAGAAATGTGTGTTTACAAGAAATTACTTCAACATAGTGGGAAAAAAAAGTCTTCTGTTGACTTACAAAAAATGCTTTAAGAAGAAATTTGCCACAAAACAATACATGGTGTGTGTCTTCTAAAGTTAGGGTCGTTAGGTGAGGATATAAAGCAGCAGTTTTTGATGCAGTATGCTGTGTCAGACTTTGGAAATGAGTGATTTATCCAGAAAGTAGCTGGAAAAGTGATTTGGAGATTGTAGCTAAGCATGTAATGTATTCATTAGCGTGTCATGTGTCAGTGAATTTTGTGGTTTGCTGTCATTCATGGCTTCAGTCCGCAACCTGGCCATTCGAGCCTCGTTTGAGAACTCGTAGAGTCTCTGTTGAAGGACATGAAATTGACAAAAGTGTAGCAATTTTGGATGACATAAAGGATCCGAGGTTGGCCTGCTGCAATCTAACTGGGAAGCATGGCTGCTCCTCAAGGACTCACAACAAACCACGAAGGGACTTGAACCCTCAATCTTCTGATCCGAAGTCAGACGCCTTGTCCGTTAGGCCACGTGGTCTGGCAGAAGTTCCCTCTTTTCACGAACATTCGTTGGAGTCTGGTTGAATCAACTGCTGGTGTTGGGTTGCTCACGTGGCTGGTGGATATTGCTTGATTGTTGCTTGAAATAATTGATTGTTGCTTGAAATAAGTGCATGCCACAGCATTTCTCCCATGTATCACGCTCTTAAAAATGTAGTGCTACGTGCCACATGCACATTGGATCCACCCACTAAGCCAGAGTATTATCTGCCAATGAAGGTCATAAAGCTTACGTGGCCCGATCTGTCACCTGGAAGTTGGCAGAGGTTTTTTGTTGGATCCCACCCAATAAAATCCACAGTCTATCATGAGACAGCACGTTGGATGGCTGTTGAATGGCCAGTATGGGGATTGAACCCATGACCTTGGCGTTATTAGCACCACGCTCTGACCAGCTGAGCTAACCGGCCTACAAAATGTGTTTGAACCCATCCTTTTGTTGACTAATATACCAAAAAAGAGAGGGTGGAAGAACTGTTAAGAACACAAGAGAAATGTGTGTTTACAAGAAATTACTTCAACATAGTGGGAAAAAAAAGTCTTCTGTTGACTTACAAAAAATGCTTTAAGAAGAAATTTGCCACAAAACAATACATGGTGTGCGTCTTCTAAAGTTAGGGTCGTTAGGTGAGGATATAAAGCAGCAGTTTTTGATGCAGTATGCTGTGTCAGACTTTGGAAATGAGTGATTTATCCAGAAAGTAGCTGGAAAAGTGATTTGGAGATTGTAGCTAAGCATGTAATGTATTCATTAGCGTGTCATGTGTCAGTGAATTTTGTGGTTTGCTGTCATTTGTAGTTGCGTACATCACTCACCTGGAAGTTGGCAGAGGTTTTTTCTTGGATCCCACCCAAAAAAATCCGCAGTTTATCATGAGACAGCCGGTTGGATGGCTGTTGGAATGGCCAGTATGGGGATTGAACCCATGACCTTGGCGTTATTAGCACCACGCTCTGACCAGCTGAGCTAACCGGCCTACAAAATCATTCTGTTGACTGATATACCAAAAAAGAGGGTGGAAGAACTGTTAACAACACAAGAGAAATGTGTGTTTACAAGAAATTACTTCAAGCAGTACCAATGAAAGCCAACTCTTGGAAGCTCCTACTGATCAGAAGCCACCTATGCAGGTGTAGTTCCACCAACAGCCTGCTTCCAAGTCGTGATTTTTTCACCCATGTCGCTTGAGGTCATGGCATGTTATTGACTTTCTATGGTTGCTTCTAAGCCAAGACCACTGGGGCCTGGCACTGATAAGGCCAAGTTCATGGCTTCAGTCCGCAACCTGGCCATTCGAGCCTCGTTTGAGAACTCGTAGAGTCTCTGTTGAAGGACATGAAATTGACAAAAGTGTAGCAATTTTGGATGACATAAAGGATCCGAGGTTGGCCTGCTGCAATCTAACTGGGAACGCATGCCTGCTCCTCAAGGACTCACAACAAACCACGAAGGGACTTGAACCCTCAATCTTCTGATCCGAAGTCAGACGCCTTGTCCGTTAGGCCACGTGGTCTGGCAGAAGTTCCCTCTTTTCACGAACGTTCGTTGGAGTCTGGTTGAATCAACTGCTGGTGTTGGGTTGCTCACGTGGCTGGTGGATATTGCTTGATTGTTGCTTGAAATAATTGATTGTTGCTTGAAATAAGTGCATGCCACAGCATTTCTCCCATGTATCACGCTCTTAAAAATGTAGTCCTACGTGCCACATGCACATTGGATCCACCCACTAAGCCAGAGTATTATCTGCCAATGAAGGTCATAAAGCTTACGTGGCCCGATCTGTCACCTGGAAGTTGGCAGAGGTTTTTTGTTGGATCCCAACACCACCCTCACTACTTCCTGCAGCCCAACCAAACATGAATCTTAAAGGAACAACAACAGTGTGCAGAGAAAACCAACATGTCACTGTCCAGTAACACTTAACCATCGTTACACTGCCCCCCCAGCAATAAGTTCCTCGTCCCCGAGGGAACGACACAGTCTCTGAGGCGGGGCGGTAGCCTACGTTCCCTCCTTGACCTCCTGAGCCCCTGAGGAGGACCCGGAGCTTCGGGGCTTTGGGGTGAAGAGTCCGAGGGGGGGGAACGCAGCCCCGGTCGGGGGCCCCTCTGAGCAGGGTCATGGACGCTCTGTACACGTCCCTCTGGAAAGGAGGGGAGGGACTGTCCTCTGTAGGGGGCCATCCGGTCTCTGTGTAGCGCTACTATCCTCCCCCTAGGAGGCAACTGCACCCTGTAAACAACCTCCCCCACTCGCTCTAGGACGCTGCAAGGCCCCACCCAGCTGCTATCCAGTTTAGGACACCGTCCCTTCTTCCTCTTTGGGCTGTAGACCCACACCAGCTCCCCAGCACGGAAGTGCCTCCCTTTAGTGGTGATGTCGTAATTCCTCTTTTGGCGCAGGCCTGCCTTCGCCAGTTGCTCTCGGGCGTAGGAATGTGCAGAATCCAGCCGGTCCTGCAGCTTCCTTGCGTAGTCCCGGCCCGGTGGTGCCTCTGGCGCGTCCGGGGGTTTCCCAAAAGCCAACTCTGCAGGAGTTCTCAGCTCTCTCCCTAACATGAGCAGGGCAGGCGTACATTGGGTGGAGTCCTGCACTGCCGACCTGTAGGCCATGAGGGTAAGGGGAAGATGGTAATCCCAGTCCCCTTGGTGTTCTGAGGTAAGGATGGCTAGCTGCTGGGCCAGCGTCCTGTTAAACCTTTCCACCAGCCCATCGCTTTGCGGGTGAAGTGGGGTGGTGCGGGTCTTCTTAATCCCAAGGCGTTCACACATGGCAGCAAATACCTTGGACTCAAAGTTACGCCCCTGGTCACTGTGGAGGGTCTCTGCTGTCCCAAAGCGGCTGAACATCCCCTCCACTAATACATCAGCGACAGTCTCAGCCTCCTGATCTGGGATGGCGTATGCTTCCGGCCACTTGGTAAAATAGTCCATGGCCACAAGAACATAGCGGTTTCCTCTGTCTGTGCGAGGAAATGGGCCCATGACGTCCACAGCTACTCGCTCCATTGGAGCTCCTGCTGGTTGCTGCTGAAGCTGAGCCCGGGACTGGTCTTGTGGCCCTTTGTGTGAGGAACATGCATCACAGCTGCGGCAAAAGTCCTCCACATCCCTCCGCTGTTGACCCCAGTAATAGCCCTGGCGGAGGCGGCGAAGAGTCTTGGAGACCCCAAAGTGGCCAGAGCCAGTGCTCCCATGGCAGGCTCCCAGCACAGCTGACCTCAGCGACCTTGGCACCACAACCTGCCACCTCTCCTCCCCCGTGGCAGGATCCTTCCAGGCACGCTCCAACACCCCCTCCTTCAGCCTGAGAGCTGCAAACTTGGCCCACAGCCCCCTGGTACAGATGGAAAACCCAGTGACCTCATCCCAAAGGGGTTGCTCCCCCTTCTCCAGCCCCAGCAGGTCTGTGTCTTGTTCCTGCCGTGCCCTCCACTCCGCTGCATCCACCACCAGAAGAACCCTGCAGGCGAGCTGTGCTGCTCCGTCTATTGTCGTGAGTTCCCGCTCTATTTCCTCTCGCTTCTCACAGTAACGGCAGCCAGCTGCAGCACATGGGCGGCGAGAGAGGGCGTCTGCGTTAGAATGGTGCGTCCCTGCTCTGTGCTCCACGGTGAAATTGAAGGCTTGGAGCTCCTCCAGCCAGCGAGCCACCTGTCCCTCTGGCTCCCTGAAAGACATCAGCCACTGAAGGGCAGCATGATCAGTTCTGACAACAAATGCTGTGCCGCACAGGTAGTATTTAAAGTGTCTCACCCCCGCCACCACAGCCAACAGCTCTCGTCGTGTGACACAGTAGCGCCGCTCGCTCCTGTTCAGGACCCGGCTGAAGTACGCCACCACCTTCTCCCCTTCCGGTCCAACCTGCGACAACACCGCTCCCAGCCCCACATTAGCGTCAGTGTCCAGGACAAAAGGCAGGGCGGGGTCAGGGGGGCAAGGACTGGGGACTCTGTCAGCGATCTGCGGAGGGTGTCGAACGCCTGCTGACAGTCCTGGGTCCAGATGAAGTCACGGTCCTTCTGCAGCAGGTGGAAGAGTGGTGCGGCTATGGAGGAAAAGCCCTTCACAAACCTCCTGTAATAAGACGCCAGTCCTAGGAAGCTTTTGAGCTGTTTCTGGTCTGCTGGTGTGGGCCACTCGGTAATGGTGTGAATTTTTTCCTCCAAAGTGCTGATGCCCTCACGACCCAGCTTGTGGCCCAGAAACTCCACCTCCCTCCTCATGAAGTGGCACTTGTCGGGATGCAGCTTCAGGCCTGCAGCCGCCACCCTCTCCAACACTTGTCTCAGGGCATCCAGGGCAGCATCAAAGGAGCTCCCGTGCACTAGAAGATCATCCAGGTAAACCAGACACCGTTGCCGTGGGACGCCAGCCAGCACACTGTCCATGAGCCTCTCGAAGGTCGCAGGAGCGTTGCAAAGGCCAAAACTCAGGACTTTGAACTGCCATAGTCCCCTGTTAGTGCAGAAGGCTGTCTTCGGTCTGGATTCTGGGGACAGTGGCACCTGCCAGTAGCCACTCCGCAGGTCCAGGGTGGAAAACCAGGAGGACCCGGCTACTAAGTCGAGGGACTCATCAATCCTGGGAAGGGGGTAAGAGTCTTTCTTCGTCACTTTGTTGAGTGGTCTGTAGTCCACACAGAAACGCATCCTAGGACTTTTTTTCTTAGGCACCATCACCACCGCGGAGGCCCACGGGCTATCAGATGGTTCTATGATGCCCGCCTTCATCATTTCACACAGCTCCCTGTCTGCAGCCTCCTGATGAGCCAGGGGCAGGCGGCGGGGGCGCACTTTAATAGGCTGGGCATCCCCGGTCTCAATGACGTGCTCTACCAAGTGTGTCAAGCCAACATCACTTTCTTTCAGGGCAAAAATGTCACTAAACTCTTTTAGTACCTGCCATAGACTCTCTTGCTGCTGTGGAGTCAGCCCCTCACAGTTCTTTGACCAGATACTCCTCACTGCTGAGAGCCTCTCCTCCTCCTCCTCCTCCGCTCGCTGTTCTGCTGGCGGGTCTGCAGGGGTCTCTGCGGTGGAGGTGGACGCCGCGGCAGATGCTGTGCAGACCGGGGGAGGAATAAGCGGCACCTTCTTCCCATCAGGGAGTACGAGGAGGCCTTTGCCTAAGTCCAGTACACCACCAATGGCTCGTAAAAAATCCAGCCCAAGGATGCAGGCGTCCTGCACGTCAGCCACCCAGGCAGCATAAGACACACCGAGGTCCCCCACCTTGAACTGGAACACTCCCTTCCCTCTCATTGGGGCCAGATCACCGGTCACAGTCTTAAGTTGCACGTTAGTCGGTTGTACAGCAGCTCCGGTTGGGACAATATCGGGTCGGACCAGCGTTGCATTGGATCCCGTGTCCAGCAGGGCCGTACAGGACACCCCCGCAATCGTCACTGGAACATGGCAAAAGCCGCCAACCTGGGTCCAGCCCACAGTGATGGCCGCACCGGGTGGAGGTGGCGGTGGTGTGGGGATGTCGTTCTCCCAGGCCCGTGTACTCCCGCCTACACGGGCCCGTGGGCGTTTCCCTGAACCGCTGCAAGCTTGGGGCACTGCCTGATGAGGTGTCCGACTTGTCCACATCCCCAGCAGCTCTGAAGTGCTCCGACCAGAGCATTATAATCTCCCCTCTGCTCCTCGGTCAGCAGCAGCAGGCATGCAGCTGCATCCTCACACAGGCACAAAGCCAATTGGAGAGCTTTATGTTCCTCAGACCAGCCAGCTGCAACAGCTAACAGCTCGAACTGTGCGATAAACACTTCCCATGGCGTCTTGCCGCTGAACTTAGGCGTTTTTATATTCGCTGCAGCTTGCTGGGCGCCGCCATGTTTGTTTACATCACGTGACGGCGCGCCAAGCGAGGTCGACTCCTTCCCGCCGGAATCGCGGCCGCTGTGCGAACAGTTCCCGAGCCTAGTCAAACCTGGAGAAAATCCAGCCTCGGCAGACAGCCGCAGCGCCGTTTCCCTCACTCCATGGGCGGGCGAGCGCGGACGAACCTCCCTCTCCTCCCTCTCCTCCGTCTCCTTCTTAATCCTGCCCGGCAACATCCTCGTCACGTAACGGCAAGCGTCGCCGGCAACAGGGTCTCGGGCGTTCTGGGGTTCTTTTTTCTTTCTTCACTTCTGACACCAATGTAACGTTCACAAGAACCAGACGGTTGGGGTCTCAGTTTGTCCGTTTATTCGGCACATAAGCCAGCGGGTTGTTAACTCAGGGGGAAGCGCTCTCGAACTACACCTCTCTTCAGCCTGGCACACACACAGAACAACCAGGTCCCCCCACCCCTTCCTGTACACCACCCTCACTACTTCCTGCAGCCCAACCAAACATGAATCTTAAAGGAACAACAACAGTGTGCAGAGAAAACCAACATGTCACTGTCCAGTAACACTTAACCATCGTTACAATATGTACAATATATAATAGTATATGCATTTCTGAATGTGTATACTAAATATTTTTCTACGTGTGTGTGTGTGTGTGTGTGTACACATATTTTACAAATTCAATAGAGTAAACAATAAATAAATATATAAAAATATACAGAGTTGAGACATGTGCAAAACAGTGGCATTACTGTACAGTATGGAGTGCATAATGTTGAAGTTCCAGTAGTGAAGGTGAGGTGTCTATGACGTGTTCAGCAGTCTGATGGCCTGGTGGAAGAAGCTGTCTCTCAGTCTGCTGGTACGGGACCGGATGCTGCAGAACCTCCTTCCTGATGGAAGTAGTCTGAACAGTTTATGGCTGGGGTGACTGGAGTCCTTGATGATCCTCCCCGCTTTCCTCAGGCACCGCTTCCTGTAGATGTCTTGGAGGGAGGGAAGCTCACCTCCAATTATCCGTTCAGAGCACCGCACTACTCGCTGGAGAGCTTTGCAGTTGTAGGCAGTTGTAACTATAATATTGGCCATATTATATTTACATTACCAAAGTGATATTACCTTAGTCTCATGAACAAAATTAGCTAATTGTTATTTACTAGCTAATCTTAAAATGACCGTTAAGTACAGAAATGAAGGCCAAAAATCATGTTTTACAGTCCTGTGGTCTCAGCCTCAGATACTTATCAAATCAAGAAACAAACAAACAAATGAACAAAATATCTTCTCCTTCATTTCTGTCAAACAAAGTTGCATGACACGTTTCCAGCGGTTAGTATCAATGGTTACTAGGCAACCTGGGCAGCACGACGGAACCTAGACCGTCCCATACAGCCCATGAGTTTGCAACAAACTTGCCGTTTATTTTGCAAATCGAGCTCAATACTGCCCCTAGCGTCCTGGAGCACTTCCGTTGTGTTTTGGTTTTTGCATATGTTTTGAATTTTGTAAGTGTTATAGAGTTTGTAAGTGTTTTGGAGTTTGTACATGCTTTGTCTATAGGGGCCACCGTAGTTTTTTACTACTTGCTACTTGCTTTACTACTTGCTCATGTAAGTTTGAGACCCCTGCTATAAATAATGAGACACATGAAATGGCTCTGTTTCTTTAAGAGTCACGTGTGTTCCTTCGTAGCCTAGGAGAAGTTTTGTTTACTTCCGGGTTGTTCGAGTCGAAAACAACAGAAGGGTACCAACACGCCCACAGGCGCGGATCAAAGCGGATTAAAGTACCGCAGAGATGGCAGGCGAAGCTGAAGATGACATTCCGGGTAAATATCAGTCATTGTCGCCTCTTCTGGCTCTCAGAGAACCGTTTGTATTGTAAAATATTCTTTAACTGTAATGTTCACCTTCGGCTAGCTTCAGGCTAACGGAAAGTTAACCTCATGATATTGCATTTCTCCTCCCGTTATTCTGTTTTACTCTACACGAGTGCTTTAGCTATTAAGGTCAAATAGTTTTTATGAATTTTTTCCTCATCATTCCTCACTTTGAATCACTTTGATAGTGATTAATTGTCAAGTATCTTTTTTCCCCTGTCCTGATATTTTCATATTTTATTGTCGATGCCAATGTTCAACTCTACCACATGTCAAAGGTGTTTTTTTTTGTAGTCAGTTGCATTTACGCTCAAACAGTAAAAGGAGAGGTAAAAATAAAAACGGTCTTACTATGGTAAATGGTAAATGGCCTGCATTTGTATAGCGCTTTTCTAGTCCCTAAGGACCCCAAAGCGCTTCACACTACATTCAGTCATTCACCCATTCACACACACATTCACACACTGGCGATGGCAAGCTACATTGTAGCCACAGCTGCCCTGGGGCGCACTGACATAGATTGTTTTAATTTCATGAAAGTGCTTCTTATGCATATCCGTGTCTATAATAACACTAAAGCAATAAAGCAATAGCAAACAATGCATAATTTTTTATATTTTGATACAAAATACATTTTGTTTTCTCCCCCCTTTTTGTATTATTGTGTTTCTTTTACTCTGTTTTCTTTGATGAAGGAATAAAGTAAGTAAGTAATAAATGACCCCATCCAAAGAACATTTTTACAAAATCTGTAACCCTTTAAAAACGTTTATGTCATTTTTTTTCAGTAACAAATAATGCCAAGTATTCAGATCTGCAGCACTCAAATTTGAACGTTTTCCTCCTCTTCTTTTTTATGCAGACTAGATCTTTTCCAAGTGGAAAAATATGTTATTCCTGAATACATATTTTGGCGTAGACTTCTTGTTTGAGAAGACAAGACATTTGAAGACTTCACATTGGGTTAACTTGACTCTTTGGCTAATTTTTAATTAATGTGAAAAAAATGTAACCAAAATGATGCTAGTTAAATGGTAAAAACTACTAAATAAACATTTTGAGTTAGTTTAGTGTCTTAGTTTTGGTTTATTTGTTGGGATTATGCAAAACTTTAAAATATCCAAGATGCAAGCAACAAGTATGCACATAGCCATAAACCACGTAAACAAAAATATATACAGTAAGTTACTATGAGAAGAGAACTGAAATGAGAAGATTGTCTCAAAATGTTAGCTTAATAACTTGAAATTTCGAGTCAGGTATGAAAAACACAATTTTGAGTCATTAATTAAAAAATTTTCAAATACTAACCTCAAAATTTGAATTATGCATAGCAAAAGCAGTTTCTGTTTTTTAGTGGAGGACACAAGCCTCTATAGACTGTCCACATGTTCAGGATCTGAAAATTGAAGTCAAGACGTAGAGTGCATCAAACCTCCTTTCTTTTTAATGGCCATCTAGGCGGTAATGCTTGTAGTTATAAATCAAAGCTTCCTTATAAAGGAGTCTATGAGAAAATGAACCTGCTCCTCCCTTGATTTCTTACCTCAGTAAACACTTTTCTGATGAATTCTCTGAGCTCCAATGCTTACTTAATTTGGTAAATTATGGTCATTATCAGAATCAGAAAGGAGGATGAAGCAAGTTAGGACCTTAATTTTGACTGACAAGTTGAAATCATATGAGCACGCTGTGTCCTTTGGTGTCACAGTCAGATCGTTCCACAGCAAATTACGTCTGGATGGAAAAAAAAAATTACTCAGCTTGAGGTTTCACTAACACTAGACTGACATCAAGGTGGCTCCATCCATCCATCTTTTATATAAAGGGCTGAAACATCACATTTGGTGTGGTTAAACTTGAAAATTAATCCAAGTTGGTGATTGGTTTTTTTGGTCTCTTCTTACAGAATCGGGGGCAGTTTTCACTTTTGGAAAGAGCAAGTTTGCTGACAACATTCCAAGTAAATTTTGGCTTAAAAATGACATCCCACTCAGAATAGCGTGCGGCGATGAGCACACCGCCTTAATAACAGGTGAGAGCCCCTCCTATGTTCCAGGTAATACTCATTTACGTGTTTGTACACTGCTGACAAACGTGAAAGCTGGAAATACTGTTTTGATTTAGTTTCACTTGCGCTGTCCTCTTAAAATATGTCTGCTCTAACATATCAGAACTGATATGTTTTCTCGGTTTTGTTTAGATGTACAAAAATTAGATTTATTAAAAAAAAAAAAAAGATAAATACATTAACCTCCATTTTAATATTTGGATTATTTTTTAATGTTGTGCTTTACAATATTAACCTACTGTCATTTTTAAAATACAAAATTATTTTTACTCTTTACTTTTGTTTGTATCTACATGTTTACAAAAAATATATATTGTATCAGTCAAGTAAGTCAAAATTTCAATACATTTCTTCAATTTAAATTTTAGTTTAATTTCATGGTTATCTTTTGAAGGGGATTTTTACAATTACGTACAATTACTTAATTTGAGGAAAAGCTTTCTTTATTATCCAAATTAGATTTTCAGCTTTTTTCTCTTATCTTTTTTTATTATTTTGTTTTGTGACTGTAACTGAATCCAGCCCCGTGTCACTTTAAAATGAATCCTGCTGAAACATCACAGAGTCCCTTTCAGGAGATTTTCTCTGTGTCTTCACAGAAAATGGGAAGCTCTTCCTGTTTGGTAGCAACAACTGGGGCCAGCTCGGCCTTGGCTCCAAAGTGACTGTCAACAAACCCACCTGTGTCAAAGGTTGGTCTTTATGGCACCTTCTCACTGTTTCAGTTCTAAAAAAAAAGTTATAGAGGATGAGTAGTGCCACTGAAAGCTGCTTTCAGCCAGTTTAAACAGGCAGTGAGGAGGGAGTCCCTGAAGAGGAGGAGACAAAGCCTTCAAATAAAGTGTGACTTTGTTGTAAATATAATCTCAGTCTAGAGGGCTAATAATCTGCTTAAATCTGGAGGGACATTAGCTGAGAAACAGTAAGTGCCACTCCTCAGATACAGAGAAAAGGATGTGTCCTGTATGAGGTTTGTTTAAGTGTGAATTTAATCTGAAAATTACTTTAAAAAGAAAGGATCATTCTTACTGGAAATAGTTGTTCAATACAGAAAATCTAAATGTAATAAATAATCCTAGAAATTAAACTCAAGTCTGATTAATTCTATTTTCTGGCGATTTTAGTTTTTTGGTCATTAGTAGATGGAGGGAGCTGGGCCTCAAAATTTATGCAATGTCTATGTTGGAAAAGTTCTATATAATATTAAAAATGACCACAAGTCTTTAATAAATTTTATAACAGTTTGGAATTATTGTATTTTGCATTGAATTGTACTGAGAACACTTTGTTTTTCTTCATGAATCTTTTCTAAAGTTATCAAAAGATGATGAGGTAAGCTGCGCTCTCCAGATTACCGTTCCCATAGTTTTAAATTTCTTTGTGATGTTTCAGCCCTGAAGTCTGAGAAAGTTCAACTGGTGGCTTGCGGGAGAAACCACACGCTTATCTGCACAGGTCAGTGTTTAGTGTTCACAGCTGTTTTCTTTCAAGTGCTGATGAATATTAAACACGCTTGTGTTGATGTGTGTCTGTAGCCCAAGGGAAGGTGTATGCCTCAGGTGGGAACAGCGAGGGTCAGCTGGGGCTTGGAGACTGTGATGAGAGGACTTCTTTCAAGAGACTTGATTTTTTTGATTCACAAGGACCAATCAAGATGCTTGCTGCGGGTTCGAACACCTCAGCAGCTCTCACCGGTAAGATCCACACAACACTGTAATTCAGCTGTTAGCTCTGATCACAGCTAATCAGAGCTTAACTGCCAGTAAACATTAAGGGAAGTCATATAATAAATGTAAATTAAATGTTAGTTAATTTTCATTTTAAGGTTTTTGATCATTTTTGATGTATATTTCATAATTGTGCCTACATCTACACTAAGATATGCAGTTTTTGTATTGTTTTATTCATTATATATGTATTTTATCTTACTTTATTTAATTGTAAATTATATTTTTGCTATTTTTTGTTAGTGTAATGAGATTAAAAACATTAAAATTTTTAATGTATGTTTTTTTTACCTTGGAATTTAATTATATAAATATATATTGAAGATTAAATGAAATTAAAATTAAATATATACATATATCATACATATTGTACTACTGGATGTTCGATTTTATTTTTTTGACTTTGCTCATAAATTAGATTTAAAGTAAAAAAAAATCTAAAAACATTATTGATTTAAAATTATTTTTTTAAACATTCATGTTTTTATATTTTTTGTATTTTGTTTAAATTTGTATTTCATCTGTATATTCTGTATTTTCTGCAGCATCTAAAAAATAAAAAAAAAGATAATTTCATGAAATTCATTTGTAATTAAATTATAGTTATTCTGTTATCAAATGAAAAATTTGGTTAACAAAATTGAAGTAAAAAGATTCCTTATGTTTTAGAAAATGTTGCAAGTTTAAAACTGAAGTGTAGAAGAGAGAACAAAGTGTCGTTAACAGATAAATGTGTTCCCAAAATAAACGTAATCTCTTTATTTATTTCTTTTCCAGCGAGTGGTAAACTCTTTATGTGGGGTGATAACACAGAGGGTCAGATTGGTTTGGGTAAGGAGAGTCAGGTGTCATCACCCCAGGAAGTCAGTGTAGGCCGACCAATCAGCTGGGTCTCCTGCGGGTACTACCATTCAGCTTTAGTGACAGGTGAGTAGAGATAGGTCCCAAATAACCATTCATCACTTTGCAGTGAGCCTGCAAATCGCACATGGTTACAGATAGCATAAGGAACATGGGTGACAGTGGCTAAAATATAAAAGAATAATTCTCACACGTGTGTATTTATACTAATGTAAAAATCAGAACAATAAAAGTTTTTTTTTAATGCAAGTTAATTGGCAAAAATATCTTATTTCCATAGATTTTCATTCACCATATTATTTTATAATTTAAAAAATCAAAACTCCATTGTTCATTTAAATTTAGGTGTTTTGATTTTTGCATATAAATATTATTATAGAATTTAACATATTTTAAAATCAAGTGACACTTTTTAAAAAAGTTTTTTTAAGTTTAACCAGAATTTTGTTTCCCCTATTCGTTCTGGACCTAAAACCAGTGGATAGCTCTGAGTATTTCCTATTTTTGTTTTCCAAGTGGATGGCGCTCTGTACACATTTGGCGAGCGGGACAGCGGAAAACTGGGTTTGGGCACCCACCAGCTTCCAGGGCACCGAGTGCCTCAGCTGGTGAAGAGCATCAAGGAGCCAGTGACGCAGGTGGCCTGTGGGGGTGGACATACAGTGGCACTCGCAGGTAAATGTCTGATGACAGCAAATAAGACATGTTATTTATTTATTTCCTTTAAATAACTAACTGAGAATAATATTCTCAGTTGGTTTCCCCCTTCCTTCAATCTTACTAAAAAGTTACAGAATGCTCTCAAACAGGGGAATAAAATACTGCAGCATGCTGCAAACGCCTCTGATTGTGTTGGTTTCTTTCAGAGGGAAGTGTGTACACGTTCGGCCTCGGTCAGTTCGGACAGCTCGGCCATGGGACATTCATCTTTGAGTCCCGGGTGCCGCGTTTGGTTGAGCACTTCAAGAAGGGACGAGCCTGTCAGGTGGCCTGTGGAGAAAACCACACCGCTGTCATTACAGGTAAATCTCAGCTCGGTTCATTAATGCCGAGCTTCTCATTGACAACAGAGTGGAACAGAAGAGGTTCTTCACGGATCTGATGTCAGAAATTTTAATCTTTTTTTTTTTTTTTAGAAGACGGGTTGCTATACACGTTTGGAGATGGCAGACATGGAAAACTTGGTCTGGGGGAAGAAAACTTCACTAACCAGTTTAAACCAACGCTGTGCCTGCGATTCCTGAAGTATAATGTTCAGGGAGTAAGTGTTTCATACAGACAGGTTTACATTTGTTCATGCAGTAGAACTTAAAATAATGTATAGGAATTATTTAATTAGGCTTGGAGATACTTCATAAGTTTAAAGACAATGTAATTTTATTGTCGCATTTCTTATATCTTTTTAATTTTTTGTCTTCACTTTTTACATTAAAAAAAAATTATGTTCGTTTTTCAATTTTTATTCATAATTGCATATATAACATAAAATATATAAAATTTTAAATGAGTTTTACCTTTTAAATTTTTTTTAATTTTTTTGTAAAGCACTTTGAGTGCTCAGAGTAGAAAGTGCAATATAATAACCATTCCATTTGTCTTTTTTTTTTACCTTTTATACTCTTTAAATACATAATTTAAAAAATTATGTATATTTGTGTCAGTTTTGTGTCAATTTTTAAAATGTGTTATTATTTTTTTAATTACAAAAATCCTAAATACATACATATATAAAAATATAAAATTCATTTTATATTTTAAAAACATTTATTTATTTATAATCATATATATTTTCTATTTTTGTGCATTTCTGGGTGACTTTCATGCATGCAAATACTTTAATTTGGTTGCTGACGTGTCCAGGCGATGTGCGGCGGATGTCACATGGTGGTGCTGGCTCGGCCGAGGGCCCGGGGAACCGGTGAGGTCACGCTGGAGGATGACGATGTGACGGAAAATTTCCTGGAGAAACCATACGTGGAACTGCTGGGTAACACAGTTGACTCATCTACGCTGCAGAGGAGCCTCTCAGCCCGGGTTCGCAGGAGGGAGAGGGTGGGTATGAGGACAATGAACGTGACACTTTTTATAGTTTATCTGCAGATAACAGTTCGTTTCTAAAGAAGTTCATGGGTTAATATCGCTCATTGGCTAAACCCTCTGATTCAGGAGCGATCTCCAGACCAGTTTGGCACCATGTTCCGCACGCTGCCTGCCATGACACCAGGTAACCTCCTCCCGCCACTGACAGCCTCCAGCCAGACCATACCACCACGACTGGCTCCGCCTGAGGTGATCCACGGAAAGGTGCTCAATGGCACTTACCAGCACAGGAACGAGGAGTCGACCCACCAGGGTACCTACTTCATCTGCACCGCCATTGCCTCATCCTCTTTCTGTTACATCAAAGTTTTGGACAATATTATTTGCATTTTTGTTAGACTTTGGGGAGGTTGTTGTCTTTTTTTTTTTGTCTCCTTGAGTCACATCTCTGATAAATCCTATCCCTTTGGCTTCCTCAAGATCCCTTATTCATTTTTATGAAAACAGACACCTGTACGGTATATGTTTCTAAGACCTAGAAGCACTAAGATGAAGTTGGGAAAAATGAGAATGTGAGCTCTGTATTTTTGACATTTGACAATTGGTGTTCATGTCGTTCATGCCCTTTCCCTGAAAGTTAAATGAGTTTCTCTTGATCTCAAGGTTTTCTGCAGATTTGAAATCTGTAAGTAAAGAGGTCAGATTCTCAAAATCTTGATTTTTTTTAAAAACATCTTACGTATTTGTTCATCTTTGTCACTATGTGATATTACCTGTATCTGGAAAGCTGCTGCTGAAGATAATGCTGTCCTGTTTTCAGAGCTGGCAGGTGGGGAGACAGACAGTGTTGTGGAAAGTCTGACAGACACTGACAGCGTGAGAGGTCTTGGAGAAACCAGAGACTTCCTCAACATGGTAAGAGATCAATGACATCATCTTAAATGTTGCTCAGAAAAAAAGACAAATATAACATTTTGCTGCTGATTTCATCTCTGCTCCTTCCTGACAGACTCATGTGATGAAGATAGACCCCAGTGATAAAACCCTCACGCTGTCTCCAGTTCAAAAGGTAACTCAAACTCTTACTTTGTGTGCTATGTCCTTTGATGTTTCTGCATGTCTCTTCCTCTCTAATGCATGCCTCTTTTTTCCATCCTTTTCTTGCTTTCTTGCACCGAGGATAGAGGAAGGGTAAGAATGGTAAGGCTATAAAAGAACAGAGTCAAAGAAAGCAGAGAAAGCTCTCAAAGCAGAGCAGTTTCTCTTCCACTTCGCTGTCTTGTAAGAGTGAGGCTGCCTCTCCCCTCCGGGCGTTACCCACTGAACTCCTGAGGAGTCGTAGCACTCGTACTCAGGGCCCGCAGAGCCCCCAGAGACATCAGAAAAGCAACCAGAACAAGGTGAATCTGATCTTGGCTGTAGAGGAGTTGCAGGAGAGGCCCAGTAAAAACAAACCTACAAGCATCAGGGACATAAATAAGGCAGCATCCAAAGAGCAACAAATGCAAGTTCACAGTAAAAGCCAGGTGATAGGGGTTCACAGGAAGCTGGCAGCAGACTCAAAACAAAGTCCAGAAACTATGAAGAAAAGTTTAGATTTCAACTCTAAATCTGCTAAAGTTGAGAAAGTGAAGTCTAAGCCTGTGAGGGTTAAAAGCAAACCCACAGGAATCAGTTCACCAGGTAAACTCAGTCATACAGACTCAGCAAGCTTTCACCTGAGTGACACTTTGGATGAAGAGAGCATAGTGGGCTCTCAGCAGGTTTCTGAGGTGAAAAAAATCCCCAAATCTAAAGAGAAGAAAATAGATTTGTCTAAGAAAAACAAGAATGAAAAAAACATGAAAGAAGCTCAAATCAAAAAAGGGTCAGAGGTTCAGGAAAAGTCAACAGATCTCAGCCTGCTTGTTGGAGCTGCTTCGCTCGCTGCAGGAGCAGCTTTGATCCAAGCTGGAAGACGATTAAGCTCCACATCCCTTTCTGAGAACAGTTGTGCTGTACTTAAAGAGGGTGTGACTAAATCACTGAGTGAGGAATCTGAATCTTACGCTGCCAATTTTAGCCACAGATCTGCTGTCAGCATCAACATCATACCCGCACCTGAAAGTCCTGAAATGAGGACAATCTCAGATCAAAGTGAACAGCAGATGGACTCTGCCGCAATCAAAGAGGAAGAGGAGGATAATGACGAAGAGGGTGAAGAGGAAGAAGGGCAGACAGATGCAAAAGTAAGCGAGGAAGAGGAGGATGTTAGTCACATTATTAAGAAAGTGGCAGAGAACACTGAGGATGAAAAAGAGAGTGACACTCTTCACTCTGGAGAGAAGTCAGACAGCGATGTAGATGAGGAGGAGGATGAGAGCAATGTTGTGGTAGAAGATGAAGAAGAGGAGGAGGAAAAGAGTGGAGTAACAGAAAGTGAAAGCAAAACAGAGACTGAAGAGAAAGACAGAAACGGAGGTGATGTAGAAGAAGAGGAGTCGGAGGAAGAGGAAAGTGAGGAAGGGTCAAGTCACGAAACAGAGAGCAAACGTGGAGATACTGAAAGTGACTTGGAAGAAGGGGACGAGGAAGAAGAAGGGAGTTTGGAGAGTGAGGGTGAAGAAGATGAGGTTGAAAGTGAGTCTGTGAGGTCTTCAGAGAGAGAAGAAAGTGAGGAAGAGAGGGAGACCGAAGAAGGAGAAGATGAAAAAGAGGAGGAAGAAAAAAGTAGTGCTGAAGAAGTAGAAGAGAGTAGTGAAGAGGAAAACAGTGAAATTGAGGAAGAAGAGGAGGCGGAGGAACAAAGTGAGGAAAAGGAGGAAGAGACAGAGGATGAGGAGGAGGAAGAAGAAAAAGAAGAGGATGAACAAAGTGAGGAGAAGGCGGAAGAGACAGAGGATGAAGAGGAGGCAGAAGAAAAAGAAGAGGAAGAAAGTGAGGAAAAGGAGGAAGAGACAGAGGATGAGGAGGAGGAAGAAGAAGGAGAAGAGGAGGAAGAAAGTGAGGAAAAGGAGGCTGAAGCGGAAGATGAGGAGGACCAGAGTGAGGAAGAAGAAGACGAGGAAGAGAAGGAAGATGAAGAAGAAGAAGAGGAGAAGGTTGTCAAAAAGAAAAGGTCTGCTGAAGTGAAAAGACAAAGTGCTAAATCAGCAACTAGAAGCAAACTAAGGTTAGGGGTCAAAGGTCAGGCGGCAGGTGAGTCAGAGGAGTTCTGGGATGATGTTTTACCTCAATACCTCAATCTGAAATAATAAGGGCCCTTATATCAATATTATTGATTTATTGATTTATTGAATAACAGGAAATGGACACGATCAAAGTCTGAAAAGTAAAAAATAAAAATAAATATTGTTATAAAAATGGCCATACTAGAAAAGCTTGATACAGGTCACATTACTTTTTCTGTATAAATAGTTAAAACTACATTGTATTCAGTTTTGTATGAGATTACTCAGTTAATTAATTAACATAACCAAAACAATGTCAGGAGAATAAATTGTATATTTTTATATAAAGTTTTGTCATCTGCAAAGAAAATCACTAAAATACATTTATGTAAGAGAAGGGAAGACAAAGTGGATTAGCCAGACAGTTAAGCCAGTTATATTTTTAAAATGTCCAGTAATAGATCTTTGTAGCTGTATGAAACATTAGACATTTAAAGTCAATATCACATAGTTTACATTAGTGAATTAGCATGTAATATTGACCCTTTCGAAATGCACGACAAGCAGTGTGGATGTGACTGAACAATAGAAGGCAGGTAGCTTAAAAGATCAAGTATCCATGCTAATGCTGGTGAAATAAGGATTCAATGTCTTGGTTAAAATTGCCTTGCAGGCAGTACTTAAATGCAAAAGCACAACAGATGTGGATTTCACATAATTATTTTTGTTTTTCAGTATTTAATTTTTTATTGACCTTATTTTTTCCTAGTAAGATATTATTCTTTCTCTTTTTGCACCTGGAGACTATCTGAGCTTTCATGTTCTACACAAATTTCCATGTGTTTATCATCTATCTTTTGTGTTTGCCAAAACTACTTAAGTAGAATTTTCAGGTATCTGTACTTGAATCAAGTTGTTGTTTTTTTTCAGATAACTTTTTATCTTTACTCCCTACATTTTTAAACAAATATCTGTACTTTCTATTCCTTACATTTTCAGAACGTCACTGTGCGCCTTCAAACATCAAACCGATTTGAGGCTAAACAATAACACATGAGAGGAAATCCAATTTGTAATCACCAGAGCATGCGCCATAGTGAGGGGTTTAAGTTCGGGCCTGTGGTTTATTTGGAGCAACACCAGGACGAGTGCAGGTGTCCATGAGTTGTGGTTGCATTATTTCTGCATCTAGGTAGTGCTATAAAGGAGGGGTAATTTCAAATGCAGCATTTCTACCAGTAAACATCAGCAAACACAAACTGTTTGTGTCTACAGTTTGTCACAGTGTGTTGTTAGCCAAAGGTCCAGACACTGTATTTCACAGGGAGAGAAAAGAAAGAGCTAACTTCACTAAATGATGGAAATAGATAAGGAAGACAGGAGGTTATATTTATAAGTACGGACTGCTCAGTGGTATTTGATAATTTTTTTTCATATTGTGAAGCATGCTGCAAAGCAAACTAAGCTAGATTATCTGTGTTAGTTAAAGGTTGCATTAAAATAATCTAGTGCAGGATAAGATGGTTAGCGTTCAGTAAGGTGATGTTATGAATTTGAAGTTAAGTTGATGAAGTTTAGATTCATTCACTGAATTCCACCTCTATATTGTTTAGTATAGAGACAGCATAAACAGTGCTGACAGCAGAGAACAGCAGGGCAACTCATAAAATATCTTCTTACATTTGTTGAATTCAGTTCTCCACAGAGAGCAGTAAACCTCAGAGCAGTAGCCCAGATCAGTTGATCACAGCCTGTACACTCAGAAAATATACTGGAGCCCACAATAGAAATTGTGATTCTTTTCCCCACACTGAGCCAATTAGGGCTGCTCGATTATGGCAAAAATGATAATCACGATTATTTTCACTGAAATTAAGATCTCGATTATTTGACGATATTTATTTAACAATAACAATGTATTGAATAATGACTTTAAAGATTGTCAAAAAATAATATAAAATAGTGTGCAAATACTGATAACAGTGCAAATGTTTGCAATATAAAAAATAAATGAAAAATGAGTTCTGACTCCGCGAACCCATAATGTTTCCACACCACTGAAGTTTTTTTTACCTCTCTTTTCAACCAACGGCAGTCACTCTCCTCTCCAAATAACTTCTGCTTAGCTTTCCGAGCTTCCCTCGGGTCCTCTTAATCAGCGGTCCCCAACCCCCGGGCCTCGGACCGGTACCGGTCCGTGAGTCGTTTGGTATGAGAGAGTTGAGGCTCAGGTGTGAAATGTATAGTTTTCAGGGTTTTTATCGGTTTTCAGCGTTATTTTGTTATTGTTTTTATCGTTTACTCGGTTTTCCTTGGTCTTTTCACATGTGTTATGAATAAATCTTCTTTTTTTCGGTACCGGTACTAGTTTTATTTTGTTGTATTTATCCGTGACACCTTAAAGGCCGGTCTGTGAAAATATTGCTGGGCATAAACCGGCCCGTGGCGCAAAAAAGGTTGGGGACCGCTGCTCTTAATTGTTGTGACACGTGTTCGAAATGCAGAGACGTGCGCTCGATTTGCCACACGGAGCAGCGCGAGAGTAAAGCACGAGGGAGGGGCTAATAATCGGCTCAGTCATTTTTAATGATCGTTGAAAGCCCAGATCGTAATCGTGATTAAAATTCGATTAATTGAGCAGCCCTAGAGCCAATGCAACCTATTTTAGGGTTTCACTACCTACTGAATCCCACTTTCACCCCTGAGTGTACTCATTTTCTGCTTAGAGGCAAAGTCATTTTGTACAATGGAAGCAAAAGAAAATAGAGCTATTTTTGTTTCCTTCTTTTTCTCTGCTTATTTTCTCATTTTCAATTAAGATTTAAACTAAAGTTTGCATTCTCATTTATTAATATTTTATTATTACATTAATACAGCACAAGCTTCAGTTAGCTTTGCACAAAAATCGCTAGTAGAAACGTCCTTCAAAGAGGTACTTTTTACTTTCTTACTTTGAATACATTCATAGCCAGTACTTTTTCACTTTTACTTCAGTAAAGAAGTTAAATCAGTACTTAAGTACAGAATGTTTGTCCTTTTTCCACCTCTGGAATACACAAGCTTCTTTGTGTTTATCTGAATTTTATGTTTTCATTCTGAAACAGCTGGAACATTTGCATGTACTGTGCCTTTCCCTCTTACATGTTAACCACACCATCTTTTTGATTTCATATATTATGAATGTGTTTCTTTATAGCTTTCTGAACCCTTTCTCTCATAACGTTGTGTTGTTTTGGGCTGCTTTTGTATTTCCATCCAGCCTTTTGCTTTTGGTTTACAGCAATGCTTACTCATGTTTGTCTTAAGTATTGATTTAAATGCTTTTTGGTTTACTTATATTTCCTTGGAAGCCTTTTCTTTTTGCTTCTGCTTCTGCTCAGTTATGCATGGCTCTTGCAACCAGAACTCTCTGAATTTCCAGTATTATGACTAATAGAGTACCCAAATATTCTTCAAACCTTCAGCCTTAATCTTTGTCTTGCTCAAATTTAAATATTTTATCTGGAATTATTTATGTTGCTATTTCTATTAATTTGTATTTGTAATAAATATTTGTGTTGCATTACAATGTGTTTTTTTTTTTAATGTATTATGACATAGGACATTTGTTAAAGTAGGTCTTAATGATACTTAATAGTCACAATTGTTTGTGTACATTCACTACTAAACAAGATTGTATTGGTTATTTAGACCAGGCTGACATCTGCTTCTGCTTCCATCTCATACGTAATTGCATGCCAAAATCTTTCATTTTTGTAAATGTAAGTTTCTTCTGAGAAATTTAAAAAAAAACTCTCAAAAAAACAATCTCAGTGGAAAAAAGGCAAAATTCAATGAATGTTAACCATTAGACTGTTGTATTTATTGTATCCAGTATGTCTTGCCCTGTTATATTTTGATATACCTTTATTAGTCCCACAAGGGGAAATTTCATAAGGCTGCCGACCTATTGCACGCAATGGCGGCGCCATCTTACCCTCCGACCATACATACATTACACAAAACATCACATGGGGAAGACAGGTCAGAGAGGTATAACAATGGAAAATGCACCACACGAGGAAAGATAAGGAGAAAAAAATAACTCCCCCCAGACTGAGCTCCAACAGGGAGATCAGTTTGAGAACAGAAAATAACACCTCTGCACATAGTACATGAAAAAACTCTTAATACACCAAAGAAACACATGACAAGCAACAGGGGTGGGTAAAGGGGTGAGAGACAGCCGATGTAGACAGTACATCCGGGCCTGCAGCCTGTGCACTGGCCTCCCTGATCCACTGTCAGCATCGGAAGGGAATAAGCGTCGAAGGCGTTTGGAAAGGGAGGGGGGATGAGTGTGTGCATATCAGTGTATATGTATGTGTGTGCGTGTCCACAGTTCAGCTGAGACAGTGTCCTTCGCCCTGCTAGGCTAAGTAAACAGTCTTCCAGCCAACCCAGGTGGTCTTGCATGGAATGGGAAGGAACAGACTAAACACAGTCGTTATCAGGGTGTTTTTGATCGGCTCCAGCCTTGAGACCGCAGCTGGCACCAAAGGGGTATCCGCATGAAGTGATGGTGGTTTTTACTTTAGTGCGAACAGGTCATATGAATTTCAAAGCAGTTCTACAGTCCAACACTGGTCTCTCAATCTCCTGTTGGAGAGCCGCGAGCTTCGTCATACTTGCGTTCTGTGATGTTGTCATTTCTTGTGCTCCACGAGCCGATTCTGAGAACTCGCGGCAGTGTGCCTCCCCGAGATGTCATCCAATTTGCGCCCAGAGATGTTATTCCAAGCTAGCCCTTCCGAGATGTATCCAGTCTGCAGTCAGAGATCTTATCCTGAGTATTCACAGCAGCCGTAGCCTCTCCAAGATCTTATCCGTGCTGCACTCAATGAGCCCATTTTGAGAAACTCACGCCTCTCCCATCGTTCCAATCCCAGCGGGCAGCCTTGTGGGGGTTTGAACAGCCGGTTCCGCTTCCTTAATTCTTCGATAAGTCAGGGCCATATAATGCCATATAATGCCATATAATGCCTGGAAAAGACTACAGCGAATCATGTGGCTTTTTTCTTTCTCTTTCTCTTGTTTTTAAGGCACTACACAGCTCTCCAGCTGACACAGCTGATAAATAGGATGGTATCGTGAACCTTAATTGATACTACGATATACTATTAAGTATATTGTGTTTGAGTGTTTTTTAAAATCTATTTTAAATAACACTCAAACATTTTTTTAAATTAATTAATTTTTTTGAAGGACGTCTTTCTACTGAAACACATTTTATAAGATTTTCGGTGGAAATAGTAGTGGTTATAAACAGGTTCTTTGTGGGACACCATGTTCATTACATGCAAGTTAGGTTAAGGACAATCACGTATGCAGATAATACCTGATTAGCAGGGTCAGTGGGAGTTTTATAGTATATTCTTTGAAAGATAATAAATAAATAAAATTAGTTTAGAAGAAAGTCACTCAAGTACTTTGAATACACATCGAATATTTAATTTATTTTATTTAATCTCTCACTACTTTATTCTTTTTTCAAATTTTGGGGGGATTCAAGCAGTATATCATTAAATAGACAAAAATTGAAAAACAACTGTCATGACTCTGCAGGGCACAAAAGCCCATCGGGCTATATGATAACCCAACAGGCGAGGCTGAGATAGATTTTGGTCGCCCGACCAGAGATATCTGTAGCTCCGGGACGTCGGGCTAGCGATTTTGCAAGCCCCGAAGAGGAAGATTTTTTTTTTCTTTGGGAGGTAGCTGAGACCAAGAGCTGAGCTAATGAAGAGGAAACATTTGACTTTATGATGCAAATATTTAACTGAATTATAAGAAAATCTGCCTTTTTCAGCCTCAACTGTCAAAAATATCACAGTGGACACTGACAAACTCACAAACTCACTTTGTCAGTAAGGTGCCAGACTAGCATATTTCAGAAAATGATGATGTGAGGAAAATCTGTTCCTCTGTTTCAGTGTCTGGTGTGTTCGGGATAAGATAAGGTTTGACCTGTTTCGTCTAGTGATGATGCTGTTTTAGTGTAGAGTAATACGTCTAATTCTAGCATCACTATAGTCTTTTCCAATCATTCCTTGCTTGTCAGTTAATTCAGCTGGCAGAGCTTATATTTTATTCTGTATAGTAAAAACATTAGCATCAAACTAGAAAGTGCATATTTTTCATGTCCTTTACTTGTTCTTTATTTTAAAGAACAAAGGAAAGGACAAGAACTGAAAAAAATGCTTTCCATTCATTGCAAATCGAAAGCAGTTTTTTTTTCTTCAACTTAAATAAACTCATGCCTTTGTCTTGTTGTTATTGGAATCTGCTAATATTAACCAAGCAAGGCCTCAGTCACACAGACCTAGAGACTGGATTTGTAGCCACAGGTCCTGAAAAAAGGTGAATTCCACTACTAGGTGGTGAGTGGTATCTAGAGGTTGCTGGCAGTGTTGGATCAAAAACCTTGTGATTGCTTTTGTCACTTGTGAGTTATGGTGATCACCAGTAATTTCCAGGGAAGATGCCAAGTTGTGTGCAAACACTTGCAAACCAGTCCCAAAGCAATAGTAAAACTGTAAAAAAAAAAAAAAAGTATTACATAAACCAGATAGCGAGACCGTTGCCATGGTAAAGCACAACTTTTTTCCTTTGAAGGTGAATGGTCTGCATTTCTGGTTTGTGTCACACACTTGACAGTTTCACTACCACTCATCAAATAGTTGGTGAGTGACCAATTAATGTCTTCTTTAGTGTCTTCCTTGCAATCTGCAGGTGATCTGCTAGCAGCTAAAACAATGACAAGGGTGTTTTCATGGTAGCACATACTGACTTTTCCATAGCAACCAGAAGTTGTGAGAGAATCACAGACAAATCTCTAGGCCTATGTGGCTGAGGCTTAAAACTGCTTATGACTAAATATTTTTCATGTCCTTAATGCTCCTGTTTTTGCAGGACTTGACAAAAGGGTTTGCTGAGACATGGACCAAAGGCGAGGAACAAGGTCAAGAGGAAGAAGAAGGAGAGGAGGAAGATGATAAGGTTGATGATGATGACGAGTTGGAGGAAGACGAGGAGGAGAATGACACACTGTTGTCCTTGACAGAGAAACCAGTAGAAGAGACCCAGAGTTGTGTAAATAAGTAGCACTAAGTTGAATATCGGGCATCTTTGGTTTTTGTTGGTTATTTGTGATTAAGATGGATTAACATGTGAAATGTGATCTTCCCTGAAGCCCAAAGAGGTGAAAGAAGAGCATGTGCCTGATGGACAGCAAAGAGGTGACTGATTTTATCCTTAGTCAGCTGCATGTTTGATGAAAAATCTAAGTAAAGACGGTTAAAAAGAAATTAAAAAGACAAGACAGATAACAATAATGTCTGGTATTACCAGCAGCTGAAATCAGTGAGCAGCCCAATATCAAAGAAGAAAAGACACATGAATATACCACATCAGCCAACGGGGAGGTAGATGGAAACTCCAAAAACCAGCCGGGCTCCAACAAAAAGGTACAATAACTGTGAACATTGGATATATTCTTTGTACTGTGCCTTCAAAACACTCTCAGAAAATAAACTTTATTTTGCCTGTATGGGCACAACACTCCTCACTATGGGATTACCTCTATGGTGCTGTTTTTTTATGTGATTTTAACATTCATTGTTTGAATTTCAAGCGACAGTTATAGTGGGGCAAAAAAGTATTTAGTCGGCCACCGATTGTGCAAGTTCCCCCACCTAAAATGATGACAGAGGTCAGTAATTTGCACCAGAGGTACACTTCAACTGTGAGAGACAGAATGTGAAAAAAAAAAAAAATCCATGAATCCACATGGTAGGATTTGTAAAGAATTTATTCGTAAACCAGGTTGGAAAATAAGTATTTGGTCAGTAACAAAAATACAACTCAATACTTTGTAACATAACCTTTGTTGGCAATAACAGAGGTCAAACGTTTACTATAGGTCTTTACCAGGTTTGCACACACAGTAGCTGGTATTTTGGCCCATTCCTCCATGCAGATCTTCTCGAGAGCAGTGATGTTTTGGGGCTGTCGCCGAGCAACACGGACTTTCAACTCCCGCCACAGATTTTCTATGGGGTTGAGGTCTGGAGACTGGCTAGGCCACTCCAGGACTTTCAAATGCTTCTTACGGAGCCACTCCTTTGTTGCCCGGGCGGTGTGTTTTGGATCATTGTCATGTTGGAAGACCCAGCCTCGTTTCATCTTCAAAGTTCTCACTGATGGAAGGAGGTTTTGGCTCAAAATCTCACGATACATGGCCCCATTCATTCTGTCCTTAACACGGATCAGTCGTCCTGTCCCCTTGGCAGAAAAACAGCCCCATAGCATGATGTTTCCACCCCCATGCTTCACAGTAGGTATGGTGTTCTTGGGATGCAACTCAGTATTCTTCTTCCTCCAAACACGACGAGTTGAGTTTATACCAAAAAGTTCTACTTTGGTTTCATCTGACCACATGACATTCTCCCAATCCTCTGCTGTATCATCCATGTGCTCTCTGGCAAACTTCAGACGGGCCTGGACATGCACTGGCTTCAGCAGCGGAACACGTCTGGCACTGCGGGATTTGATTCCCTGCCGTTGTAGTGTGTTACTGATGGTGACCTTTGTTACTTTGGTCCCAGCTCTCTGCAGGTCATTCACCAGGTCCCCCCGTGTGGTTCTGGGATCTTTGCTCACCGTTCTCATGATCATTTTGACCCCACGGGATGAGATCTTGCGTGGAGCCCCAGATCGAGGGAGATTATCAGTGGTCTTGTATGTCTTCCATTTTCTGATGATTGCTCCCACAGTTGATTTTTTCACACCAAGCTGCTTGCCTATTGTAGATTCACTCTTCCCAGTCTGGTGCAGGTCTACAATACTTTTCCTGGTGTCCTTCGAAAGTTCTTTGGTCTTGGCCATGGCGGAGTTTGGAGTCTGACTGTTTGAGGCTGTGGACAGGTGTCTTTTATACAGATGATGAGTTCAAACAGGTGCCATTCATACAGGTAACGAGTGGGGGACAGAAAAGCTTCTTACAGAAGACGTTACAGGTCTGTGAGAGCCAGAGATTTTCCTTGTTTGAGGTGACCAAATACTTATTTTCCACCCTGATTTACGAATAAATTCTTTACAAATCCTACCATGTG
Source organism: Astatotilapia calliptera (assembly GCF_964374335.1). Classification (NCBI taxonomy): domain Eukaryota; kingdom Metazoa; phylum Chordata; class Actinopteri; order Cichliformes; family Cichlidae; genus Astatotilapia; species Astatotilapia calliptera. The sequence goes on along the minus strand of NC_137443.1, from coordinate 22,180,258 downwards.
GATTCATGGATTTTTTTTCACATTCTGTCTCTCACAGTTGAAGTGTACCTCTGGTGCAAATTACTGACCTCTGTCATCATTTTAGGTGGGGGAACTTGCACAATCGGTGGCTGACTAAATACTTTTTTGCCCCACTGTATAACCTTTGTGTAAAAAACACACCTTTTCAAAGCACTAAGGACTGTGTGAGAAAGCCAGAAAAAATCCACACAGGGCAGGAAAGCAAAGGTTCCACATAGGTTCAGTCCAAAACCATGTTGTTGTGAGGAGACAGTCATTAAACTGTCTCCTGCCATTGAAACCTAGAAGACACTGCACAAATATCATTTTTTAGTGGTTGGGAACATAAAACATATATATCTTTCTAGTTCTTGAAAAGTTTTATGGCATTACCTTAAGGTCTAATCAGCCTTAGAGCATACATTAGTGTAAATTGTACCTGTGTCTCACTGTATAGTTTTAAAAATTATAGAAGAAAGTAAACACACAAGGAAAGAAAAGACAAAAAATCAAATGTGAAATGTTTAAACTATCAGCTGAACAGATGTGCAGATGAAAGTAGTATGAAAACGCCGGGTTAGAGTTCTGAATCCCATTTTTAAAAACCTCAGTATGTTGACCAGTGTTAACTTTGACAGCAAATTTTGATTTAGTTTTATTTTTAGTCTTTTCACTAAAACGTAGTTTAGTTTCAATCATAATATAGACATTCAAATTCTTTTAATTTTAGTCTTTGCATAATCCTTAACCTACTTTACATGTGATAAACAGAAAGGTAATTAGAGTTAATTATCTCATCTTTGCCCTCGCAGCTCTCGCTCTTTAGACGACTTTCGTCCTCCAGGCCCAAGCAGACAAATGACAGAGATCAAACCTCAGTGCAGGGCCTTGCCAGCGGAGACCAAGCTATCCAGGGAGAACCTCCATCTCCGGCTGCTGCCATCAGTGCTGTGACTCACCAAGGTCGAGCTCCGCAGCAGTCTGGCTCCAGAGGACCTCGCTCTGGAGCCTGCACTGTGCTATAATTCCATGAAAAAAACTCTCAGATGGCCTCAGTAATCAGAAGAAGAGCAGAGTGTGAACAAGCTAATTAGCTGCAGATTCCCTCAGTGATGCACAGCATCATCAGCAAATACACTAATCAGAACAGACACAAACAGAGAAACTGAATCCTTCCTTCTTATAAACAGTACAAACTTACCACAAACTCATTTTGACTGAAGTCTTCTATTCTGGAAGGTTCTAAGCAAAAGATTGTGGCTGCTCATTAATCCTGGGCACACAGAGGGTAATACAACATCAAACATCCTTCGAAACCTCAAGGAAGCACATTGTTCAGCCAAGAAAACACACAAAAACTTTGCATTTGTTAAAGGATTACTCAACTGTCAGAGACTATAATATGGCTAGGAAAGGTTTTTATTTTTCTGTAAATTATCCTGTCACACCTGAAAACCCTGACACCGCGCTGACTCCAAACAGCAGTGGAAAGAAAAAGTAGAAATTTTGATATGATCCATGTTAGGAAAAAAACACATCTGAATGTTTGTCCAGCCTCAGTCACACAGGTCTGAAGATTGATTGTTGATCCCCTGGTAATCTCTGGTTGCTAGGGAAAAATGAGTGAGTGGTTGCTGGAGGTTCCTGCTAGCCACTTGGAGAAATCAATTGCAAAGAAGGTGCTGCACTAAAAACTTCATCCTGATGTCTTAGGTTGCTAGCATATTGCCGTGGTCGCCTGTAGTTTGCATGGAAAATGCTAACCTATGGGTGACTGTGGCAAGCTGCTTGCAGCCAAACAATTGCAAAGAGATTTTTGGTGCAACACTGTATACGTCTTTGTGATCGCTTTCATATCCATCAACCTTTTGACAACTGGTCAAGGAATACTCATGGTTCTCTAGTGATCAGTGGTTGCCAGGGTGTCACTAATTAGTCTAAATGTCTGTATGACTGGGGTTAGACCTCCTCTAATGGAGTATGGGACCACTTGGTGGCTCCTCAAAGACTCTTAAAGTGGACCTTTTTTCAGATTTTTCTGTTCTTGGCTCTGTGTGATGTCATACGGAGTGGATATCCTTAATATGGTCATCTGTGAGCAAAGAAACTCCACCTACCTGTGGTGAAAACTGTTTGGGACGGGAGAAAAGCAACCCCTAGTATCTGATAAATAAGGATTATTTTGAACTGTGAATCAATCAAAGCTGCTCTAACAGAGTCGAAGAATAAAAGTTTGGAGGTTCAAGTAATAGAAAAAGGTCAACTTTAAAATGAATTAAAACCACTAAAAACCTTCAAACGGACCTGAGAGTAATGCTTCATAGATGGAGCAGAAGGCAGCTTCTGAGTGATGTATTTTTTTTCTCTTTTCCTAAAAAACAGAAGAAAAAAACACAACTGACTGACTAATCTCTTTATCATATTTTGTGTTTTTTTTGCTAGTTATCAAATGTTTCTGTAAAAGTTTTAAAGGTTTTCCAACCCTTTGATTCCACTTTATTTCCTGTCAATCTAACTCTTTCCGCACTGAAGAGTTTACCTGGAGTATTCCTTTACGTTCTTGTGTTTTACTTTCTGTTATTCGGGGTCCCATGCTTTGGAGTCAGCAGCTGGACGTCCCAGTGAATGTTTTTGTTTTCCTCTCCTGAGCCTGTGTGTGTGTGTGTGTGTGTGTGTGTGTGTGTGTGTGTGTGTGTGTGTGTGTGTGTGTGTGTGTGTGTGTGTGTGTGTGTGTGTAAATAAGATTATTTATTGCTCATCCTGGAGCACATTTGCACTTTTAATATAAAGGTTTCTTAGAGATGCATTACTTTTACATTCTGATCCAATAATCTCATTTAATCTCTTGCTTATGTTGATTTTTTTTTTTAAGTTTGGATTTTTGTGATAATAAAGAATTTTATATAAAGCGACAAAACAGTCTCAGTTTCCCTCCTTTTGTTTTTGTTTCAGTGGGAACATTTGTTGTTTACAAGCACTGTTTTTCATTTATTATTATTTATTATTATTTATTAAGCAGCACTGAAATACTTTTGAAACTCGATGAAAAGAAAATGGATGAAAATGTGAAGTTTGCAAAAGAGGTTAAATGGTAAAAAGCATCTGAGCAGGTGTACATAACAACGTGGCTGGCGAGTTACGATAAAGTGTACGGATAGTCGATCTGCGTCATTTAAAGAGGTAATATCATGACAAGGAGTTATGAGGAGTGAGGACAGGGTTGAACTCGGAGTGAGGTGTTTTTTTTAAGGCTGATATCTGGTAGTAAAAAAAGGGTGAGACAAAATTCAAAACAAATTTTAAACTTGTTTATTTATTCATTATTATATAGCGTTAGCATTGGGAACATGTTTCATGCAGTAAAAGATAACGATAAAACCACAGATCTACACTGATTTGCTATCAAAATCGACAGTGTACTGCACTTACGCCTCACTCTTCATCAAACTTTTTTATTTCCTGATTCAAACCAGCAATGATCAGATAACAAGCATGTCACGCTGGCTGCTCTGAAAAGGACCCACTACTAGTTTGATTTCACTAGAAGAAAGACATTACCTGTGGATTGTGTGTGTGTGTCTCCTCATTTAGCAGACACGCTACAGGGACTCAATAATCTTCATTTGATCTGGACCAGGACTTTTCTCCAGACATGACTGAGGTTTCTATGATGGGTTTTGTGCTTCTTTTGTTTGTGGTGAGTCAACAAAGAATTTTATGTCTTTACAAACTGAACTTTGTTATTTACTTATTACTTATTTATTTTTTAATGGGCTTGATCGGCTTTTTCAGCTAAATTTCTCCCAGACTGAAGAAAGAAGATAAATGGGGCTATTTAATAACATGTGGTTTAGCAGTTTTAGCAGCACCAGAATCACTTCAAACATAAACGAAACTTTAATACTCCTTTTGGAAGAAAACAGGTGGCCTCGATTAGTATTTATTCTCGTGACTGTCTTTATTTAGCTGTAATTATGCCTAGGATGGTGAATACTATATTAGAAGAAAACAAAACACCTCTGTGAGATCAGAAATTCTAGAAAAAGCTGTAAAACAGACTTCAAAGTCTTTTCCCTTCACTTCAAGTATCCTATTGCAACAACACCAAGAAAAGCCAATTGGAATGGGAATTTCACTAAAATTAAATTTGACTGAAACTCCTCAGATGGAAAAAGTAAAACCCAAGACAATTTTCAGGGAAAAATGTTTTTATGTCATGTGTCAGGAAGAGATCCAGAGAGTGATAAAAAACAATGAGAGAAGCCTCACATTTACTGAGTCAAATAATCGATTAAATGCATTTTTGAGGCTGTCATTTTCTATATCTGTATGTATGTTAAAATCACAATAATTATTTTACCAGAACTGAGCAGATAAAAAGTCTGAGAAATCAGACAGTAGAAACTGAGTAAGAGACAAGAGGGCAAAAGATAACAACTAAAACTGCTTGTTGACTTTTCTAATTTACTAAGAGCCAGGCTTTCAAACGAATTAAAACGTTGGCTGGGTTTGGTTAATTAATGAGCTGGAGTGGAAGACTGTTGAGGTCAAAAGTCCTCACTGAACATGGTGGATCCTCTTCAGGCAAGTATTACCCAGTATTTCCCAGTATTACCTCGAACCCAAATGTTGAGTTTGCTTAATCCACTGCATCCTGTTTGTCTCCAGTCGCCAGTGTTGGTCAAGTTACTTGAAAAAAGTAATCAGTAACTAATTACTGATTACTTCCCCAAAAAAGTAATCCCGTTACTTTACTGATTACTTTTTCAAAAGTAATTAATTACTTAGTTACTTAGTTACTTTTTAAAAACACGATTTACAACCTGAATAGGTGATAAAGCGATAGATCTTTCAGCCCAATTCTACTTTTTCTACATAATCCATCATACAAATTATAATCAAATGGAAAAGTCTCTTTTTAAAACTTGTTTTATTAGTTTTAATCTTTTAACTTCATGCATCAAGCAAAAATTTAATTATATGCAACATTCTCTTGACTTGAATAAATTAGTTTAACATTTAAACCTATTTTCTACACATTCCAGCACATAAAATAAAATATTTTTTGTGTTTACACTCACTCTTTCAAATAGATGCAAGTAAAACACAGCAGAAAATAAATAAAGTCAAAGACTCAGCGGTCCTGTTGCTCTATTTTCACCTGTAAAGCAGGACTGAGGTAGGCGGAGGTTTACCCTGGTGCAGGTATGCCGCGGTCAGTTGAAGAATCCGCGAGTTTCTCTGTGAGTTTCCCATTACGTCATAGCACACTCGGTGCTTGCTTGGAAGTTTAGGTTTTTTTTGCTGTAAAAAGAAGTTTTCTTCCCATGCACGATGGACGCTAATGTTTTTGTCACTTTTTATGGAATCAAACTCAAAGTAAGGTCAGTACTTCCACGCTTTAATCGCTGCATGCTCATACTCTCTCCCGCAATCGATATGTTATCCATTGTTGATCTGCACACAGCTGTTGTCACTAACGGCCAGTGTTGGGACTAACGCGTTATTAAGTAACGCGTTACAGTAACTACGTTATTATTGTGGTAACGAGCACGGTAACTAGTTATTATGCCAAAACCAGGAACGCGTTACTCGTTACTGGGATTTAGATAGGGTCATTACTCGTTACTTCGTGTGGTGGCTATCGCGGAGTTTCGACAGATTCAGTAACATTAGCAAGTGGTGGAGGCCAGCAGGTGGATGAAGGAAAGGGGACGCAGAAGGAAAAGAGACCCGAGGCGGCCGCCGGTCCAAGTGTGAACTGAACTTCAGGTAAGAAGTTATGACCTGCAGTCTCTCTGGGTCAGATATGAACCAAGTTTAGGTGGAGTTTATTTTCGTTATTCTGACTTTTTCCATACTGCGTGCTAGCTAGCATGACGGAGTTTCTATACAGCTGGGTGGTGCTATGAAGTTAATGATGTTGAACTTTATTTTGTTCATAAGTTATTAGAGTTGCCAACCGTCCCGTCTGGTATTCAGAGAAAATATTACGCGTTTCGTATTGAGGTGAAAAGGAACAGTTTGTCCCGTAATTCAGCTACAATGAAAAAGACACCAAGCTGGAGTTATTCTGTGTCTTTGCTGCACAGCTGCCTCTTCTTTCATTCTCCCCCCTCCCTCTCCCGTTTCTACTTCAATCATGAAACTGATCAATGATCAGCTGATCGTCTCTCTTGTTTGTTTATCGCCCACTTTGCGCCGAAAGAGGAAACCAGCGGATGTCGCGCTAAACAACAGCAGCACGTTTAAGCTTGATCAGCTGTTGTTAGAATTTACTTAATATTAATTTCTAGTATCAGCTGATGTTTGCTGGAGCCACAGCTGTAAACCTGCTGGTCATGATATCGGTTTGGTTATGTGATGAGAGGGAAACATGAAGATGAAACCAGGAAATGTCCTTACTGAATCATCAGAGCTGTGATAGAGAAACAGGTTTACCTTTTAGTTAACATGAATGAGTTGAAGGGAAGTTATGAACTGTTTCTGAGAGACAAATAACCCCAGGATCCTTTTCTAAGTAGCTGACAGCTGGTAACTGTGCAGGGGCAGGTCTAGCAAAGTGTTGCCAGGGGTCCATGTAGGGCATTAAAAGGGAAAGGGGGGCACAAGGAAATACTTTCTTATTCTCATTTAAAATGTCTCACTTTTAAAAAAATAATTATCTGAGTCTTGCAACAAACAATTGATAGATTGATACATATATACCATCAGAACAGTGAACATCACTGTCACAACAGTGTTTGTTTTCATTCAAAGGCTTTATGATTTTTGCTATAATGGTGGGCCCGGGACGATTTTTTTGTCCCAGTCCAGCCCTGTATGAAGCTCATCTTCAGTCTGGTGTTACCTACATCTTCCTATTCAGAAGGCAGAATTTCCGAGTTCTGAGTACAATCGAAAGCACCACAACTGCAGTTTTTGTGTTGGATGTAAAAAGCAGGCTAGGATAGAATCAGGTGTGGCAATCTTGCTGGGTATCCAGTTACGGAAGCAACACATTAACAAGAGAATTCTGAGTAAAACCAAAGTTACTTTCTGTTACGTGTCTGCAGGCTGCATGTTTTCTTTCCCTCCCCTTTTGTTTGCCATTCCCTTAGGTCGCAGACTGCAGGCTGATGTCAATCTGGGGACGTCCAATTAATTAGAGGAGGGAGGCCCTAATTGGACAAACCAGGAGTGAAGCCCTTGATAAGGAGACTCACCTGTGGCTGGGCGCGGCTCTCTTCCCTCCTTGAATTGTTTGACACATGTGTGACGTTTCCCTGCTGTCTTTCTTTTGTTTGATGATTGTGGTGGGAGTAAAGTGGACTAGGTAAGTTTGGGGACCCCATACACTTACTCACGTAGAGTCTTTGTGTTAGAAACACTAGGTAAGTAGGTTGGTGCCACCCATGTAATTTTGAGCTTGTTTTAAGTTGAGGTTTAGGGTCTTTCTCTCCTGTTTGTTGCTTTTCTAGGATAGTAGCTCAGCTCAGCTAAGTTTTGGTTGTGTCTTTTTGGTGTTTTTTTTTTTTTTTTTTTTGGCACAACCTAACTGTCCCTTTTTCCCCCACATTTGTTGTTTGAGTCTGGGTTGTTTATTTTGTGAGAGCGCCGCCATTAAACCTTTTTTCATAACACCTGTACTGAGTTTCCGGAGTTGTTGTGTTATCCCCTCCTGCCCTCGGGGAGACGTAACACTTTCCCTAGTAACTAGTTACTCTGAAAGTAACGAGTAACTTGAAGTAACTGAGTTACTTTTGATAGAAGTAACTAGTAATGTAACTAAGTTACTAATTTAAAGTAACTTACCCAACACTGGTTTTCACCGATTGAGAGAAAGCTAACTATACCGCTATTTGTAATGGCAGCCGCCATTTCACTTGTAGTCGTTGGAGATGCTAGTTCTCTACATTGGAGAACTGGCTGAAAATGTGTGGTCAATGCTTACATATGAAACAAGAATTACATGTTATCTTCTCTTCCTATGTACAAGAATAACTGGCTATAACTGGTATAGGTCCTCCCACATTCCAAAGACATGCATTTAGTCATGATAGGTTAATTGGAAACTCTAAAATTGCCCATTGGTGTGAATGTGAGTGCAAATGGTTGTCTGTGTCTATATCCTAACCCTGTGACGGATAGGTAACCTGTCCACGGTGTACCCTGCCTCTCACCCTAAGACAGCTGGGATAGGCTCGCAACATTGAAAAGGATGGATCGAGATTTTATATTTTAGCACTGCTTACTCTATGCAGGGGTGTCGAACTCCAGGCCTCAAGGGCTGGTGTCCTGCAGGTTCTCACCCTTGGTCAACACACCTGAATCAAATGATTAGTTCATTACCAAGCTTCTGGAGAACTTCAAGACATGTTAGCTGTGTCCCAATTCAGCGACCGCACGCTTCGTAGTACACATTTGTAGACCGATTACGTCACAGTGACGCGACAAAGGGTGTCTCTATTCGAAGTATACGGTGGCCCCTAGAGACGAAGCGCGTACAAACTCCCAAACACTTGCAAACTCCCAAACACTTGCAAACCCCAAAACACAACGTGCTCCAGGACGCTAGGGGCAGTGTTGAGCTTTTGTTACCTAGTAACTACACAAGCCAGGAAGTACCAATGACCGGATTTGGGCTGTATCCCAATTCATGGTCTGCAGCCTTAAAGGCCGCATTTTAAGGCCGATTACGTCACACACTTGACACATGAAAATACAACATTGTGGTATTAATGCGCAGTTGTTTAGAAACCGTTATGCTGTCTTGGCGAACTATATTTGTAACTTACAAAATGTAGTCACCGTAACATAAAAATCTGCTTGACATTTTAACTTCCAAAGAACCTCGGTTTAACTTGATGTTGCAAATTCCATAAAAACCTCACAATTAATGAACAATTCTAGGATGTAGTGAAAGTAAAAAAGTAAATGGCCAAACATAACAGTAAAATGATTTCACGTTTTTGAAAGATTTAAAACATTAAAAATTATAACTGGAACTTAAAATGGAAATGGACCAATTTTTTTTAACATCATTTGGTTGTGCCTGCATGTCATTGTGTGTGTGTGTGTGTGTGTGTGTGTGTGTGTGTGTGTGTGTGTTTTTTTTTTTAATATAATTTAACATAACTTACACAACGGTAGGTTACAGATATTCTTTGCATCATAGGATAATTTACATACAGAGGAGAGGACCAACAGATTTGATTATAACATGTAGCTTTTATGAGCACACTCACATCTCATATGACTTTTACAATTAACCAGGCCCATCCAGATTTTCCCATGCTGACCCATTACCACATTCTGCCACTGTCACTGCAGTACAGGTCAAAATGGTACAGATTTGTACTTTATTTCAAATTGAACCTTTAAAGGGGCATTTCTGGACTTTTAAAGATCAGTATTATACTTTTAAGGGAACATTTTTAAAAAATGTACCTATAGGTACAAAAATGTTCTTCTCTCGTACCTCTATTTCTGAGAGTGCAGCGATACAACGAAGGCTGTCCCAATTCAAAGGCAGCTCGAAATGCGGCCCTCAAATGCGCCCTTAATTTCCCTGAATTTTAAGGGTGGGTCGGTGTAGACTTTATGGCCCAACATATCCCAGATTTCATAGCGCGGCGGTGGTGTGGATAATTTCGCCGAAAAAAACGGCGGAAGAGTAAACTTTCATAAGTAAGTACTGAATATTATGTCACTTATTTATGCGCAAATGTTTGTATAATGAAGAACATTAAAACATTACTGTTGGCCACATGTCGGGAAAGTTATGTGACATTATCGATGTTTGTACTAACTTGGTTTTAAAGCCTTTACTTCAAAATATACGCCGTTCAAAAGTTGACTTTAATCTTACAGAGAATGTGATGATTTTATGGATAATTAACACTGGCAGTCCCAGGCTTCTACCTTTCTACCTTTAAAACCCGCCACCAGCCAAATGGCTGGTAGGCTTTTAGCTAAGCTTTAGCTTCAGGCAAGTGGAAGCTAAATTGGCTAGTCATTCATATGTAAATTGGGTTGTTACCTGGGAATTCTGGAGGGAGGGGAGTGGGGGTGTGTGGATGAGGGGGTGGGGGAGCTGCTAAAAGCGGTGAGCTTCCTTTTGTTTCATCTTGATGCATTCTTAATCATCCAGGGAAACAAATCTCCAAAAGTCACCAACTTGGAGTGTTTCAGTTTGCCATCTTAGGGAGAAATCAACACACATGGGTGTATGTCCTTTGTTGCTGAGATTTATTGATAAAAACAGTACAAAAAATCAACCATTTGTACACATTTTTACAAATAATTATAAAAAGTGAGTGAGTACATTTCAACATTTTCAGCAATCACTCACAATCCTGGCACTGCCATGGTATCTGTAGTCTGCATTTACCACATGTGTATCTGTTGCAGTGAACACATCGCACAGTGGCATGATTGTTCTTGCAATTGTGTTTGACCTGACACATGGCTCTTTTTCCAGGGCTCGGTGTGGAGGGTTGTGTCAAAGGCAACTGTTCTTTTCTTGCCTTCTTCGCAGCTACATGAGAGTGAGCTAACTCCCTTGCAAGCTCCACCAGGAAGTCCACCCGTCTTTCCTTCGTCCCGGAGCATGCTTGATACAGCACATGTGCATTCAGTGCTGCCATGTCAATCATGTTATAAAACACGGCAACTGGCCAGCGCCGTGTTCCTCTGCGGACAGTGTACTCCCGAACCATCTGGTCCATCTGGACCATCTGGGTTTTGTGCCTCGCCCCGCGCTGAAACACAAAAACGTGCTCCCCAGGATGGAAGCTGGCTCCAGCAGGTTTGTGAGGACCTCAGAGCTCAGCTTCAGGGCCTGCAGGGGGATGTCTGATCACAGCTACAGCTGCAGTTATTATATGATATAGCTGTTTACAACTAACATTTAAACTCTCCATTCCTTCAACCTCTGCTGCCACGCTGACGGCGTATGCGGCCAAACGGAAGAAGACAGTCTATATTCTTAGCAGCATGCACGGCGTGGTTCAGACTGATAACACTACCAAAAGGAAGCCAAACACTGTCACCCTTTACAACAAAACAAAGTGTGGCGTGGATGTGATGGACCAGATGGTTCGGGAGTACACTGTCCGCAGAGGAACACGGCGCTGGCCAGTTGCCGTGTTTTATAACATGATTGACATGGCAGCACTGAATGCACATGTGCTGTATCAAGCATGCTCCGGGACGAAGGAAAGACGGGTGGACTTCCTGGTGGAGCTTGCAAGGGAGTTAGCTCACTCTCATGTAGCTGCGAAGAAGGCAAGAAAAGAACAGTTGCCTTTGACACAACCCTCCACACCGAGCCCTGGAAAAAGAGCCATGTGTCAGGTCAAACACAATTGCAAGAACAATCATGCCACTGTGCGATGTGTTCACTGCAACAGATACACATGTGGTAAATGCAGACTACAGATACCATGGCAGTGCCAGGATTGTGAGTGATTGCTGAAAATGTTGAAATGTACTCACTCACTTTTTATAATTATTTGTAAAAATGTGTACAAATGGTTGATTTTTTGTACTGTTTTTATCAATAAATCTCAGCAACAAAGGACATACACCCATGTGTGTTGATTTCTCCCTAAGATGGCAAACTGAAACACTCCAAGTTGGTGACTTTTGGAGATTTGTTTCCCTGGATGATTAAGAATGCATCAAGATGAAACAAAAGGAAGCTCACCGCTTTTAGCAGCTCCCCCACCCCCTCATCCACACACCCCCACTCCCCTCCCTCCAGAATTCCCAGGTAACAACCCAATTTACATATGAATGACTAGCCAATTTAGCTTCCACTTGCCTGAAGCTAAAGCTTAGCTAAAAGCCTACCAGCCATTTGGCTGCTCTCCGGGTTTTAAAGGTAGAAAAGCCAAATGGCTGGGCTCTGGGCCTTCCTAGTGTTAAAGTCAGTCATATATCCACAAACACAACAAGCTGAAAGTCAGTGATGCTGCTCGGTTTGCAGTCCTGAATATCACGGCACAAGCAGGATCCACTGCACTGTTAATGTTAGCTATGTTATATTGCTGCCTCTGTTCGGTGGTGTCGAGCCAAACGGACTTTGACGTGTGTTTGAACGAGCTGACGGTTCACTCGTTAAGCTGAAAGAAAGATGCTTTAATCACAGGAGTCACACTTGTGTCCACTGTGTCATCTGGGAACTCTTCTTGTTTCGTAATAACACAATCCTCCTTCTTTTGTGCTGTTTTGTAGCAGTGTATACACCCGAGACTGTCACCTGCGCTCTCTCTCTGTTTCTTTCTCTCTGATTGTGTAACAAAAGTATGAACATTCATTTATAAGTTACACTTGTGTTTGAATCCTGCAGCTTATCACACATTTGATTTCCATGTGTGACAACTGCAAGTGTCCAGAGTGAGGACAGACTGAGGGACCCACTGCTGCACATCATCTGTGAGTAGGGATGGGTATCGAAAACCGGTTCTTGTTGAGAACCGGTTCCCACTGTTTCAATTCCTTGGAATCGTTTGCCACTTTTAAAAACGATTCCCTTATCGATTCCAGTCGCCCCGAATGACGTCATCACGTTGAGTAGCGTCTTTTACCCAGTAGGAAACACGGCGCCTGAGCGGCGCAAACGCTCAAAAGTTTGGTTACACTTTCTGAGAAAGGATGACAACAGGGCAACGTGCAATACTTGCAAAGTAGAGATTTCATCAAAGGGAGGAAACACTACGAATATGCAAAGGCATTTGCTCAAAAAACACGCGATTGCTTTCAACGAATGTCGTGTTTTTGATCCGCTCCGGACTAGCGAAGCTCAACCCAGCAGCAGCGGTAGCGTTTCCACGTCCTCTCCCGTTAATACTGCAGGTAACTAATCAATTAGCATTGCATATTATGTTAGCGCGATTTACCTTATTACAAAACCTGCTATTACTGTGCGTTGCATTTAGGTGACCATGATGAGAGAGACAGAGTCTGGCTGGCTCAGATGCTGGCAGTTCTCGCTGCAGTCTACCGGTAGCGTCTCCTTTCAGGCCAGGATAGACGAATGTCACCCAGCAGTGTCTAAGTTTGTGGTCAAAGGCTTGCACCCATTTGCCACAGCAGATGCCCCCGATTTCACTTTGGTAAGTGAATGTGTTTCATTGTAGGCAGGGACATTACTGGATATTCTTGTGTAATTGCTACAGAATAATTTATGTTAAACTTTGTTATTGCTACAGGAGAATATTAATTTTATTATTTTACATATACGTTTTTTTTCCTGGGGACCCTGTGACACCCCATTGAAGAGCCGTAGGCTGTGGATCTCTTAAGATCTCACTGTTGGGTTTGTAAGGCCATGTTACTCCTAAATTTCTATCTTGTTCAAAGAGAGGATATAAAACAAAGTTCTAAGCTAATCGAACTTAGTGTTCTCCTTTTTAAAAAAAAAAGAATCGATAAGAGAATCGATAAGGAATCGAATCGTTAAACAGAATCGAAAATGGAATCGGAATCGTTAAAATCTTATCAATACCCATCCCTATCTGTGAGGCTTTCCACCCCTGATGATCCACCAGGACAAACTCAGCAGTGTGTGAGGAAGAGGAGGAGGAAGAGCCAGCAGCAGCTGACAGATGGAGAGAATAGACAGACTGTTCCCTGTTTGTGAAGGACTGCTAGAAAAGTTTAATATAACTAATTGTCTGTCCTGAATCAGTCTTATTAGGTAATGTTCAAATAATTTTATCATTGCAGTGTTTTCAGTGTGGGAGAAAGTACTCAGGACCTTCAAGTTACACACTATGAAAGGCAGCAACAAGTGTAATATTCAGAAACCTAAAGTATGTATCAGCAGCAGAATGGACCTAAAAATAAATGTTTGTTCCAGTTCTATGAAGCTTTGAGTGTTTTGGATTAGTAGCACTGCTGTGTTTGTTGCATCATATTGTTGTAATTGTTTATATGCTTTATATATTCTGAGGTAAGTTGATCTATAGTGTTACATCATATTCTATAAGGATGTTATGTGTTTGTAGACTTTCTGCCCAGTTTGAACCATTTATCAGAAGTCAGCCTGTTTAAGGCTCTGATATCTATTCTGTATGACTTAAAGCAGTTATGACATGGTCTGATTTTCTCACCCATTAAAGGAATATTTCATATATCAGTCTACTCTTCATTTTATCAGAAACAGTTTTCACAGCTCGTAAATTTTCCTTTTACACATACGTGTAAGCATTGAGCCAAATCTTTACTGAAGCTCAGTATTTGACACAGAGTTCAAGCTTACTGCTGTAATAAATCATAATAATAATAATAATAATAATAATAATAATAATACATATAATATTGGCCATATTATATTTACATTACCAAAGTAAGATGACTAGTCTCATGAACAGTATTAGCTAATTGTTATTTACTAATTAATCTTAAAATGACTCTTCAGTAAAGAAATGAAGCCCAACAATCATGTTTTTACAGTCCCGTGGTCTCAGCCTCAGATACTCAACAAATAAAAGTGATCTCGTAAAAAAAAACAAAAAAACAAAAAAACATTTCTGACAGAAATGTTCCTTCAATGCATTCACATTCTTCCAAATTCAATCTGCTGTACCTTGTCAAGCATGTACATTTTTAATTTAGGCAATCTGTATTTCTGTCTCAAGGCTGTATTTCACTGAGCCTCCATTAGGGGTCAGCGGTCAGCTAAGCACCGGTACTCCCTCCGGGTTCGGATCGCTCTTTTCGTGCGTCGTTGACTCCACTGACAGCTCCTCCGGAAGTCCCTAAGAGCTCCTGTCGCTTTATCTGTGAACAAAAGGTTTTTCTGGCTTTGTTTTTTCTTCTGTCAGTAAGAAAAAAAGTAGCCCTAGCCGGTGTCAGATGACAGGAGGAATGGAGGAATTTCATAACGGAAGCGAGGTTAGTCCTGATCCGAATTCACCGTTTTCACCAGTGACAGCAGAAATGAGCTAGCTAGCCACTCCCAGTGATAGCGGCGATTTTTTTTAATGCAAACGTCCTAAAATCAATAAATATAATTTATAATATTCAAAATAATCTGCTGTTGCTTTTACTGCTTAATGTGTTGTTAAAAATAAACGTTTACGTGCTCCAATAAGGTTAAATCTGTTGCTAAAAAGTGTTGCTAAAGTGATCCTATGGGTCACTTTAGCATTTTTCCATAAACGTATGTTTATTTAACTAAAGTCCTGTCATGTTATCTTTATTATGACCTGATGATCTGCTTTCTCTATTTTAGGGCTCATTCAATGCAGAAGAAGCTGACACCATAGTCAAAGAAGTAAGGTTTACTTTTATATGCAGCGTTATAAATCCCTTTAATGTCTTAACCCATTTTGCGCCACAGTGTCGTCATGTTTTTCAGGTCTTTATTAAACAAACACTGATTTTGTTCTTTGGGGAGTAAAACAAAAGCACATTTAACATTTTCCCAAGTATTAAGTCATAAAAATAGAAGTTTCAACAGCAGGTTGTTATGGAGAGATGCTTCGATTGTGTAGTAAACGGTTTAGTTTGATTGACTAAAGATTAATAATTAAATCTAGCCATGTAAACAGCTCAAATACACTCCTATTTTTAAATGTAACTTTTACGCGTCATTCATTTTTGCACATAATTTAAAGCTTTTTGATTTGTGTTTCATTGCTAAGCTTGCGTAGTTTTTCTGTGCTCCTGGGAAAATTCAAGATAATAAAAAAGTATCTTTAAAACCTCAGAAAAACCTTCAGAAACAAGCTGCACTCACTGCCTCTTTGTCTCAGTCTCCTCGGGCGCCAGCAACACCGGCTGACTAACACATGACTCTGAGCGCTGTGATGCCGTTTCTCTGTGTTTGTGTCAGTGCATTGAGAACGTCGTGGGCGGCGGAGACTACAGCCAGAGTCAGGTGAACAAGTGGACGGCGAACATCGTGGAGCGCTGCCTCACGCAGCTCGTCAAACAGGGCAAGCCGTACAAGTACATCGGTGTGTATTTGTTACTGTTAGAGTTAACCTTTTCATGCTCTTATGTTTGCCCTCCTATGAATTGTCACTCAAAAACAAGAAAGTCCCAGGGGGCCCAGCCAATCTTAAATCTTCACTCTCATGTCAATCTCTAATCTCTTCTAAAAATAGAGGAGGGTAATGGATTCACTTGAAGATTTAACTCAAAAAACATAAAAATCTCAGACTGTTGGCTTTAAACTGTTAAAGTGTTGAGGCCAATGTGTGATCCAGCTGCCACTCAGATACAAACTTCATTGCTATATATATATATATATATATATATATATATATATATATATAACTAATACGTTTATATAAATCAATTTCACAAATTTCTGCAATACCAGCCCACCAGGGGGCCCTGTACCACATGGAAACAGTTTTGTTTGTTTTGTTTTGTTTTTAACATAAAACAGTTACTGTAGAGGAAAAAAATCAGCTGATCCAGAGATGTTTTTAAAAAATCTTTTATGTGTTTGTCCTCGTTTGTCCTCGGGGTAAAATAATGAAACCAGATAACATAAAGAGACGCTTTAAAACTAATTCTTGTGACTTTGTTTGTGCACAGTGACGTGTGCTGTGATGCAGAAAACAGGTGCCGGCCTCCACACAGCCAACTCCTGCTACTGGGACACTGCCATGGACGGTATGTGTTGATTTTGGGGTGTTGTTCCCCTCCTCGATGTGCGACTATAGACGTTTTCTCATTGGTTTTTCGTGTCTGTAGGGAGCTGCACGGTGAGGTGGGAAAACCGCACCATGTACTGTGTGGTCAGCGTGTTCGCCGTGGCCACCGCATAGAAAAACGCACACACATTAATGAATCCACGAGGAGTGCAGTGTGCTCTTGTGACCAGCAGGAGGACACCAAGTGCCACAGAGCCTTCACCCGTACAGCTGTCTGTGCCTTCTGTCAGCTCCCTTAGACCAGTGAGCTCTGAGCAGCAGCTGCAGTGGCTCAAACAGCTGTATGGCTTCAGTTTCCAGCCTTCAGGTGCATGAAACGCCTTCATCGTAATGTATTTACTCCCCTCGCGCCACCGCCGTGCTTTCATAGCTTGATGTTCAGCTGCATTTATCCCAGACGCCTGACAGCTTGCTGTAAAACGACACGTTCAGTCAGGTCCTTCAGTGTTTTGTCTGTTTGTGAATCATGTAGATGAGAGAGAGAAAAGACACTTTTTGTACTCGAGCTGCAGGATAATAAACACGAAGACATTTAAGAACGAGCAGCAGCTTCCCCTCGTCTTTCTTTACACTAATAAAAGCGTAATTCTGTTTTATTTTTTCTGCTTATTTATGATCCCATTGATTTTATCCTGCTTTATTTTACATTTTTATATGATTTTAGCTACTTTTTGTTTTTTTTTCTTTTCCTTGAATAAAGATTTGTTTATATAATGTGTTTATTTGTAGCATTTATCATTTTAGGCTTCTTTTAGTTAAACAGAACAGTTATGAGATGCTTTAGCAACAGTGTTTTAAGAATCTTCTTTCATTTAAATAAAGTAAACCTAACTGATTATACAAATATGTCTTATACATTTTTTCTCTGAAGTAAAATAAAGAAGTATTTAGCCTATTTAATATTTAATTTAAAACCTAAAGGAATAACATTTTATAGTTGTTTCTTTTATGAGTTGATTGCAGGACTGTTTTGTTTTTGTTTTTTTAAGTTTAACAAACTTAGAAAAGTAAAATATTTTCCTCTGTAGTGCAATGACAGGGAGTTTACAAGCGCCTCGAATTTGTGCCGAAACGCAGCAGCTCTCAGCACCGACTGGAGAACCGGGTTTGACCCGTTTTTCACTGGAACAAAAGATTATTCATGTCTGCCTTGCACCAGTGTCGCAGACAAACGTCAGATGTCGCCATTAAACTAGGACAGCTTTGCTAAAGCAGGGATCAGCGTTCTGCTGTGACACCATTTCCACCGATCGATCTACCTGTGGAGCAAAGTAGTTAAAATACCAATAAAGACCTACTTTAAACATCCATCAGCACTTTGTTCTACATAAATCAGAGAGAGGGGTCTAAAGCTGTGGCTTAAAGCTCCTGTTTACTGCTGGTAAATTTCCACCAGGAGCTTTATGGGATATCATCTCAAAAGGAATTCAGTTGTAGTCTTGCAAACACTGACCCAGTCTTTAAAATAATCTTATAGGCTGAAAAGGCACGTTTTTACTTGTGAACAGGTAGCAGACTTTAGTCTTTTATAATCCATTTAGAGTGTGGTGAGAGTTACTAAGTATGTGCACACAGACACACAAGAGTACCTGTAGACTTTTACACTAATTATAAATTCTACATGTGTTGTTGTTTTCGCACATAAACTCATCCTGCCAGCCTGGTGACATTAGACTAGAGTCCTGCTGATCTTAAAATAACCAAGTCTGTTTACTGAAGCACGGTTTTAATGTGTTTGTACTTTCTTGTGCTACTTTGTTCAGTTGTGACATATTTTGGATTTAAATTTTGTGCAAATTATCACAGTTTAACTGAAAGTCAGTTAAACTTCATGGATTTTGAGTCTATTTCAACAACTTTGGTGCAAATCAAAGGGACAGCGTTGACAACAATCAGACAATCAAAAAAAAAAGAGTAACGGCTTTGAAGTTGGTGGCTCTCTCTATATTCCTCCTAACTATTTTTCTTTAGTTTGCTTTTTTCTGCTTGTAGCTTGAGATAGTACCTGTGTGACCTGAATGGGTTGCACAGATAGTCCAGCTCCAACAGGATGGCACAACCATGCTCAACATCACAGGAAGGATGCCCATGTTCCAGCAAACCCTCATGTGTGGAGGAGATACCAGGAAATGAGCTGTTATGCAACGAGAGCTGAACAGGGCTGTAGAAGAGCATGAACCCAGCAGTGTTTGTGCCTCATGTGCATGTTTCTAACCAGACTGTCAGAATGAGACTCTATGAGGGTGCTGGGCATTGTGGACAGTGTGGCCATATTAACTAGATGGGTTGCCAACATTGACCGGAGGGCATTTTTTTTGTTATTACATTAATAATATGTGTTTTCTTGTTCTTTTTTAGAGCACTTGCACTCATGCACGCTATGCAGAATCAAAACCGTAGATGCATAGTACACTCACAGAGAAGTATAACCGCAGTTATAAAAGTGGAAAATATCTTTCTTAGATTGCAGAAGCAAAGCGGGAAACAAACACAGAGACTTTTTCCCTCGGTGCAGACGTGGATCGAGTAACTCACCACACAGTAGGACAGCTGACTGTGAGAGAACTGTGTCTTCAACGCATTGCCATTAGTTTCACGATTTTCGAGTAGGGCTGCGCTTTGAAAACTAGCTGCACAAGCTGGTGAATGACCTTTTTTTGCATGGCTCCTTCCTCCCTGTCCTCCTCAGACGTGCTGGTTACTGTTGCAGAAGCACTAAACTACTGTTAACCCAATAATTAAACTGAGATCATACTGCAAAAAGTTAGCAGCAATACGGATGTTTACGTTTTCCATTATTAAATTGTACAAATTAGTGCAACTTAATTTGACTTTATCAGTTGGTTTAATAAACTGAAACTGTAAAAATGAGAAACCTTTAAAGTCTTGAAGCTTGACAACTAGTAACCAAGACCTCAGAAGTTTTCTTTAAATTGAGTTTTTCGTCCATGTAACATTTTAAAATGTCTTTACTTCATTAAACAGTTCATGCTGTACGTTTAGCTTTAGAGGCTCTGGAGAAAATGTATTCATTATTTAAATACCAACACGTTGTTGATTAAAATCTTTCACACAATGATGAAACCATTTGGAAAGGAAGACCTCGCAGTCAAAGCACTGCATTCTCCTGCAGAAACAGAATCAAAGGTGTTTTTTTTCCTGCAACATGAAAAGAAGAACAATTCATTCTCTATTAAAAAAGCAACAAAAGAGCATATTCACAAGTGTCCTTCAGCGAAGTTTGAACAAATTGAAGCGGTCATTTGTCAGGAATGCAGTGAAAAGTCAGGAAGTTTAAATTTAGTTTAGTTTTTATTAGACATTATGAGTTAAGAAATATTTTCAGCAGATTCCAAAAGTTTTTTCATTTACTATTTAAAAAGAAAAAAGCAGTGAATCCAAAATAATTACAGCAGGGATGTTATAGTAATTTTACTGCATGGGCCACACACATCCCACTTTGATGTGAAGTGGGCTGAACCAGTAAAAACGTGATAAACGTGTAGAAAATTCATTCAAAGAAAATGTCTTTGTAGTTTGGGATAGTATGGATGGCAATGAGTGGTGGGAGTCATTATCAGTAGGAAAAACTACAGAACTTGTGAAAATGCTGTTAAAGTTCAACATCTATCCACTAAAGCTGTCCAGGCTTACGTTTGATGCCCCTGACTTACAGTATGACAACAATATAGACATCTGATGTCTGAAAAGAATGACAAAAAGAACAGCAATAACCAAAATGTATAATAATTATCATGAAATATACCTTTTAAGAGTTTTGAACACTGTAATCAGCTAAATATGAAAATAAAAAGGTGGAACTACTTTCTCGTCTCCTTTGAGGATCTTTTTGACTATCGTCAAGAGATTGAGTTTGAGTTTTTTCATTAAAGGATTGAGAGCAATTTTAAATGTGTTTTCCTTTGTGGTTGATTATTTGACAACAAGCAGTCTCACATGGTAAAATGAACTTTAGGTGACAGAGCCTCTATTAGTAAATCCAACCATGCATATAACCCAGATTTATGCCACAGCTCTCCTTTTCTTATAGCAACACCACCCAGACCTCTGAAACAGACAGACCCTTCTCCAGAAAGCACTCCAGCAGGTAGCCTTCTGCTCCTTCCTGTTCTTGGATTGGATCAAACAGCTATTCAACTTTTTTAGAGAAATCAGGAAATAATCACACAGTAGAAGATTGCTTCTGGTTGGTCCTTTTTTTTTTTAATCAAAACAAGCTAAACAAAACATTTCTAGCCATAAAAGTCTTTGCCACATTTCTGCTCTCATAGAAAAAACACGGCAGCACAAAAGCATAAAGCATCCTGGAGCTTGTTCGGTCCATGGAGAACGTTTGCAGCAGCCAAAGCTTTAAAGGCCTCCACCTCTTCCCTCATACTGTTAGGGAATTGAAACCGCCTTTTAAGAAGATGAATCCACTTCTGGCACAAAGGAAAATCAATGAGGTGGAAACAAAAAAAAAAAAAAAAAAAAAGACGAGAGAAAACATTCTGAAAGTGGCGGTTTCACTTGTTGATGGAACAAAAAAGGAGAAGACAGTAACCTAGACAACGCCACAGGGTTTATTTTGAGTAACAACTGTATCTTTGCAGAAGTCTGCGGTGAAGACGTGATGAGAAGCTTGTTCCCGTCACCGATGAGCTGCCACTTGTTCCAAATGTAAATTTGTTCTTTTTTCAGAGAAAACTTGATAACTTATAATCAAGCAGCTACTTGGAAAGTTCCCCTTTTTTTTATCATGATCTAGCTGCTGTTTCTGATTTTCTTTGTTTTCCTAGAAATTTTCTTTATTGAAGATGAACTTGACATCAGCAGCTGAATGAGACATACACTGTTTCTCCAGAGATGTCGCCAGCTGAGGCGGACCGCACAGGAACACACCAACTTTAGATCTGCAGGCACAAAACACCCCAACACTTTGATTATAGATATTGGTATTTATAGCATTCATCAGAGCAACAGTCATGGCTGTATTCCACTCAGTGGTCACACTTTAATAGCTTCAGAAAGAATCAAAAGGCAATGAATTAGCAGCAAAACTTCACCTGCATTTTGCTGTTTTGCAAACAATTCAAAAGTTCTCACAGAATAACTGAATTTGTGTATTTGTAAGTCTGTGCTTTAAATACTTACTATTTCCTACAGGCAGTTAAATCCAGTGTTATAAAAAGATCCCAGGGACCCCATTTAAATAGAGGTACTACACATACCAGCATTAAAATTTCAAGAAACAGGAAATGGATGAAAAAAATAAATAAATGTTAGGCGCAGAATGTGGCAGTAAGTTTGTACAGGCCTGCAACTAAAGATAAAATACAGATGGATAAAGAAAGATAAAAATCCATACTGGATTAATACACTGAGTGTTTTCTTATTTACCTAATTTGTTATTGGTAAAACTTTAAAAACAGTATGAAATGACCTTTAAAGTAACGAAAAGTGGCACCAACTTGGGAGATACTGCTAATAAAATAGTTTACACAATTACAAGGAGAAACACAATTTATAAAGTTTATATTATCACAAAATATAACTTGTACATGCTGAAGGTCAGTCTGACTAAATCGTTTTACCTTAATACATTATTGGTAACGTATACAGTGTGCCGGACTGATATTTTGTTGTTTTGAGAAACTTTTTCCTTTGATGTACCGAACTGTATCATACAGGTATGCAGGAATTGTAAAGTTCGTTGACTAACCAATTAATGTCTTATCAGTATTAAAGGGTGCTCTACAAAATGAAGACTCTCCTGTTTATGTCTTTGAGTATTTAGCAATATGCAAGCAGTTATATATTTGTTATTTACTGCATCAGAAAACCTTGACTTTTTACGTAACTGTATATGATATTTCACTCTGAGCTGTAATGGACCTAATGTACGACACAGCATGATATTAATATTCTCAAATAAAATTACAAAAATCTCTACTAAATAAAATACTTGAGTAAATCTACTCAGTTTTAAAGCTGCCTAAAATTAGGCAAAGTGGAAGAAAATATGCTGACCCATTTCATTCTTTTATAACTGAGATTGGTATGATGTGCTGACCACTTCTCCCAGTTTACCAGAGATGAGTTTAATAAGATAAGATAAGATAAGATAAGATAACTACATTTTCAGTCATTATGTAGTGAAGAGGTAACAGCAGTTCTTGAGTAGATGAGATCATGGACTGTGTTTGCTTATGGAGAGATAATAACGTTAAAGAGGCTCACCGAGGGTGCTGCGAAGTAATATTGGTAAACTCATTGTCCCAGTTAGGTTTCCCGTAAAAGGTCTTCTGCTTCAGTCCGGTGATCGGATCATTTTCTGCCTCATGGTGAACACGGAAATGAGCCGCCTGTTAAAGGAAATGACAGATGGATGTCACTTTTTTTCTTTTTATGACTTTTTGCTTAATTTAAGAACCACATGCATTAAACCATAACATAAGAAGATTTCTTCAATCACAAAAAATGGTATTTGTTGTCAGTTCAGCCCACAGAAATAAAAATTTATATCAGTGCCTTCATACCTCCTGCTCCTTCCAGCGGGTGAGGTAGATGTTGTAGCTGAGGAAGCCCATCATGTTCTTCTCCGTCATCTGGCCCTCCAGGGACTGCAACAGGTCTGCAAACCACTCGAAGGCTTGGGTCTCCGGACAGAGCCAGTAGAAGTAGATCTGGCAAACAGTTTATTAACCTGACATTCAGACTTACTTACATTTATCATTTATTTTTTGGTTCATTTCAAACACTCTTATTTCACACTTTTTAACTCAAAGCCTTCAGTAAATAGTTTCACAGCAAAATGGATATGTAGCATCTAGCATTTCTTCCAGACAGATGTTGTAGATAATAATTTTTATTTTTGTTTCATTATGAACGCTTCATGTGGGGCTTATGTGATATGGTTAGTTTTATTTAAACACATTTTTTTTAATTTAAAGTTCTCGCTCACCTTTTTGGTAAAGACATCTTGGTTGTTCTGGATGCGTTTGTACCACACAGATTTGAGGATGGAGGCAAAGGGAGTCACTCCAATTCCTGCACCCACCAGCATGACCACCTCATAACCAAACACGTCTTCACTGGCGGTACCAAACGGGCCATCTATGGCCACCCTGACAACAAAATATACACAAAATAATCTTATATCCTGTTTTTACTCTGCTCTGTGCTTTCAAGTCAAGCTTTATTTACCCAATAAAACTTTGATTATGTGTATTTATCTCAAAGATTAACTTGCTAACTTGCTTAACATGTGGATGTATTGGGACTTTTAGCCCCACACCCTAACTAAAGACCCATGGGCTCTGTGGCTTAACCCACCACTAACTAAATCTGACATTTCCAATGTGCAACTGTTGCTAAAATGTGAGCAATTAAGATATTTTTTGTCCCTCAGAGAGACAATGCTACTTGCTTGGTAATGCTACTGTATGTTTAGTCACTGTCATTGTTCACATTTATGTTTGTGTGTAAAATTAAGCACTCACGTATTGGACGTACAAGTTCCTAGTACTTCATTAGATTTATTAGGTTAATGCTAATTTCCAGAAAATCTTTATTATGTTGAATATATGAACACATGATCTTCTTCTCTGATGTTTTTTTGCTAAATGTTTTGACCCTGTTAAGATTATAAGAGATTCCATTATTTATTTATTTAGTTGTTTTTAACAAGATAATTGTGATGGCCCAATAATTCATGATGTACATCACAAGATCTAAAAATTGAACTTTTTAATTACAATAATGATTTTACTTAAGTGACTGTAGTGCATAGTGAGTTTTTCTTTGTTTATTCTCTTATTTGTCTGTGTTATGGCAAATAAATTAAGCTTAAGTTACAAATTTGTGGAACTGGAAATGGCTTGAGTAACCAACATTATACTGAGATTTACACAAGGAACTATACAGAGCATGAGCATGAGAGCCTCCTCTTGATGTTAAAGGGCTGTACTAAAACTTGTTTTATCACCTTTTTATTACAACGTGATAATGTCAGATTGTTATGGTGTCTTTTTAGGAAGTTGTATCCAAAAAATTCAAAATGTATTGTGCAGCTCTGCCCTTTCATATGACATATTAATCAATATGTTTTTTTGAAAGATTTTTTTCAAGGTCAGCTTTGACCTTTGGTGCTAACAATAAAGATAAGGTCAAATGCTTGAAAAAGATATCTTGAAAACTGTGGACGTTAAACTGCTGAAAAAAGACATATAACATATTGTCTTCCTTTGGACGGAGAAATATTTGCGATGTTGCCATGCTATGCCTCCAAAAGTGGCTGAAGTCTGCACAACCTCCAGCAGACATGCAAAGAGGCATGGTGCATTGCCATTTTGAATGAAGGCTGCATACATGACTTCAGTCTCAAGCTAACTGCCATTTTTTTGCATCTGCTTTGGCAAATTCTAGAAAAAAATCTAAGGCCAGTTATATAATGTGTATATATTTTTTAAATATTAGCTTCTTTTTGTTGTCATCTAGAACAGCTATTTGTTTGTTTTGCCTTCAAGCAACTTAAATAATGACATAATTTCAGGATTATTAAGGGATAATTGAAGACTTGGTCACTGTGCTGTTGTCTAGCAAGTCCAATCAAGGTCTATCCAAGCAAACAGTACACTGGCCTTAAGGTGATTCGAGGCAGCAGCTCAAAATAAAGGCCTCCTTCTTTCATTGTCTGGTCTATAGAAAGGAATTAGTGCTCAAATTTGCACAGCAGGACCACTGTGAAAAGATGGTATTCTTAATATTGTATGATTTTTACTGTTTGTGCCCCTCTACTCATTTCTTATGTGAGGGAAGAGAAACAGACATACACAATAAACCTCTCAGGGCTGTAAATGAAACCCCTCCTGCCAACTTTTCAAAGGCGCACTGGACAGGCAGCAATCAACTGTAATCACAAGCAATTTAAAGCACAATTTTCCTCTGTTGTCAATCTTTCCTACTTGGGCAGTTTCCAGGCCTCCTGAGGCTCATTTTTGTCCCCTCCACAGGCCTCGTACAGCGCCTGAGTCCAGTCCCCGACAATACGGATGTGAGCACTGAAGTAGTCCTCCTCAGGGGCTGAGGTCAAAGTGAAGGGGTGCCACTCTAGCCTGGAGACAGATGGACACTGAATGAAGACGTACTGTCCCACCTCCATACTGAAGCCTTTCCTCTTCATCTGTAGTTCCAGTGTCTTGGAAGGGTGCATAACCACCTGAAGACCAGGTACAGGGACAATAGAATTATAATTACAGTTATTTATTCAGCCTTTTTGACCACATAGTAGCTATTGAAAGTAAATACAGTTTCAAGTAGTAATAATTTCCATGGCACAACTCTAAAATCCTTTGTGTTGTTACCTGCTGTGTTAAGTGTAATCTGCAGTTGTAGTATTAGTGTAATAATGCAGCTAAAAGTCAACCTTTTTTGAAAGACATGCATTTTTTAATCATTTTTCTTCAGATATTTAGTTGAAACAAGCTTGGTGGAGCTCCTAAAAAATGTATACCAGTGTAACTGAGGCAGGACCGACCTTAGTAATGACCACTTTTTGATGGGATCGGTAGATGCGGACGATCCTCTCACACACATACAGGATCATGGGACCCAACACCCACTTCCATGTCTGAAGAAGGGGAAAATATTGGATGAAGTACTTTTCTTAAAAGCCTGAGAAGAGATGCAA
Organism: Astatotilapia calliptera; assembly: GCF_964374335.1. NCBI lineage: Eukaryota > Metazoa > Chordata > Actinopteri > Cichliformes > Cichlidae > Astatotilapia > Astatotilapia calliptera. The sequence continues at coordinate 22,153,909 of NC_137443.1, read as the reverse complement.
CTTGCTGAGTGTTTGGGCTGGTAAGAAGTTTAGAAATTCGAAGCTAACCCCAGGTGGGTTTCCAGCAAATTCTGGGACAGCACAGTTGGAGCCATTTTTACCCCAGTCTTCAAACTTGTCGGAGCAGTTTTGAGGTTTATTTGTGTCCAGGCTGGCCACCGTCTGTCCTCGCACAATACGCCTACAATCAGACACACACAGAGAAAAGATGAGCACTTAAACATGTGTATCAATGATTATTTGAAGAGAGACCTGGGAATTTAGTTTAACTAAATTAATTTAATGGAAATTATATTATTATAAACTATGTAGACAAAATTACTGGGCCAGCTGCACATTACACCTACAGGAGCTGCATGACTATGGAAAGCAATGCCATGGGGCTCCCAGTGATTTCAGCGAGATTTGTAAAATCAAACATTTCTGAAATAGCGTTTGAAAAGACAGACTGCATGGCTTGATGGTTGAGTTTGTGGTTGGTTGAATCCGTGGTCATGGGACTGTATGAAAGAGCTGAATTCACAGACTAAGCGGCATGGCCCAATATTTTTGTTCACACAGTAAATTTGTAAATCCTTAAAACTAAGTGTATGATTTATAAAGCTCAATCACAGGTAAGTACAAATTTTACCAGTTTAGAGACTGATTCAAGACCAAGTCAGAGTAATGACAGTTCAAGAATCAAATAGTATTGACTATTAGTTAAAACTATGATCAGTATAACATGCGTATGAGTTAAAGACCAAGATCAAGCCCAAATGTCCAAATCAAACCACTAGTCCTGAAAAATTATGTGACAAAACTGCAGTTCACTTGAGGCTGGGAGTCAGAAGGGAGCCAGTTCACATAGACTCCTATGTTACATTGCCCAATGGCATAGCAGTATATACCGTTGGTATATATCACTTCTGGCTCCAACAAGTGCACTAACATTAAGGATAGAAACATAAAGTTGTGGCTAGATCCAGTCTGGTCAAGACAGAAACCAAGTAAATCATTTGTAATAAGCTCATTGAGGGCAAAATACTCTAAGAGGAATTACGTGTGGCTAAGTGTTTCAGGTCAGAAAAAGACAACTAATGGCAGTCCTTTTATGGTTGAAATTTTGTGCTATCTTACGCATAGCCGTGAAACACCAGTCCAATGAAGAAGATGATGAAGAGATGATGCGTGTACCAGAACACCTCAAAGTATGACCTGCGGATGACCTCCATAGATGAAGTGATGATGAGGATGAGTGCTAATGTGATGGCCACACCTGTCAGCCCAGCGACGGTGGTGAACATGACAATGGTAGGATTCTGTAAATGCAGTTTACAGATGACATTTTGAGAAGATTTTCTCTTTAAAAAGGCCAAACAGATGATTAATCTAGAGTGGGATGAAGTCCCAAGTCATCGCCTCAGTTTTTCAGTTGCTTCAGTTGTAATGACACACCTCATGTTTGTTGACTAACTTCCCTCATTTACTAAATGGCTGTTTTGTCATACTTCCCTATATCACAGAGGTTGATTGTCTAACACAAGGTAACAAGAAGGAAACAAATGTTAGAAATGTTGGAAAGCGGAATTTATAAAATGAAATGGAAAGCCTAAAAGTCTCTAAAGAGTCAGCTGGAATATTGGTGAATTAAAATAGGTTAGCACTTAGCTAACCCCAATTAGCATCGATGGTCAAGTTAAAATCACCAAATCTTATGTACATCTGAGGAAGTCAAACATGTTTACTCCACACAGAAAGGCCCAAGTCAGGATTTGAACCAGGAACGTGGTTGCTGTGAGGCAAAAGTGCTTGCCAAACCACCGTGCTACCCTTTTGCAATTCTTGGATCACTGTGAAGGCACCATGTCTCTGACCTCTGACCACTCTTCATCATGTGCACCAAATATGATCACTTTTGTTTTACTTCTAGATTGTCTTTCTGTGGGAGTTTGGACAATTGTGCTATTTTACAGTAAGAAGACGTTTTTAAGCAGTAATTAAAATGTATTGGTAATTTTGCAGAAAAACAAAACCAAAAAAACATTTCCCCATTTTGTACTGTAAGTACACTGTACTTTTTGGGCTTGGGCTGTTATGGAGTTGCTTAACCTTGCCTACCTTCCAGGTAATTTACAGGAAAGTAAACACTTCTTTCTTGTACACTCCTTTTGAAAGTTATGTTTGAACAGTGATTGTTAAAGAAAAGAAAGACCTGCAAGTTTTGATGGTATTTACTTTTTCTTGTATGTTGGTAAGGAAGAACGGTCCTTCATGGCGGAATTACACCCTTCGTTGTGGGCGGTACCACATTTTAAAATATTTTCATGTGCATGTTTTGTCTTTTTCGGAACCTCAATCTTTCTTTGTCTGAAAGAATGAGGTTTATGTTCTTTTTGTTTTTTTGCTTATATCAATTGTCAAAAGTTTCTGTTTTGGCTTATGAACAATTGTATTTGAGAAACAGTATCATTAAAGATGAAATTTCACAACTGATCTTGAGGTTTTTTTAAGAAAAAGGGAAGTTTGCCAGATGAAGTAATACTACTCAATACAAAATTTAGTAAGAAGTTGCAGAGATTTCAAGACATCATTGCAATACAAGAAAACTCAGCTCATATGACTAATCTCACCATTATTTTTGTACTAAAAAGGAAAAAATGAGGGCAGCCTGGCAATGGCAACAACTCACCGTCTCATTTGTTCTGATGGGGTTGAGGAAGGCGGCGTTGTCCCCATTACCAATTTCTGACAGAACAAAGGTCAGAAGGCTGGTGTTGCGATTGAGCTGGGCGTCCATAAAAAACTCAAAGTTAAACAGATGTGCAATAATGTGCACAGCTACAAGAAACAGAGAAAAAGGAAAAATATCACTATAAATATTCAGTGCTTTTCTCCAAAATGTATACAGTTCTGTTTGGGCAGACATTACTGCATAACTACTCATTAAATGGTCATAAGTTAAAGTTAGATGCAGGTTTATTATTAATCATTACTCAGTGGGATATACAAACTCACAAACTCATCTGTATATTCCACTGACCAGTTTAGTCAGTTTATCAACCTCAAGCTATGTCAAAAAATCTATCTTAAAACTTTAATATGCTTTAAATCATTGCTATCATTAGTTATGGGGTAATGATTGCTCCAACCCCTTTAACATGTTAAGAAAAAAGAAAAATTACCTGTATGGAAGGCAATCATGTAAGCCACCAGTTTGTGAAAAGTTAGGTTTCGATCTAGTTGGCGAGCTGCTGTGCGGCTGCAGCACTGAATTTAAACGAGAAACACACAAAAATAAATTAATAAGCGATGAATATTAAAGCACAAGCAAATACACCACTACAGCATTAATAAGTATGGTACACCTGTTCAACTATTGGTTAACAACATCTACTAATCAGCCAATCACATGGCAGAAACCCAGTACATTTAAACATGCATCAATGGTCAAGATCAGTGGTCCCCAACCCCCGGGCCTCGGACCGGTACAAGTCCGTGAGTCGTTTGGTACCGGGCTGCGAGAGTTGAGGCTCAGGTGTGAAATGCATGGTTTTCAGGGTTTTTATCGGTTTTCAGCGTTATTTTGTTATCGTTTTTATCGTTTACTCGGTTTTCCTGGGTCTTTTCACATGTGTTATGAATAAATCTTCTTTTTTTCGGTACCGGTATTGGTTTTATTTTGTTGTATTTATCCGCGACACCTTAAAGGCCGGTCCGTGAAAATATTGTTGGGCATAAACTGGTCCGTGGCGCAAAAAAGGGTTGGGGACCGCTGGTCAAGATGACCTCAGTTCAAACTGAGTATCAGAATGTGGACTCAAGGTGATTTAAGTTCACCAGTTCACCAGAGGTCAGAGGACAGTAATGCTCTGAGGTGATATGAAAGAAACAATGACTCAAATAGCCACTTGGTACTACCAAAGTTTGTAGCAGAGCATCTCTTCTACAGTACTCTACGGTATTTTTGCTGATCACAGTGTATCTGACTTCTAATGGTGCTTGCTCATAGGGGGTCATTTGATCGTTGGGTTTTTTCTCTGTATGTATTATTGTAGGGTCTACCTTATAATATAAAGCGCTTTGAGGTGACTGTTGTTGTTTGGCGCTATATAAATAAAATTGAATTGAATTGGTTCCTTCTAGTAGGATAAGGTGCTTTTGCACAAGCTGAAAACATTTCAACCTAATAAAGTAATAAAGTGGCCGGTAAGCAAATGTTTGCAGAAGAATCTGGTCCTATACCCTCATTACTTCTATCAAGTCTTTTCCACATAATGGGACACATTACATGCTATATACTGTCGTTTTGTGGTAAGCCAGATTTTCATTTATCTGTTATTTATCCTTAATGAATACCTGTATGGTGCCGCGGAGGAAGGAGAGGAGGTTTCTGCAGACTGGCAGCAGGATGAGCATGCAGTTGAAATTCAGGCAGGCAGCAGGAGCTCTGGCCCAGGGCAAAGCTTGCTGTGGAGAGTATAAAAAAACGGTGTGTTACAATAAAAAGTTTTCAAATTCACTTCCCTCACCAGTCACGTATAACAGTTCACCAGTAGGAGGTGAAAAGAGTTTTATATAAACCTGAAACTTAACTGCTGACAGGTGTTAAGCAAAAAGAAGAACTAGAACTGGACAGTAAATGGAAATGTCAAGCAGCAGTTATTTAGTGAGGTTTGTGGAAGTCTGAATGCCTTTTAATGTGTCACTTGAAACCTTAAATAGATCATTGCAAACAAGGCTAATGGATATAATTTTTTATTTTCTTATTTAAAAACAGGCAAAACAACAAGATAAATCAAATTAGAGCACGGTTATGGACGGCTGATGGGCTGTGAACCGATCCGGGACTTTACACCCTACAGCAGTTGGAAATGGCTTGAAAAATTCCATTAGAGTCATTTCTATCATTTAATACTGGCAGTCATAGACTTCATAGAGATTGACACACATTTTAATTTAACACCGTGTCATTGGTACCACAATGCATGCATGCATATATTATCTAGATCCTCTAATCCCCAGAAGAGCCCTGATGAGCTGAAGCTAATCCCTGATGGCTCACTTTCTTTATTTATTCATCTTTTCCATCAGAGTGTTATTGTACTGCAGTTACAGAGCCAGTAAATGCTGGTGAGAATACACGTGTGCTCTCACCACTCTGTTTTACATCAATAATTAACTTCATCTCAACATGGTATTGTTAACCTCAAACCCAGTCCCTCATCCCCAAATCATCATCTGAGCCCTTCCTTCAGTGTAAATGATTCATTTTTTTAAGCTTTCCTGAGGTTCTTTTTGGAGCTTACAGGTTTCTCAACACTTTTGGGAAAACAGTCTCTCTAAAGAAGCAGGATGCAGCCACGCTGAATACTGTTCCTCATCTCTCCATATTAAAATTTGAAAAACAGAAAGTACGAGATGCAATGTTTCACTTCTGCTGGCCTGAAGCCAGATGTGCAGCTGCTGGTCCAAAGTCAGTGTGTCATGAAGCCAGCTGTAACTTACTTCCCTTCTCTGTGTGCACGTTTGCTTGTCGAATAATGCCTATGTAGATAAGGAGTGTTTAACATGGGTGTATATGTGTGTATCAGGTGTAAGAATCCTAAATTGCAAGTTTTATTTGAACAAGATATAATCAGAAATATTTGCAAAGCCCGACAGAAATGGCCTTTGATGCAGGCTGATAGCACTGTTCAAACACAAAACGTTATTACAAAGTCCAACAAAGATCCAATAATACCTCACAGGCACATTAATGACTACAAACAAGTATAAAGATGACATAGTTTAAGTTACTTAAATCTGTTTTCCCTATTTTTATATCTGATCACGCCATTTTTTATAGTAACCGCATTTAACCTTTACTCTTTGTGGACTTCGTTTAAAATATAATTATTATTTTTTTTCTTATCACAGTAAAAACTTTTTCAAATGGCAATTAATAACTTCCCAGCATTCAAACATTAGAAACATTTAGTGCGTCACTCACACTTTTACAAATCTGTTAATTTTTTTTCTTGTTGGCTGCCAGACAACAAACTAATTAAGTTGCAGCATTAATAGTTCATGTGCAATTTCTGATAGCAACTTTGTAATTTAAAAATGAATGAAATGAGGAGTTAATCATCGCCGTAAGCCAGTCCCATCCATAAACGTGATCAGGTGAGAGGGAATAATCGTTAGCTCTCACAGTGGTTATTTTGAATGGGAGATATGAGGCTCTGATATCTTCCATGTGGACCAATTATTTGTGGAAGTGTTAACAAACTGATGGGTTTTGTTCTTGCGTACAGGAAATTTTGGCATTTCCACAACAGAAACTTTAACCAACCCCAGGAAGGGAAATTCCCTTCCTCGTTTCAGGGTATTAACCAGTTCAGCTAATTTGGGTTAAAGTTATAACATAATAATTATACTTGTTACTGCCTAGAAAATGGCCATACATTACAGATAGATTCAGTCATGAGAAAGGGAACATTTTCACAGGATTGTATGCAGTCCAGTGCAAAACCTAAGTACACCCTTACTGCTTTCATTGTTTAGATTTGTTTGGAAGCGTTGCCAAGAGAAAGTCTCTTCTCTCTAAAAAGAACATGGTAGCACTATTACCTTTTTTACATTTGTGCGATCTCAACTCCAAAGGTCAATTCTTGGAGTTAAAATAGACCGTTATTAATTCATTTGCATGTATAGATAGGTATCATGAATCGAGTTTATCTTAACATATAAAAAAAAATCCAAATATCACATAAAACAAAATAAAATATTCATAATTTAGAACATAGAACTGCAAAAATGTATTTCTTTTTAATGCAAGATTGTTTAACTTATTGCCGTGGCTCTGCACTGTATCACTTCTCTATTCTGTTGCATAGTTACAGTGTACTAAAAAGAGTAGTGGGTGGGGTTGCAGGGTCTGCTTTAATTTTCTTGTTGTAATGTTAGAAACTTTTAAACTTTTACTGTAGCTATAATTTGAGGAAATGAAAAAGGCAGAGTCCTGTTTTTTTTCTTTTTTTTTTCATATTTGCCTACAACTTTTGAAATAGGTGCAATTGTGTGTTTAACAGCTTGGAAATTCTCTGAAGAAATAAAAACTAGAAATCTACAAATACCGACTCAGTTTGGAGTGAAAGTCTGTGCAACAGAAGTGAAGTTGCAGGTCGGACTCACCCCGAGCAGGACTCTGGTGTAATACCACCTCTCTACCAGGAAGGCCATGTAGAAATGGACAAACAGGAAGGCGTTGATCCCCAGCCATACCAGCTGTAAAATGCACCCAAACACACTCAGGTTTAAATCAGCTGCAAATACAGCAACAGTTCAGGGTAGATAAAAGCATCTTTATTAACACACCAGGAGTGCAAATATCAGTTAAGTGCACTTGTTTAAGTCCCACTACAACAATGGCACACTTTCAGTGCTTAACTTGGAGAACATTTTTCTTTACCTGCTGAAAATGACTTCTCTTTGTTCAGAAAACAAGTCAGACTGTAATCGAAGTGCAACTAAAAACGTGGCTCAAAACTGTGGCATCAGCTCAAATTTAGAATGGATGCCAAAGAATACTTCATTCAGTTTCATGAGTCTATCCTTGACACAGAAAAGAATTCAGATCTATTACCACGATCTGCAGCAGCCATTTTTTTTTTTAGCTTAACCAATTAAAACTAAATATTTGGAAAAATGTTTAACTGTTTCAACCAAAGCCTATTTGGTTCAATCAATAAGAAGAAAAATCATATTTTTCTGAAGAAAAAGCTTGTTTTTCCATGTTTAGTCACTGATTTATATACCTTAACTATTTTATGACACATTAATGAGACACTGGTGACAATGCAGCTTGAATGAAAAAAACCCAAACAAAACAACAAAAACGAACAGACGTCATACCAGAAGCCAAAAGGAGAAAATCATTAAATATACTCACAATAACAAAGACTGAAAGTCCCTCGTTGGCGATAAAGTTCCCCATTATGAAAATTGTTTCTGAAAGGAGTGTGTGAAAGAGAGTGTTAGTGTGACAATGTAAAGGGAGACAGGAAATGGTGGCGGAGGAGAGTGAAGACTGCTGTGACTGATTACTCCTTTTATAATCTTTCTCAGGCTACTAATAAGGAAGTGGCCTTTCTGCAGAGGCAGTTTCCTTCCCATCATTCCTCCAGTTACTCTTAATCAAAGTTTGAGAAAACAATTATTAGATGGAGAACAAAAAAAGGTGATAATGAACCCTTAAGCCAACACAGTTAAAAAGAAATCATTTCATTTTCCTAAGAAGGTGTGAAGGACTTTGTTATCAATTGTTTTCTTTCACTTTCAGTCCAAGGTACCAGCTAACAGTTGACCACAGCTAAGGTCCATACAATGATAAGATCGGTTTTATCCCAATTACTCTGCACTTCCAGCTAAAACATTGCTCTGACCGAGAACACCAAATAACTTCTTTCAGGTTGATTGCAGTTGGACTAAATATGTTTATATCCTGTAAAGAAGTCCTATTCGGCCTTGTTTAAGGACCAAACATGACCAAAGATGCAAAATCTCAGACTTTAAACTGCTTTAAATACTCAGTTGCACCTACTTATTTTCTACTCTTGAGTCTGTTACATGTCAATGCAAGTGGATATCCTTAAATGTTCATTTTAAGCACACAGAACTGCCACCCACCTGCAGGTCAAATCGGAATGAAGTTGACATAAAGGGCTCGGAGCTAATCAGCTTATTTGATTATTTATGTTTAATAAATAACAAAGAATTTCCAGAAACACTTGCCCAATTTTAGGATCCCTTTGCTCTAACCATTTTGAGACACAACCTAGTGGTCCCCTGAAATCAAGTTAAGGCGCACAAGGGACAACTGGAAACCTTATAAACCCCTGTTGGGATCAAATGCTATTGAAAGTTAACTCTAAAAAAAAGCATTGAGAAAATTCGCTTAACTAGTCCTGGAAAAATCACATTTTTCTTGGCAGATTCCAGAAGAAAGCAGTTATAGAACATGATCATTTTTAAAGTCTGGTTTATGGTCATAGCATTGGTCTTAATGTGGAGGGGGGTGAAGCCTGACATTCAGATAAGAAATGACACTCTTACCAACATGAGCTGTGAGGATGGGTATTCTGATAGCAGCAGTTGAGTCCAAGGTATGTTGACACTCGAGGGGTAGATGACTGTTTAGGAGGAACTAGGTACTTGATGGCGACATTGTAAATTTTTGTCAGAGGAAGTGGCAGTTTTCTAAACATGAAGTAAAACAGAAGGTAAATTTCCACACGCTTCCTATTTCAAACTAGACTGCAGCAAGGGAAACACATGAACCGAACATTAACTTTGATTTACACTCGAAGAGTACAACAGAAGAGAAAAAGCCAAAAATGTTAGCACTTTTGAATCAAACACAGAGCAAAGGAAAGATGCTTTATTTGACACTAATAACTGGAGCTTTTTGTGTTTTTTACAATTAGAAAGAAGCTTAGCTGCAGTGTGTCATTCTGAGTGAAAGAAAAAAAGCAGTGAGTTATTATCTTTTCCACTGATGACAACGAAAAGATCTAGGGGTCCTTAAGGATTGTAACAAACTACAAGAGGGTTGCAGAGTTTCTTAGATAAGTCAAGATGGAGGCTCAGATAGGGTTTTTTTATGAGGTAGAGTTAAGGATTAACTCTGGGGACACATCACAGAATGTGTATACTTGTTTGGTTCTTTTTTGAGAGTTTCCTCATGAGTCACTCTAAAGCTTTTTCCTTGCTAAAAAGTGGTTGCAGAGAACTTAGAGAGGTTACAGAGGCTTTGAGACAAGTCATGGAGTCCCAAAGGTCCAGCGGGTGGTTCCAGGGGTGTATGAGTTAGAGTTCATTGACGGATTTCTGATGCATTCAGTGTTCATTAGTGAGTTTCATGGGCTTTTTTATGTCAAAGTTCTGTCTTATCTGGGGTTCTTGGTAAGGTTTGGTATGTTTAAGGGGATTTCAATGGTCATAACATCCTTAAGTCGATTACAGTGGGCTAGAGGGGTCTTGATAGGGTTAAAGGCATAAAAATAATTAGATTGAGAGATCTTGATGTTCAATTTGGGGGCTCATGGGACTCATCACTTGACATTTTTCCACTGAGTTGTGTGGTGGCGCTAAATGGCCTCTTGTTGCTTGGGAACATTTTAAGGACTCTTGGAAGTATCTGTGGCACCTTGGGACCCAGGAGTTGATAGGATTCCAAACTCAAATAGTATTGAAAGTGTTCCTGGGGGTTCCTGGAATATCTGACCTCCTAGAAATTGCCTATAATGTGATTCTTTTACTAGTCTCCATTATGTGGATGGTACCTAGAGCTAAGGGTTATTTGATGGAACTGTTCACTTGGATATATTTGATAGGAACATCTTGATAATCCCTGCATTAGAAGACATTTTTTTGTTTGTTTTTTTCCCCTTTTTAGTGAAACTAAAACCAGCTCTCTTTGCTTGAAAAATAAACTTTCCAAGAACAATAACATGTTCTGGATAAAAACCTGTGGGAACGATAAAATAAAATCAAAAGCATTTAAAAATGATATCAAGGTCATAGTTTTTAAGTTTTATCTGGATTTAAGACCTCCATCACTTTAACGCTGGTGCTTTTAGCACAATTGCATGGATGGAAATCCAACTTTCACTTGGGATTATTGTCAATCAGATCACTGCTGATTGTGTTGAGGGATTTAACATTGCTGATTACATCACACCAATAGTAGTTAAGCCTTAAAATGGCGTCCCTCGTGTATGCTGGAAATGAGTATAAAGTTCCCCTTGAGTGTCATCTTTTCCTTGTTAAATATCTGACTGGTGCTCAGTAAATGCCAGGGCTTACGAATATGTAGTTCCATGAAACATGATTTAAACAGTGCACAGGTTTGTGTGCATGCAATAAATCACCAACATGCAAATGCAGAAACAATGTTGGCGCATTACTGCCACCTACCAGGAAATACTACACAGTGTAAAACATGATTGACAACAGACAGTGAATACATGAATGTAGAAAGTAGAAAAAATACCACATGTATAATATTGACAATTCATAGTAATTAAAATCTTAAACTTTATGTAGCAGTTTAATTCTTTTATTCTTTTATCATAAAATAGACTAAAAATCATACTATCATCGTACTATAAATTCCAGAAACTTCTTTAAGCAAGAAAACTGTCAGTGCATTCCTGCTATTATAAACTTGCTGCAAAAAAACCCAACTTGCTGCATTCTTCTCAGGTCACCGACGCGTAATCTAGACAAAAGATGTTTAAATTTAGCTAAAAAGTGAAAGGACTTCCTCTCCAACATCTCTAATGAGTCCTCAGCTGACCAGATGATTTAAAACCCAGGCCCTTCTTAGGGGTTCTGAAGAGGCATTGTTTGCCACAGCATCACCATTCATAATGGCTGTATCCCAATTCAGGGTCTGCAGCCTGCTTAAAGGACGCAGCCTTAACGGTCCACAAGGGCCGCGTATTCAAAGACCGCTAAGGCCGGAAGTACGAGGCTTCTGAAATGGGACGGTCTAGCCTCCATCACGCTGCCCAGGTTGCCTAGCAACCATGATACTAACAGCTGGAAACGTTTCATACAGCTTTGTTTGACAGAAATGAAGGAGAACATATTTTGTTCATTTGTTTGCTTGTTTTCACATGAGCTTTGTTTGATTTGTTGAGTATCTGAGGCTGAGACCACGGGACTGTAAAACATGATTGTTGGGCTTCATTTCTGTACTGAAGAGTCATTTTAAGATTAGCTAGCTATCTGTATGTTAACAGACCGTCAGATATCGTAGTTAAATATGCTTCTTTAAAATGATATCAACATTTTGGAGCATGATTTGCTATTCAATTGTTTTGTATGACCATAAAAACTGTGTTATAATCTTTACTAGAAATTCACTAATACTAATGGGAATTCCATTTCTCTTCACTTCTTTATCATTGGCAGGAACATACAGGAACAAAAACAAAGTGTTAAAGCCCTCAAAACTGAAGTGTATTCACAAAAAACCTGGTTCCTAGAACAATATTGTGAGTATGCAGTCACCTACAAAAACGTGTCAGAGGCAACAGATGTGTTCAGCCTTGGATGGCTTATTTATTACTAGAAATTGTCTAAATTTTGCAGTAAATGAAGCTGTTGAATTGCTAGTGTAGTCGGGTATTACTGCATACATTTTTTAAATGATATTTTTATTCCATGTAGACCAGTCAGTCTTCTGTAAGAGCTGTCATTTCCAGTGATGGGAATAACAAGTAACGGCGTTACAAACGGCGTTAACTTTTTCAGTAACGAGTAATCTAACTAATTACTACTTCTATCGTTACAACACGTTACCGTTACTAACAAGAAAATGCCATGCGGTTGCGTTACTATTTTTCAACAACCAGACGGTTGAAACTGTCTTCAGCTTACCGCACCTTACCGCATCAGTTGTACAGAAGTAGCTATCTACGTAAGTAATCTGGGCGCTACAGCTTTAAGCAGCTGCGCACGCTCCCGCGGACAGCAATCACTTTCTGCCCGACAATCACTTTTTGGCACTTTTTTGCAGCTAGGGGGGCAAAACAATCGCATAAGTGCTGCTGTTTGACTGAGGAAGAATATAGTCGTGGTAAGCCAATCACATGACTCCTTCAAGATGACAAAGCAACAAGGTGATATTTACCAGTTTTTAAATTGTGTTGATAGGCCGTGTAAAACCAGAGCCATGATAAACAATATATATGCGGCGTTTTGTCCTGAATAGTTTCGTCACGTTTACTGTCTAAGGACAGCACTAGCAAGCACTCTCTGCTTATGACCAAAAAAATACCCCAAAACAAAAAAACACCCCTTTCGTGTTGGTGGAAAAATGCACCATGTTAACGAATCAAAAATGATATGACAACATGACATTTGGATGTTTAGGAAAAGGGGGGAGTTTTAGAGAGAGAGAGAGAGAGAGAGAGAGCGAAAGACAGCAAAAAAAGAGAGAGAGCGAGTTTTGAGATGCGAGAGATTTGTGACGTTTAGCGTGTTTGGAGTGTGTAGTTAATGTGTTGTCTTGTGTAGTTAGTGTGTTGTGGATAGTTTTGTGGTGTGTGTCAGAAAAATGAGGTGACTGCTGTCCCCAGGTAAAAAACAGGAGTGATGCACCTGCTGCTGTCAGAGCTGCAGGTATCAGGCTGTGATGTTCTCCTTTATAGTGGACAGAAATATTTAGAGTGGCCCAAATAATTTGGGTGGCATCTTATTGAATGCAGAACAGCTGATTGTTATGCAAATAGTTTGAAACGGTTATTTAAATAAAAGGTCAAAGGTAAATGGATGCAAATAACTTTGTTTGCAAAACTTGTGCATATGATTTTAAAATTGACAATTTATATTTGCATTTAAAGTTATGAACATGATTCATTAAACATGTTTGTGGTTGTTACAGTAAAAATATATCCATTTTCTACTCTGATTTTACGTTTTTTTTGGTCTGATTTTAGATCAATTGTGTAAATACAGTATGTCAAAATGAAAATATAACTGCAAAATCAGACACGTGAGGTTGTGCTGATAAGAATGATACCAAACAAGGCAAAGTAAATAGTTTTTAAAGGTGAAATGTAGAGGAAACATCAAAAGTAGTTAAAAATGGCCAATTATACCCTGGAAAAAATGTTAAACTTTTTTTTTAAAAATAACGCAATAGTTACTTTTCAAGTAATTAATTACGTTTAGAATCTTGTAACTCAGTTACTAACTCAGTTACTTTTTTGAATAAGTAACTAGTAACTATAATGAATTACCTTGTCAAAGTAACTTGCCAGCACTGGTCATTTCTATCTTCAGCTGTAATGTGCCATTATTTAGAGACTGAAATAGATCAGACCACTGAGATAATTTAAACACATCTGTGTGTCCATGTTGCATGCTGGTTTGCATTTGTGCACTGGAATAATGTGTGTGTGCGTGTTTTGTTAGGTTTTGTATGTCAGTTTTGAGTGTCGAACAAGCAGACGGTTGTTGAAGAGAATGGGGGAAATGTATTATTCAGATCGAATGAGACTGAAGTTTAATGGCAGAGTGACACACATTAGATGTGACAGAATGAGTCCAATACCACACACATGCACAGACACAAACACAGAGTGCAGGTGTATCTTCTTTTTATTGCTGAAACATGTTGGAGTTGTTTGACACAGTTGTGAAGATCACATCGAGCTGTCTGTCACAGCCAAACTTTCATGAGTCGATCAAGACCAGCTGAGGATCATGTGGCTCGATTTTGCTACATTTAAACACTTCTGTCCAGTACTGATGAAAATATTTGTAATAGATTAAACTATGTGCTGAGCCCAAAACTTCAGATTACAAGGTAGAGACTAAATATTGATGCTGGTCCCCTGGTACTCCAGTACAGGTGTCCATCTCAACACTAATGTTAAAGTGGTGTGACAGGGCCATGTGAGATTATATAGTTTTACTGGCTCACAATGAAGCTAATTTAATGAATTCATATACTACTGGTTAAATACTGTAGGCATACACTGGACCCCCTTTTACCACCAAAACAGCTGCACATCCAAAATGAATATCTCATTACATCACATGCCAAGGGTGCTCTATTGGCTTAAGATCTGGTGACTGTGGAGGCCATTTGAGAACAGCGAACTCATTGTCATGTTCAAGAAACCTTTTTGAGATGATTTGAGCTTTGTGACACAGTGTGTTATCCTGCTGGAAGCAGCCATCAGAAGACAAGAACAATGTGGAGATAAAGGGATGGACATGGTCTCAAATAGGTTTTAGTATTTAAATGAGGCCCAGTATAATACTAACGTGACCAGAGGGTGTCAAAAAATATCCTTTACACCATTACACCACCAACAGCCTGAAGTACTGATAAAAGGCAGGACTGAGCCATGCTTTCATGTTGTTTACTCCAAATTCTGACCCTATCATCTCAGTGTCGAAGAAGAAATCAAGACTCATCAGACCACACAAGCTTTCTGTTATCCAATTTTAGTGGGCCCATGTAAACGTGGCACTAAATGTGATCTTCTGCTGTATTCAGAGATGCACTTCTGCATAGTTTGGTTGTAACAAGTTGGTTATTAGTTAGTGGTTGATTTGCTGTTGTCTATTTCAGCTTGAAGCCATCTGACCATTCTCTAACCTCTGACATCAACAAGGCATTTCGCCCAGAGAACTCTCTTTTTCAGACCATTCTGTAAACTCTTGCAAGGGAAATCTAGTAAAAAATTAATAGCTAAATGACAAGAAATGCCATGCCTCCTTTAGACTTATATGATTATGAAGGAGATTTGCCCAGCTGCGTTAGCACCTCTCTTGGCCAATCCAAGAATACAGATGAAAGCATTAGTTTTGGAGAGTCCATCAACAGGAGTTTTTGTCAATGGACCTTGACTTTATTACAGCAAACTGGCAAAAATAGAGGCTAATAAGAGGCTTGATGTCATATACCAGGAAAACATTATTCCTATCTGAAAGTATCATTCTTCCACCATCTTCGTAAAACACACACTCTGGAGAGGTTGCTAGCACGTTAAGAAAACCTCTGAGCAAATATAATGAGGCTATTTTTACAACAGATGTTAAACTTTATTTGATAACAGCAGAAGCTAAAGGTAATATTTAGTCAAATTGAACAGTAAGACATCCAGTAATGCATACAGTTAAATGAATCTTATTCCACTGTGTTCACCACCTCTGCTGCTGTGCCATGTACACAACCTTTGTGATTATTTTCATTTACCACATATTTGATGTAAACCCTCAGCTCTCCACATTGTATGTGCTTTATTTTATTTATTTGTTTTGTCCTTGGGATAAAATCCAGCTTGTGTTTGTCACTTTGCCTCCTGTGCCAAACAGTCCAAATGAATTATGCAAGTTCTCCAAGTGCACAAAGTCATCCAGTCAAACCTATGTAATTGTTGTCTCTATTACACTGCTATTAGGTAACTATCAGTTAGCCTGTTGGTTTTAGTCAGGGTTTGGTGTTGGTTTACACCCTAAACAGTCTTTGGATATCTGCCAATTAAGAAGCTCAGCCTGGTTAAAATGACTTGTCCACATTGGTGCAGTTCCTCACTTCTTGCAATGCCTCAGTTAAGCATAATGAATAATTATGATTCTCCATCTGAAATGTGCTTGGTTTGAAGGGAGAATGTTTAAGGCTGAAATCCTGCGAAATGAATAATTTATTCACTTGTCATTCCGCAGCTTCGCACTGTATTTCTATGTCAGCCGTGAGCAGTATAACCTACAAAAGAGGTCAAAACTTAGTCCAGGGTGGAGCGTCACAGCATATGGTAAACCTGCTGTAGAAGATGGAGGTTAAACAAATACTCACATGGTGTGTAATTTAGACAAAAGACCTTCTAGTGATTTTTCTTTCTAATCTGGGGAAAGGGGATTAG